>NC_092136.1:36796794-37421794 GCF_043159975.1 Macaca nemestrina
GGCATTAGATTCCTATAGAGCAGTAATAACCTGGCATTTCATTTAAGTTTTATTATACCATAAAAGAATATTGATACATAAGTGAAGGTAATCAACAACACAAGGGAGGTATATATTTAAAGGAAAATGGTGACTTTTCCAAAGAGTCCGATTTAGAAAGTCTTGGATGGGCCCATGAATGTGTATTTTCAGAATGTTCCCAAGGGGATTCTGATGCCAGGTCAGATTGAGAGTTACCACTCTCGTTTCAATGTGTTTAGATGGAAACTACACACACACACACACACACACACACACACACACACACACACACAATTTCCCTTCCAAGAGTGCTTTTACATATTATCTAATGACAGCCAGAGTAACAGCCATACAGTCTAACATCACAGTTCCCTAACCTCTTCTACCTTATACTCTAGGCCTGGAGGGCAAGAGAGCACGGTATTACACAGTACAGTTTAGCCCAAGCAAAAGCAGCAAATACTCTCCCACTCTCCTTTATTAGAAACACTCAATTTAGCAATCCTCCTCCCTCCTGCTGTGCTCACTGCTCCTTCTCCCCACCTCATACGCCATATGCTTTTAATCATGCCCCCACGGTTTCTCTTCCTGCAATGTCCCGGGCAAATTAAACTTGAAAAACAGAAATCTGAGAACTTGGAGCAAACATGGAAACTCGTGACAATGGTGGGAATCAGCAACCAGGCTGAAATCTCTAGCCTACAGGCGAGGAGATTGTTTTGGCCCTTAGCATAGCTAAACCCATAGTATACAGACTTCCCATGAGAGGGTTTAATGGTACTTCTTGTGACTTCCCTTAAAGATTTTCTTCATGGGCCTCTGAAAATTCATTCTAAAAGGTCCTCTTAGATCCTTACTCAAAATTTCACAATTTTAATTTCGTAGTTTTTCCTTGAAGTTCCATTTAACTATATTTTAGGGGGTCTATGAAATCTCTGACACTGCCCCCAGAATATTGAGGGATATAATCATGCGTATTTTTCTAGGGATTTTCACAAAGACTTATCCACTTCAGAAAACACAAAATCCACCCATCTTAAAGGTTATAAATTAATGACTAAAGTGTTTAAATCTATAAGTCAGAGAAATCTGCTGCAATTCCTTTCTTTATCACTTCCAAGATATGAGACCCTAGGCAAGTTACTTCTAAATCTATGTGCATAGTCATTTGGCAATAAGAACATCTGGTTCATCACATTGTCTTACAAATTAGATGAATTAAAAATACAAGTTATCACACAGAACCTGCTACTCCATAAATATTGGATTTTAATATTATTATTAATATTATACATTTTTATTATTATTGCCAGATGCAGAATCTGAAAGCCACAGATGTCCAATATCATCAGGTGCTCACAAAAAAAGAACATGAAAGCAGGTCTTTCAATTTCCAGGGAGATTCACCAATGGGAACAGATTCCTAATTACTTTGGATTTATCTGGATCCTCTGGCCCAAGAAGGGGAAAACGTTATTATATTAGAACCATGTTTGCAACATGCGAACATCAAATCTGACAGGCTTTGCTTCTGTTAAGGATGAATTAAACTAAAAATCTAACTAATGAAATTCACAGCTTCACAAAGATTCATGGGACCTTGGGAACCATTAATGCCAAACATTTCATTCCTGGGTGGAAAACTAAGGTTCAAATTCGTCAGGCAACTAAGAGACAACCGAAGTCAATTTGAAAATAAGCCACGGGGCCAGTTTATTATGGGCTAAAAGTTAATTCTGCATCCTCACTGCATTGCCTAAAATTATACCTGAGAGTCATAAGAATTGGATTTTAATTTTCAGCTGTAATATACATACTAAATGTTTATTCTCAGAGTATTTAGCAAGTACCAATTAGGTGTAAGGCATTGTAAGCATTAGGGAATTCAGCAGTGAGTAAAACAGATCAGATCTCTGACCTTACAGAGTTTACATTCTAGAAAAGAAGATATATACAATAAACAAGTTACAAATTGATGGTTTAATTATAATTGTGCATAACAACTCCGCGGGTCTAAACACACCTGCCTCACACACAGGGCTGCGATGATTACAATGTGAACAAATACCTGTTGGGCACATAATACAGTGAGTGCTTCATACTCATTAGCTATAATATCATCATATCAGCTTCCCCATTCCCTACATTGTTTGCCAGATACCGCTTTGTGTGTAAAATACAAGTCAAGAAATTTCATCTCACAAAGTGCCTTGAGTTTTGACTCCAGTTTGGTGGAGGTCACCATGATTTTTTTCACGGACACCGCTGAAACACTTTCATGTTTTAGAATACTTTAGTGATCTTCTCCAGGTTTTATTCATTTTTCCCCCAGTTCTGAGAAAGCCTTTGACAGGTAAAATCATGAGTGACTTAAAATGAAATCACTTTTTAAAAAATTTAAACACAAAAAGATGTTTCTTTTTCTTCACCATTTAAAGAGGTGGGGCATAGAGCGATGTTCCGGGAGGTTCTTTTCTTCATGCTGACCTGAAAGGCCAGGACTCTGTGAAGTTAAATTGTATCCTCACTGTATCTCTAGCAACCAGGTTGAAGCCCAGCCATCCCTGGCTCTACTCACCTTTAACCATCTCCCAGCCTCTCCTTTTTTCTCTCTGCTCCACACTGACACCACATATTCTTCCAATTCTTCTTTTGTGAAATACCCTGCCCCATGCCAGCCCCCGAGTTATCTCCTTATTATTGAAGGATCAAGTTGAACTTCTACTGATTTTCTAATCCCAGCTCTGCCTTGGACTCACTGTGTGGCCTTGGGTGAGCTCCTAATTGTTCTAAGCCTATTTTCTACGCATGTAAAAGGGGCAAATACCAACAGCAGGTGATTGCAGGATTAAATGAAATGCCATGAATTAGCTCCCAAGGCCACATTCAGTAGGTGTCCAAAAATGTTATGTCCCTTTTCTTCCTCTAACAGGAAACTTAGCCAATGACTGGGGTTTTCTGAGGGTGTTTCGTGGAGCCCTAGCTTTCTGCAGAGGGGCCTCAGGATTACCATGGCCAGTGAGAGGAGAGACAGCCAGCCAGACACTGAACCTGCAGCCCTGCTGCATCTAGAGCAACTTCTTTTACATCTGCTCTGTGTATTGTATTGGGATTCTGAAAGCATTTTGTTTTAAAAAATAATTTTAAATAAGAATGAGTTGAAAAGTGAGAAAGTTAGCCAACTGTAAATTTAGAAGGAAGAGCCCACAAAAGACTCCACTCACTTCTGACACCAACTGCAAGTTCATTGGGTTCTCAAAACCACCCTCAGGTACAACAATTCACTAGAAGGACTCAGAACACACTGAAAGAAATTATATTCACAGTTATAGTTTGTTACTGATACAGGATAAAGACTGAGATCAGCCAAGGTAATAGGCACATAGCACGTAGGGCAGAGTCCAGAAAGTATCAAACATGTAGCTTGAAGTTGTCCTCTTCCTGTGGAGTCAAAGATGTGTTATTCTTTTGATTTCATTGTGTGACAGTAATCCCAGAGTACTGCCATCTAGAGTAGCTTACTCGAGCCTTGGTGTCCAGAGTTTTTAGTGGAGTTTCATCACACAGTCATGATTGACTATACACATGGAGCTGGTCTCAGTTTCCATGCCCTGTGAAGTTGGATTAATACTGTGTGACCCAAAACCCATACCCTAAATCTATTGTTGCCATCTGGTATGGGCAACCACCCCCTAAATCACTTTGTTAGATTATCTAGTATGACCTAAGGCCCTAAGGCAAAGACACTCCTATCAAGCATGACGTTTCACATGCTTAGAGATTACCTCCCAGAAGCCAAGGGCAAATATCAGAACTCTCTTTGAGCCAGGTTAAATTCTTTACTATACAAAAAGCTATTCTCAAATGCACCCTATCTACTCTAGATAAGTCTGTCAAGATCTGCCTCACCTTGATGTTTTTATTCCTTCCAAGCCTAGAATTCCCTATCACCTTCATTCTGTTTACTCCCAGATCAAGACCTATCTCAAGTCATACCACTGCCATCAAAGCCCTCCTTGACCACACTGGTCCATATTGACCCTTCACTTTTCTTATTGCCAGGGATGCATTTTATCTATGTACTTTCTAACTCTTCAGTTCAACAAACATTTACTATCTGTACAGTGATCTAGAAAAAAGGAGAGACAGAAATGACCAACACATTGATCTCTGATTTAAGAAAGTTTCACATCTAGTAGGACAGGCAGGTTATTTTCATTCACTTATTTAATAAATATTTATTGAATATCTACTCTGCACCAGGACCTAAACTAGTTTAACTAAGTGAAGTAACTAGTGAAATAAGTGAATGAAACCTAAATACAAGAATATATAGTTATCTATAATTACAAACAGAAAAAATATAAGACCAAATGAGAGAAGATGAGAATGACAAAATCTGATTTGTGTAGGTCTCAGTATCACATTATTTCATGAATGGTGAAACATTTACCCTAAGATGATTTTTAAAGTTAGTAGTTTTGTATTTACTTTAATGAATCTCTTATAACAACACTATGTGACCAAAATATTACAACCTGTGATTTCAGTTATTATGGTTTAAAACAAGGCAAATTATAAAGAGTAATTTTTGATTATTTAACAATTACTATGGCCATATTGCTGCATACCAGATGAATCATAGTTAATCTGCAGCTATGACTAAAGTCATGTAATCAGGATTAGAAAAGCTGGAGTTTGGAAATTGCTACATTGGTAAAGGGAATGACATGCTCAGATATGGCTTTCAGTAAAGTCTCCAAGGAACTGCCATGAAAAAAAAATGGATCAAGTTTGGATAAGCCAGTAGCTAGGGAGACCAGTGAAGATGCTATTGGAACAGTTCTGTTCAGAAATGAGTAAGATACAAATTAGAGCAGAGGAGGGGGATTGGAGAGGAGGGGATAGATTTTTAACACTCCTTAGGACTTTGAGGATGGACCAGAAGTAGGAGTTAAGAAAGAAGGGAAAATCTAGGATGACACCTGGGTTTCTAGCTCATAAAACTCAAAAGATTATTGTGGCGACCAAGATAGGAAACATGAAAAGAGAAACAGGTTTGGAGAGTAATCAATTGAGTTTTTCAACAAAGTAATATGAGTCTTCCCTATATTTAAATGTATGAAACTATCTCATTGTTTCATATGTATAAATTGTATCTCTTCAATTAAAATTTAATCAAAAACAATAAATAATTTTTATCGTGGTACTCTTTATTCATAAAAAATAAGAAATGATATTCCTTTTTTATATTTCTCAGGATGTGTTTGGTGGAAGAACATCGTTTTTATTGGAAGGCTTTTAGAGTCATTCCCAATTAGCTGTGTGATCTAGACAAAGTTGCTTAAACTCCCTGAATCTCAGTTCCACATCTCCAAAATGAGATAATAACATTAATACTTGCCACCATATTGTAAAGAGCTGCACAAGTTTTAGTTGAGTCAGGGATGGGAGGTGGTCTTGTGTTGAATAAGAATTCCTTCTTAATTGGTTTGAATCTCTTATCAAAATATCAGTAGGGAGAAACTATCTGTGAGGAGGCCTTGTTCAGTAACCACATGTATAGTATTTTTCTTCCGTATAACTTTCAAAGAGCAAAGCTGTCTGATGACTGTATCTAGACATCAAAAGGAAATAAAGATTTTCCTATCTAACCCCATGTTTCCTTCATCCTTGAGAAAAACAAAGCTCCACACCTCAAATTCACTTGCATGATCAAGACGGCTTTCTCCCTTTCTTTTCCCTCACCCACTTGCCTCAGACTTCTCAGGCTATACCCAAGCCTAGTTGTGATACGTATTGTATATTTTAATGCCTAACTGCTGGGTAATTCTCTAATGTACAAAAAGGTTAGGCTCTCGAAGTGCAAAATGAAATCCACCAGGGTACAACTTAAACTGTGTTTCCAACATGGGGAAAATGTCAATAAAAGGCTTCCCAGAGCTTCTACAAGAAGACAGAAGGAAAAGAACAGACTACAAAGAGAGAAGAACACGAAGGTTTCAAATACCTCAGTGCTGAAGAACACAAGTGATTTCTAGTTGCCAGGTAAGTTGCACTGGAATTCTTTCACTTGACCCACCAGATGTATGGTCCATCCTCCTACATCTGACCTTAGTAGATTACATTAACAGGCTGTCTCACCCTCTGGCTTCCTTTTGGGTCCAGTCAATGGGAACCCAAGCAGGAGATGGGAGGGAAAGAGAAGATTACTATGGTATTTTATTCTTTTGGCTTTCTCTCTGGGGAGGCAGGGAGAGTGGGGACAGCAGTCAGAGTGGCTGAATATCCTATCAAGTGCTCCTTTCTAAAACATTCTCCTCTGCCAGTTTCTATTAATCACTCTCTCCCCTTTCCTCTTGAGGCCTGGGGTGGCAGCTGTGCTTTCTATGTCCTGCTATTGAGTAGTAAGTAGTATTTCTTGGGGGCAAAATCCTCATTCCTCATCTTTCTTTGCTGCATCCTTCAGTCGCTTACCTACTTCAGGTACCTTTGCTCTGTAGATAACTCCCAAATCTTTGTCTCTAGCCAGAAATTATCTTTCCAAACATATTCATCATTCCTTTATTACTCTTTCAACAATTTTGAGTATCTACTATGTATTAGGTTTTCCATAACACATGGGTAAATAACAACATCAGCCTTAATAATGGCTCACAATTATGTGGTAATTTTATATGGCAGACACTGTTCAAGTGCTTTACATACATAACTCATTTAATCTTCATACAACAATGTAAGTTAGGGTTATTATAGTTCCCATTTAAAGGTAAATAAACAAGCACAGAAAACTTCAGCGATCACCAGAAGCCACACAGTTAGTAGGCAATACAGCCAGCATTTGAACACAGATATCCTGGCTCTAGAATGTAAGCTCCTTAACCATTATGTTATACTGCCAGTGTCACACTTCTGGGGTAGTCTCCATCTATCTCATGCCAGAAACTATGGTTTTAAACCTTCTATGAGATATATTCACAGTGTACCAGAATCTAGAGGCTCTTATTTCCTTTTTACAGCTGTCTAGAAGCAAAAATATCTGAATTAAGGTTAAATGTAAGAGTTTGTATGCATGGTTTTTTTTTTCTAAAGTCATTGGTAATAAGTATTACTAATGTGGATCAAACCCACTCTCTAAATCTCAGAAAATAGTATCTGCACAGAGAAATCAGACATCAAGACAGAGGGGGATGATAGAAGGAATCCACCTCTTCCCACCATGGAAGGCAATTTGCACAATGTCTAAAAGGCTGCAAAAATATGCACATTGTCTGAATTGGCAATTCAATTCTAGAAATATATCCTGAAGAAATAATCAGAGAAATGTAGAAATATTGATAAAAAGCATGTTCATCTGGAGCATGAATTACAAGAATGTCAAACTTGAAATAACTGAAATGTGTAGCAAAAGGAAACTTCTTATCCATGGACTGTATATTAAACAGTGACTAAGAATGAATATATGTGTATGTTCACAGAGAAAATGCTCATAATGTGTTTATTTTTTAAAGTAGTTTAAAAAGAGTACATGTAGTGTAATCATATTTTTTGTTTGAATAATTACACATATGTGTAAGATAATTTTAAGAACTTGGAAGCATATATACCATGTTGTTCTCTCCAGACTGTAGAGTTGTGGATGGTTGATTTTTATCCTCTTCTCTACTCTTATCGCTACTTCCAATGTTATCTCAATTAACCTTTTTTTTAATAAAAAGTCGCTAGTTTCTTTAATAAACAGCATATTAAATTTTCTTCCACAGAAGCCAAATCAGAAGTGGGTATGTTAGTATTTATTTGCTAGAACATGATTATTTCTAAGAATCATGATTCTCCAGAAATCAAATACAAGTCTATTTATTGTACATTTACAGCCACCAATTCCATGATAGATTTCTTTTCTATTTAAATTGTCAGAGTCTAATTTACAGGTAACTCTTCTTGCCTTTTTCCTTAATTAAAATTTGATAAAAGAAGGTAGACCATTCCCTGATTGGATGGATGATGAAAGAAATAAGCATACACAAATAAATAAATAAAAACAATGGGAATACAGATCCCTGTTCTACTGTTTGCTGGATAAATGATCTCAGAAGAAGTTAATCTTTCCTCATCTCAAGTTAGTTTCCCTATATGTGGGGATAAAAAATGATAAATAATTCAAATAAACTTAATGAGAGTTTAATAAAATGTATGGAAGAGGCATTCTGTAAATCGAAAGTGTTATGTAAATGTCAATCAGGGATAGGTGATAGTATTTTGTCTGTTTTTCTGTCACTAACTCATTGTGAGACCTTGTGCAAGTCACTTAATCTCGATGACTGTCAAGTCCTTCATCCTTAAAATGAGGAAATGAATGGTGCTAGTGACCTTTTGAGTTGTTTTTGACTCTGTTATTCTATTACTTTGTGACTCTACTGGGTTGTTTGTGAGTCGTGACAGATGCTTGCAGAGCCCTGGAAAATGATATAAACATTGAAATCATTGAGTTTGGCAGGAAACACGAGGTGGCCTTCAGTGCTGATGTGGTGATGGGTAGGATGGCTTTAGAAGAAATGCTCAGTCCTGGTTCCTCTGAATCATTTTCTCTCCAAGTGAGGACAAAGATGAAGACTGAAGAGATTCTGCAACAACTATATACATGTAAAATGACCCAGAGTAGATTCCCAAGGATCCTCTTGGGAGCAATGCCCAGAGGACAAACTCTGTCCCCCTGGAGGTCTGCCGCTGCCTTCCCAAAATGCTCTGGCTGACTCTCCTGCACTGCCTGTCTTGGAAAGCCCTGTGGTAAAACTGAGTGGTAATGACTCTTTAAATGTATTTATGGTAGCAGAAAAAAAAGTGTGTGTGAACACTGAGCAGAAGAATGCTCCTGACCAGAGAAATGTGTTACTTATAGAAAATAACTTCTGGAAAAAACATGCCATTTTTCTCACAGTGAAAGGTACAAAAATCTTCAGAAAAAACAGAATATCAGAAGCACAAAGGTATTTAGTGATCAGTTGATTCAGTTCAGTCTACTCTAAAGGTGGAAACGGAGTCCAAGTAGGAAGAAGGGGGAACAATAAGGGAGAGGAGTTACTTAATACCTACTGTTTTCCACTGCTGAGCAAGGTCTAATTTTTATTTTCTCCCTCTCTTTCTCTCTCTCTCTCACACACACACCTGATATATATATACCCATACATACGCATACACATACATACATATATACACATATATAATAGATACATATTACATATAGTATATTTGTGGGTATAATACTGAGATATATAAATAGATTTCATGATACCAACTCATAAAATGGATATAATTCATTCTCCATTTCTTTAATAAGAAAGCAGAGATTAAGCTAGATTGAATGACTTTTCAAGGTCACAAATATAATTAGTAGAAGAGCTTGGGCCTTTTGTCCTTGACAATCAGAATCAGAGGAAAGAAAAACTTTTTTTTTTTTTTCCAGCTTAGAACATCCGGCCCAGGGATGAGTAAGCAGACACTAAGGTACTTTTTTAACTTCCTAAAGATATAACAACTTGGATGCCTCTAAGTATCAGCCAGTTATTCCTTTATAGTCTTGCTTTCTATCCTGGCCACTGGCAAAGTGGCATTATTATCCTATGAGTCATCATGCTAATAAATATATCTAATTTGAAGATAACCCCTTCTTCACTTTGCAGCATGATTTAACCCTCCCTCCTCTTCATCTTTTTCCATTCCCAGCAACAGTCTCTCATGTCTAAAAACAAAATGTCACTGAAGCCAGTTTCATGAAATGAGGAGAGGATAAGATCCTAAAATATTTCAAAACCATGACTTTAGAATGGAACTTTTAGAGCTGTTTAAAATGACTTACAGAGTGAGTGCCTTTGATGACAGAAAGGATGCAGGAAAGAGTATGTTCAAGTACATACTAGAGTTTGCAAAGAGACCGTCTTCTGAAAATTACTGGTAGTGGTCAAGGAGTGATATGGAAGGGAAGCGGTCAGGTAACAAGTCTGTATTTTTTCAGTTCTTCTTCCAGTCTCCCAAAGCAATTTGTACCTTGGTTTGTGATTGCATTTATCTCCCTGCCTTTTGGCTGTTTCTTTTCATAACTGTATCTTCAAGGGCAAAAATTATTGATTAAAAAGATAATACTCAGGGACTAGCCCAGAGCTTGGCATAGAGAACATTTTTGCAAACATTGGCTTACTGGAAGAATAAGGTTCACAGAAGCAGAAGTTCGGTGAGGTTGTTGAATGGTTTTTATCTGTATAGCATTTCTTCCTCCTCTCTCCAATTCTACAATAATTCTTCCCACTTTGAAACATTCAAGTGGGTATCACCCTCACCCACACTGAACCCAGTGATGAGCTTCTGAACCAGGCCTAACCAGCAAGAGCTTGCTACCCCTAGGCCTACTAGGTCAGGTAAATGTGTATGATTCACGCCAGACCAATCAGGGCTTTTCCCTAACATTCTGCCAGCATATTTGGGAAAGTTGTTTTTTTCTTTTTCTGACTGCATGTGCTCTAAAGACCAAGACCATCATGGGGCCTTTTGCTAATGTGAGAGAGAGAGAGAGAGAGAGAGAGAGAGAGATTATATGAATATTCAAAGGCTAACAGAGTTGAGAGAGAAAACCTTAGTGCCATGCTATAAACACTGGAATCTAGCTTTTACATGAATTTTCCCTCTTTGTCTTTCCAGATACAAGAACCAATAAATTATCTTACAATTTCAGTTGGTGTTCTTTCACTATCAATCAAAAGAGACATTTCCAAGACAATAAATCATGTGACTTCTCACAGTCCCTTTCCAAATGTTAGATTCTTTCATCCCATTAATGGAAAGGATGAGCTACTGGTTCATAAAAACTCAACATAAAGGTACCAACTAGGGGTTTCATGGGTGACCTATGTTAAAGAAAAATTCATATTAATGAGAGTTTTCTGGTTTTGTTTTGTTTTTGTTTTTAAAACAGTCTGGCTTTGTTGCCCAGGCTGGAGTGCAGTGGTACAATTATAGCTCACTGCAACCTCCATCTCCCAGGCTCAGGTGATCCTTCCACCTCAGCCTCCCAGGTAGCTGAAACTACAGGTGCATGCCAACATGCCCAGCAAATTTTTGTACTTTTTGTAGAGACAGAGTTTCACTATGTTGCCCAGGTCTTGAACCCCTGGCCTCAAGCAATCTACCTGCCTCAGCCTCCCAAACTGTTGGGAGCCATTGTGCCCAACCTTAATGAGAGTTTTCTAGGCCTATAAAGAGATTCTCAGTAAAAGCAGTAAAAGAATATTTTCTTCCAGAATTTCAAGTTCTGGCACATATATTTAATCTCTCACCTGTTTTCCTTGTTACTGTTTCCTAGAACAGCCCATGTGTAATAGAATGATTATCAGGAGTGGACTCAGAAACCCTCGGCTTTATCATCTACCATGCAGTACCTCACTGCAACCTTGAATAAAGTCACAGTAATCTTTCCATGTCTCACATTCCTTATTGCTAACAAAGGGATAATAATAGCTATTTCATGGATGGTCATAGGAGTTAAATGAAATTAATTACATACGAATATGGAGGCCTGATGTCAGGCATAAAATATCATTTGTGTTTTTTCATTCTAGCAATTGAATCATGCAAAGAATATTTAGTGAATGCCTACTATGAACCTACTGTGCTTACTATTTTATTTAGTTTTTAAAAAATATCCAATGGACATTGACTAACATTTTCATGTGGACAAAAGAGAGAGGTTCAATGAAATTTTCCAGTGAAACTTCATCAAACAGTCTTCATTAGTTAATCTTGATTCTCCTTTTGTACCCTCATGAGATGGAAGGGCATCAGCTCCTGCCCTTCCTAAATAGCGTAATTCCCTCCAAATCTCTTTCCTCTCTGGAACCATTTAGCTTTGTGAGATTCTGATGTCTGAATCCTCACACTTATTATTCTGATCAGTCCATCAAAGATTTTCATTTATATCCCTACTTTTTAGAATAGAGAGGAGATGTATATAGTAATTTTTTTCCACGGTCACATTGATTTTTATCACATCCTTCTCAACTATTCCTACCATAGGTCTTTGAACCTAAGGTCTATAGTGTATCTTTTCCACAGACTTCTTGAGCTGGAGTTTTGTAATTATTACTATTGACTTATTACAAAACAATGACAATATTCCTGCTATCATAATTAAGTTATCAACATGATTGATACTCTTTTTTCAGGGTCTGGTTTAGATACTAAAGCCATGATCAAACCAAGACTGCTCCCTTGTGATATTTACATACCATTGTGGAAGAAAAAAAAACAAATATATAATAATACAACATGTAACGATATATCAGGAATTGATAAGCTTCATGAAGAAAAATAAAGCAGGGTAAAAAGTTGCCACTTTAAATAGAGTAATCATGGAAGGCATCACTAAAGAGGTATTTAAGCAGAGAACTAAATGAAGTGAAGTGATAAGCCATATGATTATCTAGGGAGGAACATTCCAGGTGGAGAAAACAGCCACTGGCATGACTGAGGACCAGCAAGGAGGTCATTAAGACTGGAGTAAAGCAAACAAGGAAAGAGTGGTAAGAAACAGCATATATGTCTGGTTTTAATATAATTGTCCATTTATATATCTGTTTGCCACATTCAACTCTACTAAACTCCTACTAAGCAGGGCAGCATCTTTTGCATCCACATTTCCAGTGTCCAGCATAATACCAACAAAGAGTGGATGCTAAAATGCTCAGTAAATATTTATAATAAATGATACAGGCATGATTGAATTATTGGGAACTCTATAAGTGATTGTCAGATTTGGAATCGAATAATACATTCTGGTTAGGCCAGATGTGACATGTTTTAAACATATGTAACTACAGAAACTATATTGCATGGATAATAAATAGCAAGTCTTGTGTTTTGGTGCTTTTCCGTCAAATGAGATCACTCATGTGAAAAGCACTGAGATGCTGCAGAACTGCTATTGGGCATATTTTTGTATGTGACTCCTAATTAATTTAACGTGCTAAATGTGCTAAGAATGTTATCTTATGACTTCTGTGACTGAGAAATACAAAATACGGGAGAAAACAGTGAGGAAGGGGTAGGAAGTGAGTGAAGCAAATCCATTGTTGAAAAACAAACATGGTAATGACACCAGTGACATCTTTGGCATTGAAATGACAAAAGAAATTATTACTTGCCTAATTTTCTTGTTTTAACTAGATACTACACAAAGACATTTTTCTAGACACAATAAGAAATAGATAATCTTTTACACTTTTAGACATTTTGAAGTTTTCAATAATATTATAGTTAAATATCAAGTATCCTTCATATAAAACACCCAGAAAAGTGATGTCACATGACTAAGGTCACAGGTGTTAGGGAATAACTTCAACTCAAGTCTTGTAATTCTAAATCTAGTGTTCTTTCCACTTCAGAAGGATTCAGCCACTAATAAGAATTTAAGAATCATTTAGACGGCTGGGCGCGGTGGCTCATGCCTGTAATCCCAGCACTTTGGGAGGCCGAGGCAGGCGGATCACAAGGTCAGGAGATTGAGACCACAGTGAAACCCCGTCTCTACTAAAAATACAAAAAATGAGCCAGCTCGGGAGGATGGGGCAGGAGAATGAACCCAGGAGGCGGAGCTTGCAGTGAGCCAGGATCACGCCACTGCACTCCAGCTTGGGCGACAGAGCGAGACTCCGTCTCAAAAAAAAAAAAAAAAAAAAAAAAAAAAAAAAAAGAATCATTCAGACTAAAGCAAACATGGAATTAAAACTTCTAAAACTGGCAAACTGTGTTCTTTTAAAAAAATGTCTGGGACAGGACTACTTTAAGGAGGAAATAGTCTTAATTTCATAATCGTATTGAACTAGCCATGAAATATATAAACATATATTGCATGCAAAATATAACAATTTACTTTTATTCGGGATCTTAACAGAACACAGTAAAGTGAAATTTTGGTTCATTTTGAGGACATTTTTATTTTTCTTATCTAGGCTAGACTTTCATGAATTTGCATGATTCCAAAACAAGAAGATGTAGAAGGTCCTCTTTATGTCAATATACATAATTTAAATCCCTATAATTACCAGACTATAGGAAAGAAATCATCATACAAAGGAAATATACACTTATTACCACAGGTAAAATTTTCTTGTACTTTAACCTCCCCCCTTTTTACTAATAATATCTTTCCTACCCTTCACATTATTTATGTTAATCATTCTTTATTGTTTGTAAGATACTCAATATCCAAAAACATAATGTAAACACAATGCAAATTAACTAAAAATAAAGGTACACATCTTGTAAGAGATTTACAGCTCTATGAAGTATGTTAAATTTTCAATGCAGAACTTCTCAAATATTCCCACAGTCATTCATTGACTCAGGAGAATATGGTAAAACTAGATCAGCTAATTAATACAGAAGAAAAATCAGCAAGGATGATGAGATATGCATTTCAAAGTAGAAAAAGTTTAATACCAAAGGATTAAGAGCAGTTCTATAGAAAATTAGTGCCACTACAGAATATTTTTGTAAAAGTGACCCTCTTAATTATGTTATAAGAGTCAAATGCAAACTAAAGCTTCTAATATTGTACTGTCATACAATTATGCTGAAAAAACTTGCAAAATGAAATCAATGGTCAGTATACTCTTTGTCCTAATACTGAGCACACAGTTGCAATAATAATTTAAGCATTATTAAGTGTAAGATAAACTGTTTTCAAGCTCTAAAATTGTAGAAAATATACAGTGGCTAATTTGTGATTCTTTTATAAATCACCTCCAAAGCAAGAAAGGTACAAAAAACAAGAACACAAAATCCTTCTTCACCAAAACTATAGCAACTAGAATGTAAATAGTCTACATATGTAAACTACACATATAGAATTCTACATACATAGAATGTAAATACAGAGAAGAATGATAATTGAAAATTATCCTAGGGTATGGAAAGACAATGAATGAAGATATCCATAGCTTTAGATCTCAAACACACACAGAATAGGTTATTTATCCAAAGTATGTGTCACATCTAGGGAAACAAAACTCATCAGAACAAAAGGTGAATGGCATGGGAAGCATGTAAGTTGTAGTGGGAGCTTCCTTAAATCAATTTAAGCATAAAGTCCAGATTAGCTGGGAAAGCATGAGAAAATATAAAATATATGGAAAGCAACCTGTCAGTGAGACATAGAAAAGAGATACATTCTATATTATCAACGGTATTAGAGTACAAATTTAAGGCTAAGTAAATTCACTCTTCGTTCTTGTCCAGACTAGAACTTTTGTTGCTCTTTTACATTAACCACCTGAAAAAATCTCCTAAGACCTAAAGATGCTACAGGAGAAAAGGAGATAAAGAATAGGACTTTTGTAACACAAGAAAATTGTAACAAAATGTATCACTATGAATTGTTTACAACATAATATAGCAACAACTTTTATAAAACACGAGCACAAAGGAGATCTAAAAGAGCTCAGGAATGCTACAAAATGTAAATAGAAAATAAAGCATTAGTATAAATAGCACAGAAAAGTGGAAGAAAAATGAAAGTCAAACTGGGCCAAAAGGAAGTTAGTTCTATGAATTCCAAAATGTAGAAAAAAGTAAAGATAATATTCCTTAATCAAAGTATTAAAAAAGCAAAGCATGGAAGGAGGGAAGGAGGGAAGGAAAGAAGGAAGGAAGGAAGGAAGGAAGGAAGGAAGGAAGGAAGGAAGGAAGGAAGGAAGGAAGGAAGGAAGGGAGGGAGGGAGGGAGGGAGGGAGGGAGGGAGGGAGGGAGGGAAACTATAAATTCACAAAAAGAAAACAACAAAAATCTACCTCCAGGAAATTCTAAACTTCTCTCGAACAAGTATTAGATGAAAGAAGAAATTAAAAGTAAAGCTAAAAAATATTGTTAAAATAACCATAATTTAAAATAACCATAGTCTACATTTTGAATTTATGAAATATAGCTAAAACAGTGCTCAAAGAAAAAAATCATAGTCATAAAAACTTATGTCAATAAAGAGAAAAAATAAATGAATCATCGGGAAATAATCATTATTTAATAAATAATAATGAATAATAACATACAATAATATACAAATAATAAGGGTAAAAATGTATAATTATTTCCATAGATGTGGCAAAGGTGGGTTCATAAAATTTAACACCCAATCTTGAAAATACCTCTTAATAAAATAGGAATAGGACTTGGAGCTAGCATCTTAATTAATGAGGAAACAATGGGACTAGTTGCATAAAGTAAAAAGCTAATTGAGAATGTCTTTATCATCATTAGTATTTAATACTCTGTGGAGAAATTAACCAATGTGATTAGGAAGAAAAGAGGTATATAAACATTTAAAAGATGGAAGTAAAATTATTATTTTTACATTTAAAAAATGATTTCATAGGAAACTCAGAGCATGAATAAGAAACTATTACAAATTTAAAATAACTTAGTATGGTATCTATATACAAAATTTATATACAGAAAATAATAGGCTTAATATATGCCAACAAATTAGATGAAAATATCTCCATTAACAAAGGCAACAACATAGATAAATTTCAGACTTAAGAAAGCACATATATGATCAATATGAATACAACTTTAAAATGCTAATCATTGGCTCAGAAGTAGTAGACAAAAACATGAAAAAGTTTGTCATGATCTTGGGTGAAAAATTCAAAATCACATACTTCAGTTGTGCTTTAATCAATAAACTTAGTGTATTTTCAATTTTTAAAATGGCAACAGATGTCTTTGGGAAATACAAAAGTAGAAAAACATTATTATTTTTATAGATAATAATAATCAGTCTTTTTAAAATAAAGAGTAGGCCGGGTGCGGTGGCTCAAGCCTGTAATCCCAGCACTTTGGGAGGCCGAGGCGGGTGGATCACGAGGTCAGGAGATCGAGACTATCCTGGCTAACATGGTGAAACCCCGTCTCTACTAAAAATACAGAAAACTAGCCGGGCGTGGTGGCGGGCACCTGTAGTCTCAGCTACTTGGGAGGCTGAGGCGGAGCTTGCAGTGAGCCGAGATCACGCCACTGCACTCCAGCCTGGGAGACACAGCGAGACTCCGTCTCAAAAAAAAATAAATAAATAAAATAAAATAAAATAAAATAAAATAAAATAAAATAAAGAGTATGAAAAATAATAATTGTATCAGATATGACATGTTATAGAGATGCAATAATTTTAAAATGTGCTATATTCAGTGAAAAAATCATTCCTGGCTCTTGTCTTGGAAGTAGAATGGACTAGCTTTAGATTCAAATAAGCTGGGATCCATTTAGAAGGAACTCTGGGACTTAGAAACAAATAATTCCCAACTTTTGAACTGTTGTAGCTTTAGAGTGACTGCTGAGTTTGTTGGAAAACAAAAAAGAAAGAAAGTCAGTAGAGCCAATGATTACTGAGGAATTGGGTCACTTTCTTTCAATAATTATTTACTAAACAGTAGTAAGCCCCCATGTCAGGCTCATGTTAAGCACTAAGAGATGAGTTTTATGATATATTCTTAAGTCACCTATCCTCACAAAGCCTATTATCTTTCTCTCTTTTTTCAGCCTTTTGATGTTGTTGTTTTGCTGTTTGTTTGTTTGTTTATTTGTTTGTTTTTAAGAATCAGGGTCTTGCCCTGTCACCCAGGCTGAAGTACAGTGGAGGTTGAGTGCACTGCAGCCTCAACCTCTTGGGCTCAGGCAATCCTCCTGCCTCAGCCTCCCAAGTAGCTAGAACTGTAGGCATACATCATCATGCCTGGTTAATTTATTTTTATTTTTTGTAGAGACAAAGTCTCATTATATTGTCCACATTGGTTTCAAACTCCTGGCCTCAAGCAATCCTCCCACCTTGGGCTCCCAAAATGCTGCAATTAGAAGCATAAGCCACTTTGCCTAGCCCTTTTATATCTTTTATAAAATTGAAAAAGTCTATTACAGATTTTCTTAACCTCCCTTGTAAGGGCATCCATGAGTCATCATTAGGGGAAGGACAATGCGATGTTCATGAAAAGACACTTCTTTCCCAAATAAGAAAATGGCAAATGAGGAGACAGACTCTCACCACCATTGCAGTCCTCTTGCTTTCTGACTGCGAATGAATTCATGACTTCTGGATCTGTTGCAGCCATCTTGAGAGCATAAGTGATAACACTATGGTAGAAAAGCTCAAGAAAGGTAGACCAGAAAAATAAAGAATTGTCTAGGTTCTTGTTAATATTGTCAAATAATTGAACCAGACCAGCAGCTACCTATCTCCAAACTTATGAGAGAAAAATACTCCTATTTAGTTAAGCTACTGCTAGTAGGGCATTCTGTTATTTGAATGGAATGCATTTCTAGTTGAAAAGATGAATGTAAAAAGCAATAAAAACTGAGCAGATATAGTTCCTGCTTTTACAGAGTTTAGAGTACCAAGGAACACTAAAATACAACATTAAAATTGGTTCCAATTTTGTTAGTAACCCTTGTCTAGAATTTGCCTCTTACTGTCCATTGTTTAGAAATCATTTTTTATCTATTTATTTTGACTCACACAAACTCCATGAGTTAGTCTAAATTATGGCTGTATGTGTATGTTTGTGTGTGTGTGTGTGTGTGGATGTGTCTATGTAAGTACATACACATATGCACTACTGCCATGGAACACTAAATTGAAAGACTAGGCAGGGAGTAGAATGGATGTGTGTGCCCCTAATTAAAATGGCATGGAGAAGATTGCAACTCTTAGGTTCTAACAGATGAACTCCAATTCAGTAGTTAGTGGGTAGCTAGAGAATTTGCCACTGAATTCTCTGAAGGAAAAGATAGAGGCTGCCTTACATTTCATGTCTGTCATTAAAAAGGCATGATTGAGTAGTTCTAACTTCAAGCTGGTTTTCCTTCACATATGACCTGAGACTCCAACTAAGATGCTACAGTTTCTTGACTCTCACTGGACAAAAGGATTTGCCCCCAAGAATACAAGAGTACTCATACATATGGGCAAAGCCAACCAGAATTCTCCATGCAAAAGTCTCCTCATATTCTTTGTCATGTTTATTAATTATCCTTCCATCAGCTGGAAGACAGTGGGCCCCCTGGAATGCCAAGTTGGCTGAGAAAGGCACCGCATTCATCACCGGACAACTGGTGGAGGCTGACATAATGTATACAGATGCGATTCCAGACAGAGATAACCTTCCGTCGCAAATGCTCACAGCCGTATGGTTTCCTAGACACCTAGTGCCTAAAAGACAGGTTGACCTTTTCAAGTTTAGCTTATCAAGGTACTTGTTCACCTCATCAGGAAAAAAAAAAAAGAAAAGAAAAGAAAAAGGAACATTCGGCCTATGAGTTCAACACAGGAAGTTTCTGCCTTACCTGTGGATATACCATCCGTCTTCAGATTTTTAGTATGAAGTGGAGCCAACAAGACACTACCTTGCATATATGGCTCAAAATTTAATTCACTCACTTGCTAAAGCACATATAAAATATGATCATATATTTGAAAAAACCTTTATAAACACTAAAATACTGTCTCTATATATTATATGAATATTAGGAGTCCTAACATAAAACAGTGACGGTGTTATGACCTTGTTCAAAAAACATAAAAGTCTTCTATTTCCTACACAGTTAAGTTTTAACTCCTTATCATTAAAAGAGAACGGTTATTCCCCTTCCCATGGTCTCTATAAAAAATATGAGGGTACTTTGGGTCTACTTTCCAAAAGACAGTCATACTGGAGGCACATTTGCTGTCCTTCTCTAGTAAAGTGATTAATATAACTGGTGAAAACCACAACCAGAGAGTGAAGCCACCCCACTGATCAGTTGGCAACAGATCCCGGAACCCAAGGGGAGACTTCTGCTTTTCTGCTCCAGCTTCATCTCCTACAAACAGATGGAGGGAAATCTGGGTCATGTGGCCTCAAGATATAGGCTTCACTCTTTTCTATCTGTTTTCAGAAAGTCCTATCTAAAAGTGGTCCCTTGCCCCATCTGGCTCTTCAACCCAGAAACTTGAAAGTAAAAAGGGTGAGTAGGTGGAAATCAAGCACCAACCTACACTGAGGCCCCAACATCCTCAGGGCCCTCCAAAGTCCCTGCCTATGTTTCTAGCCCCATCTGTCCCTACATCTCCACAGGTTTTTCAATGCTATGATCATGCTGGATTAGTCAACATTCTGAAGTCGTGTCTCTTCTTTCCTTCCCATTGCCATGGTTTATGCTGTTTCTTCAACTTAGAATTCTTCTCCTTCTATTTCTGCTTTTTGAGGCTGTGTGATTCTCAATCCTGGTTGCATATTAGATTCACCTGTCAAACTTTGAAAACTGCAGATTTTAGAGCCTGTCCTCAGAGATTATGATTCAATAGGATCAGAGTGGGACCCAGGCACTGGGGTGTTTTTTTTTTTTTTTTTTTTTTTTTAAGTAAAGCTCTCCAGATTGTTTTAAGGTGGAGCTATACTTGAAAACCACTGATTTGTCTTTGCTCAAGTCCTACTTATTCTATGACGCCTTCCCAAAAATGCTTTTAGCCAAAAAAAAGTAACATCACTTATTACAGGTAATAAATGTTGACATTTATTGACATATTCTATGTTCCAGGCAAGGATTATTCACAAGGGTTGTTCAAGGGTTATTCACACAGACAAATTCTTTTTTGTTGTTTTTTGTTTTGTTTTTATTATTAATTTTTTATTTTATTTTATTTTATTATACTTTTAAATTCTGGGGTACATGTGCAGAATGTGCAGTTTTGTTACACAGGTATACATATGCTATGGTGGTTTGCTGCATCCATCAACCCGTCATCTACATTAGGTATTTATCCTAATGTTATCCTTCACCTAGACCCCCACCCCCCAACAGGCCCTAGTGTATGGTGTTCCCCTCATGTCCACGTGTTCTCATTGTTCAACTCCCATTTATGAGTGAGAACATGTGTGTTTAGTTTTCTGTTCTTGCGATAGTTTGCTGAGAATGATGGTTTCCAGCTTCATCCATGTCCCTGCAAAGGACATGAACTCATCCTTTTTTATGGCTGCATAGTATTCCATGGTGTATATATGCCACATTTTCTTTATCCAGTCTATTATTGATGGACATTTGGGTTGGTTCCAAGTCTTTGCTATTGTGAATGGTGCCACAGTAAACACAGGTGTACATGTATCTTTATAGTAGAATGAATTATAATCCTTTGAGTATATATCCAGTAATGGGATTGCTGGGTCAAATGATATTTCTAGTTCTAGATCCTTGAGGAATTGCCACACTGTTTTCCACAATGGTTGAATGAATTTACACTCCAGCCGACAGTGTAAAAGTGTCCCTATTTCTCCACATCCTCCGCAGGATCTGTTGTTTCCTAACTTTATAATGATTGCCATTCTAACTGGCATGAAATGGTATCTCATTGTGGTTTTGATTTGCATTTCTCTAATGATCAGTGATGTTGAGCATTTTTTTCATATGTCTGTTGGCTGCATAAATGTCTTTTGAGAAGTGTCTGTTCATATCCTTTGCCCACTTTTTGATGCAGTTGTTTTTTTTCTTGAAAATTTGTTTAAATTCTTTGCAGATTCTAGATATTAGCCTTTTGTCAGATGGATAGATTGCAAAAATTTTCTCCCATTCTGTAGGTTGCCTGTTCATTCTGATGATAGTTTATTTTGCTGTGCAGATGCTCTTTAGTATAATTAGATCCCATTTGTCAATTTTGGCTTTTGTTGCCATTGCTTTTGGTGTTTTAGACATGAAATCTTTGTCCATGTCTATGTCCTGAATGGTATTGTCCAGGTTTTCTACTAGGATTTTTACGGTGCTGGGTCTTACATTTAAGTCTTTGATCCATGTCGAGTTGAGTTTTGTATAAGGTGTAAGGAAGGGGTCCAGTTTCAGTTTTCTGCATAGGGCTAGCCAGTTTTCCCAACACAATTTTTTAAATAGGGAATCTTTTCCCCATTGCTTATTTGTGTCAGGTTTGTCAAAGATCAGATAGTTGTAGACGTGTGGTATTAACTCTGAGGACCCTGTTCTGTTCCATGGGTCTATACATCTGTTTTGGTACCAGCACCATGCTGTTTTGGTTACTGTAGACTTGTAGGATAGTTGAAGTCAGGTGGTGTGATGCCTCTAGCTTTGTTCCTCTTGCCCAGGATTGTCTTGGCTATGCAGGCTCTTTTTTGGTTCCATATGAAGTTTAAAGTAGTTTCTTCCAATTCTGTGAAGAAAGTCAGTGGTAGCTTGATGGGGATAGCATTGAATCTATAAATTACTTTGGGCAGTATAGCCATTTTCACAATATTGATTCTTCTTATCCACGAGCATGGACTGTTTTTCCATTTGTTTGTGTCCTCTCTTATTTCCTTGAGCAGTGGTTTGTAGTTCCCTTTGAAGAGTTACTTCACATCCCTTGCAAGTTGGATTCCTAGGTATTTTATTCTCTTTGTAGCAACTGTGAATGGGAGTTAACTCATGATTTGGCTCTCTGTCTGTTATTGGTGTATAGGAATGCTTGTGATTTTTGTACATTGATTTTGTATCCTGAGACTTTGCTGAAGTTGCTCATCAGTTTAAGGAGATTTGGGGCTGAGACGATGGGGTTTTCTAAATATACAATCATGTCATCTTCAAACAGGGACAATTAGACTTCCTCTTTTCCTAATTGAATACCCTTTATTTCTTCCTCTTGCCTGATTGCCGTGGCCAGAACTTCCAATACTACGTTGAATAGGAGTGGTGAGAGAGAGTAGCATCCTTGCCTTGTGCTGGTTTTCAAAGGGAATTTTTCCAGTTTTTGCCCATTCAGTATGATATTGGCTGTGGGTTTGTCATAAATAGCTTTTATTATTTTGAGATACATTCCACCGATACCTAGTTTATTGAGATATTTTAGCATGAAAGGCTGTTGAATTTTGTTGAAGGCCCTTTCTGCATCTATTGAGATAATTGTGTGGTTTTTGCCATTGGTTCTGTTTATGTGATGGATTACATTTATTGATATGCCTGTGTTGAACCAGTCTTGCATCACAGGGATAAAGACAACTTTATCGTGGTGGATAAGGCTTGTGATGTGCTGCTGGATTCGGGTTGCCAGTATTTTATTGAGGATTTTTGCATCAAGCATCAACGGTCATCCGGGATATTGAACTGAAATTTTCTTTTTTTGTTGTGTCTCTGCCAGGTTTTGGTATCAGAATGATGCTGGCCTCATGAAATCAGTTACGGAGGATTCCCTCTTTTTCTGTTGATTGGAATAGTTTCAGAAGGAATGGTACCAGCCCCTCTTTGTACCTCTGGTAGAATTCGGCTGTGAATCTGTCTGGTCCTGGACTTTTTTGTTGGTAAGCTATTAATTACTGCCTCAATTTCAGAACTTGTTATTGGTTTATTCAGAGATTCAACTTCTTCCTGGTTTAGACTTGGGAGGGTGTATGTGTCCAGGAATGTATCCATTTCTTCTAGATTTTCTAGTTTATTTGCATAAAGGTGTTTATAGTATTCTCTGATGGTAGTTTGTATTTCTGTGGAGTCAGTGGTGATGTCCCCTATATTATTTTTATTATGTCTATTTGATTCTTCTCTTTTTTCTTCTTTATTAGTCTGGCTAGTGGTCTATCTACATTGTTGATCTTTTCTTTTTTTTTTTTAATTAATTTATTATTATTATACTTTAAGTTGTAGGGTACATGTGCATAACGTGCAGGTTTGTTACATATGTATACTTGTGCCATGTTGCTGTGCTGCACCCATCAACTCGTCATTTACATCAGGTATAACTCCCAATGCAATCCCTCCCCCCTCCCCCCTCACCATGATAGGCCCCGGTGTGTGATGTTCCCCTTCCTGAGTCCAAGTGATCTCATTGTTCAGTTACCACCTATGAGCGAGAACATGCAGTGTTTGGTTTTCTGTTCTTGTGATAGTTTGCTAAGAATGATGGTTTCCAGCTGCATCCATGTCCCTACAAAGGACACAAACTCATCCTTTTTGATGGCTGCATAGTATACCATGGTGTATATGTGCCACATTTTCTTAATCCAATCTGTCACTGATGGACATTTGGGTTGATTCCAAGTCTTTGCTATTGTGAATAGTGCTGCAATAAACATATGTGTGCATGTGTCTTTATAGCAGCATAATTTATAATTCTTTGGGTATATACCCAGTAATGGGATGGCTGGGTCATATGGTACATCTAGTTCTAGATCCTTGAGGAATCACCATACTGTTTTCCATAATGGTTGAACTACTTTACAATCCCACCAACAGTGTAAAAGTGTTCCTATTTCTCCACATCCTCTCCAGCACCTGTTGTTTCCTGACTTTTTAATGATCACCATTCTAACTGGTGTGAGATGGTATCTCATTGTGGTTTTGATTTGCATTTCTCTGATGGCCAGTGACGATGAGCATTTTTTTCATGTGTCTGTTGGCTGTATGAATGTCTTCTTTTGAGAAATGTCTGTTCATATCCTTTGCCCACTTTTTGATGGGGTTGTTTGTTTTTTTCTTGTAAATTTGTTTGAGTTCTTTGTAGGTTCTGGATATTAGCCCTTTGTCAGATGAGTAGATTGCAAAAATTTTCTCCCATTCTGTAGGTTGCCTGTTCACTCTGATGGTAGTGTCTTTTGCTGTGCAGAAGCTCTTTAGTTTAATGAGATCCCATTTGTCAATTTTGGCTTTTGCTGCCGTTGCTTTTGGTGTTTTAAACATGAAGTCTTTGCCCATGCCTATGTCCTGAATGGTACTACCTAGGTTTTCCTCTAGGATTTTTATGGTATTAGGTCTAACATTTAAGTCTCTAATCCATCTTGAATTAATTTTCGTATAAGGAGTAAGGAAAGGATCCAGTTACAGCTTTCTACTTATGGCTAGCCAATTTTCCCAGCACCATTTATTCAATAGGGAATCCTTTCCCCATTTCTTGTTTTTCTGAGGTTTGTCAAAGATCAGATGGCTGTAGATGTGTGGTCTTATTTCTGAGGACTCTGTTCTGTTCCATTGGTCTATATCTCTGTTTTGGTACCAGTACCATGCTGTTTTGGTTACTGTAGCCTTGTAGTATAGTTTGAAGTCAGGTAGCGTGATGCCTCCAGCTTTGTTCTTTTGACTTAGGATTGTCTTGGAGATGCGGGCTCTTTTTTGGTTCCATATGAACTTTAAAGCAGTTTTTTCCAATTCTGTGAAGAAAGTCTTTGGTAGCTTGATGGGGATGGCATTGAATCTATAAATTACCTTGGGCAGTATGGCCATTTTCACGATATTGATTCTTCCTATCCATGAGCATGGTATGTTCTTCCATTTGTTTGTGTCCTCTTTTATTTCACTGAGCAGTGGTTTGTAGTTCTCCTTGAAGAGGTCCTTTACATCGCTTGTAAGTTGGATTCCTAGGTATTTTATTCTCTTTGAAGCAATTGTGAATGGAAGTTCATTCCTGATTTGGCTCTCTGTTTGTCTGTTACTGGTGTATAAGAATGCTTGTG
This sequence comes from Macaca nemestrina, assembly GCF_043159975.1. Lineage (NCBI taxonomy): Eukaryota > Metazoa > Chordata > Mammalia > Primates > Cercopithecidae > Macaca > Macaca nemestrina. Next base: position 36,822,306 of record NC_092136.1, read on the forward strand.
ATTTTTGCACATTAATTTTGTATCCTGAGACTTTGCTGAAGTTGCTTATCAGCTTAAGGAGATTTTGGGCTGAGACAATGGGGTTTTCTAAATAGACAATCATGTCATCTGCAAACAGGGACAATTTGACTTCTTCTTTTCCTAACTGAATACCCTTGATTTCTTTCTCTTGCCTAATTTCCCTAGCCAGAACTTCCAACACTATGTTGAATAGGAGTGGTGAGAGAGGGCATCCTTGTCTTGTGCCGGTTTTCAAAGGGAATTTTTCCAGTTTTTGCCCATTCAGTATGATATTGGCTGTGGGTTTGTCATAAATAGCTCTTATTATTTTGAGGTACGTTCCATCAATACCGAATTTATTGAGCGTTTTTAGCATGAAGGGCTGTTGAATTTTGTCAAAAGCCTTTTCTGCATCTATTGAGATAATCATGTGGTTCTTGTCTTTGGTTCTGTTTATATGCTGGATTATGTTTATTGATTTGCGAATGTTGAACCAGCCTTGCATCCCAGGGATGAAGCCCACTTGATCATGGTGGATAAGCTTTTTGATGTGTTGCTGAATCCGGTTTGCCAGTATTTTATTGAGGATTTTTGCATCGATGTTCATCAGGGATATTGGTCTAAAATTCTCTTTTTTTGTTGTGTCTCTGCCAGGCTTTGGTATCAGGATGATGTTGGCCTCATAAAATGAGTTAGGGAGGATTCCCTCTTTTTCTATTGATTGGAATAGTTTCAGAAGGAATGGTACCAACTCCTCCTTGTAACTCTGGTAGAATTCAGCTGTGAATCCATCTGGTCCTGGACTTTTTTTGGTTGGTAGGCTATTAATTATTGCCTCAATTTCAGAGCCTGCTATTGGTCTATTCAGGGATTCAACTTCTTCCTGGTTTAGTCTTGGAAGAGTGTAAGTGTCCAGGAAATTATCCATTTCTTCTAGATTTTCCAGTTTATTTGCATAGAGGGGTTTATAGTATTCTCTGATGGTAGTTTGTATTTCTGTGGGGTCGGTGGTGATATCCCCTTTATCATTTTTAATTGCATCGATTTGATTCTTCTCTCTTTTCTTCTTTATTAGTCTTGCTAGTGGTCTGTCAATTTTGTTGATCTTTTCAAAAAACCAACTCCTGGATTCATTGATTTTTTGGAGGGTTTTTTGTGTCTCTATCTCCTTCAGTTCTGCTCTGATCTTAGTTATTTCTTGCCTTCTGCTAGCTTTCGAATGTGTTTGCTCTTGCTTCTCTAGTTCTTTCAATTGTGATGTTAGAGTGTCAATTTTAGATCTTTCCTGCTTTCTCTTGTGGGCATTTAGTGCTATAAATTTCCCTCTACACACTGCTTTAAATGTGTCCCAGAGATTCTGGTATGTTGTATCTTTGTTCTCATTGGTTTCAAAGAACATCTTTATGTCTGCCTTCATTTCGTTATGTACCCAGTAGTCATTCAGGAGCAGGTTGTTCAGTTTCCATGTAGTTGAGCGGTTTTGATTGAGTTTCTTAGTCCTGAGTTCTAGTTTGATTGCACTGTGGTCTGAAAGACAGTTTGTTATAATTTCTGTTCTTGTACATTTGCTGAGGAGTGCTTTACTTCCAATTATGTGGTCGATTTTGGAGTAAGTACGATGTGGTGCTGAGAAGAATGTATATTCTGTTGATTTGGGGTGGAGAGTTCTATAGATGTCTATTAGGTCTGCTTGCTGCAGAGATGAGTTCAATTCCTGGATATCCTTGTTAACTTTCTGTCTCGTTGATCTGTCTAATGTTGACAGTGGAGTGTTGAAGTCTCCCATTATTATTGTATTGGAGTCTAAGTCTCTTTGTAAGTCTCTAAGGACTTACTTTATGAATCTGGGTGCTCCTGTATTGGGTGCATATATATTTAGGATAGTTAGCTCTTCCTGTTGAATTGATCCCTTTACCATTATGTAATGGTCTTCTTTGTCTCTTTTGATCTTTGATGGTTTAAAGTCTGTTTTATCAGAGACTAGTATTGCAACCCCCACTTTTTTTTGTTCTCCATTTGTTTGGTAAATCTTCCTCCATCCCTTTATTTTGAGCCTATGTATGTCTCTGCATGTGAGATGGGTCTCCTGAATACAGCAGACTGATGGGTCTTGACTCTTTATCCAGTTTGCCAGTCTGTGTCTTTTAATTGGAGCATTTAGTCCATTTACATTTAAGGTTAATATTGTTATGTGTGAACTTGATCCTGCCATTATGATATTAACTGGTTATTTTGCTCGTTAGTTGATGCAGTTTCTTCCTAGCATCGATGGTCTTTACATTTTGGCATGTTTTTGCAATGGCTGGTACCGGTTGTTCCTTTCCATGTTTAGTGCTTCCTTCAGGGTCTCTTGTAAGGCAGGCCTAGTGGTGACAAAATCTCTAAGCATTTGCTTATCTGTAAAGGATTTTATTTCTCCTTCACTTATGAAACTTAGTTTGGCTGGATATGAAATTCTGGGTTTAAAATTCTTTTCTTTAAGAATGTTGAATATTGGCCCCCACTCTCTTCTGGCTTGGAGAGTTTCTGCCGAGAGATCTGCTGTTAGTCTGATGGGCTTCCCTTTGTGGGTAACCCGACCTTTCTCTCTGGCTGCCCTTAAGATTTTTTGCTTCATTTCAACTTTGGTGAATCTGGCAATTATGTGTCTTGGAGTTGCTCTTCTCGAGGAGTATCTTTGTGGCGTTCTCTGTATTTCCTGGATTTGAATTTTGGCCTGCCCTACTAGGTTGGGGAAGTTCTCCTGGATGATATCCTGAAGAGTGTTTTCCAACTTGGTTCCATTTTCCCCCTCACTTTCAGGCACCCCAATCAGACGTAGATTTGGTCTTTTTACATAATCCCATACTTCTTGCAGGCTTTGTTCATTTCTTTTTCTTCTTTTTTCTTTTGGTTTCTCTTCTCGCTTCATTTCATTCATTTGATCCTCAATCGCAGATACTCTTTCTTCCAGTTGATCGAGTCGGTTACTGAAGCTTGTGCATTTGTCACGTATTTCTCGTGTCATGGTTTTCATCTCTTTCATTTCGTTTATGACCTTCTCTGCATTAATTACTCTAGCCATCAATTCTTCCACTTTTTTTTCAAGATTTTTAGTTTCTTTGCGCTGGGTACGTAATTCTTCCTTTAGCTCTGAGAAATTTGATGGACTGAAGCCTTCTTCTCTCATCTCGTCAAAGTCATTCTCCGTCCAGCTTTGATCCGTTGCTGGTAATGAGCTGCGCTCCTTTGCCGGGGGAGATGCACTCTTATTTTTTGAATTTCCAGCTTTTCTGCCCTGCTTTTTCCCCATCTTTGTGGTTTTATCTGCCTCTGGTCTTTGATGATGGTGATGTATTGATGGGGTTTTGGTGTAGGTGTCCTTCCTGTTTGATAGTTTTCCTTCTAACAGTCAGGACCCTCAGCTTTAGGTCTGTTGGAGATTGCTTGAGGTCCACTCCAGACCCTGTTTGCCTGGGTATCAGCAGCAGAGGCTGCAGAAGATAGAATATTTCTGAACAGCGAGTGTACCTGTCTGATTCTTGCTTTGGAAGCTTCCTCTCAGGGGTGTACTCCACCCTGTGAGGTGTGGGGTGTCAGACTGCCCCTAGTGGGGGATGTCTCCCAGTTAGGCTACTCAGGGGTCAGGGACCCACTTGAGCAGGGAGTCTGTCCCTTCTCAGATCTCAACCTCCGTGTTGGGAGACCCACTGCTCTCTTCAAAGCTGTCAGACAGAGTCGTTTGCGTCTGCAGAGGTTTCGGCTGTGTTTGTTATTGTTTACTGTGCCCTGTCCTCAGAGGTGGAGTCTACAGAGACAGGCAGGTTTCCTTGAGCTGCTGTGAGCTCCACCCAGTTCGAGCTTCCCAGCAGCTTTGTTTACCTACTTAAGCCTCAGCAATGGTGGGCGCCCCTCCCCCAGCCTCGCTGCTGCCTTGCTGGTAGATCACAGACTGCTGTGCTAGCAATGAGGGAGGCTCCGTGGGTGTGGGACCCTCCCGGCCAGGTGTGGGATATGATCTCCTGGTGTGCCTGTTTGCTTAAAGCGCAGTATTGGGGTGGGAGTTACCCGATTTTCCAGGTGTTGTGTGTCTCAGTTCCCCTGGCTAGGAAAAGGGATTCCCTTCCCCCTTGTGCTTCCCAGGTGAGGCAATGCCTCGCCCTGCTTCAGCTCTCGCTGGTCGGGCTGCAGCAGCTGACCAGCACCGATCATCCGGCACTCCCCAGTGAGATGAACCCAGTACCTCAGTTGAAAATGCAGAAATCACCGGTCTTCTGTGTCACTTGCGCTGGGAGTTGGAGACTGGAGCTGTTCCTATTCGGCCATCTTCGATAGTCACAATTTCAACTGCTGACTGGCTGTGCAGCTGTGGTCTCCTCACTCTTCACAGTCCAGGGCTCTTTCTTTCCCTCCAAAAAAGTCACCAGGTACAGCTTAGAGATGGCAAGACCCTTTCCCAGCTTTCAGGATGTCCTGGCATCTTAGCTGTGCGTCTCTCCCGACCTGCAGATCACAGGGCAACAGAGGCCGTCACAGAGTCACCAAGGGCTCCCGAGGTGAAGAACGTAGAAGAGTGGAGACCAACATTGTTGATCTTTTCAAAAAACCAGCTCCTGGATTTGTTGATTTTTTGAAGGGTTTTTCGTGTCTCTGCCTCCTTCAGTTCTGCTCTGATCTTAGTTGTTTCTTGTCTTCTGCTAGCTGTTGAATTTGCTTGCTGTTGCTTCCCTAGATCTTTTAATTTTGATGTCAGGGTGTCAATTTTAGATCTTTCCTGCTTTCTCTTGTGGCATTTATTGCTATAAATTTCCCTCTACACACTGCTTTAAATGTGTCCCAGAGATTCGGGTACATTGTGCCTTCGTTCTCATTGGTTTCAAAGAACGTATTTATTTCTGCCTTCATTTCGTTATTTACCCAGTAGTCATTCAGGAGCAGGTTGTTCAGTTTCCACGTTGTCGTGCAGTTTTGAGTGAGTTTCTTAATCCTGAGTTCTAATTTGGTTGCACTGTGGTCTGAGAGACTGTTTGTTAGGATTTGTGTTCTTTTGCAATTGCAGAGGAGTGTTTTACTTCCAATTATGTGCTCAATTTTAGAATAAGTTCAATGAGGTGCTGATAAGAATGCATATTCTGTTGATTTGGGGTAGAGAGTTCAGTAGATGTCTATTAGGTCCGCTTGGACCAGAGTTGAGTTCTAGTCCTGAATATCCTTGTTAATTTTCTGTCTCATTGATCTAATATTGAAAATGGGGTGTTAAAGTCTACAACTATTATTGTGTGGGAGTCTAAGTCTCTTTATACGTCTGTAAGAACCTGCTTTATGAATCTGGGTGCTCCTGTATTAGATGCATATATATTTAGGATACTTAGCTCTTCTTGCTGCATTGATCCTTTTACCATCATATAATTCCCTTCTTTGTCTCTTCAGATCTTTGTTGGTTTAAAGTCTGTTTTATCAGAGATTAGGATTGCAAGTCCCACTCTTTTTTTTCTTTGCATTTGTTTGGTAAATGTTCCTCCATCTCTTTATTTTGAGTCTTTGTGTGTCTTTGCATGTGAGATGGGTCTCCTGAATGCAGTACGCTGATGGGTCTTGACTCTTTATCCAATTTGCCAGTCTGCGTCTTTTAATTGGGGCATTTAGCCCACTTACCTTTAAGGTTAATATTGTTATCTGTGAATTTGATCCTGTCATTATGATGCTAGCTGGTTGTTTTGCCCATTAGTTGGTGTAGTTTCTTCATAATGTCAATGTTCTTTACAGTTTGGTATGTTTTTGCAGTGACTGATACGGGTTGTTCCTTTCCATGTTTCTTCCTTCAAGAGCTCTTGTAAGGCAGGCCTGGTGGTGACAAAATTTCTCAGCATTTGCTTGTCTGTAAAGGAGTTATTTCTCCTTCACTTCTGAAGTGTCTAAGTCCCTAAGTCCCTACTGGGACCCTTAGCAGAGCTTGAATGCTGTCCTGGGAGGTCCACTGCTCTCTTTAGAGCCATCAGGCAGGGACATTTGGAGGGATATGAAATTCTGGGTTGAAAATTCTTTTCTTTAATAATGTTGAATACTGGCCCCCATTCTCTTCTGGCTTGTAGGATTTCTGCAGAGAGATCCACTGTTAGTCTGATGGGCTTCCCTTTGTGGGTAATCTGACCTTTCTCTGGCTGCCCTTACCACTGTTTCCTTCAACCTTGGTGAATCTGACGATTACGTGCTCTTCTCGAGAAGTATCTTTGTGGTGTTCTCTGTATTTCCTGAATTTGAATGTTGGCCTGTCTTGCTAGATTGGGGAAATTCTCCTGGATAATACCCTGAAGAGTGTTTTCCAATTTGGTTCCATTCTCCTCGTCACTTTCAGGTACAACAATCAAACGTAGATTTGGTCTTTTCACATAGTCCCATATTTCTTGTAGGCTTTGTTGGTTCCTTTTTATTCTTTTTTCTCTAATCTTGTTTTCTCTCTTTATTTCATTAAGTTGACCGTCAATCACTGATATTCTTTCTTCTGCTTGATCTATTCAGCTATTGAAATTTGTGTATGCTTCACAAAGTTTTCATGCTGCGTTTTTCAGCTCCATCAGGTCATTTATGTTCTTCTCTACACTGGTTATTCTAGTTAGCAATTCATCTAACCTTTTTTCAGGGTTCTTAGCTTCCTTGCATTGGGTTAAAACATGCTCCTTTAACTCGGAGGAGTTTGTTATTACCCACCTTCTGAAGCCTACTTCTGTCAATTCGTCAAACTTATTCTCAGTCCAGTTTTGTTCCCTTGCTGGCCAGGAGTTGTGATCATTTGGAGGAGAAAAGGCGTTCTGGTTTTTGGAATTGTCAGTCTTTTTGTGCTGGTTTCTCTCCATCTTTGTGGATTTATCTACCTTTGGTCTTTGATGGTGACCTTCGGATTGGGTCTTTGAGTGGACGTGCTATTCCTTTCTGTTTGTTAGTTTTCCTTCTGACAGTCAGGCCCCACTGCTGCTGGTCTGCTGGAGTTTGCTGGAGGTCCACTCCCAACCCTGCTTGCCTGGGTATCACCAGCGGATGCTGCAGAACAGCAAAGTTTGTTGCCTGATCTTCCCCCTGGAAGCTTCGTCCCAGAGAGTCACCTGCCAGATGCCAGCCAGAGCTCTCCTGTATGAGGTACCTGTTGGCCCCTACTGCGACCCTTAGCAGAGCTTGAATGCTGTCCTGGGAGGTCCACTGCTCTCTTCAGAGCCACCAGGCAGGGACATTTAAGTCTGCTGAAGCTGCGCCCACAGCCTCCCCTTTCCCCAGGTGCTCTGTCTCAGGGAGGTGGGGCTTTTATCTGTAAGTTCCTGACTGGGATTGCTGCCTTTTTTTCAGAGATGCCCTGCCCATAGAAGAGAAATCTGGCAGTCTGGCCACAGCAGCCTTGCTGAGCTGCAATGGGCTCCACCCAGTTTGAACTTCCCATTGGCTTTGTTTAAATTGTGAGCATAAAACCACCTACTCAAGCCTCAGCAATGGTAGATGTCCCTCCCTGCACCAAGCTCTAATGTCCCTAGTTGATCTCAGACTGCTGCAGAGCTGGCAGTGAGAATTGCAAGCCAGTGGATCTTAGTTTGCTGGGTTCCATGGGGGTGGGACCCGCCAAGCCAGACCACTTGGCTCCCTGGCTTCAGCACCCCTTTCCAGGCGACTGAATGGTTCTGTCTCACTGACTTTCCAGGCACCGAACCGCTGAGGTCTGGGAAAAAAAAAAAAAAAAAAAAAAAAAAAAAAAAAAAAAAAAACTCCTGCAGCTAGTTCAGTGTGTCTGCCCAAATGGCTACCCAGTTTTGTGCTTGAAACCCAGGGCCATGGTGGGGTAGGCACGGGAGGGAATCTCCTGGTTCTCGGGTTGCAAAGACGGTGGGACATGTGCAGTATCTGTGCTGGAGTTCCTCAGGCTCAGTCCCTCACAGCTTCCCTTGGGTAGAGGAGAAAATTCCCCACTCCTTGCACTTCCTGGGTGAGGCAACACCCCACCCTACTTCGGCTGGCCCTCTGTAGGTTGTACCCACTGTCCAGTCAGTCCCAGTGAGATGAACCAGGTACCTCAGTTGGAAATGCAGAAATTATCTGCCTTCTGCTGTCAATCTTGCTGGGAACTACAGACGAGAACTGTTCCCATTCAGCCATCTTGCCAGCAATACCCCAACAAACTCTTTTAAAGACACGTATCATAGTGCAGTCAGTGAGAACTGGGATCTGGGTATCTTGGTTTGTTTCTTAGATCTTCCACTTAGTAGTTATAAGACATTGGGTAAGTTATTCAACTTCTCTGTGCCTCAGTTTCTTCACTTATAAGTAAGAAAAACAATAGCTTCCATCTCATAGGGATGTTATGAGGATTAAATGAGTGAATATTTATACAGGGCTTAGAAAAGAACATGGCATGAAGTAAACTGCTATATAAGGGTTTGTTTAAGAAATAAATTTAATTATTTAAAATTCACAACAATCCTATGATACTGAGGTTATTATCTCGATTTTACAGCTGGAGAAATTGAGGCAGTCTTACTTTAGAATCTGTGCTTCTTAACCACAGTTAAGCTACTCCAAACATAATGAATAGGAAGAGTTTCAGACCAGGAACTGAAGGAGAAAAAAGCATAGGGAAAGGAGGAGACAAATAAGAGCAGAAAGCAGAAGTGGGAGAGAAGAAGCAGAAAACCTAAGACAAAAATTAGGGGAATGCATAATCAGTTTACTTGTTAAAGTCTCAAGAGGAAAGAAAGGTGTGGGAATGACCAGGTTTCCACTGTAAACAATGCATGGGTAACAATGGTATGATGAACTGAGTTGAAGTTTTCCTTCTCCAAAAGTTCTGCAAGAATGCAGGGATTACAATTACTAGAGGACTCTGTTGTTTTCAATAATAATTTGAGGGGAATGCAAATATTCACCCCATAGCAGAAGGGGAAGGGTGTACTTTACAGAGTTCTCCCCAGAGCCACTTCAGGGAAAGTGCCCTGAAAGCATTGTGTAGGAGTGTGTCTGAGAGGAGCCTGAAATCCCGTTTCTCATTGGGACATCCAGTTACTGTCTAGTTTTGCTAATTAGTTCCTGAGTTATTGAGATAAAGTAAAGAGCACAGGGAGATGATATAGTGATCCAATCTGGAAGAGGGTCCCAAGATTCCAAGAGGCACAAAATAAGTATCTCATCTTTGCCCCAGGGTCCCTCAAAGGGTAGATGTTAGGCTGGAGATGCAAGCTCGCTGGAGTCTACTACCTTGTGGAGCAAAGAGGAACACTCATCAAAGGACTGTGCCCTGAAGGCACCAGCTGGAGGTTACCAGAAGACCACGTGGAGCTTCCCAAGTGGCCATTAGATTTCCTTAGAAAGATCATCGGGCACAGTGACTCACGTGGCTCATGCCTGTAATCCCAGCACTTTAGGAGGCCAAGGCGGGCACATCACTTGAAGTCTGGAGTTTGAGACTAGCCTGACCAACATGGTAAAACCCTGTCTCTACTAAAAACACAAAAATTAGCCAGGTGTGCTAGCATGCACCTATAATCCTAGCTACTCAGGAGGCTGAGGCAGGAGAATCACTTGAACTGGAAAGGCAGAGGTTTTCGTGAGCCAACATTGTGCCCGTGAGCCGAGACTGAGCTACTCCAGCCTGGACAACAGAGCGAGACTCCATCTAAAAAAAAAAAGACGAGCATTCAGTACTTAAGGAACAGAGACTATAAAACCTTTAAAGTAGACACTATTCGTATTTCTATCCTTGATATCTGATTAAACCAGTACCCAGATAGCTCAATAACTTCAGCCAGCTTATGCAGCCACCCAGAGACAGTCAGTGCTAAACCCATCTTCTGATTCCTCATTTAGTGCTAACTTGTTTCATTCCTACTCTTTGGGTCACCTTGTCTCCAGGTTGGAGCTACTGAAAGAATTTGGTAATTTATGTTATTGCAGCAGAGTTCTAGAGCAGGTAGTTGGACAAGCAGAACTGCATCCACTAACTAGAAATATTCTCCTCAAAGCTAATTCTAGGCTGTTGAGTATCTGGTCATAGCTACACCTCTCCATCATGCTGCATTACAAAATACAGCAGTGTGAATTATTTTCCTTTCAACAGCACCTACCATGATCTAAGTGGCAGTAAAGAATAGGCTCCCATCATGGCCATCACTGTGAAAATGCCAGCATCAGGTGCAGCTGGGGTGGAACTCATCAGGAAAAGGCAATGTGACCAGAAGCTGAACTTCGGTTCCAGAGTGGTTATGCATAATTAATTTGTGTTGAAAAATAAGGGAAATTTTTACCATATTCTGTTGTAACCCAAACCATGGCAGTCTTCTGAGTCAGAGAACCAAAGAGAAAGCAGAAGCAGGATTTCTTTAGGCACCTAAGTATACCACTAGCCAGGCATTGCTAAAATACCTGGAAGTTATCTTCTAGACTTCAGGAGGGTAGGAGAGAGGGGCCAACGATAAAGGTGTGAGCCATATTAGTATTTTCATTTCTATCATTTATCCTATCTTTGAGGAAACTTCATAAACCAAAGCTATGTGGGAGGCTTAAGTAATCTGAAGTTGGAGCAGGATACTGTTCCTGCTGCCACTGCTACCACTGTACACCAAGCCCCACCAATTTCACTGAATAGTGGACACCGTCACTGGCATCACTACTGCCATGACTGGATATTGAATGCCACTTCCACCATTGCCATTGGGGAAATAAATTCTAAATCACTGCTGCTTCTCTGTAGCATCTGGTTGGTCAAGGTTTAGTCACATATCATGGTCCTCAGGTGGTTACCAGATTTAGCAAATAAAAATACAAAACACACAGTTAAAAATTTTATATAAACAATGAATTTTTTCAGTGTAAGTATTTGCCATGTAATATTTGGAATATACTGAAAAACTGTTGTTTATTTGAAATTCACATGTAACTGAGTGTCCCTTAATTTATCTGACAATCCCACCCCAAGGGGCCAGCAGAAAGGAGGAGTGAATGTCTGGCTTTTCGTGTCTGGCACGTAGGATGGCAAACCCAGACTTCCGCAAAGATGCACACTATGATGAATTTTCCAAACATAGAAAAGAGATTATTTTGTTGTGCTGCCAGTGACAGGGATATCTACTTTTCAAAGTCAAATTAATATGTCATCCCTTGTCATAACCAATATAAAAGAGTACTTAGTTATTCTAAATTCTCAGGGACACATTTTTAACCCAAACACCTAGAGGATGGGATGAAGCAGGCAGAAAGCCATGTTCATGTTTGCTTCTCATGAAAACTTTGTATTTGCAGATGTGTAACTACAAGGCATTGGATATTTTACATATTTTTTAATGTCCAAGTCTGGGCTTCAGCCAGGAACAAAAACATGCAGAAGGCACAGATGTAACCGACTACAACTGCATCTGTGAACTCGACTGGGCTGTAGGGTTTTTCTCAGCCATAGACCTTTTAAAGAATTTCATAGACAGAGAGCATGGATGCTTTGGGTAGGGGCTGTTACTCAGAGATTGTGATGAGACCATTTCAGTAAGCACCATATATCCATAGTGCTTCAGCAGGCCCAGCAAAAGCATGGCCTTAAGGAACCCTGCTCCAGTTTTGATAGAGAGGTGCTTCCACTAGGAAGGGCCATGAGCCCCTCTGATATATAGCCCAAATAAAGGGGAGGTGTTATTGTCCTTGAAGGCACCATCTCCCAGATAACCAGAACCATATGTCCCATGCCTGTGGGGCTTTGTTCTCAGCAGGAAGTCAGATGCTGTCCAGCCTTGGAATGTACTTGCTCCATGCAACCAATACCAGGTGGGAGGAGGAATTCTCACTGAGCCCCTCCCCAAGGTCATCGCAGGCTTCAAAGTCACCCCAGGGCAATCAAATCATTCATCTCTGTCTTTTACACATCCCCTCCATCATCATTTTCCAAACAGAAAAAAAGGAAAATGATGTTTTCAACGTGTTACCCCTTCCTACCTGACACTTTGTCTAGACAGTTTCCAAAAAAGCCTCTTTTTAGAGTCCTCTTTTGTGTGCTAGATGGGGAAAGGAAAAATATTTTCTAAAAGTCTCACTGTGATTTTACAAAAATGTTGAAGATCATTCTATTTCATAATATCCTCCCTACCCCATCCCCAACATACACACTCAGCACTCATCAGATATTAAATCATTTGTTAGCTTACTTTTATTTGTAAATATTTGTTAAGTATGTTGTTATCATGAAGTGCCAAGTATTATGCTATGCATGAGTGATATAAAGATGAAAAAGATAAAGTGATCTTGGCCTTCACAGAGTTTTCTTATTTATATACCCCACAGAAGTAAATATAAAGCTTTACATATAGTCCATTTCAATTAAACTAGTATTTAATGAGTAATTGGAATTTCTTAATAAAGTCACTAGGAGAATTAAATTTTATTGAGAAGATAGACTTCCTTCCTTCCTTCCTTCCTTCCTTCCTTCCTTCCTTCCTTCCTTCCTTCCTATACATATTTATGAAATGTTCATCTTGTGTCAGATGTTGTGCCAGAGGCTGAGTATCCAAGAATGAACAAACTCTCAGAGGAGTCACTGTTGTAATCACGATTACAGCCTAGTGGGGGTTAGGCACATTAAAAGATCATCTCCAAAATGAAATTATAACTGTAAACTGCAGTAAATTATGATCATCTCTGTTGACTGAATGAATAAATGAATAAAGGGTACTATGAAAGTATTCAACCAAGGAGTCTAGTAAAGCCCAGGGGGTCAGAGAGCTTAGACTGAATTCGGCATATGACAGTATCACGGTCAAGTGAGGAAGAGGAGGGAAAGTGGGGAGAGCTTACCATACACCAGGCACGGTGCTATGAACTGACAAATTTTGTTTCGGCTTTTTGAAGTATTCATTATTATCTGCATTTTGTGAACAAAGAAATTGAAAGTCAGAGATTTGAAGTAATTTGTTTACCATCATAAGGCTACTTAGTAATGGCAGAGCTTAGATTTGAAATCAGAACTGCTTGACTTCAGGATTCACATTGTTTTCATCACATCACATTCCTTCTCCCTACAGCTACTAGGGCGCCACTTTTCAGCAGATAAGCAAAAGGGTAAACACGATGGTCTCATGTCCTAGCAGCCTGTGCTTTGCACACTTGGCTCCACCTTGGCCTTTGTGTTCTTTAATCATGTTCCCATCTCAGGGCCTTGCACTTTTCTATGTGTTTTTATATCTCTGTCTCTCCCTTAGTCAGATGTTTGCTCAGCAGTGACCTCCTTAGAGAAGACTTATCTGACCACATCTACTAAAATGGTGCCTGTCACTCTGTTTACTCTGCTTTATTTTCTTTTATACCACTTATCACCATATAATAATGTATTTGATATTCATTTGTTGGTTGTCACTGCCCCACAAAATGTAAGCTCTAAGTAAGTTAGGGACTGTATCAGGCAGGGTCTGAGCAGGACAGGAATTCTACTCTGATAGTTTAAGTGAAAGGATTTTAAAAGTAAAAGAAAGGTGGATACTTTACAGAGGTATTTAGGCAGGTTTAAAGAAAACAAAGAAAAATGTCAAGACATCTGAAAGTGTGAAAAAAAAGCGGAAGTCAGTACTACCCCTAGGCTTAGAGGGAGGGGTAAGAGGAGGAAATACTGTTCCTGAAATCAGTTATTGCTGGAGTTTGAAGGAAAGCCTGGCCAACAGCAGCTGTGGTCATAGAGGAGATGGCCAATGCTGGGGCTATGATCTCTGAGCAGAGAGAAACCCCAGTCAAAAACTCCAATCTCTCACCACTCCACCCTCGCATCTTTTGCATTGCCTATCACTGGAAAAACCCAATTGGAATCCAGCCAGCAAGGTTACACAGGTGCAGTCTACAGTAATCTGACTCCCAGGCACATAGCAGGGAAGAGAAGGTAGAGAATAAATCTGAGACTAGAAGCAAATAGGGAATAACCAAATATAAGGACTTCATGTGCTTTGTTTGCTTCATTTTCCCAGCATCTAGAACATTGCCACCCATACCTTGAATGGTCAATAATGTGTGTGCATGAATTTTAGAACAAATGTCCTGTAAATGAGAAAGACATGAGATGGACATCAGAGCACAGATTTGGCTCAACGAGGACTTCTAACCAGACGATGATTGCGAGCATGAAATGTAAAACCATACCTGAAAGCTGCTTCTAAAAAGTGACTAGATTTCTGTTTGTTCAGCGTAAAACACTTCTGTAAAGTCTAAAGGTCATATAAATTGCGAGACACAGATCATACCCATAAATGTTAAGGAATGCCTTCTGCATGCAATATAAACCAACATCCACCCATTCAGTTGGTCTGAGCTGGTGTCCAGGTAGGAAGGAGAAGGGAGGAGCTGAGGTTAAGTGCTCATGCTGGCTGGTGCCTCAGTTGTGGATCATCAAGATGCAAGTAATAGAAATGCACCTCAATGTGCTAAAAAACCAAACCAAGAATATATCATGAGGACACAGGGCTATCTAAAGGAACCTAAAGAAAGGAGATGTAGAAGAGGGACCACTGTAATTACTCTTTCCACCTCTGTAAGGCTAAATGGTCTGTCAGTCATTCAGCAAATATTCTGAACTCCTACTGTGTGCCAGGCACTGGGTTAGATTCTGAGGTAAATACAACAAAGAGTCTCATCTCTACTTGTATGGTCATATTTAAATACTCTCATGTTATCTGACACTCTCTCCCTCTCTCTCCCTGTCTTGCTCCCCCACCCACTCTCTCATTGGCTTTACCTGGTTTTGTGTAGACAGCCTAAACTAGCAACTCTCACCCCTAACATGTCTTTACTGCCTTTTGAAGTCTAGTGCCTGCAGAAATATGAAGTTTCTGTGTTTTGATTCTAAGCTCCAAGCAGAGAGAATCTAAGGAGCTAATTGGGGGGTCCTATTGTCCAGTCAAGCCATCAAGCAGACCAGTGGTGATTCCCGACCCATTCAGCATGCACAACAGAAGCATATTCTCTGAGGGGAACATGGGCAGCCTCTCCAAGAGGAAACTGGAGGGAGGAGATATTATTAATAAGATAGGACATCTCTTCTTCATCTCCACCCATTCAGCCTTCCCATGCCTTCTTTATTTGTACACTGTACAGAAAATGTGTAAGGACAGGATTTGTAAGAGGATATGGGAGGGTGCATAGGTGAATATAATATGATAGCTCTGTTTATGAATGCCCTGTGAGTGGAACCACACCCTCTGATGATTTATTCTTCCAGCTTGTTTGTAGAATGTTCAAGCATAACTCATCAGATGACCTATCTACTCACAGACTCTGCTCTCTGGGTCTGTCACCGACAAAACACAGCATGATATGTGGCAAAATATGAAAAAAGGAAAGGCATTTCTGCCTCTGATTTAGTTCTGACTAAATGAGCAACTACAGTGAAGACAGGCAGATCAAACAGAAATTTCTGACGTTAGTCCATACTAATGAAAACATCTATAGTGTAATTAAAGATACAAAAAAAAAATCTCTTGTAAAATGTGGAGCCCATAGAAAGATGAGGTGATTCACACTAAACCAGATATAAAGCAGTTTAGAATCTGAGTCATGTGGTACTCAGTGAATTATCAATTCTTGCCAGTGGCAATAGTGGTAATGTTCAGAAAGTTTAAAATATCAACTTTATTTAGTTCATGTATGCCTTGCCTTGAAAAAGCTGGAGAGAGGCAGAAATCCAGAGAAGATCAGAATCACATGCGATTGTGTCCATTTTACTGCTTTATTCCATTCAGGCTGCTATAACAAAGTACCAAAAACTAGGTAGTTTATAAACAACAGAAATGTATTTCTCACTGTTCTGGAGTCTAGGAAGTACAAGATCAAGATGCCAGCAAATTCAATGTCTGGTGAGGGCTGTCCTCTCATTTATATATGGTGCCCTTTCACTGTGCCCTCACGTGGTGAAAGGGGTGAACAAGCCCTACTGGGCCTATTTTATAAGGGGATTAATCCCATTCTCACAGGATGAAAAGACCCCCTCATAAGGCCTTAGCTCCTAATACCATCTCCTTGGTGATTAGGTTTCAACATATCAATTATTAGGGAAATAAATATTCAGGCAATAGCATCCACATAAAAAATCGCTCCCATAATGCCCCTAACCATGATAGGTGTCACCATGATAAATGTTCTCAAGATTAGAGGAGTTACAGCCATGGATGAACAGAATGGTCCATATACGTTTCTTCGTCTATGAAAAGAAGCTTACACACCAATAGGAAGTGGGCAGTGGCACTGGAATCAAAGGGCTTCACGTGGTACTGCAAGGGCAAGAGTGGCCCACCTGTTTCGCCCCCAATCAGCCTGACCAGGAGAACCTTCAAGAGCTTCCAGAAGGCAGTGGACACAAATATGTTTCATATGAGTTCCAAAGACTCATAGAACCAGCCGCAACCTTAGCCTTATCAACAACAGCTCCTTCATTTTATAAGTGAGAAAAATTGGGACTCAGTGGTAAAAGCATATCACCCAAGGTTAGAGGTAGTCACAGGTCTACCATGAGAGCTGATTACCCCCACTAGCATATGCCTTCTGCTATGTAGAATTCTTGGATGACCTCCGACGATTCTCATCTCTGTATAATCCCCTCCCCTTTGGGTGTGGGTGGTACCTGTGAAAATGATGAGCTATCACTCTCATGATTATGTTACATTTTGTGGCAAAGAGATATGATCCTGGGTGAGCCTGACCTAATTAAAATGCTGGCTTCTGGCTAGTGGCAGAAAATAAAGTCAGAGAGATGAGCTCTAGGTGGCCTAGAAGGAAGTATCTACTTTGTGAACTGCCTGTGGGGACCATGTGGCAAGGAACTGCCAGGGGCCTCTAGTAGTTGAGAGAAGTCCCTGGATGACAGCTAATAGGAAAATAGTAACCTCAGTTCTACAGCTGTAAGCAAATGAATATTTCTAGCCAACAAGTTAGACTGGAAGAGGACCCAAGCCTCAGATGAGAACCAAAGCCCCAGCCAACACTTTGATATTCAGACTGGTGAGATATTAAGCAGAAAATCCAGCCATGTTGTGCTCGAACTTCTGATCTGCAGGAATTCAAAGATAATAAATGGCTTATGTTTTAAACTGCTAAGTTTGTGGTAATTTGTTATGCAGCAAAAGAAAACTAATATACTCCCAAATGAATTTATCTGGGCAGGACTCTTTTGATTTCAAAGAACTGAAGCTTTATCAAATCAGCTTGAGTAGAATAGAAAATGGGAAAAGAGATAATTATTGTAAAGACAGAAATTGCATAGAATCCAAGGACAAAAACAAAATAAAAAACTGAAGACTAAAAAAAAAATAAACTAAAAAGACTAAGTCTGAATTCTTGCAAAACTTTTACAACTGAATCAGCCACCCTTACTGTGAACCCCATGTTCCAGATACATGAACTAGTCAGTTATTTAAACTACTTGCCTGCTGCTATGTCAGGGTAATAAATACATTTTCTCTGGATGCCCCATCCGTTTGACTAGCCATAGCTGTCTGTAGTGCTGCAATGAGGAAGATTACAAGATTGATGTTTGGGATCAGCAAGAATGATGAATTAGGATAGCAGGCAGTGGCTGCCTGAGCGAGGGAGGGACTAATAGCCTGTGGCCATCTATTTGCCAGCCCAGTGGTCTGTCACTTTTTATGCTCTCTCCAGTTTGAAATTGCTCTTCCTTATTTTATCCCTGCTAGCCCAAATTCTACTAATCATTCAAAGCTTCTCCAAGAAGCCAATCCCGATCACTCCTCACTCTATCCATCCACAATTAGAATTATTCTCTCCTTCCTCCTGGTCCCAGAGTATTTAAATAAAGCACTTTCCTTAAAGTGCTGTAAATAAAAATAACTCAATTTTTAAATGTAATACTGGTTGGGGTTGAATTATGTCCTTCACAAAGATATTTTGAAGTCCTAACTCCCAGTGCCCCAGAATGTGATCTTATTTGGGAAATTGGGTCTTTGCAGATGTCATTAGTTAAGATGAGGTCACACTGGAGTAGGGTAGGTCATTCATCCAATATGACTGTTGTCCTTACTAGTAGTGAAGGAACAGAGACATGACACCCTTATGGAGAGATGACCAAGTAAAGACAGACAGAAATTCCAGTTATGCTGTCAAAAGCCAGGGAAAGCTTGCAACTCCCAAAAGCTGAAAGAGGCAAGGAAGAATCCTCCTCCAGAAACTTCAGAGGAAGCTTGACCCTGCTAACACCTTAATTTTAGACTTCTATCCTCTAACTGTGAGAGAATAAATTTCTCTCATTTTAAGCCACCCAGTGTGTGGTACTTTGTTATTGCAAGCCTAAAAATCGAATACAGATACTCTATTAGGGTTTTTTGTAAATTTCTATCTCCTTTATTAGAGTCTAAGCTCCCTGAACACAAAGTCCGTATTGTATTCACCTTATTTTCTTACACGATAGATATTCTCAGTAAATTTGAGATGGGGGATAGATTTTTTAGCACATTTGCTGATTCAGCAAATATATATTGAGTGTCTATTATGTGTCAAATACAACTCTAGGCCATTGGACATATAGCAGGGAACAAAATCAGTTTTTAAGATCCTGACTTCAAGAAGCTTTTCAATGAATGAATTAAAGACAAATGGATGGATAATGAGCAACTATTATATCTTCCAGTCTGGCCAGGATTGGTTCAGGTATCTGAAGCAAGCCAAATATGCAGAAGGAGTTTAATAGTTTAATACCTTCATCTTCTAAGGTTAATGCAATGGCACCTAACAGGGCAATTTTAACCCCCAGGGAATGTTTAACATTGTCTGGAGACATTTTTTATTATTACAACCAGGAGAGAGGGCTATTGTCATCTAGCAAGTAGAGGCCAGGGTTGCTGCTAAACATCCTACAATGCACAGGACAGAGCCCACAGCAGAAAACAACAACAATTACAACCAACAAAAACCCATCATGTTGCCCAAAACATCAAAGATGCTGACGTTGAGAAACCTTCAGTTAGAATATACAGGGTAACCAGGGAATAGGTAGGAAAGCAAATGAATCATAATATCTCCCATCAGCTAAGCACTGTGCTGAGATAGTTAGATATGTCAATATACTTCATCTCACTTTATAGATGAAGAAACCAAGGTTCAAAGTTAAATAACTTTCCCAAGACTGAACATTTAGTAAGTATTAATGCCAACATTAACCCAGGTCTGGCTCCCAATGTTCCTTCCTCCACATCACAGCTGCTTTGTTCAGTACAACTTCCCTGACTTGAAATTGAATTGAAGTTGATCCCCAGGCGTGAGGACATTGAATCCCAATCAATAGACATAAAGGAGACTCCTGGGGCCATTGTTACACTGCCAGGCCTTCAAGAGAGCTCTGCAGGGACTATGGGTATCGTGGAGTAGAGAGCCCCATCTGGGGATCAACTCAAAGGGTGCATGGGGAGATTGGAGAGTTGACCCTCCCCTAAACTCGTAAGCTAGATAGAAACATAGGTAATGAAAGGTTATTCTCTAGTAATACAGGAGTTCCATAAACTAATGAGGACAATTGGGAAGTAGGGGCAGGAGAGAAATATCTAAAATGAAATAATGAGAATATAAAAACTACAGCAAATAGAAAAAGATAGAGACGAGAAATACCTGAAAATGGGGGGTTAGAAACACAGTTTCTTTATTTGTCCATTCAACTGATATTTACAAAGTGCCTACTTTGTGCTAGGTAATATGCAAACACTGGATTGTATACTGGTGAACAAATGGATGTGGTTCCCTTTATCATGAATTACAGTCTGATGGAACACGTCAAAACAATCCCATAATAGGGGTGTGTGTGTGTGTGTGTGTGTGTGTGTGTGTGTGTGTGTGTGTACATAGATTTAGATTTAGTCTCAATTACATTTAGTGGCAGTTTGGAGAATCAAGAGTCTATTATGTAACATTGAGTTTCCATGTTTTCTTAAATTATGCATCCTCTGTCAGCCTCTTTACATGCTTTCTTCAAGGGTAACAGCATAATGATGATAACGATCTTCTTTCTTGTGTTCAAAAAGATTGCTCAGCAGCCTCTGATGAGGCTTAAGCAGTAGGAGACAAAAGAAAAAAAAAGAGGACTGGGTTTGGAGTGGCACATTAGAGAAAATTAGCTGGGAGGATTAAGGCTCTTCAGAAACAGAAAGGCTCTTGCTAGAGTGACCTAGTTGATTTAAAATATATCATATTTGGCAATCTAATAATTTAAAATCCTATTTTTCCTGTTGTTGTTACCATCTTCATACTCCCCTCTCACAGAGAGCTTCACAACAGTCAGCTCTAAAACTAGTGACTACAGTAACCTACAGATTATTGTGGGGAGGTCTCTGTTAAATGTTTGAAGCAGGTAAATTCTATCTTCAGGGTTCATTCATGCCCAATGCTTAGAATAGTTCTAGCCCATAGTAATTACTCAATAAATATTTGCTGAATGAATGAATGCTCTTTTCTTTCAAGACAACCTCCCATCCTTGCAAGGTACTCAGTACTCTCTCTTTCTTTGATGACTGTGGGGGTCACCCTTGTAGTTCCTGATACCAGTCATCCATTTACGTATTTGATGAGTACTTACTATGCGTCAGACACTGTGCTACCAGACACTTCAGGACAGAAGTATTATTATAGTTACTACTGTTATTGGGTTATTTATCATTATCACCCAAGAAATAATATGAACTCAATGGAAAACATCAGTTTTTTAAAAGTTAATACATTTTAGCAAAAGATTCTTTATCATTCAATCAACCCATTTACCTCTGCTCCTTATTCAAATGTCAGTTCCAAGGAAGGAAAAAACTTGCCTCTTTTATTTACAGCTGTGTCATCACTGTGTGAACACAGTCTGGCATATAGCAGCTGTTCAATAATTATGTATTGAAAGAAAAAATAAATGAGTAAATTTGTAAATGCATAGAAAGAATTTTGGAAGAATATAGTGGGCAGGGAACTAAATAGATAGAAAGAAGGAATGAAGAGAATGTATCTCTTTACTTAATACACTTTTATATTTTTTAATGACCCACAGGAAGCTTGTATTATTTGTAATTTTTTAAATAATAAGGTTGTATAAAGATTTTTATAGCAAACTTTGATCAGTTTATACAAATATTATAACTCAACTTTCTGCAGTTTACATGAAATAAACCACTCTTAACAAAACATAGGATAAGAATACTAGGTACACAAATAAGAAAAGACAGAAAATTAGCAGGGAATAACCCAGACTGGATTTAGTCATTGCTATGGTCTGAGTGTTTGTGTGTCCCCCAAATTTATATGTTGATATCTTAACCCCCAAAGTAAAGGTATTAGAAGGCGGGCCTTTTATGAAGTGATTAGTTCATGAGGGTGAAGTGTTCATGAATGCAATTAGTGCCTTTTATAAAAGAGGCCTCAAAGACTTGCCTTGCCCCTTACACCATGTGAGGACATAGTTAGAAGGCACGATCTATGAGCCAGAGATTAAGTCCTCACCAGACACTGGTGGCACCTTGATCTTGGACTTC
Organism: Macaca nemestrina; assembly: GCF_043159975.1. Taxonomy (NCBI): domain Eukaryota; kingdom Metazoa; phylum Chordata; class Mammalia; order Primates; family Cercopithecidae; genus Macaca; species Macaca nemestrina. The sequence continues at coordinate 36,843,782 of NC_092136.1, forward strand.
CCAGCCTTCCAAACTGTGGGCAATCAATTTCTGTTGTTTATAAGCCACCCAGTCTAAGACATTTTCTTAACACAACCAGACTAAGACAGTTATCATCCACTAATAATTTTGTCTATTTTAGAAATTCTTGTGTTAAACCTTCTAGAGAGGTGGTTCCTTCTGCACTGCTATACAGAAGCTTCTAGAGCAAGAAGATGGTTAAAAAATATGACTGTCTTTTAAAGGCTTAATTTTGTCTGAGTGACACATTACATACATACATACATATGTACATTATACATACACATTATACTACATACATAAGTTATAAAGGTATGTAAGGCATATCTTTCCTGTTCCCAAGAAAGAGCTGCCCCAAGAAAGAGTTTAAGGTTTGATGGGTAAGACAGATATGTGAATAGAAGAATTGTGATGCAATGTACCAATATCTGAACAAATTGTTCTTTATAGGAGTTTGCTTATTAAAGAAGTTAGGAGAGAACTAGGGGAGAAATATATGTCTGGTAGTTCTTGGTGAATAATCAGTCTTTCCTGTAGCAGCAACCAATGCTGTTGAACTTCTAACACACAAACATTGACTGGTAACCTAATACATGTTTAGCAGGGATGGGAGAGTATTAGAAAGTGATAGTTGAAACAGTATTTCACTTCCTCAAGCCCTGCTTGTTTGAATCATATGTAATTAGCTAATGAGAAGGAATACATAACAAAGGCTAATAACTACCTTGATGACTACTCGCTTCAAGATAGTATTTTCATTTTTGCCCCAAACCCTAGTCTTTTACCCATAAAATAAATATTATAAGATATTGAATAGGTAGAGCTGTGGAGGAATAAAAAGTTTGCTTTTTCCCAAATTATATCACATGGATAAGTGGCCATGCTGCTTCTTAGAATAAGAATTATCAATGGACAAAGCATCTTGCCAACACCTCTAACATTTTGTGTTCTCATTATACAGAGATACTTGCAATTCTGCAAACACATCCACACTACTTAGGATTTTCACTCCCTTCCCACTTGCAGCAAAACCCTACTTATAAATCACCTTCTCTCTGAATTCCCCAGCTCTCCAAGAGTCTGTCACCCATTCTTTCCTTTGAATTAATTATTTTCCTGTTATGTTCTTCTCTTACAATAACTAACTCATGATAGGGTAGTTTCTGGTTGTCATAGTTCTCCTTTCCTACCACACTATCAGCTCCTGGAGAACAGAGAGTATCATGGCTCACTTAACTTCGCATTTTCAGCATCTAGCATCTTGTCTGGGACAATGGTGGTGTGAAGTCTGGACAATAGAAATTCTTGAGCCAGAATAATCAGTAAAGAGATGATGTGTGTTTAAACAAAAAATCCAGGGGCACAGTTCATCTTTTCTCCACCCATCCTAAATATCAAATTCTTATACACAATAAGTTCAAATGTACTAAGCCATTGTGTTTTAGACCTAATTATAAACCCCTCTGCTATGGTTTGGATATATCCCCCCAAAAGCATTTGTTGAAAACATAATTCCCCATGTAACAGTGTTAGGAGGTGAGGCCTGGTAGGAGATATTTAGGTCATGCGGGTTCCACCCTCATGAACAGATTAATGCTGATTATAAAAGGGCTTGAGGCTGCCAGTTCAAGACCCTTTATACATATATATGTGCTCTTCCTCTCTTTTGTTCTCTCTTTGCCCTTCTCCCATGAGACGACACAGCAGGAAGGCCCTCATCAGATGGTGGACTCTGTCTTGGACTTCTCAGCCTCCAGAACTATGACCCAATGAATTTATGTTCATCATAAATTACCCAGTTTCAGGCATTCTATTATAGTAGCTCAAATGGACTAAGTCATGCTCCTACACTCAAAACTCACAAATACATTCCTATTTCTGCAGTTCTGATCTCAGTGAATGATACCACCACCCACAGTTACCCAAATCAGAAAATAAGACATCATATGAGGTGGACATCTATTGTTTTATCTACCCACTAGCTCCTTACTCTCATTCTGATGACCATGCCATGAACTCTCTTTGGAGGAGCTGTCCATGGCCAACTCTTAGCTCAAGTGCTTTGGGATAACACAGTCTCTAGGGGAGGTACACATACCTTGTCAAAATCAGGCATACTTATTTCACCAGTCACAGTGATTGACTCCAAGAAGGACAGTGGTCTAAGTTAAACAGACAACATCCATAAGGCTCAGTTCCATGACTGTTGTTTGACCCATTGAAGAAGTGGAATCTCTCTTTCCTGAGGCTGGGTGCCGAGATAATGTCAGCCTGAGGTTACTAGGGGCATCACACTGAGCCTAAGAATAAAGCCTGAAGAAAACAGTGGACAGATGGTCCCTGAGAACATTTGACATCAGGAAGTTACACCTGAAGATTGTGTAGTTACTTGAGTCAAAACATTTCCTATTTGTTTAAGCCAGCTTCAGTTGGGTTTTCTGTAATTTGCAATAGAAATTTACATCATTATGGACTCTCCATCTCTTATCCAATCAATCACTAAATGGAGTCCATTGCACCCATTTAATACCTCCTGAATCTGTCTAGTTTACAAGTAGACAGTGCCATATCCACTGGCAGGAGATGCTTGCTATCAGCATTGCTTACTGAATTTTAGCCTCAACTTTCCACTCTTGTTTATACCCTCTCCAAGCCAATCTCTATACTATAATCGAGGTGATTTTTCTAAAGTGCATAACACGATCATATTACTATGCTGAAACCACCACCTATGTTAAACTTTCCCTTACTCTTTCAGTCTACCAGGGTCTTTCTTTCTGTCCTGTCAACATGCCACTCATTGGTATTGTGTGCAGGCCACTTTTCCACAAACAACTCTAGGAGTTGCATGACTTTTTCCTCAACCTTCTGCCCTGGTCTTGTCCTTCTCCAGTCCAGTCTCTACACTGCCTGTATGAATTTTCTAAAATATGTCATAGGATAATATTATTGTCATTCTTAAAAATTCTTCCATATCTCCCCATTGCCTGCAATATAATATCTGAAACTTATACTACATACAAGGTCTATGCTTACTTCTCTAGCTTTATTGCTAACTACTCCCCTAACCTGTACTCTTCTCTCCAGCCATACTAAACTATAATCAATTTCCTTAATGCACTGACCTGTCTTATCTCCTGAATTTTGTTCATTCAGTTCCCTTGTTTTGGAAAGATTTTCTACTGCTTCCTTTTTCCCCATCTGACTCCATCTAGCATCTCCTACTTGTTCTTAAAACAAGTGCTTAGGCATCATTCTTAAAACAATCCTTAGACATTAGTATATCTGGAAGCCTTTCCTATTGCACCTCACCCAGGTGTGGGTGAGGCATACTCCTCCCGGGTGGTACATAATAATCTTGTGCATACCTCTCTTGTAGCACTGAATTGTAATTGCCTAGCTTAATTTGTCTGTTTTCTGCCTATATGAAAATCCCAAGAAAGCAGGAATTGTGTCTTGTTCAGTGTCATATCCTCAGCATCTGACACAGAACTTGGCACAAAATCAATGCCCAATAAATATCTGTTGACTGCATGGTAAGTGTATAGTAACTTGAAAAAATATTCTACCCTAAAGTTGATAAATATTTTCTCCTAAAGATGGGAGTCAACCTTAGCTGCTGCCTCCCCCAGAGCTGAGAACAGGTCTCATTGCAGCAGAGGGAAAAAATAAGCAAGAACAGATGATGCGGCATATGCAGCTCCTTGCTCTTTTCCTGCAGCAAGAATTCACTTTCGCTTTCAGGTAGGCCCAGGCTGCTGTGCAGTCTATTCCATGGCCTCCTCAGGGAGCCTAGAGGAAAGACAACTTGGCACTGTGTGAATGAACTGCGTTCTGATGAGAAAGTTGACGGGGGGGTGGGGGATTTTCCATCGCATTATCAGTCCAGCAGACGGCTAAGTGGCTGCATTTGTTGGGTGATGGGGAGGAGGAAGGAAGACTAATAGACCAACCCTGGCCAGTGGTGCAATGCAGCTTCCAGGAAACAGAAAGCAGTGAATTTTCCCCGGCCACACACCACACTACAAGAAGAGAAGGGAGGTGGGGAGGAATGGGTCGTTTTGGAGGCTGATCTCGTCCCAGATCTGAGTAACTCCAGCCTTTCCTTATAAGTCTGTCCAAAGAGTGCCCTTTGCTGCGTGCCCACCCTAAACCCATTGCTTCAATTAAACCTTCCCTAACTCTCCAACATACAGCAATCTCTCTGGCTCTCCTACCAACCACCATACCACTTACTGACCATATATCCATTGGTACTAAGTACTGACCACTTTGCCACAAACTGCTATGGCTGAGTTGCCATGCATTTTCTTATTTAACAATAGAAGCAAGCCTTCGCTTTCCTCCCCAAACAAATTGAAAGGTCAGGGATTATACGGTGTACTTCTGTATATGTGCTTTATACTTTTGCAGCATTAAGTACAGTGCTGTTTGTGATTAAGATATCAAGAATCTTGGTATCTCCTGCCTTTAATCCCAATGTTTTGGAAGGCTGAGGTGGGCGAAGTACTTGAGGTGAGGAGTTAGAGACCAGCCTGGGCAACATAGTGAGACCCCATCTCTTTCAAAAAACTTTTTTAATCACTGAGTGTGGAGCCACAGACCTGTAGTCCTATTTACTCAGGAGGCTGAGGCAGGAGTATCTCTGGAGCCCAGAAGTTCAAGGCTACAGGGAACTGTGATCCTGCCACTGCATTCCAGAAGGGGTGACAGAGAGAGATCTTGTCTCAAAAAAAAAAAAAAAAAAAAAAAGAGAATCAATCAACAGATGAATAAATAGATCAAGTCTGGCTCATTCATGGAAAGACTCAGTGTAAAGGAATCTACTAAATGGACACAGGTAAGGCTTCCTACAGGAATCAACTTCTCCTGACCCGAAAACCCCAGAGTATCAGTGGCAGATCTTCACTTTACCCTCAGTCAAATGACATTTGATAGACAGGATCAGGTGCTGGCAAATATGAGCTTCCATGGATCCTGTATCATATGCTATCTATCTATGTCCTCTTATATCTACACTTAGTTCATAATCTGCAATGCTATCCCCAGAGCTCCTGGGGTTATGTTTAGTACCACAGCTACTAGTCCCTATTTGGTTTAAATGGGATTGAGATGTAGGTTAAGTTGTAGTGAAGTGTCTGTTGTTTCAGAGAAAGAGTTTGGCCTCTGCGCATTTGACAAGTACCAGTGCACCCCCTTTCCTGTAATACGGGAATCAATGTAGAATATTCACAGTTACTACCACATTCAAGGAAAGATATTATAAGCCCTTAGGGCTTCAAGGACAATCAAGATATAAGTCTTCACTCTCAAAAGAGATTGCAGTCTAGAACTTGTGTTCAGCAAAGGGTCAGTTCACCAAACAATAGGAGTTTGGAAAAGGGAGTAAATACGTCAAAGGAAAAGGAACTTGAGTTGAGCACCAGTGCATCCATGGGATTTAGTCAGTGAAAGAGGTCAGTTAGTGTGAAGTCATTCTAGGCTAAAGAAACTGAGAAAGCCAAGTATCAAGGCAGAAATGTGCCAAACTCTTTAAGAAACAGTGTGAAAATCAATCATTTGCAAAACAGATAAGTAAATGGATAGTTATTCACATAACAAGACTCACGGTAGCAGTCTCTTTAACACAATTTGAAACCTATTACTACAGTTGTTTTAGAGAGTTGTTGGAAATCTACAGTTGTTTTAGGAATTATTGGAAATCGGCACTGTATCTTTTTGGATTGCAGTATGAAGCTGCTTGTGAGGCTGCATTCATTGCTGAGAGCTGGAACAGTGCTTCTCGAATCTTAATACAAATCTGAGTCATCTGGGGATTGTGTTAACATGCAAATTTTGATTCAATAGATAAGGGAGGTAAGTCCTGAAATTCTATATTTCTTTTTTTTTTTAATTATACTTTAAGTGCTAGGGTACATGTGCACAACGTGCAGGTTTGTTACATATGTATACATGTGCCATGTTGGTGTGCTGCACCCATTAACTCATCATTTACATTAGGTATATCTCCTAATGCTATCCCTCCCCACTTCCCTCACCCCATGGCAGGCCCCAGTGTATGATATATTTCTAACTAGCTCCTGACTGACATGGATGCTACTGGCCCATGAACCACAGTTTTAGCAGCAAAGTGCTAGAACATCTTTCACTTTGTTGAAGAAATTCCTATCATTACAGATATTTCATTAAACATTCTAGATGAGAGAATCCTTGGAAGAAAAGATTATATGTAGCAAAATGTATAAAAGAATAACTGTGATCAACTTTATCCCCTATGTTGGTTCATACAGGGGCTGTTCACCATCCAATGTGTATTTCAATCAGCACAACAATGTAGGACTTTTATGGCCTATAACAGGGATCAGCAATCTACTGCCTATGGGCTAAATTCAGGCCCCCACTTGTTTTTATAAATAAAGCTTTATTGGAATACAGATACACCCATTCATTTACACATTGTCTATGGTTACTTTTATGTTACAATGTCAGAGTTAATTCATTGCCACAGAGACCACATGCCCCCCAAAATCTAAATTATTTGCTATCTGGCCCTTTTTCTGTAATGCTTGCTGACTCCTGGGCCTGTAAGATTGAGGACATGATTTCTGACTGTCTTACTAGCTATGAATTTACACACTTAGCTGTCCTTTAAGATTTCTGCCCTGAAAATCCAAATGTTCACTTTCTGCCCTGAAATCCAAACGTCTAGGACAGTGCTTAGAAGAAATATAAAAGTTCCCCCAAATTATCTTGTCCAGAAAATCCCCACATCATCTGGCTAGTTGGAGAGATCACAGGAGATCTGAACCAAGAGGGCTCATGTAAAATTCGGCAAATGCAAAACACTTTCAGCACATTTATATCCTTGGTGTTGGGTATGACCTGTGAACGAATGGTGTGCTGGTTCAGGAGTAAATTCAAGCACAGGCAACGTTAAACTGCAGGTATGTGGTTGTTTTCACCCATCCTGGAACCCAGATCAGATTTTGGGGTCTGACCCATCTTACTTGATAAAAAGCTAATCCTTTTGAGAATCCTTGTTTCAGTGTCTATTCCAATCTTGTCATAGAATTATGAGAGCTTCAAAAACACAGGAAGGAAATCTCTGCTAACTACCTGGGGAATTTAAACTGTCCCAGAAAAGAGGCATTTTCCTGGATACTCTTCTAACCTGTTCCATTGGCCTGGATTGGTAGATCATGAAGATCAAAAGGAAATTAGGAAGGATGCATGTGAAGGAGTGACAAGGGCAAAAGTAAGGTGCCCTTAAAAGTTTGGTATGAGGAAAATAGAGGCCTCCTGAGAATTAAACTGTAAAATCACCAGAAATGAATCACACCAAAAAAATGAGAAGTCATGTTAAAGATTCTGAAAAGCACTTCCAGGCCTGTAAGACTTGACATTAATCCAGATGAAATTATTTGCCCATTTAAAGGGGGAAAAATGTGCCTGGCAACAGAAAAACTGCTCAGCAACAGAAGCCTGGAGTGGAGAGGAAGATGTGGGGAGTTAATATTTGTGGTACCCTTCTTCCCCCAAACCAGAGAAGAGGAGGCTCAGGGCTTGTCTCTTTGGGGATTTCTTCCTTCCTTTCTCCCTAACCTCTCTCTTTCTCTCCCCTCTCCAAACCTCCTCTTTCCCTTTCACCCATTCCCCTCTTTCCACCTCCCTGTCTCTCTCTCATCTTCCCTTTTTCCTTTCCACAAATATGTATATAATATATATTCTGCATTAGGCCCTGTGCTATAGTCTGGGAATATAATGTAGAAAAAAAATAGACATGATCTCTACTCTCAGGAAGCTCAGAAATCTGGTGGAGGAAGCAGGCATTAATCAAATAATGGTACACAGAAATGTATAATTGCTTTAAATGCTATAATTGCTTTAAATGTATAATTTGCATAAGTAATGCACGAGGTAAATGCTATAAAGCAGTAGCACAATGCAACCTTAGGGTCTTCGGGCTTGCTATTTCTCTTATCTAGAACCTGCTTTTCCTAGATACACTTAAGGCTATCTCCTTACTTCCTTCGGGCCTCTGCTCAAACATCATTTATCAGTGGAACCTTCCCTGATAACCCTGTATGTAAAACAGCAACTTCCTACTTCCTCACATCCCTTGTGCCATTTACATTTTCTCCATCATATTTATTACTTCCAGATATTACATATATGCATATATTTCATATTTTCTTTTGGTTGTTGTTCTTTTTTGTATGGCTCTATTCATGGAAGGAAGGAATGTTAGCTTCAAGAGAACATAGGCTTTGCTCTGTTACATTCCTGGTATCCATAGTAGACACAGATACATGTTTATTAAAAACATGAATAAAAAATATATCTGATCTCAAAGTGTTATTACTCATTTGTTAAAAGAGTAATAGGAGTTAACTAGGATAAGGAAAAGGAAAGCCATTGTAGGAAGAGAGGGGCAGGTCAGACCTTGGAGACTAAAAGCAAACCATGAAGCTAGAGGGAAGATGAGGCAAAATCATGTCTGACTTTATGGAACAAGCTCTTTTTTCCACTTTTATTTCAAGAGCAATTCAAAACCATGGAAGGTCTTAAACTGAGAGATGACATGTTCAGATTTTCATTTTTAAAATGTCACCCTGGCTACCAATTGGATGGTGGATCAGAGGTATCAGAAAAATGCCATAAAGCATTTGAATCATACAGCAAACTCCCCTTTCTCTGATTCCATGCTCGCTAAACTCTTAACTGATTTGAATTTGGCTTTCTGGAATTTGACAAAGAGAGACCATGACATGTGCTTTCGAATGTACATGAGGGATACGTGAGTCAATATAAAGCAGTAAATGCATATTCTGTGTTTCCTGTCATTCTCTTCAAACTCAGGTTCTGTGAGACCCTCCTGTGAGATAGATCTTGCCTCTGCAAGCTGACATGCCAGGTTTCTAAAACAGTAAAGCTAAGGGTCAGCCCTCTGGTCTCACCCACAAGGCTAAATTAAATGTCCATCTTGCACTGCCTCGGCAGTCCCCCAGACAGCCTACCCTGATAAATCTCCAAACTCAAACCTTGCTGTCCACTCAAGTCTTTGGGCTACTAAGCAGAAAGTCATTGTTTAATTCTGAAACAGGCCTTTGAGGGCTTACATGAAATTCCGAACCAGTGCAAAATCCAGCTTAGCTGGTGGCTGATCTCAAAGAATGAGCAGTTATGCACAAGGAAATGCAGTGGCTCGACAACTCTGAATTTTGGGGGAGCAAATATGAACATCTACAAAGATCATTGTTTGAAGTGACGACAAGGTAATACATAAGGCATTTGTTTGAAAGCAAATAAAACTAGTCACTTTGAGGTTCTACCAAACTCATTTGGAAAGAAATTTGCCTGCTGAAAATGTGAAATGCAGCCAATGAACCAACCATAACCATTAAAGAAAGGACTAAAAGGGACTTCCAAACAATGAAGTGCAAATGAAACTTCTGAAAAGTCAACAGCTTGTTCCCTTAATACAACCCCATTCCACCAGGTTTTTTTCTACCCAGACATCTGAAGAGCCCAGCCATCACACAGCTTCCCAAATGCCCCCACACCCACTCCAAATATTGCTCTAAAACCAATTTTTTCCAGGTTGGCAGTATAACCACATGGTCTCCTATAGAAAGTAAATAAAACAACATTATTTCTACATGTCATCCTTGACATTTACTTTCGTGGTTTTTGTTGTTGTTGTTTTTGTTTTTGTTTTGGCTTGTAATTTCTAAAGAAAAAAGTTACTTTCTCCAGGATTCGGTGTTAAAGACATTAATTCTACTCCCAACTTTGCTACTCACTAGCTATGAGACCTTGAAAAGGATCTGAGCTATAGTACATGACATTTATTTGTTTATTCATTCAACAGACTTGGATACTTTACACAATGCCAGGCCCCATGCTATGATCTTAAGAAATAAGGTGAACAAGAGAAATCCTTTTATAAGCTGTTCCAAGTTCCTTGGGGACAAGGAAAGCATTGCAACAACAGCAACATGCTGTTGCAGAAATATGCATGGAGTATTAAATGGGCTTAGAGGACAATGCAACTCTGCCCAAGGGAAACTGGAAATCCATCCAACAGGAAGTGGCAGCTGAGTTAAGATTTGAAAGAAGAGGTGGAGTTCACCAGGGAAGTGGGGCGGGCCTCCTCTGGGGATGGAGGATATTCCAAGCAAACACATAGCATGAGCAAGGGCATTAAAGTAAGAAAACAAATGTTTTGTTGCAGGAAACTGCAAATCTTCAAGAGAACCAAGGGTGCTATGAGTTGTGCAGGATAAGAATGAACAGAAGATAAGGGATAGGACATTGTGTCTTATACTACCAGGCCTCTGACTGTATCCACTCAGTACTCATTGTTCCCATACATGCTGACTACTCTTTCTGCCAGCACCAGTGAATCTTTTCCAGAGTGCTTTCTCTGATCTCAGGAGCATGTTCTTCCTATTCACAGGGTGGACTGAAGTACTGAGGTGTTGAAGCCATACACCAGTGAGGAATGGTAGTTGTTTGATAAATACTCAACAAGCTCAGCCTCTGAGACAGTTTCTATATAGTGCCCTATAATTCCCAGTGTACTCATAAGCACACATATTAGCTTTCTTCCCTTCCCTGTCTCATTCTCCACTTGCCTAACATTGCTTCCTAGGATCACTCCCTGATATGGCTTGGCTGTGTCCCCACCCAAATCTCATCTTGAATTGTAGTTCCCATAATCCCCGTGTGTCATGGGAGTGACCCAGTGGGAGGTAATGGAATCATGGAGGTGGTTACCCTCATGCTATTCTTATGATAGCAAGTGAATTCTCACGAGACCTGATGGTTTTACAAGGGACTTTTCCCCCTTTTGCTTGGCACATCTCCTTCCTGCCACCACGTGAAGAAGTGCATGTTTGTTTCCCCTTTCACCATGATTGTAAGTTTCCCGAGGCCTCCCCAGCCATGCTGAAGTATGAGTCAATTAAACCTTTTTCCTTCATAAATTACCCAGTCTTGGGTATGTCTTTATTAGTATGAGAATGGACTAATACACTCTCCAAATAAATAAACAACTTGTATTGAAATTTTTGTCTTACTTTGGGTTTTCCTTAAAGATTTCAGTACAAGGAAATTATTTGGCATGTGTACAGCATGTGCTGCATCACAATTACTAAGATGTTCATCTCCTGAGAGTTGGGATGAAATGCGGGTAGAAGGCTTAGGCATTAGCTCTAGGATTTTAAAGACAGGAATGTAATATTAAGCATAAAAATGGTGAAGTTGTTTTGCTGTTTTAATGGCAACAGGAAACTTGAAAGTACAGTGACAGATCAGCCAACTACCAACTCAGGGCATAATGTGAAAGGTGGAGGGGCTCCATGGCAGCATGAAAAAAGACTTAATTTCCTGCAGCTTGAAGGTAGTCTATGGCTGAAAATAACACCCAAAATCTGATTGTAAAAATGACAGAGTTAAAAAGGAGGCTAAATTCACAGCTCTGGCAAGACCCTTATGTGAGAGTTTAGGTCCTAAAGGGAAGGAGTGGGTTCTTGAGAACAGGAGTGAGAATATTCGGTGAATATGCTTGAGAACATTCAAACCTCAGATTCTCCTCACCCTTCTGGGCTGGCAGAAGAGGCTGCTTCCACATGGATAAAGAAGAGCATCCCTCCATGGCCTGGAAACCATGCAAAGTCCTTCATATGAGATAGACTCATTGTAAGATAATCTTGGCTTCTTCAGGATCTGCCCCTATCTTCCCTCATTGTTTTGAGATGAGTGAGAAATATATTTGACTAATTAGAAAATTTATTGTTAATTAACTTTTAGCATATGTGTGCCTCTCACTGTGTACACTTAAAATAACCCTTATACTTTTAAGTGTTTTATGTGAACTCACTGAATTTTAAAATAGATTTCATTATAAAGATTTATGCCCCTGTGTTTTACTTATTTTGTAAAGGTAGAAAAGGGACAAAGATAAACAAAGTCTTAAGAAGTTTATTTTTCAAATAAGGTAGTGCAATTATGGCAAATATATAGAACTTTCAATCAATGCAGAAAATACTGGATAGCAGTGGCTCTAGACACATAGGATATATAGGACCAAGTCACAGCATGACCCAGGCAGAGACTTATTGAAATGGGAAACAAGACCAAAACGGCAACCATGATCCTTGAGCCACAGGGATCTAAGGTGACTGCTAATAGACCATGCATGTGCCAAAGGCAAGGTAGATGGGCAGCTAACAAGAACAAAGCTTAACCCATATAGCAAAAACATAAAAACAAAAATATGACTCTCCAAATTCAATAATAACTTTCAAAACAAACCAATAAAACAGTGTACAAAACATTTGAACAGAAAAACATTTGAACAGATGCTTTGCCAAGAAACGCAGATGGCAAATAAGCACTTGAAAAGATGATCAACACAATTAGTCATTAGGAAATGCAAATTAAAGCCACAAGGAGATACCACTGCACACTTACTAAAATAGCTAAAATTAAAAAGACTGACCATACGAAATGTTGGAGAGGATGTGATGGAACTAGAACTCCCATAGAACAACCACTTTAGAAAAAAACTGGTATTTTTTTAAAAGGTTAAGACACACCTCTCATGTCATGCATCCATACACTCCTAGATGCTTACTAAAGAGAAAAGAAAGAATACATCTATACAAAAACTTGTATATGTACTTTTAAAGCAGCTTTATTCATGAAAGCCAAAAACTGGAAACAGTCTATATGTCCATCAATAGGTGACTGGATAAACAAAGCATATTATATACTTATAATGAAATATACAGGTGAATGAATAAACAAAGCATGGTATATCCTTATAGTGAAATACCAATGCAAAGGAGTATATTGTAAGGACACACAACATAGATGACTTTCAAAATGATTACACTGAGTAAAAGAAATGGGGCTATATCTACCCTCACACAAAGAGCAGAATTGCTTTTGCTTGCTACAAAAGAAGTAACTCCCCAAGCTCAGTGTTCCCCAACCATGTTGCAAACCTACCATGTGTGCAGCATTTACTCAGGCCTCTCCACATCATTCCCATGTGATTTTGAACAGTGGTAGTGGCAGGGATAGAGACTATGCATGAACCCAACACCATGATGTCCCACTCGCCAAGGCTAATGTAGTAATCCCCACTGTCAAATATTTCACTTGTTGGCTAATGCCAACAGGTTGGGATACCAACACTGAGCCCTTGATATAGTACCATTCCTCAAGGAAACCAGCCAGCCATTTGTTGGTAAGTCAATGATATTGGTCTCCGCTCTAAAAGCATAGTGAATCATCCTGAAATTGATCACATATTCTGTTTATGAATTTTCCTTCTCTGCCTGTAATATTTTGGTCAGCATCACTATTTGATTGTCCAGAGAACGTCTGTTTACTGAGATCCCATATAATATCACTTCAGAAAAAAATGACTCACTTTAAGACATAGGAGATGTAAAATGAGCATGTGATGATGAGACTGACTAACTTTTCCTACCAATACTGCATTATCTGGAAGCTGCTGGCCTGATAGAATGTTGGAATAGCCTCTAGAGATGTAGTTAATACACCAGCTTAGGGATTAACCTTGCAGAATTGGAGTGCTGTTCTTCAAGATACAGTATATTGTTCTAACAAATGGTCATTATGTAGTGCTCCATTTCTAACAGAATACTGGAATCTGGGAACTCAAGGGCGAAACAACTACTTCCAGTGATCTGCTAAGGGCATTTGTGCTTCTCTTTTCCACAACTTCAGGTTCTACTGGTCTCCATGGGGAGGCACTTTTGCCAGCAGACAGTAAAGGTCCTTCTAATCCTAAAGCTAAACTTGCTGCCTGATCATTTGGGGCTTTCTATTGACAGGAACAACTGGAAGTTTCTATATTGCCAGCAGTAGCTAACCCTAGGAAGCATGAGAAGGCTACTACTGCAGAGTTGGAGTAGTAGAGAGAATTGTATGGAACTTAGGGGATTCACTCAGGCATCTCTTGGTATTTCCAGACTGTTGATAAACGTGAACTATCAATTCTAGATGCTACAGACTGACCAGGGCCAGTAATAAGGAAGTTGACCCTCTCAAGGATAAAGGTCTGGATTACTCAATAGGCCAAGCAACCTAGAAAAGCAGAAGTTTTGGCTGAGGATGAGGGAAATCGAGATGGATGGTAGAGGAAGGAGACAAGTATCAATAGTGGCTTCAGGACCATCCACAGCAGTGGGTACTGTAACTTATGCCACTAAATCTCTTTTTATTTTTTCTTCCAAGAAATTGTAATAATCCACTATAATGAAGAACCAGTAAGGGAACAGAATAAACTTAATATGGGGCACTAGTAGATATCAGAGGGGAAAGGAAGAATCTACCTGGTGGGCTAGTAGCTATCAGAGCGGAAAGGAAGCAATTCCACCTGGTCTCCTGGGAGCCCCCTTAGCCTTGAGCACAATTGCCTAGCAGCAGGAAGCTTCTCATTGATAAATCTTATGTTATCTTCCTTCCCCTCCTTCTCTCATTTTCCCACTAGATGAGGAATGCAAAAGAGTATATGAGGAAAGTCGAACTGGATGATTTCCACATTCACTTTTATTCTAAAGTTCTATACTTTGAAAACCAAATCTGAGACTCAACCCCTTTGAGATGTTTCCCCTCATGAGCCCCATATCAAATTAAGCACACCTTAATTCTTCTGCTTCTCAGTACTCGCAGTTTGGATGACAACTTTAATTCAGATTTACTTTACTTTCCAGTTGTGGAGTCCCAGTGTGGTCTCCACAACTAGATGCCTCGTCAAACCATATCATCTAAAGTAGTTAGTTTCTAAGTATTTTATCCTCAAAGTAATAATAATAACTTCACCCAAGTACTCCCAACAACCTTGTGAAGTAGGTTCTATTATTATCGTTCCTATTCTGTAGAAACATGAACTAAGACTTGGGGATATTAAGTTATTTCCCCAAAGGCACTCGGCTCATAAGTGGAAGCATCAGGCTTTGAACTCAGACACTCTGTCTTCTTAACCATTGTCCTCTACCACTTCTCAAGGACTATTTTTAGTCATGTTTTTCCTTTATGAAAACCTTTTTTGAAACATTTGTCTGTATAAACTAATTAAATATGAATTACCAAATTTAATTAAATAATGAATTCATTTTCTTTTTTAATTAACCAAAGATGTATAGAATTTCCAACTATAAATTTGAACAAGTTAGAATAATAAAAAGAATATAATCTCTACAACTGCTCTTTGTTGAATGAATGAATGAATGAATGAATGAATGAATGAAAAAGCTTAGCTTATATAATTCCAGCAAAAGTTAAATACACTTGACATTTAAGTTAGCCTCTGCAGCTTGGCCAGGGGTATTTTCGTGTTGTTATTCCAGATATAAAATATCAAAAACAAATTCAACAAACTTCATTGTCACCTGCTGGACTCTAAGTGATCTAAGGATTCCAAATGGTTCCTCATCTGCTGAACTCTTTCTGGAGGGGTTTGGAGAAGAAGTGGTTGTTGTTGCTTTGTTTTGTTTTGTTTTGTGTTTTTGATCTTTTGCTCTATTGGAAAGCCTCAAGACTCTTTCTTTGCAAAACAAAAAACTGATTCCTCAGGAATGTTTGAGCTACAGTGGTAAGGAATAGAGCACTCAATCTCATTCAGACTACTCCTGATACACTGATCTCTCTGGTTTCACACTTGTCCCCATATGTCACAGTTGTAATTATCACTTAAAAATACAGATCAGATCCTAGCACTCTCCTACACAAAACCCTTATGGAGCTGCCAATGTTTACCTTAAATTAAATCTCAACTTTTTACTTTGGCCTATAAGACTCCATAAGACCTATTTTCCAAGAAAAATACTATATTTTTCTTTTTTTCCTCTTGGAAAACTGAACAATCCCCAGAAAATCCATGAAATTTGGTGGATCGTCCTATTAAAATATGTCGCTCACCATTCAATCATCAGATAGTAGTTCACTAATCCATTCTCAGACACAGAACTTTCAATTGGTCGCTTGGTGCCTCACACTTGAGTGGGAACTGACAGCTAAGGATCAGCAGGTGTTTTAGGAAGGCTTCCAACATGAAAGAAAAAGACTCAAACAGGCAAACAAACAGAAACAAATCCATACTTAATAGCCTCACAATTAACAAAGGATAATGAAATTTTTTTGCATCCAAATAAGAAGAGGATTCCACGAAAACAAAGAAACAAGTAGCAAAGAAGAAATCACTCCTGGTAATTCAAAGTAGCCAAAATAAAACACTCAATAGGAGGTTTAGAAGAAGGCATCAAGGAAATCTCTAGGAAAGTACACAAAAGGACAAAGAGAAAATAGGAAAGAAGAAAAAAAAAACAGGAAAGGAGAAATAGAGGGTCAAACAGGAAGTTTAACATCTCTCTAGTGTGGGTAGCAGGGAGACTAAAAATACATAGAAGTGATAAATTTATCAGAGAAGGGATATAGCAAAATTTCCCAGAACTGAAAAGGAAATCTCCAGAAAGCAATGGAAAGGGGGACTATAAAAGAGGTAAATCTTGATTTACCTCAACACCGGCAGTTAATAACTAATGTCTAAAGTTAACAAGCATAAATAGCAGTATAAGCATATTATTTAGAAACTTGGAGGTAAATACCCAAATCAATAGGTATGAGGGTTGAAATGAATCCCTCTGAGAAGAGGATCTGGAGGATAAGGTAGAACAGGGAAGAGTAAAGCAATGGAGTGCTATTTATATGTATAGATATAAAATTATATATACCCTTTGGTATCTTAAAATATGCACATGTATTACTTTGACTAAAATATAAAAATAAAGCTACAGTACATAAACCATGTAATAAATATTTTTTTCCAAGGCATGGTTTTTGTCCTGGGAATTTTGGCCTTTTGGCAGCACCTTTCAGGAATATTTTCCTCACAGTATTCCTTTCAAACTGATGTGCTTAACGTTATTTGTGATATCGTCCTGATGTGAGTTTTATGGAAGTGATCCAAGGACCATGCTTTGGGAAACTGGTCTATTCCAAAGGATTCCCTAATAGTTAGGGAAAGAAGGAAGAGACAGGAAGAATGGGATAGAAAAAAGATATGCAGGACAGAACCAATTTTTTATATCTGAAATACTGTACAATGAACAACAGTAATTCATTAGTTGGTGGTTGGCTCTACATATAGAATGTAATTTAATTGTTTTGACTTTTATAATAAAAGACCTTCAATCTATAGTTATTGTGCATCTAAGCCAAGGACCAGCACAAGATGTAGAAAGAAAAATATCATAAGCATTGACTAATGTCCGTAAGTACTTTAAATTCTCCTCTGGGATATAAAGTTGAGACACATGAAGCAAACAAGTGTGTAGCTATTATGTGATGTCATTTGGTCAGGGAGTACAAAATAACTCATTGCCTCTCAAACAGACCAGAAATTATTACTTGAGTAATAAAACATGTATGCTACCTATATTGTAGCACTTTTCATGTATTCTTTTACATGCTACGCATAACTGCTTTATAAGTAATTATTATTACTGCCTCCATATTAAGAAAGACTTGGAGGAATTACATATGTCGGATTCACACAGCCAGGGTGGTGATGGAATTTTAACTGATTCTGGACTTAGGTCGGCTCACTTATTGTTCTAAAGAGCAGATAACACACGGAGAGGTGCAGAAGAGATGGGAAGCCATCATAAGTGAGAAAAAAAGAATCCGAGCTGGGATGTGTACAGGAGGATGCACCGCAGAGTCAGTGCTGAGAAAGAACTGACTGGGAGGGAGCCTGGACTCAGGCATTTACAGGCTTTGGAACCAGACAGAGTGAGATATAAATTATTGTTCTGTATCTTACTGACTGTACAGAAGAGCAGGAAAGGTCTTCAGCCTCCGTTTCCTCATCCATAAAATGGAATAACTGCTTCTAAGGTTTCTTGTGAGATTTCAATGACACAACTTCTATTTTTAAAGAGCATCTCTCATAAATTCTTATTTCTCTTTTTTTTCTGATTGGAGCAGAGTATGACTGATGGTAGAAAATAGTGGTAGATTGTTGGTAACAAACACCTGGCCTAATCTATCATTCAAAACAATCACCTGCACAAAAGCAGGGCTGTACATTCTTCACTGGATTTTGACAGGTTCCTCGGTTGTTTTATTTTGACCAGCTCGAGTCAGTCCAAACAGTTCGTACAGTTCTAGGAAACAAGCTGAGTTTGGCCTGTGCATTTTGGCATCCTGAACCACAGGATCATGGGGGGGAAGGGGAGAGGAGGGAGGATGGAAAAGTACCCGGCAGTGCCTCCTGAATCCAACTTCCTGCTGGCGAAATCCACCTCTCGCTGACTCTGAGTCACCAACAGCATGCCTTCCCTCCCCTGCGGCCCATCCGCCCATTAGGCCCGGCAGCTCCCCTCCTATGCTGACTTCCCTCGCTAGCTCCCACACGTGTGCTCAAGGTGGAGGCAACCCTAATGAGGAAACACGAGGCAGCTGCTGTGGCAGGCGTTTCTTCCTTAGCCAGCAAAAGGAGGCCTGCAGCAGCCTCGCCTGCAGGACCTGCTGGCCCACTGCTTTGCAGGTCACCCCTCAAACCCAGGCTCCCCTCAGCCCTGTAACCTGGAGCTCACCCCTAGGATGGGGAACCATAGGAATTCTGGGCTGGGCTCATAGACCCCAAAGACACCAGAGCAGCCTCTGTGGTGAGGAGAAACCCTTAGACACTTGCTTTGGGGACTTTTCTCATGGATTAACACACTGGGAGACCTGAATGCCGTGTGATATGATGAGCATCAGGAAGACATTCACTGCAAACCCTTCTTGAAGCTACTGTCCATCAGCCTGATATCAACATTCTCTATAATCTGCCTCTTCAGTCTATTTTCCAAAATGGACCTCTGCTCTAGCACAGCATTCATTATGAACTTGACCTATCTATCATGACTGCCCTACAGCACTTGATAGAACCACAGACTGCAAGATTCTGATTCAGTAGATAGGGGTGGGGCTCAGGGATTCTGTGTATAAGAAAGACCTTAGATGATTCTCCTGATCCAGCAATATGGGGAGTCGGCACTGGCCCGGTGGTTTTCAGTGTTCAGGATGGGCAGTCCTAAGGTTCGGTAAAGGTGCCTCAATGGTCACCTTAGAAGAGGGTACCAGTTGAAGCAAGGGGAGCACAGAATCTCAAAAACCTTCCCTGTCATGGGTTGAACTGACAGTTTGAATCAAAATATATGTTCTAACACCAGGTTGCTGCGAATGTAATGTTATTTGGAAAGAGTTATTGCAAATGTTATTTGTTAAGATTGGGTCATACAGAATTAGAGTGTACCCTAAATTCAATATGACTGGTGTCCCAATAAGAGGAGGAAGTAGGAGATTTGGATGCAGATACAGACAGAGGCACAAGAACGAAGGCCATGTGAAGATGGAACAGAGATTGGAATCAGATTGCCACAAGCTAAGGAGCACCAAGAATTACTGGAAGTCACCAGAGACTGGGAGAAGTGAGAAAGCGTTCTTCTCTAGAGGCCTCAGAAGGAACATGGCCCGATTAACACCTTGATTTCATACACAGCCTCCAAAACTGTGAGAGGATAAATTTATGTTGTTTTAAGCCACCAAGTTTGTGGTAATTTCTTATGGCAGCCCTGGATATTAATACATTTCCTCTGGTTGTCTTCTATCACACACAAACACACATATGTGCACACTCACACACACACACACAGATACATATTTACCCCTCATACACCCTTTAATTAGAGCAGCTTTGTTATTTTGATTTATTTTATATTTTGGAGTTCAGCATAACCTTTAATTTGGTGAAGGAAAAAAAGGAGTTTTATTACTAACCAAAAATTGAAAATCTATCACTTTATCCAAACTGAACCATGACCTATTCCCCAGGCATAACCTGAAGTTTTTTGATGCTATAATTGTACTCACAACACTCTGTATATCTGGTACTTTACCTACTTTTCTCTTGTTAAAATATCTAAGCATGAAGCTCAGCTTCAACATGATCTCCTTCACTAAGTCATTCCTGATATCCCTTCAATTACATGTGACTTCTTTGGATTTGAATTCCAACTGAATTTTGGGTCTTCTCTCATAGCATCTATCTTATTCAACATTGTACTCTAGCTGCATGGGAAATATCTTGGTCTCCATCTTGACTGCATCTTGGGTTCTGTGTTTTATCCATTTTGTATCCTGTTCTCCACTCTGACCCAGTGCTTTCTAGAGTATCTTTCACAGTGCAACTGTTATTCAGTGATCATTTAATCAATAGAAGTTGGTGGGAAAATTTCACAAAAGGCCCTACTCAGGATTACTTGTGTTGTGTAGATGTGATTATAATCACATGATAAAATAAAACTTTTGCAATGTTGCTTAACTAGATATTAATTTCAAATTCCCAAGCACCTTTTTCCCCCAAAATATGCCTAGCCCTCAAAAAGTTTCCTTAGGCCATATTCTTTGCTAAGAGATGGCTTGTTTTATCTTACTTTAAAAATGGCATATTTGATTTCATCCTAATAATCCAGGACAATGTGTTCTTACCATAGAAATCATGCAAGTAATAAAAACTGTTAATCCAAGAAATGATAAGATTGCACTTGAATTTGATAGTATCTTTATTATAGTTTGATATACACTAAACTCAGCTTTCTTAGTCCACTTTCAAACTGCTATAAAAAATACTTGAAACTGAGTACTTTATTTAACAAAAAGAGGTTTAATTGACTCAGTTCTGCATGGCTGGGAAGGCCTCAGGAAACTTACAATCATGGTGGAAGGTGAACGGGAAGCAAGGCAAGTCTTACATGGTGGCAGGAGAGAGAGGGTACCTGGGAAACTGCCACTTTAAAACCATCAGATCTTGTGAGAACTCCCTCACTATCATGAGAACAGCATGGGGGAAACCACTATTATGATCCAATCACCTCCCACCAGGTCCCTCCCTCAACACATGGGGATTACAATTCAAGATGAGATTTGGGTGGGGACCCAGAGCCAAACTATTTCATCAGCCAACCAGAATCTAGCTTACTAGAGTTTTCAATCTGACATATTTGCTTCTCATATTTAGGAGACAAGAGTCTGATGATCATAAAAGATACTCTCTTAGGGTTCTTACTTTAGCTTCCAGAATATGTTTCTGTTTCAACCTGCAGTCATCTCAATCTGTTTCAGGTTCAATGGCTACATTTAATGTTCCTTGAATGTTACAAAGCAGGCTCCTTATCTTAATCATCTTTAAGATATCTACACCCACCATAAAACCTGCTATACTGCAATTGCTCGATGAAAATCGAGCAATTGAATGGATAAAGGAACCTTATTAATCCAAAGAAATCTTGCAGCATAGCAAGATTTTCAAGCATTCATTAGAAAGGCAGAAAATGAAATTTGGACATTTGTGAAACAAGATAAAAAATTAAACAAATAATCAGAAAATATAACTGTCCGGAATCCCACAAGCTTCAGACATCTGATTGTTTCAGATTTTCCATTACTTAAAGATAAAGAAGGAAACTCCAAAAGGCCTCCCTATGTGGAGAACACTGTTTTACACCAGCGTGCTACATAAAGAAAAAGAGGTCTATTCTGGTCAGTTGGCTGACAGCACTATTTTTCAGGTATCAACAATATTCTCTATTTAGTCATCAAATGATCTCCATCAGGTTACCACGTCCTGGTGCTATTCTATTTTCATAAGTGTTCTTTCGTCACCAACACATTTTCATCCTTCTTAATATTTCCAATGGCATCACTGCACTCCACTAACGTAAAAAAACAAGCAATCTAAAAATTACCCTCTGCTGTTTCCCACTCATCCACAGAGAGTGAAGTTGCCATTTATGGACACTTGCTGTTGCCATGTTTTTCAGAAAGTTTGCCATTCCACAAGCTGTTTTTAGCCCCCATACCCACGACACTTCTACAGGCATTTAGTATTTCTTTATCTGATGCTTTTCCAAGGCAATACCTCCGCCTCCTCATTGAATCATGCGGGCTGTCTCTTAATCAAATGATATTTTTTGAAGTGTTTCCTCACTGGAACCCACAAGGTTGTTTCTCATGTTTTCCCCCACACCTGCTTTGTATACTAACCTAGGGAGAACTACTTACGTGGTTTATTGTCTTTTTTGGAACAGAAATACGATATTTGTCATTTTCCTATTCTCCACAATCTGGCCCAACAGTTGAAAGTGTCTAAAAATACCAACTAATACTTCGTTATTTTCATGCTCTCCAGAAAATAATATATTTTCTCTGTTTGTATCTGGTGTTCTGTAAAAACTTGGCCAGATTCAAAACTCAATGGTGCAGTAAAAACAGCTTGAAAATCAGCAGCAGAAAGATGGATTAAAATCCCGTTGATCAGAGATGTGACTTTGAGTATAATGGCATATAAACCTCAATATTCTTGCCCACAAAATGGGGATACAAAGATTTAAATAACAAAGTTAGGTAAGAGTTAAATGAGATAATTGTTCTGCAGTTCACATACCAAACACACTGCCTGACACATATTAGGGAACCAACAGTGTCTCCAAATATAGAAAAGTCACAACTGTGGCAAGATTGTAGAGCAGGTACCTGTGCATAAGATGGTTGATCACCACCCAAGATATCTTAGTAAGATAAAAATAAATTATTAAGATTAGAAATGGATTTCTTCTTAACAGGAAGTAGTTTTTGTTTAAGAAAAAAATATTGATACATCTCTTAGAGAGTAGCAGTTGAAACCTATTATACAATGGCAGAAAGCAATAAAAATGTAGCTTAACTACTTAGCAAGATGAAGGAACCGAAATTTGGGGATGCGAGAAAGCAGAGAAGTGAAAAGAAAAAAGAGAAAAATGAAGACAGCAGAGCATCATGGTGAGAGATTAGAGTTTAAGTTAGTCAATGTGTTCAAGGGAATTTTTAAAGAAGAAAAATGGGAAATGTCCAATGATCAACTTTAAGCTATGTTTTAATGTATAATCCCCCTCCATATCCTCAAAGCCTAACTCTTACACAAAGTTCTGGAAGAATGTTTCATCACTTGGGTTTTTCCCTGCAGTGGTTATGGACGTCAAGCAGTGAAGATAGAATTCTCCTTCTGAGGTAATACAACAGGGAGTACACATGTGAGGTGGTGAAATAATCCTTTTGTAAGTACAAGAACTTGGATTTGGAGAGAACCATGAGAATATAAGCCTCTGGAAGACTGCAGAAAATTTAGGGAAAGTAAGGTCCTTTCCATAGGACAGGAGAAGGGGACTCCAGCACTGTTACCTAGACCAAGGTTGGCAAACTTGTCTTCTAAAGGGCTAGCTAGTAAATCACATAGACTTGTGGGACATATAGTCTCTGTTGCATCTGCTCAACTCTACATCATAGCAGGGAAGCAGCCATAGACAATGTGTAAACAAAGGAGAGTGATGGTGTGTCAATAAAATTTTATTTACAAAGACAAGCCCTTGGCTGGATTTGGTCCATGGACAATAGTTTGCCATCTGCTGATCTTGACCAGGATTCAGCAAACTACCTTCCAAAGACCAAGTGTAGTCCCCTGCCTATTTATGGCCCTGTGAG
This sequence comes from Macaca nemestrina, assembly GCF_043159975.1. Lineage (NCBI taxonomy): Eukaryota > Metazoa > Chordata > Mammalia > Primates > Cercopithecidae > Macaca > Macaca nemestrina. The sequence goes on from NC_092136.1 coordinate 36,867,386, forward strand.
CTACAAAATATATTTTACTTTTAAAAATGATTACATTAAAATGATTATATAAGTGCCTACATAATATCTACTATTTTGTTTCTTGTACCGAAAAGCCTAAAATTTTTACTGTCTGGCTCTTTAAGGAAAAGGTTATGCTATGGATTGAAAAACTGTATCACCTCAAAATGAATATGTTGAGATCCTAACTCCCAATGTGATTATGTTAGGAGATGGGGGCCTTGGGGAGGTAATTAGCTCATAAAGGCTAACCCTCATCATGGGATTTATGCCATTACTGAAGAGGAAGAGGCATGAGATCTTGCTTCCTCTCTCTGTTCTCCATCATGTGAGGATGTGAGAAGACAGCCATCTGCAAACCAGGAAGAGTGGCCTCACTAGACACTGGATTTGCCAGTGCCTTGCTCTTAGACTTGTCAACTTCCAGAATTATGAGGAATAAATTTATGTTGTGTATAAGCCACCCATCTGTGGTATGGGTACAGTTTGGGCATAGTGTCCTGAAACAAGGCAATTTGCCAACACCTGTTCTTAACCATAAGTCAGTTGATACCTGTACTATACTGCTTTTTATACTGCTATAAAGAACTTCCTGAGACTGTAATTTATAAAGGAAAGAGTTTAATTGACTCACAGTTCAGCATGGTTAAGGGAGCCTCAGGAAACTCACAATCATGGCTGAAGGTGGAAGGGAAGCAAGGCACCTTATTCACAAGGCAGCAGGAAGAAGTGCCAAGCAAAAGGGGAAGAGCCTCTTATAAAACCATCAGGTCTCATGAGAACTCACTCACTATCACGAGAACACCATGGGGGATACAGCCCCATGATTCAGTTGCCTCCACCTGGTCTCTCTCTTGACATGTGGGAATTATGGGGACTACAATTAAGATGAGATTTTGGTTGGAGACACAGCCAAACCATATCAACACCTGAGTTCCATGTACATTAGACAAGAATTTCTGTGCCTTTTATTAAGGCCCAAAGTTGACATCAGAAGGAAAACATGAAGAAAAAATTCTTGTTAACTTTTAAATATTCTCCAAAAGCCATCTCTTCATATCAGCAAAAGAGGCCAGTATATACGCAGTTACAGAAGCACATAACCTGGAAGTCTTCATTAACTGTCTCTCGAGCCCTCACTTGAGGATCCACAAAGACCTGTCAGTTATATTTTGAAAATATCTACTCTAATCCAAGTTACTAAAATTATCGTTGATATTATCCCAGTCCATGCTATCATCCACCTCTCACCCAGATAACTACTACAGCCTCCTTCCTATTCTCTTCCTGCTTTTCCTCACACTCCTACCACCGTATAGTTCATAATAGAAGTTGGAGAAGTATTGTTTTAAATTTAAGTTCCATGTTACCTTTTTACATAAAGTTCCCCTATTTCATTTGGAATAAAAATCTAAACTCTTGCCATGGCCTGCAGCGTCCTGAAAGATCTGCCTCCCAAACATCAAATGATGTGATCTGAGCCCACTTCACTTGGTTCTTGTCTCCTTTACCTTCTCTCAGTCTCTAGGACTGGGCAAAGCTCTTTTTCAAAACGAGTTCTTTGGGCTTTGCTTTTCCCTCTGCCTGAAATAATTTTCTCCTGGATTTTCACATGGATGACATATTTTCATCATTCAGTTCTCAAATATCACCTCATCAGAGAAGACTGTCATATCTCTCTAAAGGTGATCCTCTACCCCATTATTCTGCATCCCACACCTTGTTTAATCTCATATAATGAATTTACCTCATTAGTAAGCTCCATGCATACTATGCATTGCACCTGGCACAGTGCTCAGCACTCATTAGTAAGCACTCATAAATATGTGCTGAGAAAAATGACAGAATGCAACAAAGTTCATATTAATAATCACAAAACAACCCAACATTTTATTGCAATTTGGCAATTCATGAAACCTTTTCAGATCCATTAACTCACTTAATCTTCACAGAACTCTGTGAGGTAGTTATTTTATGATTATTTTTTAGATACGGATAATGAAGCTCTCAGAGGTTGAGTAAATTTTATGAGATCACACGACAATTAAGGGAAGAATCCAGGCATGAGAAACATATTCTCTCACTGTACATTTGCTGCTCTTTCCAAGACAACCATGTAAGTATCTACTAAGAGTCAAGTACCACTAACATGCTATGGCTTCAGATGTGGTTCTTTGCAGTTACAGTTTTGCAAAGGCTAAGGGGTGAGATTCCTCAGGGGTACAAATCCTAGTAGGAGAGATGAAAGTAACCAAGTGCAGTATATTTTGTCAAGAGAGAAATAACTTCTGGGTTTAGGATCATTAGGAAAAGTGTATTTGTTTCCTAAGGTTGCCATACCACAAACTGGGTGGTATAAAACAGTAGAAACTTATTTTCTCACAGCACTGGAAGCCAGAATTCTGAAGTTAGGTGTCAGAAGGGCCATTTTCCCTTTAAGACTCTAGGTGGAGTCCTTGTTGGTGCCTTCCTAGCTTCCGGTAACGCCAATTAATCCCTGGCCTTCCTTGGCTTGCAATTGTATTACACTGATATCTGCCTCTGTTTCTACATATTCTATATTTCTATGTTTCTCTTTTTCCTTCTTATAAGGACACCAATCAAATTCAATTAGGGCCCATTCTAATCAAGTATGACCTCATTTTAACCTGATTCCATCCATAAAGGTCCTATTTCCAAATAAGATCACATTCAAGGTACCAGAGGTTAGAACTATATCTTATCTTTTTGGGGAACACAATTTAACCTGTAACAGAAAGCTTTCCAGGGTAAAGAATAAAGGCAATATTTTAAAGTTAATCATTCTTAAAGTGGTATAAAAGAGGATTTTATCAGTTAGGTTTCTGCTAGGATAAGCCGCACAGTAAACAACCCCGAAATCTCAGTGACATACAAGAAATGTTTTCTTGCTAATGAGGCTGAAGTCTGGCTAGGGTAGCTTTTCCCACAAGTGTCAGGTCAGATTCAAGCCTTCTTTAAGTCTTTCATTATAGAACCAGGGGTCACCTTCTTACAGCGGATGGCCAAAATGCAAGAAACCAAGCAATCCAGGTAAGCACACATGAAGTCTCTGCCTGCCACACCTCTGCTAATGTTCCACTGACCAAAGAAATTCACATGACTTAGCCCAACATCCAATGGAGCCAGGAAGGATACTCTGTCCACTCTAATGAAAGGCATATGGCAAAAGAAATGAAGAGTCGCAAACAATTATCCAATATTTTACAAGGTTTATCACCAAATATTTACTCACTGGGGCTCTGATATTTTCAAGGAACTCAGACATAGAGACAGGGACTGGGACTTTCTTCTAGAAGCCCTCATGAAGGTCTTACATATGGAGATTTTTATTTATACTGTGTAACAATTACATGTATCAGATATTAATAAAAATGTCCCAGGAATTTAGGTATCATGGAAAATTCTCTAGAGTTAATGAGAAATTAGTTTCCCCAGGTACTCATGCTCTATGTTTTTGTTTTCACAAATGGCAAAAATGGGTCCTGCTTGTATAAATACAAGAAGAATATTACAGGGACAATGGTCCAAGAGGCTGAAATGAAGGTAAAGATATCTTATGTGAGGTCATTGGGAAGAGAACAAGCCAAAGAAATAAGAGCCAGTCAAAGCACTTTATAAGAATATTGAGAGTCAGAGCTGAGTGAAAATTACAAAAGAATCAAGTCTAAAACAGGGCATGAGGTCAAGTGGAGACTAGTCAGGAAGAGTAAGGGGAGTCCTGGAAATGCCAAAAATATCTCTCTCAAGCATCCTTGGCTTCCCTTCAGTGACTGGTATGTGTATGGCCTATTGGCACATCAAATAAGGTGAAACATAGATGCAGGATACATGTGTTACATCTGAATACCCAGACTGCAGAGTAACATGCAAAATTAATTTTGTTTTGTTTTGCTGCAAAAACCTGCTCCACTCAGGGAAAGAATGTACTATTGAAAGGTATTGACAGCATAGAGCTACCGGGACGGGGGGATTGCCCCATTAGTATGAAGTGAGTCAAAGGGGCCTGAAATGGTTCAGTGAAGACTTTGTATTTAATTAAGTAGAAAGTTATCATGTCCCTGTATTGACAGAGGTGCTTCCTAGAGCCAAATGAGTGGGAACCTCTAGGTTTTCTCAGAATATTTTCAGACAAATCAGGAGAATGAAAGTTCTTGAAACTGTGGCATCTGAGAAATGCTGAAGTCCCGGAAGATTTTTTAGCCATGGGGACGCACAAATATTTAAAGTGTTTTCTGATAGACGGTTCCACATGTCTCCAAAGGGTAGCCCCATGTATGGATACTATATTATCAGTTCAACCTATGGAATGAGAACTAGTGAGCTTCCCGTAAAGCTTAAAGTGGGGAGGGGCAGGAAAGGTGGGGCTCAGGAATATAATCTGGTCTGGGTCTTACGTTGAAAACTTTTGGCTTTATTTCTATATGAGGTTTTGTGTTTAATTGTTGTGTTATCTTCCTAGTGTTTTCTCTATATATGTCAAAAAATTAACATAAACATGACAAATGTAAGATAACTTTGGCTTGGCATTAAAAAAAATATTTTATGAACCTAAAACAGAGAAATTACTCAGATCTCTCTCAACCTGTAAGAAGTTTTGATTCCCTGCCACTTACATCGTTTGAAAGGGAGAAGACATCTATCTAAAGATGTGTGAATTTATGTACTGGACATAGTATTGTACTAGATGTCTAAGACTCCATTCAATATTGGCAGTTTTTAATTCTAACTTACCTCGCATATATTTTTCTTGTCCGTAAAGGTGGTTGAGAAATTCTTAGCATTTCTCAATGTGGAGTATGAAACAACATTATCCATTCCTGGAATGCTTTTTACTCTCTCCCCATCTCCAACTCCACAACCTCCACTCCCCAACACCCCAGTAAAGTTTACTAACTCATACTCCTCCTTCTGGTTTTAATTGGAATTTTAGCTCCTCACAGTAAACTAATTTATTGGTTTAGGTTAAGATTTTTGTTTTGTTAGACACACAGCTACCTCACTTAAACTCCTTGAGGGGCTGGAATCATTTATCATTTTGCCAATATCTAGTACACAGCATGGTGCCCTGTGAAAAACAGAGGATCAACAAATAGTTATTAAATGAATAAATGAATTATTTGTAATATTAATAGGTATCAAATGAGAACTGCTGAATTAACTATTTTTAACAGGTTTCCTTTTTTTTCCCCCCTGAATTAACTATTTTTAACAGGTTTCTCTCTCTTTTTTTTTTTTTTTTTTTTTTGAGACAGAGTCTCGCTCTGCCACCCAGACTGGAGTGCAGTGGCGTGATCTCGGCTCACTGCAACCTCTGCCTCCCGGGTTCAAGTGATTCTCCTGCCTCAGCCTCCTGAGTAGCTGGGATTACAGGCACACGCCACCATGCCCGGCTAATTTTTGTATTTTCAGTAGAGACAGGGTTTCACCATGTTGTTCAGGCTGGTCATCATCTGCCCTCCTCAGCCTCCCAAAGTGCTGGGATTACAGGCGTGAGCCACCTCACCCAGCCTGTTATTAACTCTTAATAATTATTTCCTACATTAGTGGTATCATAGAATTAAGGAAATCCGTTAGTGTACAATGCTTCTCAAATGTGGTTGATTGTGGAATTTTTTTATTTTTTATTTTTTTTAAGACAGAGTCTTGCTGTATCACCAGGCTGGAGTGCAGTGGTGCGATCTCAGCTGACTGCAATCTCTCTCTCCCGGGTTCAAGAGATTCTCCTGCCTCAGCCTTCCAAGTAGTTGAGATTACAGGCACGTGCCACCACACCCAGCTATTTTTTTTTTTTTTTTTGTATTTTTATAGAGATGGGGTTTCACCATATTGATTGTGGAATTTTTTTTAAAAAAGTTCTCCTGGGACTAGTGTTCTGTGGTGTACATTTTAGAAAACATTGGAATAGAACAACACTTCCAAATTTACTAACCTTTGAGTCTATTGGCCAGAATTGGGAAGCAATGTGCTATACATGGAAAGAACAACAAACTATAGCTACTGAGACTTGAATATTTCTCAGCCTGTTTAGTAACTCCAAACAACTCCTTTAAGCTCTCTGAATCGTGAGTGTTTTATCAATAATAGAGGGACAATGATACCTGCCCTGCTTACCTCATAGGACTATTATTAGAGGATAACAGGAAAATAAAATGTAGAGAGGTCAGATTCTGGTTAAAGATATTAGAATGAACAAAGAGTTTATATTCTCCTTTTCCCAAAAATACACTGAAATGACAGTAAAGTGATCTTTTTAAAAGGGCTAAGCTCACAAAAATAAAAAAAAAATTAAAAAAAGGAAGAGGAGAATAAAGCAACATTTTGGAAGCTGGAAGGCAGATGGATGAGTGATAACTGATTCAACAGATCCTAAAATACTGAAACCTAAAGAGGAAAACAGATAAGTAACTTAATTTGCACTCCTCAGCCCCAGAATATAATTGTAGGAATGAAGTCTTTGAGAAGGCAAGAAAGAAATCTAGAGCTAAAACAGGATGTGAAGGTCTTCCCACTTGAGGAGAAAACATAGAGGAGGACATTACCCCTTCCAAAAAAAAAGAGAGAGAAAGCGAGAATAAAACAAACGTTCCAGAACTGACATACGTTTCCTCATTGAAAGTTCCTACTGGGTGCCCAACACAATGAATAAAAGAGAACTACCACCATAACACATCATCATAAAAGTTCAGAACTCAGCAGATGAAGATAACTGAAAAGTTTTCTGGGGTGGGGACGAGGAGACAGAATCAGAATGGAATTAAACTTCTCAATAGCAACAATTAGGTTGAGAGTTTGCCTCATGTGTTTGACCATATTTATAACAGAGTTACACTTATAAAGAGAGTTTGATGATGAATTAGTGATTGGTATATAGAGAGCAAATCAAAGAAAACCAATATTCCTGGAAAATAAAAATTTTGAAATAAATGAAATGTAACTGTACATACCGTATCACTCACCTGCAAAAATGTGTTCACAAAATTATGACAGCATAAATATTGAACATAAATATAACCATAATTTTTATATATCTATATTCAAAGAATGGTTTGTTATTTTTCTATTGTGGTTATGAAAAATTATCATAAACTTGACATCTGAAAAAGGTGCACATTTATTCTGTCATATTTTTGTGGGTCAGAAGTTCAGGCAGAGCTTAACTGAGTCCTCTGCTCAGCATCTTACAGGCTGTGATCAAGGTGTCAGCTAGGCTGCATTCCCATCTGGTGGCTTGACTGTGGAAGAAGTCACTTCCAAGCTCATTCATATTGTTGACACAATGCATTTGTGTTGACTATAGGATTCAGGGTAGCTTTCTTCTTCAAAGCCAGGAAGGGCCTTTGAAGACAAAGAGATGAGTTTGCTAGTAAGATGAAATCTTATGTAATGTAACATAACCAAGGGCGTAACATTGCCTCACTTTTGTCATAGTCTTTTGGTTAGAAGCAAGCCCACACTCAAAGGGAAGATATTAAACAAGAATGTAAATACCAAGAGGTAGAGATCACTGGGGCCTCCTTAAAGGCTAAAATACCAAACCCAGTACAATGGGCAACTTCTTCTTTTTTTGATACCACATAGTTACATGGTCTGGTGGAATTAGAGATTTCGATAGAATCTTAGCTGTTCCATTAAAAAAATAACTTCGGTAAATTTACAGAGTTGTGTAACCATTCTCAAAACCCAGTTTTAGAACACTTCCATCATATCAAAAAGATCCCTCATGCCCATTTATGGTTAATTTCTGTTCTCATCCTCAGTCAACTACTGAAATGCTTTCTGTCCCCATAGATTTTTCCAAACTCTTCCATTTTTTTGCCATCAAAATGAGGCAGTCCTTCTGCACCTCTTTCCTTTTTTTGCTCTAAGTTGCAAAGAGCTAACTCCTGCTGCCTGCATTCTTGAGGTCCCTATATCACCAGCTTCTCAATCAGCTCTTGAGCTTCTTCCATAAGTCTCCAACTGGCACTTGACAAGCCCACTGGAGTTTCAGCTTTCCTCAAGGAGCCTTAATCCCTAGCCCCCAAGAACATAGCCTCCTTCCCTTCTGGCCCTGGGGGCAATTGTGTGCTGGAGTTGGCTCTTGCTAACTCATGAGAATCCATTTTGAAGTATTTGGGAATTTTGCAAGCCTGTTATTAAACCATTGGTAGCTTAAAATTGAACACAGTAAGAGTATTTATATCATGAAAACACTACGATCAGGATATTTTTGTTTCATTTTTTCAGAGAGCTGGTTTATTAGCACACCACTGCTTGGCTTCCAAAACTCGCTAATCTCTGGATTACCTCCTGTTGTATCCAGTCTTCAAAATGTCTCACAAATATCTTTGTATCCTAATATTCACACCTTTATTATGGGAGGAACTCCTCCCATAATACATAGGGCTGATTTGTGTAACCATTAGATTATTGCAGAAATAATGATACGTGACTACCAAGGCTAGGTCACAAACAGCCTCATGGCTTCTGCCTTACTCTCACCTGAATCACACTCTCTTGGAGAAGTTAGCTGATATGTTATGAGTAGTCTCAAGCAGCAGTATGGAGAGGTATGTGTAGGAAGGAAATGGGGCCTCCAGCAACAAGTCATTTAATTGAGCCAGCTTGGAAGCCGATCCTTTGGCCATGTTCAGCTTTCAAATAACCACAGTCCAGACTGGCATCTTTACTGTAACCTAATGACAGACTCTGAGCCAGCACCAAACAGCAAAGCTGTCCCTGGATCCTGACCCACAGAAATTCTATGAGACAATGATTATTATTGCTTAAGCCATTAAGTTTTAGTATAAATTGTTATGCAGCAACAGATAACTAATGAAGATTTCAGTACAAATAATTATGTGCTACCATAACATAAGCCTAAATTATGAAAATGGCTTTGAAAATGGACATTAGATGGCAGCTGGAGAGAATGTGAGAAAAATGTCAGTGAAATCCTGAAGCATCTTTAAGGGTCCACTACTAGAAGACTCTGTGGAGAGCTTATAGCAGAGTGAGGAAACTATTACTAGAACTTGGGGAATGGGATGCCTGTTATATAATGTCAGGAAGTTTAGAAGCACTGTCCCCTTTGATAACATGAGAAAAGGAAAATATACCTAATGAATTGGGTGATGTAGCTGAGGAGGTTTCCAGGCAGAGTGTTGAAGGGGATACCTTGCTTCTTCTGCTGTTTATAGTAAAATGCAAGCAGAGAGTGAAAAGCCAAAGGAAGGACTGATTAGAAAAGGAGCCAAGAATTGTTGGATTTGAAAATTCTCAGCCTCTCCAGACAATTTATGATACTAAAATTAAGAAACATCTTCTGGACAAAGATCAAATCCAGGATACTTTCAGGAAAACAAAAGATGAAGCCAAAGATGTGACTTCAGAAACATTCAAGCCAGTGCCTCAAAGAACCATTCAATCATCTGAGTTTCTAAGCAGCTGAAGGATGTTGACCCTTAGCAATCTCAGCAGCAGTCCAAGGAAGAGAAAGCCTCATCTCAAAGAAATTTGTGGATATACCTTGTGTCTGTTTAATACCTTAGAAATAATAAATAAAAGGACATCTTTGCTTCTTGGTCCCATAACAGTGCTTACATCAATCCTGACTCAGTACATTGGCCTAGAGGCTTTGCAATCCCTGAGAGATTTCCATCTCAAAGATAACTGAACATTGTATGCCCTGAGTGACTCCAGTGGGTATCTGGCTCAGAACAAGTCCCTGTACCATAAATGTAAACTTGCTTCTTAGATATGCTTTTGGAAATGTGTTTTTAGCTTGTTATGATAGTCTAAATTCACCTGCAGAGGAGCTTCAGTTCAACCACTGGCCATTCTTCCCTCAATAGCCCCATTTCCACATTGAAGGGAATGGACCCAGCTATATGGCAGAAGGGTCAGTTCCTGACTACCATATTTTTTTATGCACAAACACAAACTAGCATCCACAATGTTCCCAGAAATGACAAGAATAATGGGATAAAGAGGGAGTGGAAGAGAGACTGCAGATTAGGGGTTCCTGAAAATTTAAAAATAAACTGTCTTACCCCACATCCCCAATGTCCTTCCCATACACTAGGAGTCCTTGAAAGAATAAATCAGCTTTAATCTAAGAGGAATTAAGTAATTCAGTGCAGTTTGAATTTCAGTGGAATAAGGGAGGAGTTTTTGGAGAACGTACAGGTGAGTGTAGGGAGGCATTGTTTTGTCATAGCAAATCATTACAAAGAATAGAAAGTTTGCCTTTCTTGGCGAACACCAAGACAGAAGGCTACTGAATGCAGGGTCAGTAAATTACCTAAACTGAGTATCTACTGTGGAGCAGATGTCCAAACCTATTACTTCATTACAATAGCAACTTAACCAACTAGCTATGTATGGAGGACTCTCTTTTAGATAGAGAGTTAAATAAAAATGTCCCATGTGACTAACATAGCTTCTCTGAAAAGAGGGTATCTTGTCCACAGAATACAGAGTTTCATAAACACAAAATAATTCATAATTTTATAAATATATTATGATACTAAATTACCCAAGGATAGGCTCAAATAAGTATAGAGGTCCACAGGTAGCTCATGGAACAAAAACCATAGTGTAAGACCATGAGAGAGGACACCCCTGGGCTGCTCAGATCATTTTCACAGCCATAAATAACAAATGATAGACATTTGGGAAGGCATCCTCACAACATAATCTCATCAATTTTCTACAGATAGTAATAATAGCAACAGTTAACACTTAATGCTGCAATGAACTAAGAGCATGCACCAACTCATTAATTCTCACAACCATACAACAAACTAAGTGTTATAAGGATTCCAAGTTTGCATATAGGAAGAAACTTAGATGTTAAATAACTAGCCAAACATCACATGGCTAGTATTATAAATGGCCAAGCCAAGCAAGGTACTTAAGATCACGCTCTTAACTGCATGAGACAAGAACTTAAACAAAGGTAAACTTTGAGTAATTAAAAATAAAAATATGAAGCCATTTCTATAAATAAAATTCAGAGCTGTGGTTTGAGAAGGTAGAAACCAGTATGAATTACAAAGAAGATGAGCCCTCTACAGCTTTTGCAACTGTTGGATGTAAATTTTAGTTAAGTGCACTGTGTAACTACAAACATACAAATATTTCATTCCAACACACAGATTCATTTATGTATACAAGTTTGTTTTTTTGCCCTCATAAATCCTGTGTTCAAAACCATGCCAGACATAAGCATCTTTACATCTGAAATGGATAAAATAACTACTACTTAATTATTACAGTAAAAATAATGCTGCCCAGAGAGGGCAAAACCAAGAAAGCAGCTACTTCTTACAGGATGTTGTTTCAACAAAGTTTAGTTTTGTCTCAGAATGTAAAAGCAATGCAATCTAATCTGGTGTGACTGAAATAAAGTACTTAGTGCTCTAAGTTTATTTAACTGAATGTGCTCGGACCACTTACATGAAGCACCTTTTCTATTTTTACTGATTATTTCCACTAGTGACACTTGCTAAAGTTGAGCAATAAATCTAAAAAAGTCTAAGTAAATTCCCAAATGATCTGGTTTTTGAGTTATCTTCAAAATTCATGACTCTATGATTCTAAGTTGTTATATCGCTAAAGAAACATTCCATAAAAGTGAGACTGTTCTTTTAAATATATCTGTCACATTCTTCAAAATGTACTTTTGTACGTACCTTCCCTGAACCTGATGATCACACCATTTCCCCTTATAATTGAATGGACAAGGGAGTAATACACAGTCTCAAGGAAACACTCACAAGAGTTTCATTTTACTTCCCAGACCTAACTGCTAGAGACTGGATGATTTGGAAAGTAGCTGAAATAACAGTTGAGGGTTTTGGAGAAATTTTTGCCATGTGGAAAAGAAACAAACTGCAAAAATGATTTTTATCCCATCCATTCTGTTTAAGTAAAAACAACAACAAAAGAAAGGATTTGGGGTTGACCTTGTTCTGACAGAATGGTGTGAAAATTTCTTTGTTGGGGGAAGTAATATTCAATGTAGATTCTAGTGAAATATTAAACTTTCAAATAGGACACCCAGAGACTTAATAGACACAGGAATACAGGTTTCAATTCCTTTTCTGTAAAATACTATAGATATGCTAATGCAAAACTTACATAAATCTAAACATCTAATTCTTTTATTCTTTTTTCATAATATGCAACTTTTTTTTTTCATTTAAACAAGGAAAGGCCTTAAAAAGCATTATATCAGTAGCTGTTGTCCCTTCAAGAGTCACTTATTTGTTGCTGTCTTTTGGAGTTAATTCATTCTATCAGAACTAACAGCATGCATGAGTGAATGAAGGAAATGAGGAATGTATAAATTTAGGCAAAAAAAGCAAATTAGAAGGCAATGAGTATATTGTTTTCTGTAGGCAAGTTACAGAATCCCTAATCCCTAAGCCCTTCTACTCTGAAAGTCTGTGAATAAATACAACAGTTTCCTGGCCAGAATTTGATTAGTGACACTGAGTGGTCAGTGTCACTTAGTGACCATTCTTTGGTTGCATATTATATGTCAGGTATTGAGCTAAGTGCTAATAGCAATGACAACCATGAGCCAGTGAACTCTTTAAGGGTAAAACTATAACTGATACAATTTTGTATCCCAAGTGTCTAATACGTTGCTCCAAAATGTTTAATGAAATAAATGAAATAAAAACTTTTCTAAATTTTAAAACATCTGGTTAAAATATTTTTTTATTGCTTTAAACACCAGATGGATGTCGCTTCTTTTACAGATAAGTCTTCATTGGACCTTGAATCCTTTGACACAAGAAAGGACAATCTAAAAAGTTGACAAAATTGGCCTCAGCAAGATGCAAACCTCAAGGCATATTAAGATGGATCAAATTATATTTTATCTTTCTTAAAACACAAGTGCTTAAAATAATTTGGCCTTGGGAGATTGATAGTAAGATAAGAAAGTCCAGCTCAAGGGGCTGACTCTTGACACTTTGGGATGCCAAGGCAGGCAGATTGTCTGAGCTCAGGAGTTCGAGACCAGCCTAGGCGACATGGTGAAACCTTGTCTCTACCAAAATACAAAAAATTAGCTGGGCATGGTGGCTCGCACTGGTAGGCCCAGCTACTTGGGAGGCTGAGGCATGAAAATTGCTTGAACCTGGGAGGCGGAGGCTGCAGCGAGCTGAGATCGCACCACTGCACTCCAGCCTTGGTGACAGAGTGAGACTGTCTCAAAAAAAAAAAAAAAAAAAAAAAAAAAAAAGGTTGACTCTTGGGAGGACATGTAGGATAGGCCCAGTCCTCTGTTGCCTCCCTCCTATGCTTGGGCTCCCATTGGGAGCCTAGATATCAGAGAAGCCACTAGAGGAGCCAGGATGCAGTCAAAAGACCCCTATCTAGAGATGAGGAGATATGAGAGGTATTAAGTGGAATATCCTATGGACATAGAGAAGAAAAACCAAATGTTTGTGATTTTGAAAAGTGGGAGGAGTGGGGAGGAGCAATTGAAAGGCAAAAAGGTCTCAACCATGACATTTCTTTGATACGTGGATTTTTTTTGGGGGGGGCGTAGGTAGTAAAGCTTTGTTGTATAATTACTCACTCTTACTATTGTAAACTACAATGCAATTATCTATTCATCAGGTTGGGTCCCAAAGGGATATAGACTTGAATATACTCATTAAGACATAGGAAATCAGAATTATATAGCATCTTTGCCCTGACTGCAGTTATTTATGTATTTAAGATTTACACTCCATTGAACCCAAAATGACTGAAAGCAACTTACTGGCTAGTATACAATGTGACTTAAAGAAAAACCAGGTATTCCCTTCACCAAGAGCAATTTCAAGGGAAAGATGTTCCTGTGTACTTCAAGCAATAGATTGGGCAGACTTTCCACTAAATTTCACAAAATTTAGCTCTAAATAGTCTAATAAATTTGACAAAAATGCAAAAAAATAAAAAAAGAAACGTCATGAAATGATAGCAGTCTTATTTACTGCCATAAGGAAGGACTTAAATCTAGGTGCAGTCAAAATTTACATTTAGAATAAAGAATGTATTTATCCTAGCAAAAAGGATGCTGTTTAACAACAGTATTATGGGTGCTATCTTTAGCCCCAGTTCTACAAAAAATAGAGAAAGGCTACATTAAGTAGATAAGTTTAATATCAAATCTTTATAAAGTCATAGAGTATCATAAGCTAAAAGTCACCTAGGATATTTCTACAGAATAATATAAATAATATAGTTCAAATAATCTGTTTGACTTAATATAGGGATAGAATATAAAGTCTCCAGTTCCACAGATAATTGACATGTTTATTTAAATGTCAGCTGTCTTTGGAGAGCATTTGGCTGATGCTAAATTTATGATCAGATGCCCTAGTAATTGCCAATAGCATAAACAGTCTATGTTGCTAATTAATGACAATGGCAACTAACAAATGTAGAACTTTTTATCAGTTTATCAAGCATTTTTATATCCATTATCACATTTCTTTTTTACTATAATAACCCTGTAAGACAGGTTCTAGCATTGGTCTTCTTTTAGGGAAAAAAAAAAAATCAGGATTGCTAAGGAGCAGGCCAAGACAGTGCACACAGTAGGAGTAGTCAGAACTCAAACCCACGTTTTCTGACATAAAATTTCATGTCCCTTCCACTAAATATTTTCTTGTCACTTCTAATTAAATATCAACTCAAAGTAAAATTCTCTTACGGAAGAGGTAGCTTTGGTTTGGGGGCCTGATAAAAGTTTTATTTCAGCAAGCTTTAGTCAACAACATAAAGGAAGATGGGAAGAGGAAGGAAGTGGTGACCTGAAAATACAATTTTCTTGGATGCAGGCTGGATTCTGCCAACCTTAGTGGCTATTGTAAAAAAGAAAATTGGCCTCTCCACGACCATTTATACTAATCATTAAGAAGCCAGAGTTTGACATCATAGTATACCAAAATATTTTCTCAAAATGCCTAGGGGAGATTTAGAAACTACCTTTTTTCCTTAAAAAATTTCATCATCATTTTCATAATTCTGTGTTTTTTATTGCCATCAAAACATCCCTTCCAGGCACAATTACTAGAAAGTCCTCTTGGGGAAGACATAATTTCCTAACTCCCTTCTATTGGTTGGGGACAAGAAGGTTCTGCCAGGTGAAGAAGACTCCACTCAGTGTCACTAATCTAATTCTGGCCAGGAAACTGTTGTATTTATTCAGCAGACTGGCAGAATAGAAGGGCAATTAGGGATTCTAGAACTTGGCTACAGAAAATAATAAACTCATTGCCTTCTAATTTGCTTTTTTGCCTAAATGTATACATTCCTTATTTTATTCATTCACTCATGTATGCTGTTAGTTCTGATAGGAAGAGTTAACTCCAAAAGGCAGCAACAAATATGTGACTCTTGAAGGGACAACAGCTACTGATATACTGCTCTTTAAGGCCTATCCTTGTTTAAACAAAAAAAACCACTTTACCAGTGTCAAAGAACTTAGTCTTCTGAGGAGAGAATGTGCATGCTGGGCATATTAAGCCTATATATTCCAATACTGTAAGTGCCAGGGACTTAAGGATTGATTTATCCCTGGGCACAATGACTCACACCTGTAATCCCAGTGCTCTGGGAGGCTGAGGTGAAAGGATCACTTATTAAGCCCAGGTGTTCAAGACCTGCCTGAGCAACATAGTGAGACCTCATCTCTACAAAAAATAAATCAGTAAGTTTAAAATATGTATTTTATGTATATTTAAATATATCTAAATCTATGCATACATACTTTATAAAAATAATTTTAATTATTTTATATAAATAGAGAGATTTCATATAGATAGATATAAGTATAGATGATATAAATATAGATATACCCCCAAAAGAGAGAAGGAAATACATTCTGCTGAGCAGTCCAGGGAATAAATACCAAAAAATATAAATAAGCAAATAAATAAATGGATTGATTTATGCATATTAAATAATGTTGTAATTCCTGAATTAAAGACCATTCTATAGACAAACTAAATTTTTTGACAAGGCAAATAGTAGAATGAGAAAGCCAAATGACCTAAGAAAATTTATAAAAATTTTCTCCAGTAAAATACTGTAGTCCTTGTGTATTTCTGAGAAAGCTTTAAATAAAGTCATTTAGGATGACTGAGGTTTTCTAGGTGCAAGTTAGTGATATTAACATTCTTTTCTCACAGGCTGATGGTGGTGCAATCTGAGGCACATGACTTTGTTATTTACCTGAAAGAGAAACCACTTGATTAGCTTGATACTACAGAGTGCCTTAACAATAGGTTAGAAAGAGATTGCATTAGAAGAGACCACTGTAATATTTACAGAACAATCATTTGTCAATCCAATGAATAACTATTGAATGGATGGCCATAATGAATGAGGACCAACGTTAAGTGCTAGGGATATAGCAGTAAATCAGAGGAGTAATTTGCCCTCACTGAGCTTATCGTCTAGAAGGAAAGAGAGACATAAACGAATCACAGAGAAACTATATATTTAGAATTGCTCTGGATATTTTAATGGAAAATTAGAAAGGGGATATTAGCAGATAAGACTTGGAAGACATAAGTCTGGAGGTCTTGGGAATTGAGTGGTCAACACAGGCTTCCTAAGTTCCTGAAACAGTGAGTAGGAGACAACTCAGTAAAGACTACAGGGATGTGTGTGTGCCCATGTATGTCAGGGCACGCCTCATGCAGAGGACGAGATGAGCATTCCAGAAATAGGGGATAGCAATGTTTAATGACACAATGGAAGAAAGAGAGAAAGTCTATGGGGCTGGAGTAGTAACTTGGTATCTGAGGGAAGAGAAGGTGGAGAACAGAATATAGAACAGATCCTGCCAGCCTTATAGACTGTTGTAAGAGTAATGGGCATCAACCTAAAAGCAGGAATAAACCTTTTAAGGATCTAATTAATGTCATTAAATTTGTATTTTAAAAAAATTACTCTAGCTGGAGACTGGATTGAGGAAAGCAACAGTGAACACAAAGAGACTAGTTGGAGTCTATTGCTGGAACCTGTAAAAAGATTAGAGTTTGGACTGAAGATGTGGGAGTGCAGATGGAGAAAAGTGGATGGACTGTACAGGACCTGGAAACTGATTGCCTATGAAGGTGGAAGACTTGTAGGTTTTGTACTAGTGACTCCTTGGAACCAGGTGCCATTTACTGACATGGGAAACCCAGCAAAAGACATTCAGGGCTTAAAACAAGTCTTGAAAGTAAATTACACACACACACACACGCACACACAAATTATAACTCTGGCAAAGTTATAGGAGGATTGCATGCAAAAACGAGCAATACTTAAATGTAAAAGTAAAAGTATATCAATACATCAAATTTCTTTAAGGGTACTTCAACAACTAATATTTATGAGCAATTTGCTTTTTAAAGTGCTATTCTAATACGAATATTGGTTTAAATTTTCCAGGCACACTTTATAATACTCTCATAGTAAAAGAAAATGAGAAACAGCTTTTAAACCTATATCTCAGATATTGGCTTTCCAGATAAAAGAGACTCGGTCTTGCCCATATTCAACAGGAATGGCAGATGTAATGTGAGAAAGTTCAGGCTGGTTTGTCCCAATGAGTATTTTTAATTATCTTGTTCCTCTCAGGGATGTAGATCCTAAAGAGCTTCCATCATTGAATGTAGCATTTAAATTTTAAAACAATGTACATTAGTAGGTAGTCATCTGACAAAATGACTAGGATCTGGAAAATGGATGTGAGTTGGGGAAGATTCCTAGGTTTTGATCATGAGTAAAAATGACAGTAACTTTATAGAAATTTTACAGTTTCCAGAACACTTACATCTTCATAATCTCATTTGATTACAGTTGGTATATTTCTCACAGGGAAAACATGATGATAAGCTAGAATCCTACAAAATGCAATGAATTTTAGAGCTAAATAACTTATGTGCCCCCTTAAAGCTTAAGAAAAAACAAGTAAGTTGAAGATAATTTAAAGACGTTCTGCTTGACGCAGTGGAGAGCAAACTTTGCCAAACCAAGAAACACTTTCTTCCCCAAGAAATAGCCCAAGCCAACATTTATTTAAAAGATTGAAATAGATTAAAAGATGACACATCTACAGTGACTTATTAAGGGAAACCCAGGATTTCGAGGGCATAGTCCCTAACATTTATGGTGGATGCCAAGGAAGATTAAAAACCTACTCTCCCACAACACAGCTGTTGATGACTCTGTCATCGATAGTTTAGGCTGGATGGACAAAAGGTCTGCTCCAAATTGGCAAGCCTTATGTTCTTATTATGTGTGTTTCATCACTGTGTTCTAGAAGAAGAAAGACCATCACCACCAACCAACATCCTCTCATTCTGGTGTCATCTAAAAATACCTGCAGACAGTATTACCCTGCGATTACCTCACACGCCTGCCCATCAGCCATAGCCACCTCCTACCTCCCGCTCACTAATAGCACAGTCCTGTATCACCTCCTACTCAGCCAAGCAACACTACTGTAGCTGCTTTAGATACACTCATATCTATATATATAGTCTCATATATAAATATATATTCAGACATATACTCATGTGCACGCAAAAATGCTTTTACAAAAGAAAAAGGGAAAGCTAGTTATGTGAAAGTAGCTGCACTTTGGAAAGTTAGTGTGATATGCCATTTGGAAAATAGTTCCTGTTCTGTCTGGGTGTTCACCCAAATGCCTACAGAAAAGCATTTAATTATCTCAGACATGAGCAGTATTTGGTTTTATTAACTCCTGACTCTTGAGCAATTGGAGCCCCCATTTTCTAAAACCATTGTATCACACCTTACATTTCCCTTTCAATATTATAATATTATGAACTTAATATTTATAATATTGTAGTACAATTTTGAACCAGTCTATTTTTAGAATGTATTTATAGATACTGTACTCATCATTCAACAAATATAGGTTCTACTGCTACCTGTTTTTACTGTTTTTCCTTTATTATTATTTAGTAAATCCCTGAGGTAACAGTGTATCATTTTGAGACAGAAATTAGTGAGATGGAAAGGAATCAGGAGCAGGCACAGGGGAAGGGGGAAAGGAATGAGGAGCAGGCACAGGAGAAGGGAAGCAGAAACAGGAATGGGAGAGATTTGTCTCTGATAGCAACAGCAGGCAAAACCACTATTAGCATAATCAGAGCAACCATGGCTTGCAGCAGGGAGCACGAAGCCTGTGACTCTCAGCTCAGCTGCACCTAGCAACAAGCCCAAATGAGCACCATGGAGTAGCACCTAGGGCTGTGAGCAGGAACCGAGATCACAGCCGGGGAAGCACTTTGAGGGTGAAAATGGCATCAGCACGCAGGTGAACGTCTCCATGATGGTCCCATCATATAATTTGTAGTGATCATTTGTATAATGGTGATTGAGCAGACAGTAGAATGGGCACTGTGCAGAGAGGACTAGGCTAATTGTCAAAAAACCCGGGACTCAAATCCTGACTCCGACACTAACTGGTTCCGTGATTTTGAGCAAATCTCTTCAAATAGCTGAGCCTCCGTTTTTCCCATCTGAGCAATAGCCCCCTCTCCCATCTGCCCTACAAAGTTATTGTAAACAATTAGAATTGTATGTGAAATGTTCTAGAAAGTATAGCACAGGATATGGCTGTACATTTATGACTGAAAGACTCTCTATTAATCCTGAAAGACTCTGCATTAGTCCATTCTCACGCTGCGTGGGACTGGGTAATTTATAAAGGAAACAGGTTTAATTGACTCACAGTTCAGAATGACTGGGGAGGCCTCCGGAAACTTACAAACATGGAGGAAGGGGAAGTAAATACGTCCTTCACCTGGTGGCGGGAAGGAGAAATGCGGAGTGAAGTGGGGGGCGGGGGGAACCCCTTATAAAACCATCAGATCTTGTGAGAATTCACTCACTATCACGAGAACAGCATGAGGGAACTGCCCCCATAATCTAATCACCTCCTAAAAGGTCCCTCCCATGATTTGTGGGGATTATGGGAACTACAATTCAAGAGGAGATTTGGGTGGGGGCACAGCCAAACCATATCAGACTCCATCTGGATACCATCCATATCCCAGACTAAAGTAAGTATCTTCCACTGCCCGCAGCTTTTCTCAGTTAATGACATCATGTTACTAGAATGTAAGCTCCACAGTGACAGGTATTTGGAACAATGCCAGGCATATAGGGAGTCCTCAATCAATATGCATTGTATGAATAAATGAATCAACTCAATTGACCAATAAGGGCATGTTATCTGTGATGTATTCTTGTTCTTCATTGTAACACATCTAATAAATCACCTCCAGGTGGCTATAACACCTGGTTTCCTCAGTAACACACAGTGGTGTGCTAATAAATGCTTAACAACCGGCTCTCAGGGAACTATTTCTGGCATTTGCCACTTTTTGTGGTGTATATTCCCACTGTGGCTGAGTTCAAGCTACCACCATGATTACATGTGGAGTTCGGAGGAGACGCCCCTCATCGACGCTCGTGGGCTGGTGTGAGTCAGCTCCAGCTCACCACAGCCTCCTCTGCTCTCATCCTAGTTAAGACGCTCACCTCTAGCAGCTTGGCTTGACTCCTGGATGTTCCTCATTATACTCACCATCCACACGGCCGTCAGCATGGTCTTTCAAACACAAACGCCTGATCATGTTGTTTTCCTAATTAAAAAGCCTCTGGCTAACATAATAAATCTCACATACATAGTATGACAGACAAGAGGCTTCTGAAGGCAGTTTACTGAGCCTCTTCAGTCCCAACGTGGGTGCTAGCCACACTGAACACAGTTCCTGTATTTTTACGTCTCTCTGCTTTTGATCATGCTGTTCTCACTTCCAGGAAAAGTACCTCCCTTTCCTCTCCACCTGATAGAACACCTACCTATTTTACAGGCCCAAATCAAGGAGCACTTCCATATCAAAGCTTTCTCTAATCATTGCAGGTATTTCCTCTTTACCCCTCACCTATCAGCCCCAGGTAGGATGGATTTCTCCCTTACTTGCATCTTCATATCTTTGTAATCCTACTTCAATGATAACAAGTATCAACTTTTATTATAGTTACTTGCTTATTTCTCTCTCCCTTCTGCTGTTCTATGAGCTCCTCTTAAGCAGGACCTGGTCCTTTATGAACACTCAGCAGGTACAGAAGCACTTGGTTGAGGTTTTTCAATGCTTTGTGATACAAAATTCTCTGTAGTTCAGCAGCATCAAGTCCACCTAGGAACTTTTTCAAATGTCATGTCTCAGGCCTCACCCAGACCTAAGGCAGAATTTGCATTTTAAAAAGATAACTTGATGATTAATAGGTGCATTAAACTTTAAAAAGTTCTAGTTCAAATAAAAATAACTAGGGCCGATTATTGATAAACTTGACAACTAGGCTAAGGTATTAACATCTTTGGGAAATAGAAATCTATTGACAGTTCTTGAAATGAAGAAATATCGTAGCAAAAATACCATTGATTGATAATCTCTCAGCTTGGTGAAATGATTTAAAACAATAATATTAGAGCAATGGTTCTCAACTGAGGAAAATTTATTTCCTCCTCCATCCACCAGAAACTATTTGGCAATGTTTGGAGACATTTTCAGTCGTCACAACTGAGGAAATGCTCCTGGGATCTAGTAAGTAGAGGTCATGGATGTTGCTAAACATTCTAAGATGCACCCTTCACAATAAAGACTCATCCAGCCCAAAATGTTAATAGTGCAGAGGTTTAAAAGCCTCGGAATAGAGGAAGGAAAAACAGGAAGCTGATGAAATAATGCAGGCATATAGTTATGAACCAACAACAGTGTCAGGGCAGTGCTCGGTCAGCTCAAAGGAGGAAAAAGAATTAGAGTTGCTTCAAATAAATTGGCAGAATTTAGTGACAAAGGCTGAAAGAGAGGAAGCAGAAAATGGCTCTGTGTTTTTTCCTTTGGGTAAAAGCAAGCATGGCAGCAACACTGGCAATAATAAGAACAACTGTCATTTCTCTTTTGCACAGGAAGAGATGCGTTGAAGCAAGATGCAGAAAAAAGTTTACTAGGCAAGTCAAAGGATTCTGGTTTTACTACACTTATTTATTGAGCACCTACTATGTTACTGGAGCTGTGCCCTTTAATTCATGTGGCTATATTCAATCCTCCTACAACAACCCTTAAAGTCGATATTGATAGCATTTTCCTGCTGAAGCAACTGAGGCTCAGAGAAGTAACTTAACTTGCTAAAGAAAGAATTAGGCCTCAAATCCACAACTTCTGACTCCCAACCCCAATATAGTCTTCTCTCTGACAGACATAGCAATAGAATTTTATCAATTGCTGCTGATTAATCATGGTATGGCTGCCTATATGAATAGGCATTCAGAGGCAGGTCTGCACTCATCAGCAAAGACCATAATTATTAATTAGACAAACCTGTCATGAAGCAGGAGGGAGGCACAGTACCACATCTACTGCATGTTTTGGGTACTCATTCTGTACTATGAGCATTCAGAGTCAGAGATGGTAGACTCACTCTGTCATTCATTCAAAGGACCAGACAGAGTGTTTTGAATTAAAATTGTTATAATTCTGACAAGCAGTAAAATGTTTCCCTTTCAATGGATCATTAACTCTATAACCTATTTCTTCTTAGAAACCAATGAAAATGTACTCAAAAATGTGGCATTGAACACGTTATTAATGTCAATTAATATTAATATTACTAATATTCAAAAATTATTGTCATCAAGCATCCACAAGGTTCTAGTTGTCTTTTTGTAGAAATAAAATCAAAATTATTCTCAGCTTATTTCAAAACTGTCGTGATAAAGTGATATTACACTGGTACAGAAGTGATCGCGGTTTTCCCATTGAAAGTAATGGCAAAATGGCAATCACTTTTGTACCGATGTGGTATCACTTTATGGGAACATAGATTGCCGATTGTGAGACCCATAGAGATCTGAGTCAGCATAAAGGAAGGGGAAGGTTAAAGTCATTTTCTTTTTCTACCCTTCCTTGCCCTAACACACTTGTACCTCAGTTCCCTGCCTGACAATCCCTACTGAAAGTTCAGGACTAAACAAAAATGATAGCTCCTTTCTGTATCCTTCCTTGATTTTTCCAGATAGAATTAGTTTTTTCTTCATCTGGGTCTCACAACACAGAATATACTGTTCTGCATAACACACTATTCATATTAAACATGTTAATTATTTATTGACATGTTTATATCTTTCCTAGTACATCATTTTATTGAAATCAGGGCTGTTTTTTATTCAGTTTATAGCATTAGCACATAGAGTAGTGCCTGACTCCAAGTAGTACTCAATAAATGCTTGTTAAATTTAATTAGCATAAACTCAGTCCTAGAAAGCGAGTGTTTTAGGTTGTATTTTTTTGCTGCATCTTTTGTTCCTTTCAAATGTATTTCATCTTCTTAAGCTGTTTGTGTTGATGTACACTGTTAAAATGGTTTGATGAAGTATAAAAGAGATGAATATCTATGTTTTTAAGCTTAGAATAATGTTTTCTAGGTTCATCCACATTATAGAATGTATCAGTATTTCATTCATTTTTATAGCTGAGCAATATTCCATTATATGGACATATCACATTTTGTTTATTCAATTATCTGTTAATGGACATTTTGGTCATTTCCAGCTTTTCCCTATTGTGAATAGAGCTGCCATGAATATGTACACTTTTTTTTGTTTGAACACCTGATTCCATTTATATGAAATATCCAGAATAGGCAAATCATAAAGCAGATTAGTGGTTTCTAGGGCCTGGGAGTAGGGGAAGGGAGAAATGGGGAGTGACTATTTAATGGGTACGGAGTTTCTATTTGGGATGATGAATAAGTTCTGGAATAGACAGCGATGTTACTTATACAATGTTATTAATGCCACTGATATTACACTTTAAAGTTATTAAAATGGTAAATTTAATGTTATATATATTTTATCACAATACAAATATTTTAAATGACAGGTAGAAAGATAACATAATTGGGCCAGGAGTAAGATTCTTTTGTACATAAAAAACATTCCATCTGCTGTTCTGCAATTCATCCAAGTTTGCATTCAGAAACTGAGATGCTATTGCCAATGCTGATCAAACCCTCATCTATTGCTGTGAGTGGTGTCAATGCAACCATCTTTTATAGTAATTTTATAATATATGTCAGCACACATAACAATGTTCATGCCATTTAAACTTGGAATACTTCTAGGGATTTATTTTAAGAAAATATTTCACAAGAACAACATAGCTGTGTGCATAAAAACGTTTATTACAAATATGCCTATATTAATTAAATGTTGGGAGGAAATCTTTGCCAACAGTATAGAGAACGGTTATTTAACACATGCAATATTAACATAATAAAATACATATGGAAACTATTTAAAGATTTAATGTTAGGTGAAAAGAAGGGAATACTAAGTTGTAACTCAGTATGAATATGACTTATTTAAAATGTATGCAAGGGATTGATTGACATTAGAAAGTTGTATATTAAAATGAAAAGTGTAATAGGACTTTTTTTCTTTTAAAAATTTATTTCCTATTCACTCATACAAAAAGTTACTCATTCCAAAAAGGAGTTTTGAGCAGCTGGAGTAGGCCAGGCACCGTGATAGGAGTTGTAGCCACCAAGATGAACAAAACAGGTTTTCTGCTCTCATCAGGTTTCCATTCTAACACAGAAGACAGAAGCAAATAATTACAAAAGTAATTATTTAACTGCAATTGTGACAAGTGGTGGGAAGGAGATGTACAATGAGTCTGAAAAATATGGACATGTTTTATTTGAAGTCTCTGTTGGGTATTCCGTGGAAATGGCTAGTAATGGTTGCATATAAATATCTAGGGGTGAGAAGAGAGGTCAGAATTATCAATACAATTGTGGGAATTATTGGCCTTTTGATGGTAATTTAAGCCACAGGAATTGCCACAACTACCTGGAGAGGAAGTACAGACTGAGAAGATAAGAAGGTTTAGGAATAAGAGTACGAAGAATTTCAATGAACGGAAGCA
This sequence comes from Macaca nemestrina, assembly GCF_043159975.1. Lineage (NCBI taxonomy): Eukaryota > Metazoa > Chordata > Mammalia > Primates > Cercopithecidae > Macaca > Macaca nemestrina. The sequence goes on from NC_092136.1 coordinate 36,892,417, forward strand.
GTTTAGTGTAGTTGTCAAAAACAAGGATGCCATAATTATATTTCCTAAGTTCAGATCCCCAACTCTAAGAGTTATATGATTTTCTTGGGTCTCAATTTCCTTATTTGTAAAGCTGGGATGACTTCTCATGGGCTGTTAGGAGGATTTGCTGAGATAATGTATATAGGGTGGTTTGACAAGTGCCTGATATATATTAAGCGCTACATAAGTGTTAGCAACGTGAAGGTCAGATATAAGATGAGAATAACCAAAACAACCCTGGGAAAAAAAATAGGCAAGGAAGTAGGAGGAAAATAACAGGAGAGTAAGGTGAAAAGGAAGTGGATAAGAGTGTCAAATGTTGAAAGTTTACACAGAATGAGGACTGAAACATCTATATTTCATTAGGTTACAGAGATGCTGATGGAGCAGAGGATATGACAGCAAGAGTTGCATGGGATAAGAAAGGAACTCTAGCTTGTTGTCTCCTTTTCCTAACAACAGTAATAATATTGTCATGATGTTATGATTTTTTAAAGGAGATAGAGGGGGGAGCAAGGGAAAACCCACAGACAGCGTCTTAGAGCGCCATTGTGGCCTCCTACCCCAATCTCACAGAGGCTCCCACAGCACGGGAGAAATTACTCTTCAGCATGTTCTATGGGATCATAACCTTTTTTCTCTGCCACCAGACCCAATGTAAAGGCTTAAATATTTCCAATATTGTCTTTAAAGGCCAGCCCCTTAATTGCTGTCCTGACTCTTCCCTGAAGCCCTTACCAATTCCCTTTGTTAGTGTCCAACTGATTGAGTTACAGAGGAGCTGGCCAGATTTATCATCACAATTGCTCTCACTATAATCACATTTAGACCCAAATCTGACTGGAGTGAAAGTGTGAGTCTTAAGACCCTTGTGCTAATAATGAGGAGTGCTTTGGGCGTTTCAAGTTTGAAAAAGAAATGCTAACTGTTGACTGCCAAAAAGTAAAAGAGGCTCCATAACATGACAGTGGTAAATAGTGACTATGATGGTAACAGCAATGGGCAGTTACCATTACCTTCAGGACAATGGTGCTTGGGTCAAAAAGGCCACTCAAGTGTCCTGGGATTGGCAGTTCTATAGGGAGAGTAAAGAACTAGGAGCAGGTAATTCTGGATCTAGCATTACCATCAACATCGCAGGTGATGGCAGAGAACAAAACACTCGCAGATCTGATTAATTAAAAGAGTGTAGCAAATATGGAGTCCAAAAAGGCACTGAGAAACAAAGTCTGATTCAAAGTCTTTAAAAAATGCAATGAAATGGAACGGAAAGGAAAAGCAAGGGGAGGAAAAAGAAGAAAAGGAGGAAAAGGAGAAGAGGGGAAGAAAAAAAGGAAAGGGAAGAAAGAAGAGGAAGAAAAAAGAAGAGAGATGGGGAAGAGCCAAAGCTAAAAAGGGCTTAGACTGCCTGGTAGCTTGAGCAGCAGAGTATTGTTTGTTTATTACCTAATCCATTTCCTCCTCTGTAAAATAGGGGTGATGTTAATGACTGCTTCAGAGGATTGCTATGGGAGAATTAAATAACGTAGGAAAAGTACCTAGCCCATAGCAGTTGCTCCTCAGATGTTGGTTTTCTGCCTTCCTCAATGACAGGTATAGCTCCATAAGCTGCCTGGGGATTTTAATGTTGCTATTTTTATTGAGGCAGTCAGGCCTACCTGTTGGGTCTACCCAGAAAGCCAAAATTTTAGTCTTAGAAAAGCTTTAACACAGATAAGGAATTGGCTCTCCTAGCTTCAAAAAGCCTAATGATTTTGACTCTCTACCCCTGAAGCACTCCAGTCTTCTCAGCTAAGACTCCTCACCCCCACTCTCAGTTCCATTGTACCACAAGCTGGGACCGGGAACAATTCTATTCCTACTTAAAGCCATCTTAAGGATCTCTAGATAAGTAGCTTAGAAGTTCAATGTTAAGTCCTCCTGCTAATGATCATGCTTTAATCCTGCATCTAGTGCTCTTCAACTGTATCCTGGTTTTGCTTATCTTAGCTTTGGTTTTATAAGGTCTTCAATGAACCAGAACTTGTATTCATTTTCTCAACATCCATACTTTCTTCTTAGAGAACCATACAGCCTACAGTCATGGACTCCTGATATTCATAACCATGTCATCTTTCTTCTTGATCATGACAACTTGGACCAAAAGCAAACACTTGCCCAAGACCAACTACTCGTATTTCCTCTTCTATGCTTTTGGTATCTGGACATTAAATGGTTATGACACTTTGAAGAAACTTAAGCAGAAATGTCATGGGGAGCACAGACTGCCAACTAGAAAATATATGAATCATTTGCTATAAGTGAGTGAATAGGAATAACCAATTTAAGAAAAAAGGGATAAAAAAATTCTCAAGAGAAGAAAAGATGAGCTCCCATATGGGTTCAGAAACAGAGCAAGGACAGAGAAGAGATGGCTGATGGTTTTCTGGGTTTCTTGAGGCTTGGCTGTAATTCCAGCATTTTATTTATGGGTGATTTCCCTATAATTATGCAATGCACTTCCTTGTTCTTAAGTTGTGTGAGTTTCTTTCTTTTTTCTGTTTTCCAACAAGGGCAAGAATTCTATATTTGAGTCAATATCTTGAGGTAGAGTGTTTCCTACCAGACTATCTTAACTCACCTCCCACCTACCTGCAACAGTTTCTGTCCAAAGACAGCCTCTGCCCTCCAGCTGAGATATTTGCATTTGTCCCCAGACCTTTTTGACACAAACTGCCTACTTTCTAGATTTACTACTGTTGTCTGCTGTTTCAGTCATTCTCTTAACAAGGCTATGGATGACATTGAACCACATTTTTTTAAATAAAATGGAAACTTCTGAGAGTTTTCAGGATATGGAAAGAAATGATACGCACACACACACACATGTATTGTGACTTTTTTGTTAAGGGGGAAATTTTGAGAATTGGAAGAGTGGTTTTTGTTCTCTTTCTAGCTCTGCTGCATCCAAAATAATGTGATCTTGGACAATCACAACCTAGCAAAAGTTCAGCCTCTTAAACTTAAAAATCATGGATAATATTACCCATCCCATAATGTTACTCTAAGGATTAAATGAAGAAATGAATATGAAAGTATTCTGTAAACTATTCAGTGCTACACAAAAATAAAGAACCACCATTTCCTTTACAGAAAATAAACTTTAAAGGCCTGGACTAAAAGAGGCATCTCAATTGATAATGCAAGTGAACTCAGAAGCTACATTTGAGAATCCTTTTGTAGACACTTTAAGAGCAGCACATTTACCTTGCAAACAGCAGAGACAACTTCCCCTCCCCCAAAAATCGATATATTCTATGAACATACCAGCCACTATTTTGCTGTTTAGACAGAGATGAAAAGGAAGGAGAGAAACTGGGCTTTTGTGCTGGTATACCATATTCCTGCACTATACAAATTACATAAAATATGTATAAAGCTTCATTATAGCGATTTCTATGACCTGTTCATTTATTCACACATTCATTCAATGAAGATATTTATAGGGGCTTAATGTGAGCTCAATACCATCATAGGCATAACAAGGGTAGAGAAGGAAATCATCCAGTTCTAGCCCTCAGTGAGCTTTTGCTCAAAGTCAGAAAACAGACAAATTTGCTTTAATTCAGTACTCATTCATGTACTCATCACTCATACATTCAATCATTCATCAACTGACATCCATTAAGATTCTAGTGTGTGCTAAGCTAGAAACAAACTGATTCAGCTAAAGCGATTTTTTGAAGAACATCCCAGTCCCTATCCTTAAGCAGCGAATAATTCTGCCAGGGATACAGGTGAAGAAGTATTTTTTTTCTTTGTTTTCTTTGCTTCTTCCTTTCTTCTCTCCTTCCCTCTCTCTCTCTTCTTCCCCCATCCCCCACCTCCTTCTTTATCTTTTTTCCTTTATCTTTTGGCTTCAGTCACTATTTATAGAGCTTCTACTGTTCAACAAGCAGTGGGGTCCATGTTTGTAATCAGCAAGACAGACAAAGGCAAGTACAGGCTGTGGTAGCCAGCCTCCAAAATGGCCTCCTGGTAGTCACACACTAGTCCCTCCCGGACTGAATAGGAATGATCTGTGCAGCCAATAGCATATTGTGGAAACAATGGTTTGCATCACTTCCATCTTGCTATCTTGAATCACTCACTCCAGGGGAAGCCAGCTGCTGCTTCATGAGGACACTCAAGTAGCCCTAAGGATGGAGCCATGTGGCAAGAAACTAAGGCCGTTATCCAACAACCAGCAATAATTGGCTGGGTATGTGAGTGAGATCCACTGGAAGCAGATCTTTCAGACCCAGTGAAACCTTTAGAAGAATATAGCCCCAGCTGATATCTGGACTTCAATCTCATGGAAGACTCTGAACCAGATATACAAAGAAAATGAAGGCCTTACATACGTAATTGCAAGTACAAGTAAGTAGACACATTATGAAAAATGTCATTGTGAAGATAGCAAGGTAGTGCACACCTGCAAGTGGGTTACTGAAGCTGGTGTAGCCAAATAGGAGACCATTTCCTGGAGTTAAAGAGTTAGTCAAGTAGTGTGACTAGTATATGTAAAGGCAAAGAGTTGTGAGAAAACTTGGAGGAATCCAGGTTACAAACTGATCAACATTGTTGAAAGAAAAGAAAATATAACTGTTCTCCAGTCATTAACCAATAAAATCCACACATTATGAACTGGAATTGAGACATTCAAAACAAACCTTAAGAGAAAGAATGACTCCTGTATCTGTAACCAGATTAAGAGTATGAACATAGATCAAGAAATAATCATAGGATATTCCCACAGATGAGTAAGGCAGTAGTAGTAATAGGTCAGTGCCAATCCAAGCCTTGTCTCAGAGTGGTAAGGCGAGGAGGTTGTTAGGCAAACGAAAGCACCCTGTCCACCTCAAAGGTATATCCTAGTAGTGCAAATGAATGAAGTAGGCTATCAGAGCTTGAAGTATAAAGCATATGAGAATTATATACCTATTTATCCTCCTCTGATACTGCACTTACAAAAGGACGATGTGTTTCTATGGTCTATCTAGTTCAATGGAGAGTTGTAGATCTCATTGTAACTTAGTAAATTGGCATTCTGGCTTCATAAATCAGGTCATTGTGAGTGTGGGCAGGAATAACATTGAGATCAGATTTCTGGGCCTGCAAGGATGTAGACCAGACTATGCCCTCCTTAGGCACCTGATTGGGTAGAGAGCTGATCTTTCTTTAAATACATTCTCACTTCATCAGCATACCCTACTTGCTTTTCCAAGCATGTTGGCAAAGAGCATACACTCTGGAGCCAAGACTACTTGGATTTAAATTTAAGTTGTGTGAAATTGGGCAAGTTACTTAATCTTCTTTGCCTCAGTTTGTAAGCCACTTTGTGCCTTGTGTGTAAAATAGTAATTACAGTAGTATAGACCTCATAGGGTTGTTCCAAAGATTGAATAGATTCATAACATACATAAAGATCTAATACACTACCTGGTTCCTTCATTATTATTGTTTTTCTATCCACACTGCCTACAGTGGGAATTCTGGTAACTGCGCAAGTAATTCAATTCACTTATAAAGTAACAAATAGGGAAAGTAGGAGACAAAAGATGAGAGGCCACATGATGGAGGACCCAGAAAGATGATAAACTAAAGATTAATAATAACTGTGCATCCTAGAAAGGTCAATGTTGTAGCAGGTGGAGGGTAATTTAGAAGGGGTGAAAAATTAGAGACAAGGAAAACAATTAGGTGATTGTAGCAAATTTCTAAGAAATGGCAATGGGAATTGGAAAAAAAAGGGTATGGATTAGAAAACCATCTATAAAGTAGTATAAGTAGGACATGGTGATCAATTAGAAATGGGCCTGAGGATAGCACTGTGGCCAAGCTGAGACCACATGCCAGTTACTTATTCACTTTGTGCCTCAGTTTACTCATCTCTAAAATAAGTACATACCTCACAGGATTGTGTATTAAAGTTTAATCAAAATGTAGAATGTGAATTATAAGGATACAGACCCCATAAGGTTTTTATGATAAAGTGCTTAGGTTTTTAAATAAAGTGTGCAGCACCATAGTGTGTGCTGTGGTAACAAGTTGTACCTAGGATGCATCTGAGGTTACTGGCTTGAGTGAGTGGGTGGGTGGTAATGTGAATAACTGAAATAGGGGAGAAAAGAATAGGAGCTGGTGTTTCAAGATGAGTTTGAAGTGCTTGGGCTGCCCAAGTACATAGTTTCAGCATATATATATATATGTGTGTGTGTGTGTGTGTGTGTGTGTGTGTGTGTCTGTGTGTGTGTGTGTCTGTGTGTCTGTGTGAGGATGTCTCTGTGTGTCTGTGTATCCATACAGGCCCACATATGCATACTCACTCATGTAACACACTGTGACAAATTTTTTGCATATATCATCTTATTTACCCACGAGGTGGCTATTACTGAAATCACAATTACTCTCCTCGTTTTACGGATGAGTAAGTTAAGACTTTGACAAAGCAACAGAGCATCAACCTCATAAGGTTGTTACAATGATTGAATAAGAGAGTATACATAAAATACTTGCACAATGGCCTGGCACACCATAAGAACTCAAGAAATGTTCATTATTAACACTGTTAGTGTGGTTGTGCTGTTGCTATTGTGATTTCTCAGGGTTAGACAATTATTGAATCACACAGCTGCGATTCAAACCCAGGACAGACCAACTGCAAAGCAAATGCCCCTAATCACTATTAGTGTTTAAGGCTGTGACCCCTACCATGTAAATGTCTGGCAACTAAGTAGTATAAAGAATACAGGCTGGGCGCGTTGGCTCACACCTGTAATCCCAGCACTTTGGGAGGCCGAAGCGGGCGGATCATGAGGTCAGGAGATCAAAATCATCCTGGCTAACACAGTGAAACTCCATCTCTACTAAAAATACACACACACACACACACGCACGCACACACACACGCACACACACACACACACAATTAGCCAGGCATGGTGGCACTTGCCTGTAGTCCCAACTGCTTGGGAGGCTGAAGCAGGAGAATCGCTTGAACCCGGGAGGTGGAGATTGCAGTGAACTGAGATCGCGCCACTGCATTCCAGCCTGGATGACAGAGCGAGACTCCATCTCAAAAAAAAATTAAAAAAAAAAAAAAGACCTTACAGTTTTAAACAGTTGCAGCTGGATGATCTGGTTGAAAAGAAAGACTATAGTGTGGGATGAAGATTGCCTAGACTAGAACAATGAACTAGGTTTTAAAATTCAACTGGTTAAGGAGAGCTGGGAGAGTACCCCAGGCAGGAGAATGCGAGTGAGCAGCGTCTTGGAGGTGTGGACAAATGGAAGGAAAGATAAAGATAATATGGAAAAGCCATGCTAGAAAGTGTCAGTTTCCCAAACGCAGATTTGCAGACAGGCTGGGTGCGAATCTAACCATTCCAACTCTGAAATGCCTACAATTAAGCCCGAGCATTGCCTCTAGGTTTGATTTGGAATGAAACCTTAGTTGTCAAAAGGAAAGCAGCCAGAGCTGTGTTTGCTTGGTGCTGCCTGCAGGAGTTACACTCGTAAGAAATCGTGGGAGGTGCACATGGGACTCCCCACCCACTGGGGTTGATAATCCGTGCTAATTGTACACATTTCCAAAGCCTCCCGTGTGAGAAGGAAAAAATAAAAATGTTCTCTTAACATTTTTGAAGTTCATAAATGTGGCAAATGTTCAATAACTATATTTAACTCCTGTTGCATATTCCTTAGCTCTTAAAATATGTTAAACCAACAATTTCATGCACTTGACAGTAAAGGCATACTTTCCTGCTCTTTTCTCCCACCTATCTAGGTGACCATGCATGTCCACCACATCTTTGAAGAACTAGCTCAAGATTTGTTTTTTCCAAAGTTGTCCCTGGCTTCCCTGTCCCTTCCTTTGCTTAGCGTTATACATTTGTGTTTGGTGTTGGATTCAAATGAGGTCCTGGGCAGCTAGCAGGGAGACAGAAGAACTGGAAGAGAGGGTGCAAAGTGTTTAGCATCCACAAGGCAGAAACTCAAAGGTGAACTCAGCAGAGCCTGCTGCCCCTTTATTTACTCTCCACGTACCTATACATCCATTGCTCTAGGTTCTTGCTCCTCAATGTACTGTTTTGGACCAGCATCCCTCATCAATACCTGGGTGCTTGATAGAAATGCAGATTCTCAGCGTTCCCCTGCCAGACCTACTGAATCAAAATCTTCTTCTCCTTTTTTTTCTTTTAATAGATTTAACCTTTATTTGAGATTCGGGGGGGTGGGGACAGGGGTACATGTGCAGGTGTGTTACCTGGGTATATTGCAGAATGCTGAGGTTTAGATTATGATTGATCCCATCACTCAGAGACTGAGCATAGTAACCAAGAGTTAATTTTTCAACTCTTGCCCCCATTTCTGCCTCCTCCCTTCTAGCAGCCCCCAGTGTCCATTATTCTCATTTTATATTATGAGTAACCAATGTTTAGTTCCCACCTATGAGTAAGAATATGCAGTATTTGGTTTTCTGTTCCTGCGTTGATTCACTTAGGATAATGGCCTCCTGCTGCATCCATGCTACTGCAAAGGACATAATTTTGTTCTTTTTTATGGCAGCATAGTATTCCATGTTGTATATGTACCATATTTTCTTTATCCAGTCCAAAACTGATAGGCACTTAGGTTGATCCCATGTGTTTGCTATTGTGAATAGTGCTGCAATGAACATATTAGTGCATGTGTCTTTTTGGTAGAATGATTTATTTTCTTTTGTAATATATATTCAATAATGGGATTTCTGGGTGAAATGGTAGTTCTGTTTTAAGTCTTTGAGAAATCTCCAAATTGCTTTCCACAATGACTGAACTAACTTACATTCCCACCAACAGTGGCCTTCGCCTTCCCATGTCTTCACAGCCTCAGCATCTGTTGTTTTTTTAATTTTTAGTAATAGCCATTCTGACTGGTGTGAGATAGTATCTCATTGTAGTTTTGATTTGCATTTCCCTGATGATTAGTGATGTTGAGCATTTTTTCGCATATTTGTTAGCTGCTTGTATGTCTTCTTTTGAGAAGGACCTGTTGATGTCTTTTGCCTACTCTTTAATGATTCTGTTTCTCTGTCACCTTTTTTATTTTTTATTTTTTTTGCTTAATTAAGTTCCTTATAAAATCTTCATTTTAAAAAGATCCCCAGGTCATCCTAATGTACATTAAAATTTTAGAACCACTATACTAATATAGGCTTATCACCCCCACACTACAATTGTTTGTTTCTTTGTTTGCTTCTCCTTGCTCTGTGAGTTCCTTCAAGGAGGAACTGTGTCCTATGTGCCCCAGTAGCCCAGCACCTAGCCCAGTGCTCAGTACATAGAAATCAAACAGCTGCCACTTGTGTGCTTATTATTTGCCAAGTGCTATATATACATTGTTATCATTTAACCTTTGCAATAATCCTTTGAGAAGGTCACTGTTATATTCATTTTGCAGATAACAGGGCTCAGAGACTTTAACTCACCTAAGGTCACACAAATAGCAACAGAACTGTCATTCAAATCCAGCTGTATCAGATGCCACAAGATGTGCTCTTGACCGCTATTTTATATTATACTACTTTCATAGTAGACGTTTAATAGATATTTATGGAATTAAGCAGACTTGGGGCAGCAATGATTGAGCCTTTCCTTTGCTTCTTTCTGTCATGAAGTAAAAGGACAAGGGCTACAGTTTTAATCTACCATGCAATTTCCAACGTGCAGAGGCATAATGTCTGCGTTCACGGAAATGGCCTGTAACTATACTAGGAATTCCGCATCCCCCACCCCTCTTCTCTTGGAAGATCTGCAAGTGTTAGTAAGCCCTGCAGACAAGCAATCCTGTCAGGCAGAAGGCAGCCCAGAGCCCTTAAATAAAACATTCTCGCAGCCTTCCGCGGAGAGCATGGAGACAAATACCGCGGATGTGAAAGGTGTCGCTGGGATTACCAATGACGTGCTAATGGCTGCTCAGGCAATCTCCGAGCCTCCTGCGCTCTGAGTCACCCGCTCCCTTTGGAGCCTGCGCTCACGTCATTAAGGGACCGAGAGCTATTCACAGATCACTGACTAATGGCAAGCTTGAGCCCGGCCTGCACTCCCCCCACCAGCCTTCTCCAAAGGACTAAGGTCATGGACAGGAGGCCCTGGAGCTTTTTATCACGGCCACAATGAAGAGAGAAGGAAAAAGCAAAGTCTTCTGCCTTCCTTCTATCCATTCTGCTAGCTGTACTTTTGCAAATGAGGAACTTTCCTCGTGTTTCCGAATGTGTTGGGAACTCTTTGCGGGGAACGAGTAGGGCGGTTTACTTTTGACAGTTTATTATTCTAAAACATCTTTCTGATGTTATTTTAATTCCACAGGCATTTCATTACTAATCAACCCTGGGGCTTTCAGTTTCTAGAGTACATACACATATTTCCTTTTTTGGATTATTTGGGTGACTGCTTGCTTGAATTTATTGTAATTTTATTTGTTTGTTTGCAACTGCCATAATGGGAGCATCTAAAAGACTAGGAAGTAATAAATGTAAAATTTTCTTTCAGACACTGCATTTTTTTCCCTAGCCTGCCTAAATCCTTTGAAATATAACATCACTTGGTTTTCCTGCCAGGCACTTCTCCCTGAAATAAAGTCACAGGTCTGCTTTGGTCACTCTGTCAATACCTGTGGCAGATATTTCCAAATTAACTTTTAGGGAGTCACAACTTGGCAAGTTTAAAAAGTACTATATTTAGTTGCAATTCTGGAATGATCTGGGAAAGAAAATTGAATTTGAAAAAGCAAAATGTGGTGGAGCATTTTGTGGAACAGGTAACAACCACAAAATTATTTTTTCCTGAATAAACCATGATCTGTTTGGTGGCCACTTCTATCCTTTTCCAAAAACAATCCAATTACTTACACAAGTTCGAGTTCTTCAAGATTAACCTCAGGCTTTATCCTGGAAGATAATTGTCTTGATTGGTAGAAGATAAGGCTATTCATGTATAAGGCAAACTGGTTGGAGATACATTTGAGCTCACTTTGCTTTCTATGCTAATATCAAAACATGAAGTTTAAGCATTTGGTTAGTGAAGAAAATATCTCATGCTGGAATCATTAAAATCAGTCATCAAAACGATAAAGGTACAATATTTTTTCCAGAATTCTGGAGCTCTGATACACAGTTTGAGAGTACATTTCTCAGCATGAATTGCATTGTTCGGTCTAAGAATGACCATGGAGCAAAAAATGCAACATGTTTCCCATTTCTGTTAAAAGTCAGGTTTAATATAGACACAGTTCCCTTAGATGTGGTCCACAGAATATCTTCTTTGGGAGATATCATTTGGAGAAAGCAAGATTTGTCTTTTTGAACCAATACAATTTTGATTGATAAAGGAGCTTTTATAATGGCATACTGGGATCAACATTGGTTGTGATCATGAAAATAATCAGACTATTTAAGGAATTGGGAAAATCTAGTGTGTTGGAGAGCCATAAGACATTTCTTATTGCTTATATGCATCTCAAACTTTGGTTCTTGAGTTTGTTTAAAAAAACGCAAACACGTATACATCTAAATTGTAAATGTTAATTGCTTCGGAGTTATATATGACTGTTACAGAAGGTCACCACAATTTATGTTCCTTTCTGTTTTCCCAGGGATTGATAAATCCTGGGAATAAAGCTTTGTTAACAGGCAGATTCGGACTATTCAGGAGTCACCTTGAGGATGATATCCAAGTGGTTGAAGGGAAGATGACAAAGCAATTTTGCACAACTCGTGGATTGACAATGAACTAATATCAAGAGGCTCCTTGAAATTCCACTAGGATGGTGGGAAAATGGAATATCAACAAAGTTTTCTTAACATGTGACACCAAGGAATCGCTAGTAGGACCCCAAGGTGCTTGTCCTCTGTGAAGATCAGAGTGCGAAATCATAGAGAATATTTGCAATATGTAGACACTGTTCTAAACTCTTAACCACATCACCTTATCCAGTCTTTACAATAACTTTGTGAAGCAGGAATTATTATTCCCATGTCACTCATTAGGTCAGAAAATATAAGTAATTCACACGTCATAGATAGTGAGCATTTCAAACCTACTTTGGGAAATGTGTGTATGTATGTGTTTGTGTGTGTAGATAAGGGTACGGATAATGGGAGGTTGTTTATAGAACTTTTTGGAAGGACCTTGTCCTGCAACCCAGCCTTTTGCAAGTGCTTCTCTTGAAAAGAAATCAGATTTATTACAGTAGTTGTCTAGAGTATTTTAACATATTTAAATATATTAGCTCAGGAGAGGAATTTTCTTGTTACTTTATTAAAAAACAAAAAACTGAAACTTACCATCAATCTATTTTACTGTTTACCATACTTTCTGCATATTTTATGTCTATTCTTTTAAATATGGAAGAGGAAGTATCTGGGTAAACGAACACACTTGTAGCTAGTCAGAGGCCTAAATAAGTAAATATTAGATGGCGGGAAAAAATGAGGCCTTGGGATAAGACAGACCTGGGTTCTATGTAAACTCTGCCACTTATATCTGAGTGATCCTGGTGGAGGTTATTAACCTCTCTGAGTAACAGCCTCCTCATCTGTAAAACACACAAAGACATAATACATATTCATGTATTAGTTATGAGGATTCATTGAGAAAAAGGTATATTTTTAAGACCTGGTATCATGCTGTTGCTTGACAAATGTCAATTCTCTTTCCTCCTGCATGAGTTTTTTTTTTTTTTTAACTTTGTTTTTACCCAGTGACTGACAGAAGTCACAGGATCAGACCTAAGATATAGCATTCAAAGAAACCCTGACAGATTCATGTCCAACTATGCCCAAGCTGAGTTTTAAGGCAAAATTCACCCCTAACAGAGCAGAGTCCTGGAAATACAGAGATTCATAATATATGTTCTAATTCCTAAAGAACTTACGACAGTATCTTGAACTTTATATACTCAAGTTCTTTTAGCTGTTTTGATAATATTTTGGATAATAAATAATTGGAAATAATTTTGTCAAGGACTCAACTCCAACATACGGACTGGGAAGACTGACCATCTTTTTTATGTTATTGTTGTTACTATAATTAATACAGCAAAAGTTAACTTGGCAATAAGAGAGAAAAATATGTCTTAAAATAATTTATCCTCACAACCAAAAATTGATGAGAACCCATACATGGCCTAAAGAGAAAGTCTTACATTTCCAATGATAGAGATACTGTCATAGATCTTTCAGTCATCAGTTCTTCATTGTTTAATTCCGTCTTACATTTCCAACGATAGAGATACTGTCATAGATCTTTCAGTCATCAGTTCTTCATTGTTTAATTCCACAATGAAGATTGATATTCTGGGCCAAAGCAAGAGTATTTGTTTACCTCTTCAATACACTGGGAACTCCATCATTACTGGCTTAAAGTGTGGTCATGCTCAGATAAAGTAAGAATCACTTCATTTCCTAAGCAATGTCATGAGTTGCTAAAATGAAATTGTTCATGCATTCTTCCATTCAATCATTTAAGAAATAATAAGGACTTAATATTTCCCAGGCATTGTGCTATGGACTCTTAAGAAAATCAGATCCCCGACTTCAGTGAACTAACATTCTAGAGCAATTCTCTAAATCAGAATTTCTCAAAAATCGTACTATTGACATTTGGGGCTGGATGACTGTACTGTAGGGTGTGTCCTGTACAGTGCAGAGTGTTTAGAAGCATCCCTGGCCTCTACCCACTAGTGCTAGTGGCAACTCCTTTCCCAGCTTTGACAACCAAAAATGTCTCCAGATATTGACAATATCCCTTAGGAGAGGTTTGGGGACAAAATTGCCCCTGGTTGAGAACCAATGGTCCAGGCCTACATATCAATAAGTAACTGCAGTCAGTGGAAGTTCCCTGTACTATTCTTGATCTAGGCCACCAAAATTCAAAAATGAATCCTAGACTTTTTTTGGCTTCTAGAAAAGTTGATGATATAACACCTTAATAGAATTCAGATGAAGTCGCTCTATCTCTCTGTCACACACACATATACACACACACACAAACACACACACACACAAATTTGAGCTTTTCCTAAGCAATCTATTATTTCCAGAAAAAAAAAAAATAGTGTTAGAGTCAATTGCCTAGGAGGCTTTGGTATCTACCAGATTCAGTAATGAATACAGTTTAGGCGGCATTTTTGCCTACAGCGTGGCTTTTGTAGGAGGCATCACAGAAGAGCAGGTGTACTGTGATCACTGGAGAAATTGCTTTACTCACCCATACAATTCTATAATGATCTATACATATCGCTTACTGAGTTCGGGAAGTTTTACATAACTTAAAATATGTTATTAGTCACCTGAAACTAAAACAAACTAAAACTAAAAGACCTTGAGAAAATTCCTCCATCATGTAGAATCATTTAGACCTGAGATATACCTTGTATATCAACTGGTAGTGGTATCTGGAGTGCTGGGTTAGGAAAAATCCTAAGATCACACCTGTTGGTGGGAAAGAATGTCAGGTTTGATGAGTGATGTCTATTCTATCCACTGAATGCAGAAATAGAAGTGCATGTACCTGGTATATGCCATCCTTGATCCAGATACTATGTTCAGTGGTGATGCCTATATTTGTCTGTTTTCATGCTGCTGATAAAGTGATATCCAAGACTGGGCAATTTATAGAGAAAGAGAGGTTTAATGAACTGACAGTTCCATGTGGCTGGGGAGGCCTCACAATCATGGTGGAAGGCGAAAGTCACCAACTTACATGGCAGCAGGCAAGAAAGAATGAGAGAGTCAAGTGAAAATGGAAGCCCGTTATAAAATTGTCAGATCTCGTGAGACTTATCACTACCACGAGAACAGTATGGGGGAACCGCCCCCGCGGTTCAATTATCTCCCACCGGGTGCCTCCCACAACACATGGGAATTTTGGGAGCTACAATGCAGAGATTTGAGTGGGAACACAGGCAAACCATATCAGTGCCTGTTATTTATATGGGCTGGATAACCCCATGAATGAAGTCTATAAATGGACTTGCTATATTCAGTTCCCTCCAGCTCTTCAATATTACAAATGTGATCGTCCTTGTTTCTATTCAACAATTTGTAGGACTATGTTTTTTCTAATACGTTATATGAGGAACAAGTAAAAACTAAAGTTCAGATGTATATACAAAACCATTTTGAACCCTGATTAATTTTATATCTCAAGAAAATTGTTAGGAGTGACATAAGGCTTGTCTCAGGATATACTGATTTTTCTTTCATTTTTGGTTTTGTAGACAGGTATAATCTGGGGTCATGGATATATTCCATCAATATGAATCCTAGGTTCTTCTAGGTTAACAGTATCTTATTAAAATCCGTATATCTCTTCTTCCATTTAAATATTTACCTTTTCATTTATTCGTTTAGCAAATGTTTATCTAAGGCCATCAATATACAGGTAAGATGCCAGATAGTAATTGAGTCAGACATAAACCCTTCCCTTAAGGATCTCAAAATCTAGCAGAAGATATAACAAATCTACATAACAAATACATTATAAAGTTACAAAAGGTAAAATTACCAATGCCATTGCAGAAAATTTAAAAAAGAAAAAGAATTGCAGGAAGACCCAAGAGATAGAGATTTCTTTCCAAATGGGAGGTCAATGAGGAGATTCCCTTGAGTGGGCCTTGAAGTATTGCTGGAAGGACATGCATACTAGGCAACAGAGAAGGCATTAATAAAAGCACAGAATGGGAAACTTTTGGGATGTAGATAGTAAATAGCAAGCAGTTCTGTGTGAATGGAATGCAGTTAAAAAAGAAAAAGAAGTAGCCAGAAATAAATTTGGAAAGACAGAGTCTAAAATCAGAGTAGGTAGACATGATCTTTTAACAGATGAAATTCCAATTATATTTAATAAAAGAAAGATTTGGGTCATAACCTCCTGTTTTTATTGATGCTTCATGAATATGATTCAGTTGTTAGAAGAATGGGCTGCTTGCTCAGTTACCAAATGAAACAGGCAGCATCCTTTATGCTAATGATAGCTTTATTTTTTATAAACTGGGAATGGCCTTTAAAAAAGAAGAGATCCATTGGCTAGTTACCAGAAACTTCCTTTTAAAAAAATACTAGAAATCATTTTATTTGGTATTCATTATTTCATATTTAAATGCAGACTTAAATGTTGAGTTAAAGAGTCGTACCTACAGGAAGGTTTTTCAGTTATTGGGGGCACATTTGTGGTCTGCTCTTGCAAAATGTTGGAGCCATTAAGACAAAAGTGTACTCAAACTGGTATTCTTCAGGGAATAAACAGGTGATTTTATGACTCAAGCAGCTAAAAGATAATAGTGGTAATAGCTACTATGATTGAGAGCCTACTATGTGGAGATGTTCTGTAAAGTCTTATTTGATTATTCATTCTGCAAATGTTAATGAAACATCCACAATGTAGAAGGTGTGGTGCTAAGCACTGGAGATAGAGTCAGCAAAGACAAACAGTTTCTACTTTCACACAACACAGAGTCTCCTAGAGGAATTAATCATATGACCACGGTAATAATGTACACAGTTATTCCCTCTTATCCAAGGAGGTTAAGTTCTAAAAACCCCAGTGGAGACCTGAAATAATAGATAGTAGCAAACCATATACTAATACTATTTTTTTCCTATTTCCTATTTTTTTCCATAGATATATACATATCTATGTTAAAGTTTAATTTATAAATTAGGCACAGTAAGAGATGAACAACAGTAACTAAATGAAATTATTATGGCTAAAGCATTATTAAGTAAAATAAAAGTAACTTGAACACAAGCTCTGCAATATCACAACCAGTTGATCTGATAACCCAGACACTTATGAAGAGACTCAAGTGCAGGGGGCATATATAGCATGGATACACTGGACAAAAAGAGGGTTCACATCCTGAGCAGGGTGAAGTGGGATAGTGTGAGATTTCATCATGCTATGCCAAACAGCGGGCAAATGGGAAGCTTATGAATTGTTTATTTCTGGGATTTTTTTCATTTAATATTTTCAAACTGTGGTTGGCCGTGGATAACTGAGACTGCAGAAAGTGAAACCGCAGGTAAGTGGAGAATGCTGTAATTACGAATTGATAGCAGAGCTCTAAAGGGGTAACAAGATACTGAGAAAACACATTAAAATAAACTGACATAGGCTGTGACATAAAGGCTGAATCATGCAGGTCCCTACATGAAAATGGGGTGGGCGGAGGCAAAAGCATTCGATCAAAGGGAACACAAAAGCTCTGAAGCAGTAGGGAGCATGGTGTGTTTGAAGAATTCAAAGAAAGTGAGTTGGAAAGCAAAAAGAAAGGGGTGGGGAGAGAATCCATGATGAGACAAGAGAGTTAGGTAAGGTGGGACAAGGTATAGATTTGTGTATATATCTGTGATCAAAGAGAAAACAGTGAACGATATAAAGTTGTGAGTTTAGAAGAAGGGAACTTGATCATATTTTCATCATAAGAATGTTGTTTCAACTGCAATATGGAAATGAAGAGAAAGAAGGACAAAGCACAGGAATGAATCCACCTTTGAAGGCTATTACAATAATCTAAATAAGAGTTGAGAATCTGTACTAACAAGGGTAGAGGAGACCCAAGGAGAAAAGATGGAAAGACATAGGTGGCTTTGATAGATATGTAGGTGGCAGCATTGGCAGAATCTAGGCATGGGAAAGACAGAGAAGGTGAGAGAAGTGCTAAGGATGTGGCATAGGTTCTAGAATATAAAATTGGATGGATGGTAGTCCCAGTCATTGCCTAAGACGCAGGAAACAGGGGAACGGACTTAATTTCACAGGAAAAGAGCAATTATCTCATCAAAATCCCCTCTGATATAATCTGGTTGTCAAGTCCATTTTACAGGTGAAGAAACTGAGAATTATATGAGGGAAATCCCCTTAGTTTGTCTTTTTTTGTAAATGACAGAGCCAGAATTTGAGCACAGGTCTACATGATTGTAAAGCCTGTACCCTTGAGGTTTTCTTTTCTTTTCCTTTTCTTTCTTTTCTTTCTCCTCTTAGATTAAAATAGCGAGTTCTGGTTTAAGGTGCAGAACTCTGGGAACTCAACCAATTACTTGTCTAAATTCTTCAGCAGACAGAAACTCTCCTTAGAAGAAAATGTGTGTATTTCTGTGTGGGCAACTCGGGGCGGGGTGTGTCTTTCCCATCCTTGGATTTACTTTTATGTGAAAGAGGAATAACTTGCCACTGTTTTATATTCATATATAATGTTGCAATAAATGCCATTATGCATAGTTCTTTATTCATAATTAGGATTTTATATAGGTGCCATATCATGGTCAATTTCTGATTGAATAGTCTGGTGTGTTCTCGAAAGACCTGTAATCTTTATCATATCATTGCTGCTTGTCAAAGTGAAGGCTGTCTCTTTATATTAAACATGCAGCCAGTGGGATTAAACCAACATTTAGTAGTAAAACTGTAATACCAGCTACCCACGAGCATTATTATAAGAATTAAATGACTTAAAAAGTGAAGCAGTACCTGGCACATATTACTCAATAAACACTAGAAATTACTAATAGTTATTTATAGGGTCTGTGTCTCGCTCACTTCTAGCTTGTGTCTTTATTGGAATTAGCTCCCCTTCCAGAAATGCTTCATTTTTCTCCTCTATCAATCCGAGCTCATCTCTTCATTCAAAACTTAGTGTAGGACTCACTACTTCAAAATGAAAGCCCTGCCAGAAAAATTTCATTTTTTGGGGGGGGGAAATTTTATTAATCCCTTTGATAAATACATTTCTATCCCTGTTCTAGGTACTGAGTGCTTCAGTCAACAAAACAAAGTTCTTGATGTCACATATTTTACTTACATTTTAGTGAGGAAGGACAGTCACTCGACCAATAAACGTATAAATACATAACATGTCATTTGCCATGCAAGGTAAATGCTATTTAAAAATTAAGCAAAGTAAGATCTCACTATTATTTAACATTTAAGTAGACAACCAAATGAAGCAACAGTGTAAGAAAAGAAGAGAAAAGGATGATGGAGTGCACTTTGTCTGTTCAAGGAAGAGCAAGGTAGTTGATGTGATTAAAGTAATATGAAAAAGTAGAAAAGATTGGAAATGAGGTCAAGGATTCAAGCAGAGCCAGATGGTATGCCAAGGGAAGGACATTAAAAGTTATTCTGGGTAAGATGGGAAGCTGCTGGAGTATATAAAGAAAGGAGTGATATGATGTGACTTGGGTTTCACATTTAAAATGAAATCACTCTGGCTGGTGTGTGGATAATAGACAGTAGCAGGGTAAGAGTGTAGACAAGGGGTCCATTCAGGGGAAGACATGGTTTTGCATTATGCCAGGGTGATGGCATTGTGAGTAGTGAGAGATGACCAGATCCTGGAAGATCTAGCCCATGTGACTTGTTAATAGGTGAGATGTAGGGTGTGAAAGAAAGAAAAATATCAGGAGTGACACAAGGTTTTGGGTCTGAGCAGCTGAAAGAATGGAGCAACCATTTACTGAGATGGAGAAGATTGAAAGAGCAGCAAGTTTGGGAAGAAAAAAGAAAAGTTCAGTTTGGACACAGTAGGATGGAGCTGGCTATTAGAAATGGATGTAGAGATGTCCAAATGGCAGCTGGATAGAAATGACAAGAGTTCAGGGGAGAAATCAGGGCTGAAAACATAAACTGGTGAGTTATCACTCTAGACACGGCATTTATAGCCAAGGGACTGAATGAGATCAACAAGAATTAACGTGGTTCAGGAAGGAATTCCAAGGACTAGGTCCTGGGGCACCTCGGCATGCAGAATTGGGAAGAGGAGGGGCAAAGGAGACTGAAGTAGGAACATAACCAAGGGAGTGGTGTTCCAGAGAACATGTTTCAAGGAGGAGGGAACAATTAATTTTAGCAAATGCTGGTGATGACAAAAGAAATGAAGAGTTTTAGCAACATGTGCCTCAAATTCTGTCATTTTTCTACCTTATTTTTTCACCAGTTTTTAAAGAACCTATCTCAAGGCTCACATCTGGCAGCCAATGGGTCATATTTTACCCACAAGTATATTTTGTTTGGCCAGCACAGACTTTGTTTTAAAAAAACTGAATTTGAAAGGCTTTATGTTGGTCGTGTGCTCCACAGCTGACCAAAGTCCTCCCTGTTTTGTTTAAAACATGTATATATTCTTAGGTCTAATGGGCATTTATGATCATGATATCAAACACACACATGCAACAACAACAACAACATAGTTATTATTGTACTTAAACGTATCTCCCCAGTCATAATGTAAGAAATTCAAAGGTAGATCCTTTGGAATTTCCCATTCTGTCTAGTTCTGTGGGTATGGCAGGGAGTATTATGACCCCTACTCCCACCCTCCCAAGCATATTCCATGCCTTAATATCAGTACTTGGAATACGTTATCACTTACTTGGCAAAAGCAACATTGCAGCTGTGATGAAGGTTAATCGCTTGAGCTTAAAATAGGATTTATCCTGGATTATCTGGGTAGACCTGAAATAACCCCGTAAGCACCTAAGAACAGAAGAGAGAAGTTAGAGAGATTCAGAGAATGAGAAGAATTTGCTCTCACTAGCTTGAAGATGAAGAAGGCCACATGTCAAGGAAAAGGGGACCTCAGACCTATAACCACAGTGAACTGAATTCTGCCAACAACCTGAATAAACTTGGCAGCAGATTCTTCCCTGAGAGCTTCAGAAAGGAAAGCAGCTCCTCTAACACTTTGATTTTAGCCTTTGAGACCCTGAACAGAGAACACACAGTACACTGAACTTCTGACCTAGAAATCTGTGGAATAATAAATGAACATTGTTTAAGCCACTAAATGTATAGTAATTTGCTACCTAGCAAAATATAACTAATGTAGTTAGTGTCCTTAATAAAGTATCAATATCAAAGTATATGTATGGTTATAACAAGTCTATTTTTTTCCAGAAAAACTTCTTAGATTACTGATTCTCATCCCTTAAAATCAGAACTTTTATCTGTACCATCTTATGGTCTGTCTTTTCTATTTAATTTTTGTTATTTAACTTCTCATGTGTATATTTATGACTTCTATTAAACTACTGAGAGCTGCTTGAAGGTAGGGACTGGGTCTTCTATCCTCAAAATTAACTTCTGAAAATCTGATTTGATCAGGTCACAAATGCCATTAGCACAAATAGTGTTTTCTGGGCATGGCCAACACAGGTACAGAGCATGATTTGGCCCCTCTCACCTCCATAGTTTCATTTCATAAGACATCATGGCACCCTCCTGCTGGAGCTCCAGCCACAGAGGCATCGTTGCAGTCTCTCTGAATGGCCATGCTCACTCCTACTTCAAGACCTCTGCATATGCTCTTCTTTCTTCATGGGACTCTCCTCCCTTCTGCATCTGGTAAATTCCAAATGCTCCTTTAGATGTCAACTAAATGGTCACCACTTCCTGAGAGAAGCATTTCCTGGCCACTTTTACTAAGTCAAAAAATCTTTTTATAGTGTATTAATTCGTTTTGTGTTGTTATAAAGAAATGCCTGAGGCTGAGTAATTTAGAAAGAAAAGGTTTATTTGGCACATGGTTCTGCAGGCTATACAAGCATAGCACTACCATCAGCTTGGCTTCTGGTGAGAACCCCAGGAAAATTTTCCTCAAGGCAGAAAGTGAAAGGGGAGCAGGTGTGTAATATGACAAAAGAAAAAGAGGGCGGTCCCAGATTCATTTTAACAATTAGCTGTCACATGAACTCATGGAGTGAGAACTCATTCATTGCCGAGAGGACAGCACCAAGCCATTCAAGAGGGATCCGCCCCCATGTCCCAAACACGTAGCACTAGGCCCACCTTAACATTGGGGGTCACATTTCAACATGAGGTTTGGAGAGGACACACTTCTAAACCATATCATACAGTGTATCATAATATCACTCCTTCCTTATTATGGTTGCAATTTAATGCTCATCTGTGACAAGAACCCATGTCATATCACTTCTTTATAAATTTCAACATGTCAGAGAATATTTCCATTTTTTTCCTTCTAGTCCATTCTCAGTACCTAACAGGGTGCCTGGCATATAACAGATGTTTGGTTTTAAAAAAAAAAAACAACAACAGATAAATGCATATATAACTGTCATAAGCAGAATAATATCATCCCCTCAAAATATCTACAGCCTTATTCGTGGAACTAGTAAATATGTTAGATTACATGAAAAGTGGAATTAAGGTTGCAAATGTAATTAAGGTTGCTTATCAGTCAACCTTAAGAAGATTATCCTGGATTATCTGGATGGCCTCGTATAATCACAAGGGTCCTTTCATGTGAAAGAGGGAGGTAGAAGAAAAGAATCAGTCAGGAAAATGTGAGGAGAAAAAGAGTCACAAACAGAGATACAATGTTGCTGGCTTTGAGGATAGAAGAAAGGGGACATGAGCCAAGGAATGAGGCAGCTTCCAGAAGATGGAAAAGACTAGGAGATGGATTCTCCCCTAGAGCCTCCAGAACCAGCATAGCCCTGCAAATGCCTTGACTTTATTCCAGTGAAACCTATAAAGAATTTCTAACCTACGTGACTGTAAGACAATAAATTGGTGTTATTTAAGCCTCCAAGTTTGTGGTAACTTGTTACAGCAGCAATAGGAAACTAATGGAATAACCTACACCATTTCTTTGCCCACAGAAATGCACTATACTTCTTGATTGACTTCAGCTCAAACAGTGTTCATTGAGCAAAACTGAATTGTTAACAATGTAATGCATTGTGACAAAATATATATAATTTAGAGCTAGAAAAAAAACTTTAAAAAATAGCAAGCACCTCTAACTTATCTCCCCCATTACAGATAAAAGCAAAATGAAGCTCAAAGATGTAAAATAACTAGCAACAATGTACATATCTAGCTGGTGAGAAAACTCCAGGGAGACCACCTATGTTGTAAGACAGTGAGAGAAAAAATTAATGAGAAGAATTAGGGAAACAGCTTTGGATAATCTGTTCTACATATGGTGATCGCGAGGAGTAACAAGTAGTGCAGCATTTTTCTGCCTTGCAGATTAAAAGGCTAGGAGGCCTCTACCCAATTTTTAAAAAGAATACTAAATAAAAAATACAATAACAAATAACAGATTGGCTGCAAGAGGAGAAAAAGTACTCTTTGAGTAGGATTTGCCACATGGGATTAGTAGCTGTCTCATTATCTGTTGCTTGAGTTTTAAAAAAATTGCTCACATTGTATAAATAGATTCCTTTACTCTTTAGAACAAAAATTATGTGTGTTTAGGTTGTAAAATGTAATAGAGCTAGCTACTATGTTAACAAATATCAGTGGTTTCTTTGTGTCATAATATAGTAGGCCATTGGTTCATGTCACTAGTGTGACTTGCTTTTTCCAACAGAATTTATGTTAAATTGTACTGTTCGAGGCCTAAATGCATGTCTTCTGTTACCTACTGGATCTGGAGCATTTTAAGTAGAAACTGGTGCAAAGCATCATCCTGCTCTGTGAATGAGGTAAAATAATGAACACAGAAATAATTTGCACATCAGTGACCTTTGATGCCAGCAGTGGACTTTAGTTGGAAACGGTCATGAGAAGGAAAAAGCACTGGAACTTCCAAACAGTACACCTTCTAAATGAAGACAACCAGTCACTGTGTGTGGAATATGAATATTGTAGTCTTGGTTTTTCTGTTAAATTATTCGCTTTTTTTTAGCCTGTGACAAACTTTGGTGGAAAAGTTTTTCAGGTTAATAACAATCCTGCCATAACACAGGGGTTTTGCAAGTCTCATTAATGTTAGTAAAACCAACTCCAGTTAATAGAAAGTGCTATGTAAGTGCAAATGGTTATTAAAGAGACTGTGTACAAATTAGAGAAAAATGACTAATAGTAACATATTGTTCTGGGATGTCTTCCCCCAGGCAAGGCAAAAAAATATCAGTCAACTAGTCAGCCAGCCTTTATTTAGTACCTAATCTGTTCTCAAAAGTATCCAAGCCTAGGGATGCAAGAGAAGCAGGTGGCCAACACACTAACAAGAAAAACTAATTCTGATGGCTAATGTTTATTGAGAACTCACTATATGCCAGAAAATTTTACCTGGATTAGTCACAATCTTCATACCAACTCTGCAACGTGTAAATTTCCATTTCCATTTACAAATGAAGAGTCATGGGAAAGTTGTAAAGAAGTTAAGTATCTTATCAAAGGCTACACAACTAGTATTGTGGAGTCCAGACTCACTCCAATGCAGATCTTCCTTCCGCTCTGTCATGTTTCTTTGGAAATGGTACAGCAAATTGCCAAGAATCATAGAAATAGGAAAATTATCAGAAAGTAAACTGTACACAAATGCTTGCACTGTTGGTCCCATCAGCAAACATATATGCTATCTTTAGAGACTAGAGCATGGTGGTTAAATGCTCAGACTTTGGACCAAGATTGCCCAGGTTCAATCTCACTTCCTCCACTTAGGAAAGTTGCTTGATGTGACTCAGACTTTTATCTCTACTACCACCCTCAGGCGGTTGTTAGGAGGAATCTCATATATGGCACCAGCTTCCTTAGAGGGTTGCAATGAAGAAACACATACACAGCACTTAGAACAGAACCTGGCCCAAAGCTGACACCATGTGAATATCAGATATTCACGAATATCTAATACTTATGTGAATCAAAGCATGAGGTGGCACAACTGGCAAGAGTTTTGATAGGCAGCATTGGATGAATAAAGCAGAAAAAAATTAAAAGATTGATAAATCTTTTATTTTGCTGGGCATTCATTGAGTGTGAGCCTAGAAATTAATGGAATAAATTGTTGGGCCTACCCTCAAGAAGCTTTCAAATCTTCATGCATTTATCACGGAAGCTAGACTAGGACAATGAGTTTGAAGTTTGGTCTCAGGTGACTCAATCACACCCAAATATCAATGCTATGCTTATTTTTTACCTTCAGCCTATAGCTTATAGCCTGATTACCCTCTCCATTCTTCCTTACCTTCTTTCTGGAACATCCAGTTCTCTTCGTCTATTCATATCTTCCAGTCAATCAAAATTGCCACCTTGAAAATTATAAAATACTTTGTAGTCCATATACAGAATTATTTTTCTGGTTATCTCCCAACCCAGCTCTCTCATACTCAACAGGTCTAAGTGATCTAGTTTTCTAAATACATACTACTTTTTTGTCTCCCATGCTTTCTGATATCAGGGCTTTTATTTTTCCACATCATTCTTTTGCTGTATAATGACCACTCCTTCCAGAACCAGCTCAAACAGAACTCCTAGGCAAAACCATCTATTATTGTTCAAGGTAATCTCTCACTCTTCTGTACTCCTTCTGGCTTATATTTATAGCTATGCTTCCTTATCAAGTTATAAAGAAGCTGATGTTGATTTCTTCTTACTTCTAATACCTTAAACATGAAGATTATCCCTGATATCTGGCATTAGCATAGTTATTCAGACCATTTAATTAATTTCTACTGCACTCATGTTTTACACCATAAAATTTAGCCCTTGGCTTTGCATATACAACTTGATAGTATTATTGCAGGGCCAAGACTCATCACTTGAGCAAAATAATAATCAGTAAATCAACAAATAGTTGATGGAGTCATTTCCAGCTTTCTGACTCAGTTCTCTAAAGCATACAAAGACAGTCTACTAAAAACTTAGTATCTAATTGGAGGAAAACAATACTGATCTAGACGTAGGTGACTAAATTCTTAATTATAAATCTCTTTCACACGTTTTTTTCATCTGATACATCATCCATAGTGATGGTGCTTGGGAGATAAGCCCTAAAAAGTTGATTTATATTTTATGTCCTCCAGTTGGTTTCATTGGAGATAAAATTTTTCTGTGCTTAGAAACCAGAATTACAGGATGGCATGCGTATGCACAGATGGGTGAGCAACTATTAGCAAAGGAAGACTTTGGGGAGTCATTTTAAAACACAGGATGAATTCTGAGTGGAAAATGGAAATTACCCTAAAGGGTAAGTATAAAAAAGCAGCATGAATGTTCCTTATATGAAATTAGAACATTTTATAAAAGGATTTAGGGACTAATAAAATCCAATCTTACACATGTTATTATTTTACAATCATCCTTTCTCTTTGATAATAATAGGAATATTATCTACAATCATTATTTAGCTAATTCATACAGAGTTTCCTGGAAAAGGGGGACAGAAGACACCTGAGCAAAAGTATACAAGTTTATGCCTTTATTCAGCCTTGAAGAAATTGTTAAGTATTTTCTGCCACACAGGAAACTAGAAAATCCTTCTCTGATTTCTCCTCTTGCTCTCAAGAAATCAAGATAACTTGCTAATGAAAGCTATGCTCTCCTCTTCTAAAACTGTATGGTCCATGGTAAATTCCAGGGTGGAGCTTCTAGATAATCAATGGTGACTTTCACCCTCAACTCTGAAGAGTAAAGTAAAATACGATGGATATCAATGAGCATTTTTTATTCATTGATTTATTCAACAATTATTAAACATTTCCTAAATGCAAGGCAGTATGCCAGATGCTATAAATAACAAATGGAAAACTTACGAAGATAAGTAATACTAGTTAACTACTAAGTGCTAAGAACTTTACATGAATTATGTTAAATCTTGTGACACTCCTTCAGGTATTAGTATTCTCCTCATTTTACAGGTAAAGGAACTAAACCTTAGAAAGACTGAATAAATTTTCCAATGTCTCATTACTCACAAAGTGGCAAATTTAGGATCCAAATCCAGGGATATCATATTACAGAAATAAAAGATTTTGTAGAAGAAATGACATCAAATTGGGCTTTGAAGTATAAACAAGTGCATTAGTCAACGTATACTATCATGTGCTATGGTAACAAACAATCCCCAAATCTCAACAACAATTTCTTTTCCCCTCCTGTATTGCATGCCCATTGTGGTTCAGCTGCACATCTCTTTTATTCTGCAACTAACTTGACAGAATAGGACCTATGTGGAACACACATGTCTGATGGCAGAGGAAAAAGAATAATGACAGAACCATGTAATACTTCATAAAGCTGCTGTTCAGAAGTGACTTAAGTAACTTTCCTTCACATTTCATCAGTCAAAGCAATTTACAGGTCAAGTTTGCCATCACTGGAGTATGGAGGTAAAATTCTCTTATGGGGAGAGGTAGCAGTTCTTGGGAAATCTATTACAGCAAAGTTTAGACAAGTGGAAATGAGGAAGAACATTCTAAATAGAGAAAATAACTTGACTTCAATCACCATACAAAGTAACCGTTTATGTATTTATGGCAAGTGGAGTTTCAAGTCAATATCGAACATTATTTAAGAGGTTCAGAAAAGGACAATGGTTTGGAAATATTTGTAGGCTGATCTGACAGAGTTTGTTTAACAGGGAGGCAGTTGAATAAAAGGGGAAGAGGAAAGAGAGACTGACTCAGGCTTGCAGAAGAATAGAAAATTTTCCCTCTCCTACTGTGTGCCT
This sequence comes from Macaca nemestrina, assembly GCF_043159975.1. Taxonomy (NCBI): domain Eukaryota; kingdom Metazoa; phylum Chordata; class Mammalia; order Primates; family Cercopithecidae; genus Macaca; species Macaca nemestrina. The sequence goes on from NC_092136.1 coordinate 36,919,924, forward strand.
AAATGTCTGGCAATAATATCTATACAATTTAGACAGTGACACCAAACACCCCCATCTAGTTTCTGATCTACTCTCATGACTTTGAGCTGGGCTGGGCATTGAAAGCCACCTGTCTATGCTCACAGCCCTCAGGTCTGAGTAAATTGGCCACTCACTGTCCACAGCATTGAAGTAAGAAAGGCAATTCTTCTATTAACACCCTTTTTTCTCTAAAGCAACCTACACAGCTGAAGTGATTTTCCCTTGGAGAGCAACTGAGCTCCTGAAGGGTTGAGATTGCCTTAAGGTTACTTTCTGAGTTTGATCCTAGGATCAAGAATAAAACACGGCTGTTTTCTCTAATTTTACAGTGAGCTTTCATTTCCAAGGAGACTTCATGTAAGCTGTCCATACAATGCCAAAATATCCTGTGAATATAGTGGAAATGTTAGGGAAATAGAAGGTTGGTTTTGACATAAGGTAAATCTGTGTTATCTACCTGGTGACTGATGACCTGGGATGAAATTCAACTCACCTTACCATGTTAACAACTCCTTTAACAAAATCAAGACCATCTCACTTAGAACTTTTCAAATGTCCTGCAGTAGCTTAGGTATATTTTAACACATTAGAAACCAAAAAAACCATAAAGTTTGTCATTAGAAAATCACCTGACTTCTTGGAAGTTCCATGGTCTTATTTGAAAGCAGCAAAATTGAGACTTAAGGCTACGTAACCTGGGTACCATTTTTATCCTTTTTGTTTACATGAGAGAGAAGACCCCAAAGTGTACGCCACTTTGAGAAAGGTTAGTTAAAAATTAACTGTCCAAAATCTCAGTGATCAAACAAAAGCAGAAACCATTTCACATAAACTTCTAAAAAGAAGGAAGTAATATTAGAGGGAGAATCAAATGCCTAGGACATTGAAATGTCCACACCCTCGTCTTCAATCCGAGAGGAATGGCTTTGGATAAATGATGATTGTGACAGACCATTGGGGAAAACTTTTCCAACTCTAAGACTTCCCTCGAGCTTACCAAACAAGCAAAGCATTTGAAAAAGAGAAAAAAAAAAGTAAAATAACAATAACAACAAAAATGGCCTTTTCATCTGAGGCCCTCTGAACCTTACTCACAGAACAGTGTTCAAATCACAGAATTTTTAGATGTGTATTTAAACTAGAAATTCTATACCCTTGACTTGAAGGAACCCTCAGAAATACCATTTCAAAGCATCTTCAAGGTTTCCCAGTGAGCTCCAAGCCAGTGGATTTCAAACATCTTCCCCTATGTCCCTGGATGGGGAGAGAAGGGAAAGCCAGGATTCTCAGGATCTGTTGTGTCTCTCCATCTCTTCCATCAGAGTGTGCTGCTTTTATATGTAGTATTATATATTGAACTTTCATGAACTATTTCTCTCGAAGAATGAACTCTAGTGCTTTGGGGAAACAAAACAAAACAAAAAACTTTGAGAACCACTGCACCCAGCAGGAGAGATTAAAGAGAAAGCTTAACATGGCAACAGGGTCCATTGCCCCTGAGCTCCACCAGGCTTTCAGGAGCAGGGAGCGTAGGAGAGTGGTAAAATAATCCTCAGGAACAAAGGCAACAGGGAGGAGGAAAGAAAACAAATTCACCACCACGTTGCTCTTGCTGCACTCAAGCAGGCTCTGGCAGCAGCTTAGAAGGGTCCTGTTCTTTGCTAAACATTGTAGGAACCCAGCTGGGCTTGTCATACCCACTTAATAGCAGCACTTTAAGAAAGTGTTGTCATTTTCTTGTCGTACTCATTTCTCTACCCTCTATTATCTTTTCAAAATCATATTACAAAATATTATGAGCTTCCTGTATCAGACACTCTGGGTCTTAGTCACTCAATTATTAAAATTGTATGATTTTTTAAATTGCCATTATGTGTGGGCTGTCTTTACCGAAGCGACAAAGCAATTGAGTTAACCCAAATGGTGCTATGATTGCAGGATCAGAACATGGAAAATTATAGCATTGAAGACAGAGGAAAAAAAAACAGCTATTTCATATCAGTGCCAATAAAATCCTGGGAAACTCACCATGACACCATTATGATAGACAGAGCAGAGCAAATGCTCCCAACGTATTATCATGCTGGGTCATAGAAAAACAAAATCATTTAGGGTTGTTAGTTTTATACCAAGTTCCTCGTCTATAGTAAACGAGGACCTCTGGTAATGTGATGTGCTCCACGTGACACAACAAGGGCAATTCCGACCTGCTGTCAGCCGTTTCTCATTTCACCTGTGCCTGTCACCACACAGTCTGCATATGCCTGCTGTCAGAGCTGCCTCTCTCAATGAAGAACTGAGAGCAGAGCTCCATGCAGCCTGGGCTGTGCAGGAGTCTTCCATGGGTCAAGCTAGCTCTGTGACATCCACTCTCCTGGCCTGATGAGCTACTGACAAAGCCAACTTGAAAAGGAGGTGGAATTTACAGGTGCTGCCCCAGGCTGATTTTTTTTCAAGAAGCCAAGCAACAACTCCATTTCCCATCATTCTGCAGATAATAGTTAGTATATTATCTGTAGAATGGGAACAAGGGTCCTGGCTCCCTTGTTTCTCCAATATAGACATCTGTGCTGGGCTCACCTAACGTTAACTTGCATGTTCAGCCTAAACCCAAACTATGGAGCCAGTCAGGTTGCTTGTCAGAGAGGATGATCTACAACAGTTCAGTCTAGGAACTTAAACACCAAAAGTGGTACATGGGATATAAAATTGGAGAAAGGCTAGGCACAGTGGCTCCAACACTTTGGGAGGCCAAGGTGGGTGGATTCCTTGAGCTCAGGAGTTTCAGACCAACCTGGACAACATGGTGAAACCCTGTCTCTACAAAAAATACAGAAATTAGCTGGGCATGGTGGCATGTGCCTGTAGTCCCAGCTACTCAGGAGGCTAAGGGAGGATTACTTGAGCTCAGGAGATGGGGGCTGCAGTGAATGAAATCATGCCACTGTACTTCAGCATCGGGCAACACAGCAAGACCCTGACTCAAAAAAAAAAATACATACATAAATACATATGGAGAGAGATGTCCCAATAACCATGACAATAGAGTGTGATAAAAACTCTGATGATATGGTTTAGATTTGTGTCCCCACCCAAATCTCATATCAAATTGTAATCCCGAGTGTTGGAAGAGGGGCCTGGTGAGAGGGGCCTAGGGAGGACTTCCTCCTTGCTGTTTTCATGGTAGTGATGACAAGATCTGGTTGTTTTAAGTATGTAGCACCTCCCTCTTCTCTCTCTTCCTTCTTCTTAGGCCATGTAAGCTGTGTCTGCTTCCCCTTTGCCTTCTACCATGATTGTAAGTTTTCTGAGGCCTCCCCAATTATGCTTCCTGTACAGCCTGTGGAACCATGAGCCAGTTAAACCTCTTCCCCAGGTGATTCTTCATAGCAATCCAAGAATGGACTAATATGTCTGAAGTCCATGCTCATCCAAAGGACACAGCACAGTGCAACCCAAATTACTCTTCCTAGGACAAACATAATACTAGCCTTGCCAGATGTTTTTAAGATATCAGACACAGAGACTTTCATGTGAAGTGAAATTTGTTTAAGTTGCCAATGCTCTCTGTTTTTGAAAGCAAAATATGTTTGTTCATGACATTAATTTCCAATTAATGCTGTAACAAATGATCACAAAATTAGTAGTTTAAAACAGCAGAAATAGGTTATCTTAAAATTCTGTAGATCAGAAATGTAAATTTTACTCCTGGGACTAAATCAAACTGTTGGCAGGACTGTGTTCCTTCTAGAGGCTCTAGGAAGCAACTGGGGTTTTCTTGTTTGTTTGTTTGTTTGTTTTGTTTTATTTGTTTGTTTTCCAATTTCTAGGGGCTATCTATGTTCCTTGGCTAATGGCTGTTTCTCTCATCTTCAAATCTAGCAGCAAAGCATCTTCTAATCTCTCTATGACTCTGACACTCTGGTTTCTGTCTTATAAGGACACTTATGATAATAATGGGCCCAACTGGATAATCTAAAATAATCTCCACATCTCAAAATCTTCAATTTAATCACATATGCAAAGTTCCTTTTGCCGTGTAAGGTAACAAATTCACTAGTTTGGGGGATTAGGGTGTGGACATCTTGGAAGGCCATTGTTCTGCCCATCACACCACCATTTTGCAATGTTCTAGAAACTTTAAAGAGCTCAGACACTTGTCCTTAAGTCAGCCTTGAGCTGGTTCTCTTGCCTTTTATTTAATAACTAGATTCTAGTATCCATAATCATGTCTTTATTCTCTGCTCCCAATCTCCTTAACAACATTGCCTAGCTTTAAAGGTTCTACAGTGATAATCTTGATCCATAGTGCAGGGTTGAGGTCACACTGGTTAACAGGATCTCAGACTTCAAACTCTTAGTACTAAATTTGTCTACACTGCCTGGATTACCTCCAGAACCGTCTTCTCCTCCCTTTACTAAATAAATCCCTGTCCTAGGAGTTGTAGCTTCGTGTTTTTGCGTTCTGAAGTCAGTTACTCTCATCTTCAAAGCTTTGAAATTACGTATATTTTGTGAAGGATTATACCTTTTCATTTTGCAGACACTCATTAACTATCACTTGACAGCTATAATAGAAACTTACATGGAAGCCTGGGCCTGAGAGGTTGCCATGAAGATGGAAAAATGAGATGTTCAGAGAGCTGCTCCAAAGATACAGATTTTACTGCCTTTATCACATTGACTAGGTGGACCCAGATTTTGACTACAGTTTTCAGAATGAAAGTATTGCAACAGTAGATTCCTAGGCATGTGTATATCTCTTCGAAACTAATGCAGGATCTTGCTTGGACCTCCCTGCTTATAGCAAAATCCTATTCTCCTCTCAGGAAAATGGGGAAATGCAGAAGCTAAGCAAAGACCTGATTCCTGCAAGGGCAGAGAAAAAACAGTAAGCATTGCCCATGTGAGGTTTGATTTTCCCCTCCTAGTGGTGAAGAGTTTACTAAAAATTGAAGCCCAAGGCCATGGTATAATTTAAGAGTGCTGGATTTCCAGAGTGATTGAGGCCATAGTAGAATTTAACTTTGCCTAGGGATGGACAGCATCCTGCCTTCCCAGTCAGAGCAGGAGACTGAACCCTAAGTAGAGGCAGCTCCATACCATTTTCTCACTTTCTCTCCCTTCCTTCTACCATCCTTCCTCCTTTCTCTTTCCTAAATTTTTTCGTTGGGAACTTCCTCCTGTCTACCTGGGGGGTAGGAGTGCCTAATTGACAGGGAACATTTGTATTTGTATTGTCTCCATTTGAAAGTTGGTTTTGTTAGATGGCCTTTGACTTGTAGCCTGTCACTCAGAACATAGTTGTGCTTTCTTGGAAGAGCCTGTTCAACCCCATGAATATTCTTTATCTCATTCAGCCTATGTGTACAAATAGCAAAGACTATATAGAGACCATCACAGAATGCCGGATTCTGTGCTGCATCTGCCCCAAAGACATGTTTGGCTGCATTGTTTTACTTAACTGACAATGCTTTGAAAATCAAGGCATTCCACAAGAAAATTCAGACAACCACTCTCTCTTAAAGCCTTCAAAAGATCTGGCTTATCTGGGTCTGCAGTTTCACAGACAGAGCACATCTACAACTAAGGAGCAGCTTACTCTTTAAACAGGTGCACCTCTTCTAGCTTAGCCCAGCAACCTGACTACCCCAGTAGGCATTTGAGTTTGTAACCCATGTGGTATCATGCAGTAAATAAATGTATGGAATCTGGCTGGCCTACATCTGATTCTTGACTTCATATGTAACACCTTAGGCTATTCTTGACTCTGCATGTAACAGTTTAGGCTTCTGAAGGCACTATTAAAGCCACTGGTAAGGAATCAAAGCCCATTTCCACACAATAGGAGACTCTAAATTCTTTTACTGCATCTGAATATTCTTGCAGTGAGGATTTCTAAAAACAAGCTGGCCATCGATTGGTTCTTTGAGATCACTTTGTCATCTACAGATTAGTGATTTGAAATTGCTTCTATTTTCAATTGTATTTATTACATCTGGCCCTCCTCCAGTGTTCCATGATGTGGCACCGTGAGTGGGCTGTTGCTTTTTCTGTTTAATACTTGCAAACTCATAGCATGGCCAAGATGATCATTTAGTAGTGAAGGATACAGTAACAGGGCCAGGTCACCTCACCCATACCACTCCTGGTGTCAGCTTCCTGGGGTATGGATTCCATTTCAGACACAGCATCTGTTCAATATCACTTTCAATACAGTCCTAAGATGCAGGAGAAACATGTTAGTGCCAGATAGATGTTTAAAATTTAAAAAATAAATGTTCTCAAGAGACTGTTCATTGAGCCGTTTTATTTTCAGGATGCACAGGAAATGTTTGTCTTACCAATTTGAAATAAATGTAATTGACCTTTTAAACACAGAATCTGAGTGATTTAGAGAAAAGAGAGAGAAACAGTTCAGCCTAATCTTATTAGAATGAATAACAATGGTGACTCTTCTATAAGACCTTCAGCTAGTAAAAGCAGAATGTCCCTTCTAATGGTTGTTAAAAGACTGGATATATAGATATATGAAGATAGAAGAATTAGTAGCAGGAGTCCAGTTACCGTATCCCAGAGAGAGACCATGAGAGGAGCATGACATTGCTAGGCAACGCTGTGCAGTTAAACAAGTTTTCACTGGCTCAGTGTGGTGTAGTAGGTAGGAAGCAAAATTCAAGAAAAGCACAGGGAAAAAAGAATGACATTGTTTATTTTAATAGGATAGGGATGGAGGGAACAAAGGCAGATATACGAGTTAGTCACAGTCAGATTTTCCAGGATATGAATGTGAATTCTAGAAAAAATAAGAATTCTAGAAAATTTTAAACATTTATTTTACCAAATTAAAGATAATTTTTTAAAAAATAGGGTTGGAGGCATTATGCTTTATATACATTACATTATGGTAAGAGTAGTCGTGCTATTTTAAAGATAAGGAATGAAGTTCAGAGAGATAGGTTCAAGTACCCAGCATTTGATACTAGAAACAGAAGAAGCCAGGATTTGAATACACTCCTGTGTGATGCCAGAGCTCATGCTCTTTCCATTATTCCATCCTGGGGTTCTTTTACTGAAGAATAATTCCTTAGATTTCCTGAGTCTTCAGTTGAGGTTTCCAACAAAGCCACATATTTTTTCAAGGAAAACACATTGGTGCAAATATTTATTTGTTTTATTCAATTATTCAACAAATACTACCTCTTCTCTCCCAAGCACTGTTCTAAATGGAGCAACTACAGTGGTGAAAAAATGAGTTCCCTGCCCTCTTGGGTTCAAGTGGAATTTGGAGAGACTAGCAATAAATGAGGGAAAAATAGATTATAATATTTTAGGTGGAGATGAGTGCTATAAAGAAAAATACAGCATGATAGGGGAATAGGGTGGGGTAGGTTAGACAGACATACACAACCTCGCTGAGACATTATCAATCTACATTCATGTCTAAGGAAGACTGGCCTATAAGTTTGTTTGTTGTTTGTTTTTGCTATTATTCTGTTGTATTTATGTATGTATGTATTTTTTCATTTGCTTGTTTTTGCATTTCTACTTCAAGGAATTATAGCAATGTGTTTCTTTTCTAATTTATTGATTTCATCCTGCAAATGCATTACCCTTCCCAAATGAATATACTGAAACTAGGACTGGAAGTTCTTTGAGAGGACCTGCCTTATGTTAGTCATTGCCTCTTAATTGGTGCCTTGCTTCCATTCTTACTAATGAACCTTTGTTCTCCACACAGTCATCAGGGTCATGGCATCCACAGCATTCTTCTGCATGAAACCCTCCAATGTACCCCATGGAACTAAGAAGAAAATCTGCTCTCCTGAATTTGGTGCCATGATCTAGCTCTCATCACCCATCTAGTCTCATCTTGTACTTTTTCCCTGTGTCTTCTACCCTATTATTAGTCACTGCTATGATTAGAGGTTTTATTGTAACAAGGGGATATCATTGAGCTCATATCTAAATTGGTCATCTTAAACATCTTTCCAAGCTACTTTTTCTTTACTCTTCTAGTAAAAAAAATCCTAGGGAGTAAAATTGGAATTCAGCATTCTATCTCTCCACCCTTACTTCTTACCTCCCTCTTATCACATAACATTCTTGCCACCCAAACTAACATATCATATATGATCTATTCACACCTCCCAATCCCCCTTCATTCTTTTATTTCTGCCTCTGAGACAGTTACCAACTCTCTGCCTCTCCAATTTCTAATTACCTATGTCTTATCTAATTTTAAAATATATCTGGCTCAGTTATTACCTCCTCCAATAAAATCTTCTTTGATTATCTCAAAGGAACAGAAGTTCTCCCCATCTCTCACATGTTACATCTCACTTTCCAATTTGTATTGTAATTTTCTGTATTTGTCTTGGTAGCTACTGTGCTAAATAACCCATAATTTCAGTGGCTTAATAAGATAAAGATTTATTTGTGGCTCATATCATAATTCAGTGTGACTCAGTGGGGATGAGGCTGGGGGAAAAGACTCCAGGTTTCCCTGTTATTTAGGATTCCAGGTTTCCCCTCCATCAAGTAACTGTGCCATCTCCTTGGACTCCTCCAAAGGACCCTCTGAATTTGAGTAGTAGCAAGAACAAAGGGCATAAAGAAGACCATACCCACTCAGCAACCTTGGCCTAGGAGTGACACACATTTCTTCCCACTTTCCATTCATGAGAAGTGGTCACATGTCCTTACCTCAGGAAGAGTGAGCTGGGAGGATAAGCTAGCAGTGCACCCAGAAAGAAGAGAAAGTGTGTTTGGTGAGTACCTAGACAGTCTGCTAGTCTCCTAACTACAGATTTCACCAGAATCCCCCCAAAACCCATCGTATTGTCTTGAATAAAAATATATTCAATATTTATCCCCAAAATGAAAAGATTACGATGGTGAGAGGACTTTTGTGATAAACCTTTCATTTCCTATTCTCTAGTCCTGCTGCTTCTGTATGCCTCAGATTTCCTATCCTTCCACATGGAGAAAGTTTGATTTCTAGCTTTCTAATTAATTGTGTCCTTCCAGTATGGGCAATAGAGTCAGCACCATATGCAGATATTCCCTGAGATCTCTTTCCCTTGTCCCCTGCTATGGTGCCTCAAATGTATATGTTAGAGTCAATCACTCAGTTATGGTGGCTAGAACCAACATCACACAATCATATTTCTGTGAATTACCAGGATGTAATAAAATTAAAAATTAATAACAAATGATTTTTGTATAAAAGACAAATATCACTAACTTATTCTTTGGTAAAGGAAAAATCATGACAGAAATTTTATAACAATTTGAGCAGAACTCAATAAAAGCACTATATGCAACAGTCTGTGAAATGTAGCTGGAGCAGTACATAGAAGAAAATGTATAGCTCTGAATACATTAATTGGGAAACAAGAAATATGACAGAAAGAAAACAACCAGGATGTTGAAAGAGACAGTCTGTGATAATGATAGGGGGTAACGGGAAGTGAATAAGGCTGCATAATCGACATGTTTGACTATCCCATAAATCAAGTGAACAGTATGGAAAGTAGCTGAGTGTGAACCACCTTACTCAGGCCTACCTGCCAAATTAAAGTGTCCTCCGGCAGGAGGCTGTGGGGTATATTTTGGAAAGTACAGCTGGGGAGGGTCAGATTATGTCATAGCATAACAAATATCCCCAATCAAGAACTAGTACAATGAGAAGCACCTTGTAGAGCTTCTGAAGAACATAAATAAGCAATTGAGAAAGAGGAAATAAGTATAAAAATAACAGAGATGTTCTTAGCATCATGAAAAAAACTATAAACCACTCAACAGTCATATTGAACTATATTTTTAAAAATCTAGATGAAATTAATAAATGTATTGAAAAACATACAAAAGTCAAAATTAGCATAAAAAGAAATAGAACCCATGAATATGCCAAATCATTCAAAAAATATGACAGAAATTTAAAAATTTCCTTCTCTACCAACCCTCCTACTACCACCTAAGACATTTTAGGCCTGGAAAGTTGCATGGGGTGAGTGTAGCAAACAATATAAAAACAGATAACCACCATATGTTGTTCCAGAAAATGTAAAAGCAATAAAAGTTATCTAACTCATTTTAAAAGCCAGTTTCACCTCTATATTAAAACCAGATAAGTTCATAATAAGGACAAAAATTTAAGCCAATTTTACTTATATAATAGATACAAAAACAATCCTGGGAAAACTAACCAAATTTAATAGTATACTTAAAAAAATTATGACAAGATTTATTTTAGAAACTCCTGGATGGCTCAGTATCAAATAAACAATGTAATTTACTACATTAGCACTACAGAAGACAGTTCATATGGTCACTTTAAGAGATGCAGAAAAAATGCTTGATAAAATTAATACATTTTCTTTTATAAAAAATTCATAGAAACAAGAAATAGAAACTAATAATTTGATTTAAACAATAATAAGGATAATAATAGCCTACCAAGAACCTAGGGAAAAACCATTATGATAAATTCTTAAATTTATATTTTTTAAAGTTAGGAAGAAGAAAAAGATGTGTGCTATCATTTCAGTTGTTTGGCGTGATACCAGAGGTCCTGACCAACACAATAAGATGACAGGGAGAGAGAAAGAGAGAGAGAGAGGAGAGAGAAGGAGAGAAACAGAGATAGAGATGGAAGGAGAAAGAGAGAGAGAAAGATAAACATAGTGGAAAGGAAGACACAATGTTGTTACTATTTTTTATTTTTATTTTTACTTATTGTTTTGAGCCAGGGCTTCACTCTGTCACCCAGGCTGGAGTGCAGTGGCACCATCTCGGCTCACTGCAACCTCTGCCTCCTTTGTTCAAATGATTCTCCTGCCTCAGCCTCCTATGTAGCTGGGATTAAAGGCGTGCACCACCATGCCTGGTGGCTGATTTTTGTATTTTTAGTAGAGACAGGGTTTCACCATGTTGGCTAGGCCGGTCTCAAACTCCTGGCCTCAAGTGATCTGCCTGCCTCTGTCTCCCAAAGTGCTGGGATTACAGGTGCAAGCCACCATGCCCAACCATATAAGCTGCTGCGTCCGATCTATTTTTTAAAAACAGAATAGTACATTTCCATGAGGGACAGGGAGACAACAAGAAAATCCATAGCAGACCATTAGAATTCATAAGATTTGACCAAAGTAGCCAAAGACAAGATCAGTTCCCCAAAATCAGTAGCATCTGTCTTATCAGTCATAACCAGTAAATAACATGGCAATGAAAAAACAAACACGTGTAGGAATTAATCTAATAAAAGTGGCCAAGACCTTTATGGAGAAAAATTTTAAATGTTTTAAAATGACTCATCTCTCTCCCCATAAAACTTGAATAAACAAAGAAATATACTTCTTGGAGGAGATAACAGCACTGTAAACTTGCTAACTTTAAACCAAATGACTATATACATTTAATGTAGTTCCAGCCTAAACAACACTGAAGACTTCAACAAGTTTATCCTAAAAATTTTTAATAAAAAATAAACATCCATTAATAAAACAATAACAAATCACAGTAATCAACAGTGTGGTTGTGATATAGAGTCAACAAGTAGATCAATGAAACATGGTAGAAAACTTAGAAACAGATTCATTAGTATGAGACCCTACCCTATGGTAGAGATGGCATCAAAGATCACTGGCTGATGCACGAATTATTTAGATAATGATGTCAATAAAAAATGTTATATTTCCCACTTCATATTATGCATCAAAATTCACTCCAAATGGATTAAATGCCTAAATGGGAAAGGAAAAATTATAAAATGATAAAAATTGAGGTAGAAGATTATTTTTGTTACTTTGACAATAAGAAAAAGTTTCTTTATAAAGACTCAAAAATCAAAAGCCATGAGCATAAAAACTAATGAATTTTCATAAAAATTAAAGATATCTGTTTAATGAACATCACTGTCAAAGTTGACAGATGAGTGGCACATTGGGACAAGTATTTGCAATATCAAAATCTGACAAGAATTTAACATCTGAAATATACAAAGAACTCCATAGAACCCACCAAAAAAAATGGACAAAAAACACAAAGCTTAAATGGTCAAAATTTAAACTTGCACAGTTTGTGTGTGATTCAGATTTAAGATAAGTGAACAGGCATTCAGTCTCTATAGCACTTAGAAGAATCCTGAATAAAGCAATAATTATATTCCAATTTATACCCATAAGATTGAAAAAAATTTGGAACAATGGGTATGTAAAGTGTTGCTGAGAATGTCACAAATCAGAAGAATTACTGATCTGCTACAGGGAGGGTAAACTGGTATATCCACTATGAAGAACAATGTGTACAGTCTAGCATTCCAGTTCCTGAGTATATAAGCCAAAGAAATTTGCACAAAGGTTCACAAAAGATCAGTCCAAATGGGATAGCAAATATGATCCTATCCTATATCTAGAGTGAGGAAACTGACGTTTTTTAACAGTTCTAATGACGATCATCATTCACCTTTATGAACTATGGTCACAAATACTGGGTTTATTCTTCTTTCTACAAACAAAGTACCTTCCAATCTCCTTCAGATGGGGGAACTTAAAGGTCTTATCTAATCATGACATCAGTTTCTATTCACAATAGGATAGGATTTGCTGCAGTAACAAGCATTTCCCAAATCTTACTGACTTCTATTAGCAAAGGTTTATTTCTCATGTATACTACTAGAACAACACTGTGTGACAGGGTGGCTTTGATCATGGGAATCATCTTGAACTCAGGACTCAGGCTAACAGAGCAGGAATTATCTGGAACATCGTTGGTTCCAGGTGAAAAGCCATCTGCAGACACAAAGAAAAAGTACATGCTATACACACCTCCACCTGGAAGTGACATGTGTCACTTCTGTTCACTTTTCATCAACTAAAATAACTCATGCCACTAAGTCTAAGTCCAACATAGTAGAAAAATATTGTCCTCCACAAGAAGAGCCAATTAATATTGATGAACAGTGATAGTCTACCTCAGTGGATAATCACTGCAGCATTGTTTATAGAAGTAAAGAGTTCAAGTTATCCCATGTGTCTACCAAGAAGGGGAACAAATGAGTAACATGTGATATACTCATCTGTTATTTCATATGGCCCATAGAAATAATGATACATTTTAATATATCAGCAAAAATATATCTAAGTTTAAATATAAGAAAGAAATCAGAATTAAATACATAACAATATAATTTTTGTGTTTAAAAAATTCATTCACAAGGTAAGATATATTTTTCAAAGACAAATATATAGTAGTTCCCCTTTATTCATGGTTTTATTCCGTGCAATCTCAGTTACCCACAGTCAACCAGGAACTGAAAATATTAAATGGAAAATTACAGAAATAGACAATAAGTTTTAAATTGTGTGCCACTCCGAGTAGCATGATGAAATATTGCATTGTCTCACTTGGACGTGAATCATCCCTTTGTCCAGCGTATCCACGTTGTATGGGCTACCCACTCATTGGTCATTGAGTAGTCATCTGGTTATTACAACAGAAAAACACTATATATATATATATATGGCTTGGTACTATCCATGGTTTCCAGCATCCACTGGAGACCTGAGAAGGTATCCACTTCAGATAACAGGGCATTACTGTATATCCAAATAAATATATGGAAGACTCTGTCTCAAAACAAAACAAAACAAAACAAAAAAACCATGCCTTCCAATGATTGATGATAGTGTTCTATGTACTGAATATAATCAACTCAATTCTGTTCAACAGGTGTTTATTAACAAAAACTTCTAGGTCTCCGTTCAAGTGAAAATATACAATTTCAGAGAGATAGTTTAAGACATTTTAATATTTAATACCTCACACATATACCACATATGTACATCCTCCACAATAAATTACTAGATATGACCTTGGCTCTATCAGAATCTTAAGGAAATGAGACATTGGGCAATATATGTTTTTTATAGGGGAGGGGAGTGTCATGAAAATGCCTGGCACAGGATGGGTGTTTAATAAGTAGTATTGGTTTTTGTACAAATAGTGTTTTGCTATGTATACATTACCTTATTTAATAATCATAATAAAGTAGATGATTTTAATTGCAATTTCATATATGAAGAAATGAATAGAGGGGGATGGTGAGTTGTTACAAGTGTGCACTGACAGTAAGAAGTCAAGTGATAATAGAAATTCTTAACTTGTGAATTCTTGTTTAGTTTTCATTTGCCTCTTAACACTCAGTCTGACACAAGTAAAAAGAATTCTTTGCATCTAAGGAGAATGTGGCTTGAGTCTGGTATCACAAGAGCCTCTAAATAGCCCTCAATCCTCTTTCTTATCAGCTCTTCCCACACTAATGTAGTTAGATGGGCATACAAACAACTTCCAGAACTTTTCCTTTCTACGCTCTGTGAAACATTGCCTGGAAATACAATTTATCCTGGTGCAACTTCGCACAGACACAGACAGTAAAGGCAACATGTATAAGCAGCTCACGTAGTTCAGATACTGCCACACCCTAACAGGGGAAAAAAGATGTATACTGCAGACTGTTAAAAGTCATGCTACCAAACTTTTTCGATACATAAGAAGTTTTTTTTTTAACAGAGAATAAATACTTTTAAGGCAACATTTATGACAAAATGCTAAGCTAATTAGGCCACACAACATACTATAGGATGGCATATTATTTGCAAGGAACAAAAGACAAAAGATATATATTATCAAGCTGGGACCAAAGAAAGATTTGGTGTTTATTGGAGCATGAGAAAGCCTTGAATTGTAAATATGTAAGAGAGTAAGTTCAGGGCAGTAAACAAATTCTGCTCAGATAGCCACACTATGCTGAGGAGAAACCAAAAAACTGTAGGTTCAATTTAGTCCCTTGAAGTGTGCCACCCAAATCTCTAGTATTTAACCCAAAAAAGTTTTGAAACTACTCTTCTACATCAGAGGTTACAGAACTACAGACCATGGCTTGTCTTACAGGGTCTGAAAGCTGAGAAAGTACTTTATATTTTTAAAGAGTTGTAAGGAAGAAGATGGAGAAGGAAAAGAAAAAGTGACAGACAATAGGAGGCTCACAAGTGATAAAACATTTAGTACCTGACCCTCTACTGAAAAAGTATGCTGACCTCCATTCAAAATCAATGAAGAAGTTAGTTGGCATGCTCCTACACTGGCAAGGAAAAAATGAGACACACCCCCCCCACAAGAAGACTAACACAGTTGTATAGTATCTCTTACCTAAAAAGCAGGACTCAAATACCTATAGCAAATTAATTAAAGTTTACTGCGGCACGGCTATACTCACTTGTTGTCTGTGGCTGCCTTTGAGCTGTAACAGCAGAGTTTAGTAGGCAAAAGTATTTACTATTTGTCCATTTAATATAAAGTTTTCTTGCTCTGCCATAAAGGACAAGTGGAAAACTTGCCACTCATTATGTGATGTCCCTTTTAGTACTGGTAGACTCTGACAGCTCAGAACTGAGGGACCTTTAAGCTTTTCCTAAAAGTTTTTTTGCCCATGATGGCTCTATTTCTTTTAATGGTTTTGTGCTTCTAACTACTCCTGTTCTGTGCTCCATTATGTTGGTCTATTCTTTGATACTAGAAATGCAATTAACTGTGAAGCCACAATCCTTGTTGACAGACATCAGACTTTTGTTAATCACATGATTGGTAAAATTCAATCAGACTTAGACAATGTCTACCTCAGGTAATAATCAATTAAGATTCTTTAGTTGAAATATTATGTGAATAAGACTTGCACTGAATAATTTCACTGTAGATAGACTGGTATGAGCATATTGAGAAAGGTACTATATATATATATACACATATATATATATTTCTCACCTACACACACATGTACATAAATACAATACAGTCATCTTTTCTACATGGATTTTGTTGAAGACAGTGTTATTTACATCACAATATTACATCACTGAATGTCTCCTTAAAGGGGTTTTTATGAAGACACTTGAGAAAAAATGTATTAGAATTTTGTACTTGGAATGCATTTATTGTGTGCACAGTGTATATATTGTAAGTGATTGTTCTAGGTATTTATTTATCACCTCAGCTCTAAATTCATCATTGCCTGTTCTGCAAAAGTGTATCTAGGCCTTTTAAATGTTTCCTTTGCTTGCCATTGTTACACTTTGTCAGTATAAGGCATTGGAGGGGCATTGTGGGAAGAAGGGTTTTGCTTTCTAGTTCCTGGTTTGGGTTTTTGGTTCCTGGTAGGGCTGCCTTGACTATGTACTTCTCATCCATGTGAGCAGTTTTGTTTCCTGCAGGGGACCCCATCACTTAGATAGGAAAAGAAGTGGATTTCTCCAAAGATGCTGAGAGGAAAATAATTACCAAGGAATAAAGTAAGCCCTATTTTGTGGTATTGTTTCTCCCTGTAAGATATACTCTGGTTACAACAAATGAGCCAGCTGTCAAAGCAACACTTATTCCTTTACCTTTCTTGCTGTTGGCTCTTTGGGAAAGGACATGCCAAGCAACCTTTTAAGATCACCAAATTCAGCAGCAGTGTAGCTGTAAGTTCTGAGTCCTGTGCTTGAGAGAAGACATCAGGAGAT
This sequence comes from Macaca nemestrina, assembly GCF_043159975.1. NCBI lineage: Eukaryota > Metazoa > Chordata > Mammalia > Primates > Cercopithecidae > Macaca > Macaca nemestrina. The sequence continues at coordinate 36,936,504 of NC_092136.1, forward strand.
TGGAGCAGCCCTGCATACTTCTACCTCTAAGCCATAAATTTAAAACCAAGCACTAACTCATAATCAAGAACAAGGATATACATCTCATCATGTTTAAATAGTAAAAATGGGAAATACTGTAAATGTTCAACACAATTAGTCAAATAAATCATGGTCTCTCCCCACCAGACACTGGCATACCATCACTAAGAATGAAATCACGGAGGAATATTGAAAGGCACGAAGAAATGATCTTTACCTATTATCAGATTAAAACAAAAGTTTTTACGAAGCAATAAATACAAATTTTATTTTTTAAACCTATTTATACCCACAGATATACCCATGTGTACTAACACCATGCATATACACATAAATAGGAAATACGTGGAGGATTGTTTTCTCTGGTTTAGGAGTGATTTATAATCATTTGTGCTTTTCTGGAGAGGTTTTCAAACTCTGTATAGTAAACTTGAATTATTTCCATAATTAGAAAAATTCTCATCATTTTAAAGGCACAGAAATAATTGAATTCTGACAAAATTTCCAAATTCAGGGAAAAATCACAATCCCTGGTATAGCTATGGAATAAAAATGTTCCCTTGCTTTGCTTTCTTGGTATTCATTTCTTAAAATATACACCTTGATCAAGACTGGTTGCTGATCTCATCAACAAAAAGTGATCCACCAAAATCCAAGGGTTTAATCAATTAGTTTGAGTTAATCAGTAATTCAAATATGTAAGTCCCTGAAAGTACAGACATCATGGAGATGGTTTCATCCAACAAATGGATGGATATAGATTACATAGCTGATGCCAGTGATGATGGTAGGTAGTTAGACAGAGAAAGACATGCAATAATATAGTTGACATGGGCTATAAGAACAAAAACTTAATATTTTCTAAAAGAGCTTCATCTCCATGGAGGCAGTGCTGCATTTACCTAATGTGGTATTTTCATCTATGAAAGAAAGATAAGATAGCCATGGAAATGGGTAAATGAATGCTAATATACATAGACAGAATATAAAACCACTTAGATTGCTCTTGATGTAAATTGGTTTTGGGGGATTAAAAAGATATGCAGGATTCTCTGTGTCTATTGCTATTTGTTGTTTGATTATCTGTTTACCTGGAAACTAATATTATGCAATACTGAAAGGAAGCTAAGCATTTCAATTATTACTAAATTTTAATTTAATAACAATTAATTGTGAAATATTATTACTACTACCATTTTTCAAGTGTTCACAATATGTCAGGTATTTTAATAAGCATTTAATCAATACCATCTAACTTAGTGTACTCAACTTTACGGTGAGGTAGGCATTATTATTTTCAGAAGAGGAAACAGCATCAGAGAGATTCAGTGACTTGCTGAACGTCACACAGTAAGTATCTGAAGCAATATTCAAATAAAGATATTCCTGATTCACAAATCTGTTCTCCTTTCACTGTCTTAAACTTCTGATTTTCACGTGGCTCAGTGGTTTGGGGTGGTCTTGAAGATACTAAACCTAGTTATGTGAGTTCCTTAAGTTCAAGGATATGAGGATGATTGGCAGAAATTAGAGTTATCAAGGATTTTATCCGCATTGGTCGAACAAATAAAAGCATGACACAAAGGAAAAGAGAGTATAGAAAATATAGTCAGACCCTCCTCTTGTTTTCTAGGTCCATGGGAGCTGGGATGGATGGTGGTTTTTGTCATCATTTTAGAGTATAGCAGTGATAGCATAGAATTATATAGTAATCAGTTGCTTTATAAAATCAGAAGTTTCTTGAAGAGATAGCTTCAGATAATCCTTTTCTGCTTAAAGCAGAGTAAACACCACAGTTGAATGAAAAGCACAAATGCAGTTAGAAACCTGCAATTTCAGTTGTGAATTTGCCATTTAGTATGTAAAACAGGGAAATAAATAAACAGCTAAAAAAACTAGAATTATAGGACTAGTTCTATAAGTTGCTTAAACCCCCTTAGACTTAATATTCCTTCCCTGTCAAGAAGCAGTACAGATTATTTATTTTATCTACATTACAGAGTTTTTAAGAGAGACATAGTAAGTTTTGAAACATTGTAGACTGTATTAAACAATTTTTGTTAGAAATAATTTCTTCAGTTGAGGCCAATTTTTTAAATAACTTTTGAGTTTTTCTTTCATTATTACAAAAATAATATATATTCATGGTCCAAACTATGAAAGTTACAGAAAAAAAAATTCTAAATCTCTTATTTAGTGGCATTCTAGAGCTGCACTGTAGTCGTTCATTCTGAAAGTCAATTGTGCGCATGTCTTTAGAATGGTATGTTCAGTGATGTTATGTTGGTAGCTTTAAAAAAACCATGATGATATCATTTACACGATGGAAATTGGTAGATATTACCAAGCAGGGCTTTCTTTTTTGGAAACGGTCGTTATACATTTGTCAGTACACCGCTGCCCACAATTCTACAGCTTTGCCAATTTGGTAATTTAAATCAGATTGCTATCCTTTAAGTAAGTCAAAAATTGAAGGAGATTTAAAATAAGCAGATAGTCTGCATTCAGCCTTTAATGTGTCATTCTCCAAATGAGAAGATAGAGTCTGAATAAATGAGAAAACATGCTTTATAAGCCTTTACTGCAAAGACCTGCATTGTTTTATGTCTTTTGCATTATTTGGGCATGTAATAGTTTATACAACCCTTGTAGTTTTCTCTCTCTCTCTCTCTCTTTTTAAGAATTTAACCACCAAATGCCAACAGTCATAGATCTTTAGAGGCTTTGCCTGTGCTTATGTTGTTTCATTAATGTCTCCTTCTTAATGAGAGCATTTCTAATCTCTACATAGATGGCCAAGAAGTAGAGTCATTGGCCTTCCCCTTAGACATTTGAGTTCCTCTTCAACTTCCTAATTATGTATAGTTCCAAGACACTACTTTGGTAGTAAAATAGGACCAGGAGTACCCACCCAGCTTGCCTTTTATCCTCTTATTTTATGGAACTATTTTCTGCTTTCACGACGCTTGAACATCAGAAGCTAATTTTTTATGGATTTCAGAAGTTCAATGAGGACTTTTGAAACATAAGACTTATTTTCTCCATACTTACCCATGTTCAGTCAATATACACAAACATTTTAAATGACATTTTGTCCACCAGAGGGCACTCATATTGTTCCAAGTATAGAGCTAAGGATTATGGCAATTTGAGGAGTTGGAGAAATGAAAAAAACCCCAGGACTCATCAAGTCTTCACTAAATGCCGAACAGAGCAATACAAATCAATTTTTTATTTCACTTTATTTCCACTCCTCCCATATTCGTACACCCCCCCCCACCCCCTGCTATATACACCAAAAGAATCTGGACAAGTATATTTCTCAATTCACAAAAGAAGTGGGGGGAAAAGGGAGAGAACAGGGTGAATTTCTGCATTCCACATTTTCAAGTACCAGCTTTGCAAAAGGGCATATTTTTCTTTAAAAAGTGGGTGTATGAAGAGTGTGGAAGAATAACAAGAAATTGATTTTCATAAAGTTACCTCCTTTGTGCTTTAAAATGATACATCTCAAGTTGTTTTCCAGTATGAAGCTGATGAACTGCATGCTTCAGATGACACAGCTTCTGCCCTTCTCTGGGAACTTGACACTTCTTAAGCACTAGAAAATCCAGAGGCTGCCACAAGGCTGCGGTCTAGTGTGTTGACAGCCTCAGCCACAAGTTATTCTGACTTCTCACAAAAGCAAAATAAACTTGTGATTTCTGAGACATGTTGTGTACCTCATTAGTGGTTTCAACTAAGTGCTGTTTATTGATCTTAAAGTCTTTCTCTTCTCAATGTAAGCAGATTTCCACCTATGTCTTCATCCTTGCTGAACATTTTAGGATTATGAACCCGCTCCATTCATGGACCCTAGTAATTGCTAAATTTAAGCCATTGCACCTGAGGTAAGGATTCTACCTCATTCCAGTTATACTACTCTTTCATGTCAAACATTTGCCTCATGACATTTTGTTTCCTACAGGGCATTTTTGTTCATACATTTCAAAATTAGACAGATTAAAAGATGCATTACAATATTTCTGCTTCAGAATGGCTCACCAATTAAAAGTCTTAGCATTTAAGAGTGCTCAGTTAAGCCAACATAGAATGATCTGAAATTTAGCTTTCAATATTTAGTACCTATGTAACACAAACAAACATACCACAAGTACTATACTAATGGAAGGAAAAAAATAAGGTTTTTGTCCATTTGGAAAATCGTGGCAAAGTAATTACCAAAGAATGACTAATAAATATTCATAAACCTGATCTTTACAACATGGCCCAAAGTGCCAGGTACTGTAAAGTTTTGAAAAAATTGGACCGTTGGCACTGCAAAGACCAAAAGCAAAATTGACCTCCCTTCCCCAATTCACATCTGGGTTCAGTTTGTTCTCAGTAAGAAGAGCCTAACCAATCATGCTGACTTAGTCTCGGTTCAGATGGGAAAGCAGCAATGTTATATGAAAGGAGTAGGAAGAGGTGACTATTCCTTTAAGTCCTCCCCTGAGGGAGAAATGCTGTTTTATTATGTTTGGACAGTCCTTACATAATTGCTTAGTATTAGGGAATCGGCTGGTTTGTTGCTGAGTGGTGCCTATTGGGCTTAGATAGTCCCTTTTTGAAGTATGCAGTTTACTGGTCAGAAGCCTTCAAAAATAAAAATAAAGTACATTATTACAACGGCTTTGTACTGGGTAAAATTAAGCTGAAAAGAAATAACTTTCTTTCCAAAACATGAGATAAAATGCAGAAAGAATTTCATAATTCAGATTTAACATGGGAAATATAGTTGATATAAAAGTTATTATAAAATATAGGCAGAGAATGGGAAATAGGTACAAAATTAAGAAAAATGTAAAATAATCATGATATACACTGAGTCTTTTTTTTATGAATTTTTCCCGTGGATGCCACAGTTCACAATTACTTTGAAAGTCAGAATTTTTGTGGGTATATTATCTTCAAGTTTGAAAAGGTTTATTCCAGACAAGGAATTATGAAATAATGCCAGACCTGGAGTTATCATAAGACTAAGTGTCACTTCACTGATGAGATAAAAATGCTAAGAAGGTCTCTATTAAATAACAGTAATGTTAGTAAGAAAATAGTAGCATATTTCATATCTGTTGCCTTGTTTTTAATCCCCTCAGTCCTAGTTAGCACCTACTTCTTTTGTCAGATCTTTGTTCAATTATCACTTCCTTGGGGAGGCCTTCAAATACCTCCTTGATTAAGTCAAATCCCTCTATAATATGCTTTCAAAGCACCATGCCTCTTTCCTCTAGGAGATAGCAAAGTTGCAATTTTCCATTTATTTTTATAGTTATTTTATAAATATCTGTGCTCTCACTGTATTAATGCTCCACAAGGATACTGACTGTGGCTGGTTTTGATGTCCATGGAATCACCAGCATCTAGTATAGTGCCTAGCATGCAGGGGGTACTCAATGCCTATTTATTTATTTAATTATAAATGAATGGTCAAGTGAGGCAATGATAAAATTAATGTCATATTACAAAGTAGCTAACAAACTCAGAAAAGCCAGTTAGCTAACCCAAGATAACAAAGTCATTTAGTAACAGGGCTGGGTGGGACTCAACTCTGTGCTACTTTCTTTACCCAATGTGTCTTATAAGAAAAACTATGAGTCAAAGCATAATGCTTCAAATAAACACAACAAAAGGTAGAGTAACTAACTAAATTTGTTTTCCAACTAAGGTAGTAAAATAAATTGAGTGTTCTTTGCTATTTGCACAAACCATCAGCAATATTCTGGGTGAAGAGCTATTTGCAAAGCTGAATTAAACATCATTCAACCAAGTGAAAATGTCTCCTCAGAAAATAGGTATGTATTTTTTGAAAGAGCTCAGAAAAGGATAGTATTTTATTTTGTTAAAAAAAAAATCTGCATCTGCTTAAACATTTCCATTTAAAAATAAGTATATCCGTTAAACAAAAACAAGGGTGTTGGTTTTCTTTGCTCATCTTTAAACAATGATGTAAACATTCACACATTTAATTTTCATCACTGATAATTAGAGTTTATTACAGAGGAGAAAATCATGAGTGAGAAAAGAGAATTAAGTTGCATAAAGTCTGTGTCAGGGCTTGCATTAGTCTGCTTGGACTGTTGTCACCAATACCACAGACTGAGTGGCTTAAATAACATTTATTTTATCACTGTTCTGGATGTTAGACCCCAAGATTAAGATATCAGCAGGCTTTGTTTCTTCTGAACCTCTCCCCTTGGCTACAAAAGGTTGTTGTCTCCACGTATCTTCATGTAATTCTTCTTTTTTCTAGACCTGGGTCAAAGACAAAGAGAGAATCTTGAGAAGAGCAAAAGAAAAGCGACTCATGTAACAGGGACTCTCGATAATGCTAACAGCTGATTCCTCATCAGAAGCTATGAAGGCCAAAAGCAGTGGGATGACATATTCAAACTGCTAAAAGAAAAATTAAAATAATCATAAAGAAATGCTATGAGCAATTGTATGTCAACAAATTAGGTTACCTGGATGAAACGAACAAATTTCTAGAAAGACACAAGCTACCCAAATTCTCTCTGTAACCTTTAAGCCCTGTATGTTCTTGTCCTTACTTAATGTCCTTATCTCTCATTAGGCTCCCTTCAATTTACTGTATCTCAAATATATTTGCTCTCATTCAGTTCCTAACTTCAAGAACTACACAATGTTTTACTTCATTACCATGGTGATTATTCCATTTTTAAGGACTCAGCTTAAATGCAATTTCCACAAAGACACTTTCTTAAAACCTTCACACTAAGTAACTACTCATTAAGGCAATACTAATGCTCTAACGAAGAAAATGTCTTTGACAATACCTTTCCCTCAAATACCTGTTGGGCTCCTTGGTAGGCTTTTAATCTAGTTACTAATCAGTTCCATGTTCTAGTGACTATGCCCAAGGTTATTTCCTAGATAAAATTCTCAAGCCCAATTTAGGTATTTGCTTTCCATCTTCCAAGGCAATCTCTTTCACATTAATAGATGATATCTTGAGACCAGTGAAATCATAGACTTGGGTAGGAAGGCCACATACCTTTAATCTGTACTTCCAGAGCTCTGTCTAAATGAGTCACTGTTACTCAAAACCTCTTTAGATTTTATCTATTATGGCTCACGGTTGAAGTGGGACTGTTAAAAGAATCAAACATTTTCAGTATTCTCTTATTGTCTGGCAACTATCCAATTATTTCTGGATTTAGCTTTATTTTCCCAGTAACATCTTGGTAAAAGGTGGAAATGAAAACCGATTTATGATTATTCTGAGTTTTTCCAATTGTATCCCCCAGAATATAATTTATCAACCCCAACACTATTGACATGTTAGATCAGATAATTAAGCATTTTAGGCATCTATCCTGTGCATTGTGGGATATTTGTCAGCATCCTTGGCCTCTACCCACTCTGTGCTTATAGCACCACCCCACCTTAGCCATGACAAACAAAAATATCTCCAGACATTGTCATATGTGTCCTGGTATACAAAATCACCCATCAATTAATAACTGAAACCACAGGCTGAATAGGTCCATTTTCTGCCTTCAAGTTATCATAGCCAATAACTTTACCAAATATTTGGTCAAATTCATAGAATGGGGCTTCATTTATCCAACTTTTAAGAGTTTTATGGCTGCCTAACTTATTACCGATAGGTCAATGTCACCTATTTGAAATGTTTGTTATATGTAGATAGTACCTCATTTCAAGTTTATGTTGCATCGTAACTTCAGAATTAGTTTCTATATTAATTATTGCAATTCTAGCTTCATAATGAGCAAATATCAGCATCACTGTGGCTAAAGCCAATATAAAGTTATTTTACACATGTAATAGTCCAATGCCGGTGTTTGGTAGGTGACTTCTGTGTGGTGTTTCAGAGAGCCAATCTGCTTCCAATATGTGGTTCTGTCATTTTTAACACATAGGTTCAAAGGTCATCATGTTCATATGTTTCAAGTCAAAGCAAAAAGAACACAGAATATTGTATAAGGGAGAATTTTATAGGCTAGACTGTGTAATGGCATATATTATTTTTGCTCACATTTTATAGATTATAATTCAATTATATTGTCGTATCCAACTAAAAATGTGTCTGCATTTGGGATGGAAAATACAGATTACTTACGTGCCCAAGAGCACAAGGGAATAGGTTTGATGATAGCTCTCAGTGCCTGCTATTTTAACTAGTTATATCCTCTCATTGTACCATACCCTTTTTTTAACGTCACTTATTAGAATTATAATAAAGTAATTATTTAAACAACTATTGGTCTATTGTCCATCTTGCCTCTAAATCAGTATACTCCATAAAGGCAAGAACCGCATCCATTGTATTTAATGTTGTATCCTTAGCAAACTTGCTAGTTTTCTGAACCTTGCAAAGTTCTTGGCATTTAGTACTTTTTCAATAAAAATGTATTAAATAAATAAATAAAATAATGTAAAAGTGGATGAATAAACAAATGATGATTTGGTCCTTGACATAGACCTAGCCTAGCAAGTTATCCTTTGCCAGAGACATATCTAGCTTTCCTCCTGACCTCATGGTTTCATGTTTACTCTGCTTAATTCAAGTAGTGGCAACTGGTTCTGTCCTTGTAACCCATGGTGAAGAAATGAGATGGTCATGTAGTCTCCAGAGCCCAGCTTTTCCTAACTGTGTTGGTTCCTGAGGCTCCTTCTGCTTCTTGTGATGGTGAATTTTATGTGTCAACTTGATTGGGCCATAGTGTCCAGATATGTGGCACCCAGATACATTATTCTGGGATTTTTCTGTGAGGGTGTTTTTGGATGAGATTAATATTTAAATTGGTGGACTTCGAATAATGTAAGTTACCCTCTATGATGCTGGTGTGCTTCCTCTAATCAGCTGAAGGCCTGGATAGAACAAAAGACTAACCTCCCCCCAGCAAGAGGAAATGCTGCAGGAGACAACCTTTGGACTTGAACTGTAGAATCAGCTCTTCTTCGGGTCTCCAGCCTGCTAGGCCATTTTGCAGATTTTGCACTTGCCAGTCTCCATAATTATGTCAACCAATTCCTTCAAATAAATCTTTCTATGTACTGTATACATACATCCTATTGGTTCAGTTTTTCTGGAGTATCCTAATACACTGCTTATATACATTATCAATTTTAGACTTCACTCTAAATAGAAGTATTGACCTTATAGTTGGCATGAATACCTATTTTCTTTTTTTTTTTTTGTTTTGTTTTGTTTTGTTTTGTTTTTTGAGACGGAGTCTCACTCTGTCGCCCAGGCTGGAGTGCAGTGGCGCGATCTCGGCTCACTGCAAGCTCCGCCTCCTGGGTTTACGCCATTCTCCTGCCTCAGCCTCCTGAGTAGCTGGGACTACAGGCACCCGCCACCGCGCCCGGCTAATTTTTTGTATTTTTAGTAGAGACGGGGTTTCACCGTGGTCTCGATCTCCTGACCTTGTGATCCGCCCGCCTCGGCCTCCCAAAGTGCTGGGATTACAGGCGTGAGCCACCGCGCCCGGCCTATGCATACCTATTTTCAAACAGTCTTCACAGAGTTGCATTCATGACCAAGATCAAAAGAAGTCTTTAAATCTGTAGGAATTAAATTACATTTACATATTACCATACTTATTTATTTCACTTGGTTTTAAGCCTTACAAAGGCAAATACTGTATTATATCTTTTTCTGCATCCCTAGCATCTAGCCCGTAGTAGATTTTAAAATTGTGTATTGAATGAAATAAATGAATAAATTTTAATACTTATATGCAGGACTTCATCCCAAACCATTCCTGTCATCTAGCACAAAGCAAGGGAAGTCCTGGTACAATCCTCAAATCATCACCTTTATCCACTTTCCCATGTTATTAATGACATTCTATATGTTGTGGCTGCAGAGAAGTCTTTCACTGTGTCCTCCCAGGGACAAACTCAGCCAGTCACACACATAGGGTGTGGGTTTATTTTCCTATAGCAATGCTGTGAAGAGCCAAATAGTAAAGCACAGTTTGCCCACATAGGATGGCCTGAGTTTAAGTTCTAGCTCTACCACTTATTAATCATGCAAGCTTCCTCAGCTGTAATGTGGGGAAAATAATAATACCTACATCATGATGTTGTAGTATGGATGAAATAAAATTATGAATATAAAACATCTACTAAAATGCCTGGCCATAGCAAGAATACAACACACATTAACTATGAATAGTGATTATTGTGTCCTAAAGAGGTCCCAAGGTCAAAGTCAAAACAACACTCTAAACTGACTTTAATCAAAGGTAAGTTAAGAATAAATACTGCACTGTAATGGCATGTCAGAAGAAGAGGTGAAGGAGGCTGAGGAATGAACAATTAGAAACCGAGTAAAATAGGCAAATAGAGGATGGTCTAAAAGAGATCCAGAAATAGAGCATTATTGTCCTGATATTTCTATCTAGGGAGCCCTTATTTGAGCAAACCAGTCTATCTAAAAAGACCACAGTTAGACAGATTGTCACAGTGCTCTAATCACTTCTAACAGGTCATGGGGAGGGCTGGGCCCAGGGCCTAATATCCCCCAGATTCTCCTGTTCATATTAAGGCACAGAGCTTTCCTATTGTGTGTGCTCAGTTTCTGACCAAATTTTTAATGATACAGCATTCATTTCACTGCCTCATTACTACACACCTGTATTAGTCAGGGTCCCAACAGAAAACAGACGGCACACTCAAATTGGAAAAATTAAGGCAAGTTTAGTAAAAGGATTCTTGCTAGAGTTGTGGACAGTATATAAGGAAACTACAAGAACAGTGCATTACCCCCAAGGTGAGTAACAGATGATCACCTCCAGGTCTGAAGAGGCAAGAAAGGGAGTCAGAGGAGAACCTGGAGAGACAGCAAGAGTGGGGCAAATAAGGATAACGAAGAGCTATGGCCTATACTTGAGAGAAACTCCCAGAGTAGGACATGGAAGGAACCAGGATAGTAATACACTGACCCTACTCTGCTTTCTCCTACCAGTCTTCTAGCAATGCCTTAAGCAAACCCAACCAGAAGCAGAAAATGAGGGAGCCCAAGGTCAGCTCTGGAGTTTATAGCAGGGAGGGGAAAAATAGAAAGTGAATCTGGTGAGGCCACAAACATCAAATATCCAGCACATGGCCCTACCTTCCTAAATGTCTGGCACTGCCCCAGAAGGAATAACTTCATGTGATTTCTTCAAGATAAAGCCAACAGTCTGTCTTCTCTAATAGCCTCATCTACCTCTCAAACTTACACACTCAACTCTTCCATCAGGGAGAAATCCTTTTGCAGCTGGTATAGTGCTCTTTTGGCTTTTCTTTTCCCAATTACCTTGTTTATTCATAGAAATAATGCACTAGAGGGCCCATCCCTTCGGGCCTTTGAATAAGCTCTAACATGTCAGAACTGGCTGGACTTGTCCATGCCTGGAGCTCTACGACACAATAAAACCCAGTAAGATATACTTGGCACTAAATAGGGGCTGATTAGAATGGAATCCTCCATTGATGACACAGGACCTCAGGTTGTAATTCTGAATGTCAAAAGTCATTATACAAAACTGTATAAAATACAATACTGGATTTTTTAAAGGAGTTGATTATTTGCATCCTGGAACATGCATCACTGCATATTCCATGTTAACAGTTCCTGAAGTTAAAAAAACAAACAAACAAACAAACAAACAAAAAAACCCCTGAAGTTTGATAGTTTTGTAAACCAGCCTTGAAATTCTTAGTTCTTAAAACTGGCCACGACCCAAAATGGAAATAGAGAACAAAGAAAATAAACTGTTTTCATAAGTCAGAATCCAGCAGCATCAGAAATCTTGAAAGAGGTTGGAAAACATTTTCAGACTGGTTTTACAACTCCTGTTAGCCTAGTTAATTGATATCACCACCCAAATTTACTTTAACTGGGCTTTGAAAACTTTTAAATTCATCTTCCTAAATGAATACAGTTCTAAACTCTGTGAAGAATGGTGTATTTTCCTGCCCGCTATTAAACTAACCTGAAATTTTATAGCATGCTAGAAATTCTAGTCAAATCTGAAGAATCACCTTGAAGCCATTAATTACCAGATAATCCTGAAACCAAAGAAAAGACTCATATTTATAGATGAATAAAAGAACTCCCAGGTTGGCCTAACCATAAGTTATTTTCTTGGGACCTTCTTGAAGGTAATATCTCTTGGGTGGCAAGGCTGGCACCAGACAAAGTGATGAAGCTGTTTTCATTGCACGGGCTCCAGACGCCTTTGTTGTTTCTATCAGGCTCCCAGGGCAGCCTCGCCCAGGTCTTCTTGATTACCCAGTTCCCTTCTAGTTTAAACATTCCTAGCCCTCTGACTCTTTCTTTTTTTTCTTCTTCTTTTTTTTTTTTAAGATGAAGTCTCACTCTGTTGCCGAGGCTGGAGTGCAGTGGCCTGATCATGGCTCACCGCAGCCTCGACCTCCCCAGGCTCAGGTGATCCTCCCACCTCAGCCTCCTGAGTAGCTGGGAATACAGGTATGCACCACTACTCCAGGCTCACTTTTCTTATTTGTGGAGATGAGGTCTCACCATGTTGCCCAGGCTGGTCATTAATTCCTGGGCTCAAGCAATCCACCCACCTCAGCTTCCCAAAGTGCTAGGATTACAGGCATGACCTATAGCATTGGGCCAGGAAGACTTCTTTATGTGACTGAGTAAAAATGTTTAAATACTTCCTATCTTCCTTCCCCAATGATATGCTAAAAACTGGTGCTTTAACTACAGTGTGTAGTTTTAAGGAGAATCAGCCATGTTGGAAAACACCTGGACAAACAATCAGAGGGCTTGGGTTCTTGCTCCTCCCCTACCACTAAAAGCTAATGTGACCTTGACAGTGTCACTTTACTTCTTTGGCCTTAGATTCCTCTTCTATAAGAAGGTAGTTGAATTTTGTTAGTGATGTCCATGCTGTTTTTTTAGCCTTTCTGCAAAATAGAATATTACATGGGAGCTCAATATGTGAAGCAGAAAAAAAGTAGAGCTGCTCTAGTTTGAAGATGATTTCTACAAACCCTGTGCACTTGACCATCACACTTCCCAATATGTCTTAAGTTTACTCTCCTTTCACGGTAAGACCTTTGATTCATGCATGTGGCTCATGATCTCTGAGGTTCTTCTTTCTTTTTTTTTTTTTTTTGAGACGGAGTCTTGCTCTGTTGCCCAGGCTGGAGTACAGTGGTGTGATCTCAGCTCACTGCAAACTCCACCTCCCAGGTTCACGCCATTCTCTGGCCTCAGCCTCCTGAGTAGCTGGGACTACAGGCACCCGCCACTACGCCTGGCTAATTTTTTGTATTTTTAGTAGAAACGGGGTTTCACCATGTTAGCCAGGATGGTCTCAATCTCCTGACCTGCTGATCTGCCCACCTCGGCCTCCCAAAGTGCTGGAATTACAGGTGTCAGCCACGGCTCCCAGCCTCTTGAGATTCTTCTTTAAAAAGCAGAACTCTGGATCCCACTCCAAAATCTGCTAAATCAGCCTGTCTAGAGGTAGGGCTCGGGAATGTGCATTTAAACAAGCATCTCAGGTGAATTTCATCTACACAAAAGTTTCAGCACAGCAAAGCAATTTGAAAAAGGACTGGGTCAAATATTTCTGATGTCCATCTCTACTCTAAAATTCAACAGTGGTTTTCAGTATTTAAGACTTAGAAAAATCCTTTAAGATCTGATAAAAGCAATGACTCTCCTCCCTGAGAAATATGCAAACAAACAAATATGCATACACATACATTCACAGATACATATATGAAATGTTCCTAGAATTTTAGCAAGCTTATGTACTCAGTTATATATCCCTCTGATGTACATCCATGGACACCCTATAGCCTCATAGTTAAAACCCTTCCAATATTCATGACTTAATAGCGATATTTCAGAGTGAGTGTAGTGATTCACAGGAGCCCTTCTGGGGGGCTTCTGACATTGCACTAAGCCAAAGGTTGCCTCTAAATTAGGACTTCTAACTCAATTTTCAAATTGTTCAAAATAATTGGTATGTCCTTTTTGTTTGTTTTTCTTAACTACCAGGATAGTGTTACCCTGAATATTCCTTAAATACTTACTTCACCACAGGTATGAGGATGACATGGCTAACCCCTAGGCAAACAGCTGACACTTTCTGAAGACCCTCACTGTAAGGGCTGTTCAGTTCCCAAACTGTTTCAATTATCAAATTATGCTTATAGACATTCCTGCCCATGGAACAAGAGGGTCATATCTTCCAACAGGAATGATGCAGCCACCTCACTGCTGGAAATCTAGACATTCTTTTCAGAGGACCCAGGAGTGAGCTTGGAGCTGGTTTTCAATCTGCCAAACAAAACTGTGTGGTGGCGCCAGGCACTCCTATTAAGGGCTGCTCCATAAATATTCATGGACCATGATAACAACCAGGATATTCCTTCCCAAGTCTGTCTTTCTCAAAGTGACCCAGATGTGTCATGTGGAGGGGGGTCTCTAGCATCCAACAGAGATGAGGTCCTGTACTGCCTAGAAAATTTCTTTACGCTTTTATTTTTAAAAACCTTTCTCCTGCAATCAGAGTGATTTTGGCTTTCATTTGCTATTGGCCTGCCAGCAGTAGCCCCTCTCCAAGTCAGCTCCCTACCTACTTCCTTCCAGTCGATAGGGAACCACTTAACGACATGAACATTAACTAATTTGAAGTTTGCTTTTCATCCCAGCACTAATAGGAGAGGAGGAATGTGTTTCTGTTTGCAAGTTTTCCATGCGGGTTAAGTAAAGATTGTTTGCTCAAGTTTGAAGCTTGGAAGAAAAAGGAAAAACAAGGACCATGCCTCATCTTGTCCTTTGAAGGTAGGCAGAAGAGCCATTGTTCCCCGTGCAGCTGAAACTTGTGGGCTGAGAAACCACTGGAGTCTCCTCTCTGAGGTTTCTGAAAAATTCCCCACACATATCATTGTCAGTAACCGTGGCGGGCTGTTTTGTTTCGCCTTTCATTCCTTATTTATTGCCAAAGCAAATGGCAATGACAGTTGAGAATGGAAAGAGTGGCAAGGATTGAAATATAGAAATAAGGCATTGATATAAACAAGAGAAGTTGCTACAAAGGGAAAGGAGTCCCTTCTCAGAGAGCTCAAAATGCGTTTCAGCATCCAGCAAGGCTGGACAGAAAGCAGTTATTTTTAAAGGTAAACAGGTAAGAAGTGAAGCAATGAGTCATCCAGAGCTCCAGGGTGGATGCCCACCCCTCTCACAATGAAAGGATTGCCTCTTAGTTCTTTATAGGTAAAACAGGGCCCAGAACAATGGAAAGAAATATGTTTGAAAATAACAATTAGGACATATCATATTGAAGCCAAAGCTAGATGGATTAAAAAATAAATAAATAAAAAAGAACCTACCTTTCAAAATCTCAAGGAAAGGAAAAAAAAAAAACACCCTTGGAGTGATTCCCTCTCCTTAGCTGTTCAACGGCCAAGCTAAGGATGCCACAATTGATCCGGGGTTTGTTGGAGATTCTGATTTCAAGCGTGGCTTCTTTGTTTCATGGCATATGCAGCATTTTTCATGCTTCTCCTTACATTGTGGTTTTCACAACAACTCAGCAGAACATTCTATTCTGAATGCCCTGAGTCTGTCCCATTTGCAAAGAAAGGGCAACAGAGAGATGAAGTGTTTCAATGTTCCCATCACTGAAAGGATACAATCTGAGGTCTTCAACATGGTCTAACTGGATCTCTGTCATCTGACCCTTGTTTATTGTTCCAGCTTCAAGTTCTAATATTTTGCCCCTTGAACTTTATGATCCAACAATTTCAGAAACATTAATTTCCTCCAAATCACTGCACTGCTTTAGATGTCTATGGGCATTCCGATGACATTCTATCTCCCTGGGCAACCCTCCCTTGGTGCCTTCTCTTCTCTCTGCCTAATCCTTAGCTATCAAGGCATAACTCAGGTGTCATCACATCTAGGAAGTTATTCTTAACACCCTAAACCAGTCCCTCACATGGGCTTAAGCACCTGGGCATGACATTCACAGGAGAATTACCATATTTATTTAAACTATTTCTGTGTTTATCTCCTCCACTAAATCATATGTTCCTCGAGGGCATCTTATTTTCTCAGTATCCCCACTGCCAAACAAAAGGTAGGCACTTAATTGAATTTAATGAAATAAAGAGTAGTATAGAGTAGAGGGAAAAGCACTGAATTTAAATTACAAAGGCCTGATAGGCAAGTTTATCTTGACTCCTCAGCTCACCAGCTGAGGCTAGTTTTATTGCTGACAACTTCAATCTTCCTTCATTGCCAGCACAGTTCTTTGGTGAGCTTCATGGCATCGCCCATGTAACCTGGATCTCCATGCCCATTGATCTCCAATTCTGACAGTCTCTGCCCCAAGTCTTATAAGCAGAACAAAATCATTCTCCAATTCCCCCCACCACCCACCTGGTAATAGCCAATAGCTAATATCTAGGGCAGCACTGAATCAAGAACCAGACTCCTTTCCCCAACCAGCCCATCATTCACTCCACAGTCCTTCTAGATGACTATCTTGAATTTGAATTTTCTGTAACAAGCATGAAATAAATCTATATATGTGGTTTCACTTATTGGATTGAGTCTTATTCACCTCTCTTTGTAATAACCCAACATGTTCAAAACATAGGGTACACTTGATGAACATGAACTAATTAAATATAACTTCTGTGGTTCCTTTTGGGCTTATGATTAGATGTTTTGTGACAGAAACAGATAGTTGTCTATCAAGATGTATGTCTCACCCTTTCTGATGCTGAGATATTTCTGAGAAGAGGCTTAGCTAGAGACTGACTTAGAGACTTTCCAGCACTCCTTGCATCTATAGTGGCTATGTGTTTTTATCAACAAAATGGAAATAGAGGAAATATGTGTCTTGCCTGATCCAAGGCTTTAAAGAAGTGGTTGTAACTTCTTCATGCACTTCGATTCCTGCTGGTTCAATGTAGATGAAAAATGGGCCCTATAGCAAGCGTTAACCAACTTTTTCTGGGTAATAAATTCTTTATGCTTTATTGCCATATGATCTCTGTCATAACTGCTCAACAATGCCTTTATAGTGCAAAGTAGGCATGGCAATACATAAACAAGTATTTGGAACTGTGTTTTTAAAAATTTTTATTTACAAAAAAAGAGATGAAGGGCCATATGTAGCCCATAGTCTGTAAGTCACCAACTCCTGCCTTAGAGGATAGCAGACCATGAGATAGAAGGCTGAATTCTTGAATCCCTCATGGAGAAAAATCAACAACACAGATCAGGATTGCCTGTCTTGGCTTGTTACATGAATATAATAGGAAAATTCTATTTTATTAGGCCATTGGAATTTTGGTGCTTATTTATTAAATAAGTTAGCTTTGCCTTTACTAATACATGATGCTAGTACAAGGTTTATAACTTGAGGATTAAATATGTAGAGTTAAAAGAGCCACCAAGATAAGCTTAAAGCAGAGCCACATGATTTGGTTCTCCTACTTACCAGTTCCCTGACCTATGCTGGCTCCTAGAATCATTTATTCTTTCTCACGTTTTTCCTCCTTTGCTACTTTCCTGTACCCTCTCTCATAGCTTATTAGGCAGTCAATTAAAAAGTGGTAAAACATGATATATTTTATTCCATAGGCCTGTGTTAAAACTGTACTAGCCATACTTAATGTACATAGATATCATTATATCTTTAAATTTAGATGTAAGATGTCACAGATAACCTGGTAAAGAAAAATAGCCACTATTTGCTCTTCACAAATGCATTGCTATCCTCTATGGCCAAAGCTGTGTGGATATCTACGGCATAGTAAAAGATCTAGCCCCTTCTTTTGCATTAATGTCCATTAGATGTTCTTAAAGCAATGCAGCTTGAACCCAGTGTGCCTCAGAGTGTAGTAAAATTCTCATTTAACTTCTAGTTACAAAGCTATCTCAGCCTAGGCATCAAACATGTGTCCAAATTTTGGTGGTGGCAAGGTGGACGGGGCTAGGATATAGAAGGTGGTCAACACTTCAAAAAGGAACAAGTTTAAGGGACAGGTACATTCTGATCTCATAAGCATTCCTGTCCTCTGACAACTAAAGGATTGTTAGTGCGGGGGACAGATTTCTTAGCATGCTTTTAGTTGCAAGTAATAGCAATTCAAAACTCATATCAACTGATTTAAACCACAAAGGGAATTATCTTATTTGTGTGAAAAAAGCTAGTATGGAATTTAGAAATAGTTCGTTCAGGACTCTGGCTCCATTTCCTTGTCATTCTCTTTTCTCTATCCTCCTATATATGACATCTATATCTTCAAGTGACTTCCCTTGTGGCTGCAGCAGTCTCAGATCTTATAAACACAATCATATCATTCAAGGTAAGAGAGGGGTCCTATCCTTTCTCCAATCATGGATTAAATAATCCCAGGTTCTGACTTGACTAACTTGGTTGGGTGGATGGCATTTGTTGATTGGCTTAGTATGGTTCCTGCCCATCCCTGACACAATTACTGTGCCAAAGGGGATGAATGAATGCTGACTGGCTTTTGCTACTTAAGGCCCACCCAATCTGCACGCTAACCGTGTAATGGGGGAAGGGTGGAATGGCTCTGGGAAGATAATTACAATGTCTACCACACTAAGCGAAGGTCAACGCATCATGTGCCTTCCCTCGAGTTTCTTTAAGATCCTCATGCAGGTAGATTTCATACTACTCTATTCTACCAACTCACCAGAGTCCCGGCTTTGCTGCTTTGTAAGAAATCAACCCCATTTTGCTGCTGAGGGAACTGATAATCAGGGATTTAAATCAGTTTCCTAAGACATTGCAGCTGGTAAGTGGTACAGCAAAGGCATAACCACAGCTCCACCAGACTCAGTCTCATTTTCTTATGCCCCATCCTGTGTCTCCCACCTAAAAAATAAGCTGAAGTTAGAGGATGGCCTGCACATTAGGAGATGTCCCAGTCATATGCAAGCCCTAGCTGAACAGTGTGCTCTGTTCTGCTCTCTGACATGCAATGTTTACTGCGAGTATAGAACTTACAGTTTGAGTCTGGAAGAAAATGCATAGTGAGTTATTGTAATCATCATTTCAGTGTCTAAGTACAGTTGACCTTTGAAAAACATGAGTTTGAACTATGCAAGTCCACTTACATGCAAATTTTCTTCTTCCTCTGCCACCCCTGAGAAAGCAGGACCAATTCCCCCTCTTTGTCTTCCTCCTCAGCCTACTCAACATGAAGACAAGAACAAAGACCTATGATGATCCACTCCTACTTGATACATAGTTAACATATTTTCTCTTCCTTATGATTCTCTTAATAACATATTCTTTTATCTAACTTACATTATTGTAAAAATATAGTACATGTAATACATGTAACATACAAAATACATGTTAATAAACTATGTTATCAGTAAGATTTCAGGTCAACACCGGGCTATTAGTAGTTAAGTTTTGGGGAGTCAAAATTTAAACATGGAGTTTTCTACTATGCTGGGGGTCAGCACCCCCAACACTGTGTTGGTCAAGGGTCAGCTACACCATCTTTGCATTGAATAGAGAATGTGTGTATATGAATATGTGCATGTGTGTATAGTTTATTTCCCAGTATTTTTAAAATATTAACAACAGGTGGCCTTTCTGGGTTCTCTTTAATTGTAAAAAAAACCTTCAGAAGTCTATGATACATCACTAGCCTCCCTTCAGAAGCCCTCCAGTGTGTCTTATAAAATCATCCCAGGGTTGTAACATGCACCGACCCCAGCCTGTCCAGCTTGTCATTTCCGAATTAGTGTCCAGACAGACCCACACTTAACACAGGCTTAGTACTTGAGGAAGGCTGAGATTATGCACCCTGAAACCTTCTCCAGCTTTTAACTGTATCATCTGCAATGATCTGGGTAGTAGTATGATGTGTTTAGAGTATGTGAGTACAGATTAAGGCTAAGCATAAGATGTGAGAGAGAGATAATCCCAAATTGGCTACTCAGTTTGCATACTTAACATGATTTTGGGCAGGTCATCAACCTCTCTAAACCTCTTACCTGTAAAACTGGAATAATAATAATAATAACATACACTTCATGTGGTAATCATAAACATAATGTCTGACACATAGCATTCAAAATTGTTCACTGATACTATTATTATAAATATTAATGCTTATTACTCATGATTATTTATCAGAATTGGCATTTTACTCAAATGACCAAATTCACTCCATTTTCTTACTGCTGGACATTAGCTAGATATAATTTCCTTCTGCTTAATATACTGCCTTTGGGAATCTAATCTTTAATTTAAATAAAGTTCTATTTTCCTCTTTCATATTGAAGGAAAATAAACAAACAGATGCAAAACATATTTTTTAATATCTTGGCTATTTACTTTCTGATTTATAGTATCTAGTACTGTGCTTAAAGTTTTTATTCCATTTCTTTTTTTGTTAGCTAAAGTAGCAGATCTTCTTATAATTTCCTTCAGCAATTTCTTTTGATACTTATCAAGTCCAAGCAACTAAGACACAGGCCCTGTAAGGAAAATGTCATCTCTATATAGTCAATAGACCCAGGTTTCAATGGGCTTAACCTGAGCTCTGGCCTGCACAGCACTTCAGTGTTACATCCCAAGGGTCTCGGAGCTAATGAAACATGTTGCAATCCTAATATCTACTTAAGCAAATTGAATGTGGCCATCCAGGAAAATTACTCCGTTGTCATAGTAACTCTTTTACTACTTAGTTCAAGAAGAATAGAAAAAAAGAAAAATAAAACCTGGCAGCCAACTTCACAACCCAAAATAAAGTTGCAGGAGGTACAAAGCAGAGACAAATGAGGGATTTAATTCAATATGGGGGAAAACACCTGAAATGCAATGAACTCCCCATAACACACACTACCTTAGCATACTTAGACATAAGGTTGATGGTGTCTAAGCAAGAAGCTCACAGAATGTGAAACATGGAAGAGCTCTTAGGAGATCTAATTTGAGCCCTTCATTTTACAAATAAAGAAACAAAAGTCCAGAGAGGTAAAACAACTTACACAAGTTCACACACTCCGTTATCAGCCCATACTGAAGCAGAAACAAGGTCTCCTGCTTTTCTGCCCAGGAATCTTCTGTCTTATCATTCTATGTCTGGGATGTAAAGGCAAAAAAAAGTTGCATACAAAAGATATTTTGGGCCGGGCGCGGTGGCTCAAGCCTGTAATCCCAGCACTTTGGGAGGCCGAGACGGGTGGATCACGAGGTCAGGAGATCGAGACCATCCTGGCGAACACCGTGAAACCCCGTCTCTACTAAACAATACAAAAAACTAGCCGGGCGAGGTGGCGGGCGCCTGTAGTCCCAGCTACTCGGGAGGCTGAGGCAGGAGAATGGCGTAAACCTGGGAGGCGGAGCTTGCAGCGAGCTGAGATCCGGCCACTGCACTCCAGACCGGGCTGCAGAGCGAGACTCCGCCTCAAAAAAAAAAAAAAAGAAAAAGAAAAAAAAAAAAAAAGATATTTTGGAGTCTTTGCTTTTTTTTTTTTTTTTTTTTTTTTAATTATAAAGGATTGACTCAGTGCAGCAAGCGGAAAGCAGGTTAATTTTAAACCCATTCCAGAACTGAGCAGTTATTGAAAAAGAAAGATCTCACTCATCATACATCAATTACCCATTGACTTTGTGCTAAGCACTATGCCGGCTTCCTGAAATCAAGGATGATTTGGTCAAAATGCTTAGTATATTCATAGTTCTTTCAAAAGTAGAATACCTTATGTTTACACTGAAAGCCAAAAGTTTGAAAATCTCCAGCTCCAAGGGATTTATTCTCTATTTCACAAACCTTAGAACATAAGGCAAAGTTATGGTACTAACAAGCAACAGCTGCAGCCTCATTTTAACTCTATGATGCTTTCAATATCAAGAAAGCATAGAAATTGCAAACCGGTGCCAGAGAGGCCTTTTAACATTATCATTGATGAAAACGGGGACAATATCTAGTCAAAAAAAAAAGGAGGCCCAGGAAATTTAGACGGTAAATATCATGGTCTAGAAACATGAAAACTGGCTCCTTTATGCACAACATTGCTCAGTCTACAGGTTAACATTACTATGCCATGCCCATCTCGACCTCATGCCAACCCATTTGATTCACCAACCAGGACCAGGCACTTTGGTCTTATCACTAAATGATGTCCCTTGACTTTTTGGTTGAACAATTTTTTTTTTTTTTTGGCAAGAAGTAATCCTTAAATTCCAAGTGATTGCAGAGGAAAGAGGTCTTGGTATCCCATTCTTAAATCAGCATCCCCCAAAGCCAGAAGCAACCTGATGATTATACAGAATTAAACCCAGTAGGCATTGCAATAATTAAGAGAGAGCCTATTAGTTGGCGGTCATGGAGAGAAGTGACTAAGGGACAAAAAGATCCCATAGAGATATGGAAACATCAGTTTATACCAAGTGAAAATATGCTCCTGCCTGGGACTTGGTGGTAGATTTTGTTTCTCTAATTAGGCTATCAGTGGAGCACAAAATTGGTGCCAATCAATCTTCTTTGGGTAGATGGATAAGTAGGTAGTTGGATAAGAACAGAATTATAGTTAACAGTGATGGTGTTGATAAATTCTAAAATAAGGACGATGGATGGATACATTCATGCAGTCATTCATTCACCTACTGAAAAGTATTTGTTAAACAGCTATTATATAACAGATTCCGCTCTAGATGTTAGTTACAGCAATAAAATTGACAACGTACTGTCTCTCATATAAATTCCAGTAGGCTTTACATTCTACTGACAGGAAGGAGAAAACAAAACCTGACCAAAAAACATTCCATGTGGTAATAAATGCTATGAAAAAAAAATAAGGAATGAAGGGGTACTGGCTGATGAGGGTAGAGGCAGGGTTCTGAGCAGGAAATAAGTTTGAAGTGTTTTAAAAGCAGAAGAACAAGCATTTTACAACTGTAGTAGAGGACAGGGGAAAAAATATTGTTAGAAATTAGGCAGACACAAGAATACGTGTCACTTTAGGGGACATGATGAGGATTTCAGATCTTTTATAATGGGCTGGGAAACCACTGGGAGGTTTTGAGATGGTAAGTTGGGTGACCTGATTTACATTTAAAAGTATCACAATTTCTTTATGAAAAATAGGATGAGGAGAACTGGAATGGGTTGAAGGCGCAATGTGGTGAAGAGTTTATGATAATCCAGGAAAGGTGTGATGGTCTCAGGGACTTGAGAAGTAGCAGTTTGTGGGACAAGAAGTGGTCAGAGAAGAAAATAACAGGACCAATTGATTAGATATGAAGACAACAGAATAATTCCAAGATTGTTTCTAGGATTGGGAACTCAGCACATCTGAAAAAATTATGGTCCCATTTCTGAGATGAGAAAGACTAGGGGAGAGTTTTTGAAAATGAAAATCAAGGTTTCTGTACTAGAAGCATTAAGTTCAAGAAGCCAGTTGAATCAAAGAAGACAAGCCTTGTACATGGCTGGATATATGTCTGGAGTTGAGGGAAGTGGTAAGGTCTAAAGTGATGATATAGTTTGGATTTATTGCCCTGCCCAAATCTCAGATCGAATTGTAATCCCCTGTGTTGGAGGAGGGGCCTGGTGAGAGGTGATGGGATTATGGGGGGTGGATTTTCCCCTTGCAGTTCTTGCAATAGTGAGTTCTCAGGAGATCTGGTTGTTTAAAAGCGTGTAGCACCACCCCCTTCACTCTCTCTTCCTCCTTCTCCAGCCAAGTAAAACGTGCCTGCTTCCCCTTGGCCTTCCATCATGATTGTAAGTTTCCCGTGACCTCCCAGCCATGCTTCCTGTACAGTCTGCAGAATTTTGAATCAATTAGGCCTCAGGTAGCTCTTTATAGCAATGCAAGAATGGACTAACACAAGTGGTAAGGTCTAATTAATGTAGAAATTTAGAAGTCAGCAATGCATGTGCTAACTGATTGGTAATGGCTGCAGAAACACTGTGTTAAGAAGACTGAGGGCCAGGCCCAGTGGCTCAGGCCTATAATCCCAGCACTTTGGGAGGCTGAGGTGGGCGAATCACTGGAGGTCAGGAGTTTGAGACCAGCCTGTCTAACATAGTGAAATCCCATCTCTACTAAAAATACAAAAATTAGCCAGGAATGGTGGAGCATGCCTGTAGTCTCAACTACTTCAGAGGTTGAGGTGGGAGGATCACTTGAGCCCAGGAGGCAGAGGTTGCAGTGAGACAAGATTGTGCCATTGCACTCCATCCTGGGCAACAGAGTGAGACTGTCTCAAAAAAAAAAAAAAGAAACTGAGATTGGTTAGCAATTCAGGTACCAATAAATCCCATGATTTTGGCACTTTGAACACAGCAAAAGGGATACAGGATACAACTAGGAAGTCTTACAGAATACATAATATTAAGTAAGATGTTTTATATGACAAGATATACCCTAAGATAAAAGTTTGGGTTAGGCATAAATATTGAATGAGGAATCTTTTATAGGGCAGAATATGTATAATAATAGTTACCACTCTTTGAGTGCTTATTTTATGCCATTTACATTATGATTTCATGTAATCTTTTTAATCAGTTTGAAAAATAGGTATTATTTTAAAAGTTTGTTTTCCAAGTAATAAAATGAAAATTTTAGCAACCAAGTTCATAAGGCTAGTAAGCAATGACACTGAAATTCAAAATCAGGTTTGTCAAATTTCAAAGTCTATGATTATTCTGTTACATCACAGGAAATAAGGTTTCTGTACTAGAAGCATTAAGTTCAAGAAGCCAGTTGAATCAAAGAAGACAAGCCTTGTACATGGCTGGATATATGTCTGGAGTTGAGGGAAGTGGTAAGGTCTAAAGTGATGATATAGTTTGGATTTATTGCCCTGAGTCATAATAGGGACTGAGTCATAATAAAGACTGGGCCAACATGGTGAGTAGAAACAACTTCAAATCAAAAGCAATGGGGCCTCCCAGGGATAGAGACCCTATGTCATTTGGATAACAGAGGCAAGGGGAGAGTATATGCTGATAACTCATTTTCATTTGTTTATTCAATTAATCTATTAAACTCCAAAAGGTAGTGGGGGAAGAAAGCCAGACCAAGACTGAGTTTATGATTTAGATTGCCTTGAGTATGAGGAAGCAAAATGAGGGCTCTCACAAACTTATAGGGCAAGAGGGTTCTACCAGAGTGAAAGAAAATCATTTCCCTAACTATAGCTTGCCTTTACAGCTGGAAACTGCAAAGGGTTAGGCACAGAAGTGTGTACTCTCTTTCCCAGTGTCTCTTCAAGGAAACCCTAGGAGCCTACTAACACTCAACCCATCGTCATTACACAGTCAGTCAACTTTTTATAGGCCAGGAACCGACAATAATTTACAGATCATACCAGCTGAGTTATGGATCCACCCAAACAGTTAAATTCAAGACGGCAGATACTAAATTAAGTATCCAATATCTACCAGCAACTACCAGTGACTTCCCGATGAGTAAGACATTTCTGCTACCCTCATCAAGTTTATTATTCTATAAAGAAATGATATAATATATATGCACACATACGCATACAATTACTAAGAGGCATAATATAAATGTCTTCAGAGAGCTATGAAGAAAATGTTCTCAGAAAAACTAAAAACATCCTGTGAGGATTGGGAAATGGTTTATGGATTTGCTTGTTTGTTTGTTTTAATGGGGGGAGATAATAAGCTAGACAGAGCTGACCAGAAAGAACATTCCAGGTAAAGAAAAGCAGCGGGAAACTATGACCCATGTTTACACATCAGCGTCAGTAAATCTTCCTGCTTGGAATGCTTAGAAGATGGTCTGGAGATACTTCCACCCGCTACTTGATGAGTTTCCAGCCTGAAAAGTTTGTTGGTGAGTATTTTGGAGGTGGCAAACCTATTTGAGAATTTCATGAAAGTGAGAGATCTTCACTCAAGAAAAATATACCCGAATCTCTATGTTAAAAAAACACAGACACATATACATATACACCCTGAGATACACTTTTTTCCAGTTCCTTCAAAAATTCCAGTTATCACCTTTCCAGAAAAAGCCATGTCCAGCCAGTTTCCCACCAGGTCCAGTCCTGGCTCTTTACACCAGAAGCAGACTGGGAATGGCCCTACCATTTGTTCAGTTGTAATTAACGCATGTCAGACTACAGGGCTGCTTAGTCTGGTGGTGAAGCATAAACTGAAATGAAGGGCACTGAGCCACTGCCTCCTCAGCAAGGCTCCCTAGTGAATAATGACAGCTCTATACTAGCCAGAGAAAGAAAGAATTAGTGCATGCTACGTGGCAGCAGCTTGCAAAGGAAAATTGCTCTGTGGCTATTTAAACATTTGAATGAGTTCAAAGGAAAAATGTGTGCATAAAACCATGCCCTTAACATATGTGCATCATGATGACAATTATTTGAATTCAGTAATTCAGCTTTTGCCACACTGGCTCTGCTGCTGTAGCCATGGGCATTACCTAATAATCTGAGTAGGTTTTTCTCAGTTTACTTGTTTCCCAACAAGCTGGTTAGACTCTACCAGAAGACTTAGTTAAGAAATTGCAAACGATTGGTCTTGTTTGACTCATAGGTTTATTTTATTTAGCCCATATATATATTTTTTTAAATCTTGGATTTTCTTTAACATTTTGAAATTAGGAGATTATGCATGAAAATCCAGATTTCTAATGACTTTTTTAAAATTCTGGAGATCTGACAATAAATGGCCCATTGGACATATTTCTTCATGGCAACAATTATCTTAAAATGAATTACAACTGCTCCTTTTAGGAATAGCATGGGTTATGTGGTTTGCCACAGCCCTACCAGCTCAAGTTGTGTTATGTTCAACATGCTTCATGCATTTATAGTACCTGCCTTGTCCCTGAACATTTAAGTATGCAATTTTTTTTTCTTGTCTCTCTCTCTCTTTTAATCTTCTTCTTCTTCTTTTTTTTTTTTTAGACAGAGTTTGACTCTTGTCAACCAAACTGGAGTGCAATGGAGTGATCTCGGTTCGCTGCAACCTCTGCCTCCTGGGATCAAGTGATTCTCCTACCTCAGCCTCCCAAGTAGCTGGGATTACAGGTGCCCGCCACTGCGCCCAGCTAATTTTTTCTATTTTTTAGTAGAGATGACGTTTCACCATATTGGCCAGGCTGGTCTCGAACTCCTGACCACCCGCCTTGGACTCCCAAAGTGCTGGGCTTACAGGTGTGAGCCACCGCACCCAGGCTAAGTTTGCAATTCTTAATCTAGTTAATACATCATAAATTATTGGGGCAGTGATATTTATGAATATGAGCTATAGAATCTGGCCTACCCGGGTTTGAATCTTTTTTTTATTCCCCTTGAGATGGAGTCTTGCTCTGTTGCTCAGGCTGGAGTGCAGTGGCATGATCTCAACTCACTGCAACCTCCGCCTCCCGGGTTCAAGCAATTCTCCTGCCTCAGCCTCCAGAGTAGCTGGAATTACAGGTGTGTGCCACCACGCCTGGCTAATTTTTATATTTTTAGTAGAGACGGGGTTTCACCATGTTGGCCAGGCTGGTCTCAAACTCCTGACCTTTTGATCCGCCCCCAGCCTGGGTTTGAATCTTTACTATCTGCTAGCTGGGTGAAATAAGTTACTTAATTTCCACAATCCTCAATTTTATCACCAGTAAAATGCTGATAATAGTGTCTGTCTTACACAGTTTCTGAGTAAGAGTAAAGTTAGCTATGTTTAGCACAACGTTCATTATGTCCTTACCTGGAAATAGTGGTCAAGGTATATTGATTTACCTTTCACTAATTACTGTTCCTCCCTGGGGAAGGATCATACTTTTACACCCCACTGAAACCAGGCTTAGTCATATGACTACTATGGGCAAATAAAATGTGAGCAGAAATGAGGTGTGTCACTTCCACGGGAGTCTTTAAAGACAGTTTGTACTTTACCAATGCTGTATACTACTGCAACTGATGCTGCTTCAGATAGTGACCCATCTAACGCCTGGGTCCTGGGAGAAGTTCAAGGACAATGTGGAGGAGAGTCCCTAGCTGACTCTTGGCAGACATGGAGAGCGAGTGAGAAATAAACCATTTTTATTTGAAGCCATTGAGATTTCAGAGTTACTACAGCATAACCTGACCTGTTTTGACTGACATTATAGTGGTAATTATTATTTTATCATTATCATAATAATGACTACTATTCGAAGTGATTGCTCTCACCAAACCCTACTTTCCTTTATTTCCAGAGCTCCTAGCAGAGAGAACAGAAGACCCATAAGTTCTGCTCTTTTTCTCGTCCCCCAATTCCATCATGTACCCTGAGCTGACCTTGCAGGTATCCACTTCTCACAGTCCTCAATATCCCAGTGGTCACAAGCCTTCAGAGGAAGGGAAAAAAAATCATTTCTTTTTACGCTAAGATTGCTTCTCCCTTCTCAATGTGCAAATAACCAAAATTGTATTCATATCTTATAAAAATATGCAAAGAAAATGTCAGTTTTTTCCACTTTTTATTTCATCTTTCTCCAAAGCTGCTACCCTTTTGGCTAGTAGGAGAAAATTCTCTTTAGTTGAATCTAGGAAATTTAGCCTGATTCAGTAATGTAAACCTAAAGGTGGCAAACTAGGACCTGAAAACCCACCATGGGTTTGTGTGTATAAAGTTTTGTTAGACCATAGTCACCTGCTCATTTACATATGGTTTATGGCTTCTTCCATGCTACAAGGGTAGAACTGAATATTGGCAGTAGAGTCTGTATAGCTCAAAAAGCCTACAATATTTGCTCACTAGCTCTTTGTAGAAAAGGTTTGCTGGGCCTTGATTTAAAACCTCTTTTTAGTAAATTACCAGTCTCTTTTTGGATAAAATTCTTAATCTTTCAAATTTCTCTCTCCTCATTTAACTCCTCTCTAAGAAGATAGCTGGATATAAGGGGGTGAATGATTTCTGTGCCCTTTTGGAAGAGCCTGGGTTCTTGAGTGCACATGGTACCCTCAGGGTTCTTGCTCATATCTACGGCAGGGTGGGTGATATGGATTGCTCTCTGGACTAAGGACCACTGACATGAGACTGGTCTTATTCCTGAGAGTTCTGCTGACATTCCAGGCTGAAGTTTGTGCTGGCAAAACTCATGTCTGTTCTCTTTTTGTCTGTCATAATCTGGTATCTTCCCTGATGGCGTGACTGTAGATGATGCTGAAAGCTCCACCAAAAGCCAGTTGTAACTTCCTTGCAATCATCCACTAAAGAACCACCTTTATTTAATGCCAGGAATATTTTCTGGCAAACTCTTCAGATAAAATCTCAAGTAACCTCTGCATCCTGTCCCAAGCGCATATGATAAACTCTTCATGGGAGATACGGGTGGTTCTGAAGGGCTACACTCAGGCTTTCCTTCCACTTAACCATACTGGGATGCCACGTTTCACATTAGGTAGACTACCTATAAGGAAATTATCTTCTAGAATCTTAAGCGGAAAAGAGGGAGCAGGAATCTCTCAGCCCTCAGCGTTTTCTTTAAATCACCAAACATTCTTCCTGTCTCTGATATTCAATTCTAAAGGTAGTTGGGCACATAATTGCCCATCTACTGTTTCTACCCCAAATGTCTCTAGCTGATATGAGTATTACAATTCTGCTTTTGCTGTCTATTCAGGATGTCTACTACTAAAACTACATAATCAAGCCTGCCAGCCAAGGCTCTCAATATATTAAAAGGCAGGATAGTGGGAATATGAGAAAAAAAGATATTTAGTATATTAGTTCCTCTTAACAAACTTGGGCTTGAAGAACATAATATTGTTGCAGCTTTGAAAAATCCTAATGGGGTATCAGAACCTAAATGTTATCTTTCTTTTCATTCCTGCTGAAATGTGATAGATATAGCACTTGGGCTTACTGAGGAAAAAGTCATACACACTGAAAATCAAAAGAGAAGAACACATTAAAAGCATTCAAGGCCAGGTGCAGTGGCTCACGCCTGTAATCCCAACACTCTGGGGGGCTGAGGAGAGTGAATCACTTGAGGTCAGGAGTTCAAGAACAGTCTGGCCAATATGGTGAAACCTCCTCTCTACTAAAAATATAAAAATTAGCTAGGCTTGGTGGTGAATGCCAGCTACTTGGGAGGCTAAGGCAAGAGAATCACTTGAACCTGGGTTGCAGTGAGCCAAGATCATGCCACTGCACTCCAGTCTGGGTGGCAGAGTGAGATTCTGTCTCAATAAACAACAACAAAAAAAGGCATTCGAAAAGTATTGGTCACATTGCATATGCACAGGATCAAACTCACTTGAAGAGAGCGGAATACAAGAGAAATTCATTATGAAAACCCTACCTGCCACTGCAGTGGGACCACCCTCAAGCCTGTTCTTAATCATGGTTGTTGGATCCACCTCAACAGATGTGGAATAGGCATTTTACAAAGGGAGATTTTCATTCATGTAAATGGGCATTTCTTGACCAGGGTCTTCCCCCACTTTAACATGAAGTGGTTGGATTGGAAGCTGATCGAGGTCACTCTCAACTCTGAAACCAAGATCAGAATCAGGCAATGCAGCACAGTAGTAAGAGGACAGTCTTCAGGTAGTACAGCCCTGGATTTGAATCCTGAGTCCGTCCAAAAAAAATTAGCAATTCCAACCACCTGCCCTTTAAACAAACAACAGAAAAAGTTATTACTTTTAACTAAAAGGACAATTGCTGTATCCAGAATACCACACGGATCAGCAAAGTTAGATTCCAGTTTGGCAGGCTGTCAGAATCTCATTGAACACACCCCTCTTCTTATTTTTTCTTATATGACTTTTGAAGGTCTAACCCAGTCCCTGGGTTTGAGCCACCCAAGAAATGTGGACACTGAAATTTTTGAGAGTCCCTGTGCTTACAGTTCCTGACCTCTGAAATGCCCAACAGTGTCTTTCTTTGTGATCATTTTATGATTTCTCCAGACTAAGAGGCCATAACTCAAAATGATGTCTGGTCACTTATTCAGTAGTCACTCTCAGAAATATTTTTGTTAAGTACTGACAAGTTTGGAAGAGATGATTAAGTTACCAAACTTCAAGCCATGGAAAGAATCTCAGATTGGCTACAATTTTGATTGGTATTAGATCTTGGTACAGAAATGGAAATGACCAGTATTATCTAGGAATAAAGACAATTAATGGAACAATATGTCTGTCTTGTAGCTGTTTCTTAAGCATACCTAACATATTTATTTAGGTTATATATATAATTAATAAATAATATATTTATTTAGGACATATTTATGCCATTTGCATAGTTACAAAAACTTCTTATTCTTAGAGAAAAAGTGGATGGAAGTGTCATACCTAGAGGTTTTAATGACAATTATTGTATGAGTGTGTGTGAATGTATGTATACACATGCTAAATGTGTGAAACACCCCTCAAGTACTATTACCCTTTGTGATCTTGGGCACACTGTACCTAAAAAACAGGTTGAGAAGAACATCAGTTATACTAGGCAAAGGTCCAAGGGGCAGGTTTCCTTGAGATCAGCAGACCCCTGAGATAGACCCCTGAACCTGAGGCAAGGCAGAAAGCTAGAGTTAGACAAGGCAAGGCCTATCATAACTAGATCTCATTTATTCCTCACACCAACCCTGTAAGACAGGAATAGACAAGTTCAATATCTTGTCCATCATACAGCAGAGTTAAGGCATATTAATACAACCAAACAGTCAAACTCTAGACCCTGCTTTTCTACCACTCTGAATATTCTCTTCTCCTGTAATCTTGAATACAAAATCATAAGAGAAGGAATAAAAAGTAGGAAAGACCAAACAAAAGTTGAGAAATACAGTAAAAACTTTAAGGCAAGATGCACCATGAACAATATCTAGGTATTAATGAGTGTACTTTGCTTGTAGGGATCTTACCGTATCATGAAGAATCTGAAATGAACTAATGACTGGATGATAGTTATTTCATAGACATTAGTCCAGGAACTATTGCCTTTAACCAAGGATGCTGGGAAATAGGCAGTGCTTACATAAAGGGATGAATCTCTAAATAAGGGGAATTTTATTCAGGTCAAAAGGAAAAGGACACATAGGGGGAGGAGGGAGATTTGAGGAATTGTTATTACTTTGACAATTACAAAGATAATTGCTCAGTTTTTCTGGATATATAAATAATTCAGAAAATGCTATTGAACTTCTCTGTTAGATCCCTGAGTAATACATATGTAACAAACCTGCACGTTATGCACATGTACCCTAGAACTTAAAGTATAATAATAATAATAAATAAATAAATAAAAAGAATTTGGAGCAAAAATTAGTAAGTAGTTTCCCCTTGCTACGGTCTAAATGTCCCCCAGAATTCACATGTTGAAATGTAATCCCCACTGTCGTGGTATTTAAGAGGTGGGGACTTTGGGGAAGCGATTAAGTCATGACAGCTATGCCTTCCTGAATGAGTTCATATCCACCCCTCCTTTTTTTTTTTTTTGGAAACAAAGCTTCACTTTGATGTCCAGGCAGGAGTACAGTGGCGCAATTTTGGCTGACTGCAATCTCTGCCTCCCAGGTTCAAGCGATTCTCATGCCTCAGCCTCCCAAGTAGCTGGAAATAAAGTCATGCACCACCACGCCTAGCTGCTTTCTGTATTTTTAGTAGAAATGGGATTTCACCATGTTGGCTGGTCTTGATCTCCTGGCCTCAAGTGATCTGCCTGGCTCGGCCTCCCAAAGTGCTGGGATTACAGGTGTGAGTCACTGCATCCAGCCTTAATACCCCTATAAGAGAGGTTTCAGAGAGAGAGTTTGCCTCTCTTGCTCTTCTGCCATGTGAGGACACACTGTCTATCTGCTCTGGAGGATGCCATCTTGGAAGTAGGCGCCAAGCCCTCATTAGGCACAAAGCCTACCGGTGACTTTATATGGACTTCCCAGCATCTAGAATTGTAAGAAATAAATTTCTGTGGTTTATTAGTTACCCAGTCTGTGGTATTCTGTTATAGCAGCACACAGAGTAAGACACTCATGCATTCAAAAGACTTATAAGCCAAGGAGACACATATAACCACAGAAAAAGCATCTGAATTTAATTTTTTTCTTTGAAAATGAATATATAGAAGGTTATTCAAAGTGTGTAGAATGTCATTCTTCCCCATTTTGGAGCACCAATGGAAATTAAGCTCCTTTTGCCTCAACACATAAGCTTGTATTACAGTTTCCATGCAGATTAAGAATTTATGTTGTGGCACCATGTCATTAGATTTAAGAATCTTTATGCATGAAGCAAACACTCATATTTGCAAGCATTCTAGCCAACAGGAGAAGGTTTCTTGTAGATACAAAGCTAAAGAAAAAGTGAGTAACATTTCACTCCATTCCATAACAATTTGTCCTTTCTCTGAACTCTGAAACATGATTTAGCCCTTTATCATAGTGCCTGCTAACTATTCCCCAGTTGTTAAGTCAGTCTCCTTTATCCCTAAAACAGGTTACAAAATCCTGAAGGGCAGAGATGGAGTCTTCAGCTTCCTTTGTACTAGCCTCAATGTCCAGCTCAATGCCAAACCTGAATATGGTGCCTGGCACTGGCTCCCTCAAGTTGACATAAAGAAAAAGAATCTCAGTCAAGAAAGAGAAGGGGAAGGTTCAAAGGCATTTGGCTAGGAAAGACTGGAATAGGTTTTGCAGTTTTAATGATACAGCCTGATATTTTGGAAAGACCTGAATTTTCTGAGAGGACCATACGGATTGCATACATCATAGACAAAGGTAAAGGCTGCCTAGAGTCAGCGGACTGGCTGAGCCTCAAGTTCATACTTACGTTGTTATTTACTGGCACACATAGAGTCTATTGGCTTTCCTTTAGTGCTGTTTTTCTGTAGAAACTATTAAGCTAGAAAGGAAACAAACTAAGAAACTGAAATATTCACTGAGTCCCACAGATCCCCAGCAGGGCACTGATCATGTGTCCATAAAACTCTCTAGTGGCCCCAGATGGCAGTAGAAGCCACAACTTCTGTCCTTGCAAAACCTGTAAACTTTATGGTGGTTCAGACAGCTTTTAACATATTCACCTGTGTTTCCCTCTGTCTTTCACTCACTCATTTATATGGTTTGTCTGTGTCCCCACCCAAATCTCACCTTGAATTGTGATAATCCCCAGGTGTCCAGGGCGGGGCCACATGGAGGTAACTGAATCATGGGGGTGGTTCCCACATACTGTTCTCATGGTAGTGAATAAGTCTCATGGAATCTGATGGTTTTAAAAATGGGAGTTCCCCTGCACAGGCTTTCTTGCCTGCCACCATGTAAGACATAACTTTGCTTCTCATTCACCTTCTGCCATGATTGTGAGGTCTCTCCAGCTATGTGGAACTGTGAGTCTATCAAACCTTTTTCTTATATAAATCACCCAGTCTTAGGTATGTCTTTATTAGCAGTGTGAGAACAGATTAATACACTCATTAATCATTTATTTTTGCAGCATATTATTGACAGTCTATTTGTGCCAGGATCAATGATTATGCCACATGACTAGGTAACACTAAAAAAAAGTTTGAAACTGACCCCCAAGCATTCAGGATATCTGAAGAATTCGCTTAGCCATGAAGAAAGACAAGCAGGGTCCAAAGGAAAGAAAGTGGAGCTGTATTTGGGTTCATTTCTCAACATGGATCTTTTCATCCCTAAATGTATTTTTCCTTTTCTCTGAGCTTTCCAGCATAGTCTCTTCTTTAGGCCTGGATTTTGCCTGATTTTTTTTTTTTTCTATCAAAAAACAGCAGAGATTCTGGTTTGAGGGCTTCACTTGGCTTTCAGAAAGATGGCTTATTTGGGTTTAATTTTTATTAGAAAAGACTATGGGTCCTTTTGCTTTTCTTCCACCCTCTCTTTTTTTCCCGTGGATTTGCTTGGAAAATGTCTGAAATCTCAGAGTTATATGAATAACTGAAACATATAAGCAAGCATAAACTTTCAAGCCCTGACTTGGCAAGAGGAAGTACATTATAATTCCTCACAATTGGATAGGAAAGCCAAGCATGATGTGAGGGAGGGGCTGAGGTGGTAGTGGACACCCCCCTTATCAATATGCTCAGCATCATTTATAGGGGAGAGCTTGAAAATTAGCTGGACTATCATTATTGAAGATCAAACCTGGTCTGTCCTTTTCTTCTTTTTCCCTTTCTGTCATCCTCTGGCCCATCCTCCAGCCCTTCTAACCTACCAAGAGATTCTCAAAAACCTTTCAT
The DNA here is from genome assembly GCF_043159975.1 of Macaca nemestrina. Lineage (NCBI taxonomy): Eukaryota > Metazoa > Chordata > Mammalia > Primates > Cercopithecidae > Macaca > Macaca nemestrina. Next base: position 36,971,766 of record NC_092136.1, read on the forward strand.
GAGTTGTCTCTTTTACGTCAGCTCATCCCTCTGCCTATATTTTCACCTCCCTCAGAACTTAAGCACAAGTTACCATATGGCTTTACAAGCACTGTTACTTGTCTGTCTCTATGGTTTATATTTCCTACTAACCTCTGATGTTCATGAGGGTTGGATAATATTGTTTTCACTTTGAATCTCTGAAATTTAACACAATAACTGATGTAATAGATGCACAATAGATATTTGATGAATAAATGAACTTAAAATAACTGATATTAGTTCAGCACTGACTCTGTGCCAGGTACTGCATGAAGTGTTTTATACATACGAATTCGTTTAGTTATCACAACACCCTATGAAGCAAGAACCATTATTTTCTCCGTATTAGTCTGTCCTCACGCTGCTAATGAAGACATACCTGAGACTGGGTAATTTATAAAGGAAAGAGGCTTAATTGACTCCCAGTTCCACATGGCTGGGGAGGCCTCACAATCACTGAAGGTGAATGAGGAGCAAAGTCACATCTTACATGGTGACAGGCAAGAGGGCATGTGCAGGGGAACTGCCCTTTAAAAAACCATCAGATCTCATGAGACTTACTCACTGCCATGAGAACAGAACGGGAAAGACCCTCCCCCATGATTCTATTACCTCCCACTGGGTCCCTCCCATGAACCATGGGGATTATGGGAGATACAATTGAAGATGAGATTTGGGTGGGGACACACCTAAACCATACCATTATCTATCTCAACACCATTTCTATGTTTCAGGTTCCTCATCTGTAAAAAGGCAATGACTACAGGACATATGGTGAAGATAACTCAGAGAGAGTTATCTTCTGAGATAAGATGATAAAGCACAGAGAGGTAAAGTGATTTGCTCAAGTTACACAGTAAAGGCTTGAGACAGGATTTGAACTTGAGTCATCTGACCCAAGAACCTACACTCCAACTCACCATACTATACTAAATGGGGATAGACTTGTAGAATCAAAAGAAAGATTGAAAAGTATATTGTCCAGTGGTTTTGAAACTTTCTTAGCAGTCAGACGTTTCTTTCCTGGGAAAAATCTTTAACAGCTCAAGAGGTAATACAAATGACAGTAGATAATCAAAGTGGTTGGTGGTGGAGAGATCAACCCCTGTTGCATGGCCTTCTCTCCCTGCTCTGTGGGTGCCCCGAAGCATCTCAATGAGTGCAGAGAACTGAGTTTGAACATTACTGCTCTAGCCCCGGTCCCTTCAATTAAAAAATGAGATATCCTTCATCCTAATTTGTTTGCTAAATGTTGTGTATTTGCTAAATATACTAAATCATTTGTTCAAGGACACACAGCTAGTAAGTGGCAGAAACCGGGTCTTCTGGCTCCAAGGCCAGTGTTCTTTCCACTATATCACGCCAATGTAATTGATTTCCAATCCTAGTTTCATGCCAACGAGGCTGTCCTAGTTCTCTCATATTGTAAAATACGTAGCAAAATTCTCAAAGCAAAAGCAGCCATTTATTTTAAGAAAATTTATTGCCATATTTTTGTTGTTAATGAGCAGAGAATGGGACAAACTTATATAATCAAATGATAACAAGATAACGTCACTGCTAAGATACCGCAAATCTAAAAAGGTTGAAGTCCAGAGTGATATTCAACCATGCAAACTAAACCCATACATTCAGATTCTGACCTTGAACAACTAATCCTTAGAAAATCCACAATCTATTAGCTTTACGCAGTTGTATTTGGAGGGAACAGCAAGTGAATTGATGTTTTTCAAAACAAGGTAATGAAAGCCCAGTGTTTACTGTACTAACATGGGATCCTCTCTGCCCAGAATTTTCAGAATTTTAATAATAACCAGCGTCAATGTTTAATTTAAAGCTAGAGCACACTGGTTAAGAAACTGCTAAAAATAGTCTGCTTCATATTGATGGCTTTGGCTTTGTTGACTCATAAAATGTCAGGGTTGGAGAAAAATAACTAACAGAAGCTTCAGCTATGATTGTACCTTTAATTATTGATGCTCCATTCTTAGTCTTCAGGCCCAACAGCTAAGATGAGACATGACAGAACCGAGGCCATATGATGAACTAAGCACGGGGAGGCTCACTCCTGATTCTGCCCTCAAGACTCTCAAACTTAACAATAAAAACCCTGGGGTCCAAGACCAGCTGATTTCTTGGCATTCCTTCACATTGGATGTTAAGAAAAAGGAGAGCAATGGGCATGATTTGTCAGATTTGGAAGGTAGATGAGAAGTAGGAAATGCCTGTGTCCTGAGCACTACCACACATGAAGGTCTGTGCTTGTGAATTCACAAGAATGATTTTCAAACAAATTCCTCTTGTTTACAACAAAGACTCCAGAATCACCCAGGATATTCAGGATCTACCACTGTTGACATGGGACCCTTATGGGATTAAAAGTCAGGATACCTGAGTTCTAGTCCTGGTTTTGCCTTACACCAACTATGTATGCCCAAGCTACTCAACCAAATAGTATGCCTACTTCATTATGTACCTGATGTACCTGAAAAATCCTTACTGATTTTCAACTATCATTTCCTGAGGCTAGACGCCATGCTAGGTGCTTCACATACATTAAATTATTCCAGTCTATACTTACATAAGATACTAGCATTTTGTTATATTTTTCTCCAGATAATGCTAGTCAACTCTACAAATGCTGTACTTGCACTCAGAAAGTGAAAAGTTGGAATTGATTTCCAAAAATTACAAATAGAGACATGACATAGGCTTTCCAGGAGGTATCAACATGCAGGAGAATCACAAATTGCTCATGACAATAGGAATAAGTCAGCATTCAAGGTTGTGTGTGTGTGTGCGTGTGTGTGTGTGTGTGTGTGTGTGTGTGTGTGTGTGGCTCCAGTTGCCTTTTCTAAAATTTTTCAATTTCTGACATTTCCACACAGCAAGAATACAAAGTCAAAGGAAACCTATGCACTCACCACCCCCCACGGGACCTGATTCAATGGTTTTCAGCTTTGAGGTACAGCAGGCAGATAGAAACTTTGGACATTTCAACAGCAGTAACAGAAGCACCTGCCAAAAGATGTGCCTGTCAACTCTGCTGGTCTAACAATCCAATCCCAGACCCTCCATGGGGCAGGAAGACACCACAAACTGCTTCACTTTGCTTCTAGAAAGCTAGAATGGAGAGGGTGGTTCTCAATTACAAAGCTTAGACTAGCCCCAGAAATGTTTTCATGTAACACCAGTGTCAGCTGCACATAGAATTGCTTCTCTGATAGCAAAAAATCTTGTTCTAAACTAGCCACACTTTTGTGCTCAGACATATTTGTTGCCATCATCATTCCACTCAATTAACTTTTCCTGACAGCTTACTTGTGCCAGGCTCCTAAAGGCCTGTACCTTATGCAATGCAAAGGGGGTAAGGAAAGTTTTAATAGCTAATAGTGATACCAGGTGCTAAGTCCCATGTGAACACAGAAGAAAGGAAACTAAGGTAGATTATGGGGGAAAGGGAGTTCAGGGAGTTTAAAAAATTAAAATAGAAGGCATCCAGTTAAATTTGAATTTCAATAACATAATAAATACTTTAATATAACTATTTTGGGTCAAAATAGGACATATTTATACTTTAAAGGTATTTGTTGTCTATCTGAAATTCACATTTAACTGACGTTCTGTATTACATCTGGTAATCTTTCAAGAGGAGGTTACCTGGCTATGTCTTACTTTAGGAAAAGGTTGGAGATGTTTTACTCATGGATTTGATTTCATTAAGGATGAGTCAGAAGTACTTCCCGACTATACACAAGAGTGACCTGTCACATTCTGCCCCTCTATTGTTGCAACTGCTGGTGCTGAATCCCATCCCCATTTATCAGCAGAGTCAATAGCCCAGGTGACCTAGCATTACCAGTTTTGCTATTGGCTCTGCCTAGACCATGCACCTGACATGACCAATAAAAGCTTTGTGGGATATAAGAATGAATGAGGGTCCTAGTTACTACCTGGATTTTTTTCTCTAATTCTTGTGCTCAAGCTCCTACCCTGTCCCTCAGTTTCAATAAGGGGGCTCCTTCTAGAATCAAGAATGAAATGGGCATGCAATAAGCATTAAATATTTAATTCAGCAATATGACGAAATGGACTAGTTGGTCAAAGCTGGACTCCAGCTTTGTACTCTTATGCAACTTCTTCTACTCCATGTCCTTGGTAAGATTATAGGGTCCAAACAGACAGCCAATCTGTTTTCCCAGCCCCTTTTAAGGCAAGTCTCAGCTGTCTTGCCTATGGGTATATCCAGGGCCAGTCCTATATATTAAAAAGTCCACAAAGCTCTTAAATTTCCTTTTTAGGGATGCCAAGATTTAATGTGTAAAGATAATATTGAGCAATAACTCATTGGGAAATTACTTTTGCTAAACTTAGACAGTGTTTTTATTTCATAATTCAACACAAAATCCTTCCAAATTTTTAATCCTGGGACCAGTTTCAAATACTTGGAGTGTCTCTATCTTTATACAATGCCCCAAATAATCAGCCAAACCTTTTGACAAAAATGTCTATTTATGTATAGTCTTGTCATGAATGTTGCCTTTTTAGCCTAGCTATTTTAAAAGGCTAACACTTGTTTCCAACAGATAAGGACTATTTTTTCTCCTTTAATTTTCTTCAATGTTTCTCTTTTTTATATATATTACAGTTGATAGGCAAATTAAGACTGAGGTTTTCCTCTCAAAATGTATTCAATTAAATTAGTGGTGCTCGACCCTAAACTGCACATTAAGAATCACCTGGGGAGCTTTAAAAATGACTGAGGCCAAGATCTCACCCTAGATAAATTAAATCAAAATCCCAGGGGGAGGAGACCCTGCTTTGCCAGTGATTTTAGTTTGCAGCCAAAATTGTGATCTACTGAATTAAGCCACCAAATGTGTTTCCATGGCATTGGAGCTTTATATTATTCTTGCAAAATATGTGAGGCCAACAGTAGGTCATCCAGTCTGGGAGCATTATTAAGAGATGAATTTGGGGAAAAATCAATGTAAGAATGAATCTGAGGGTCTACAGCTACAGGGAACATAGCTATCATGATTATTGGGTGCAGATGAATGTTCACTGAGAGGCCTCTTGGGGTTTAGGATGAGAACAATTCTACCACCATCCCTGGCAATGCCAGGTGATTGCCTGGCAATGCCAGGTAAGAGAAGTTAACATCTCTTTCCATGGACCAGACTGAAGAACCCCTTTCAAAAATCTTTCTCCACCATGACACCTCAACTATTGAAAAGATACATAAAGTTATTCAAGAAAACTGATCTTCCTCTCTCCTTATCCATTGCAACTTCCTTCTGCTTCCTCCCCATCTTCCCTCTCCTTCTATTCCTCTTCTACCCCTACCACTAGCACCACTACACATGCTTCTGAAGGGAGACAATGCAGTGATGGAGGAAGAGGCAGGAACAGGGTCAGCTGCACAGGGTGACCAGTAAAGAGAAGTTTGCTTTTCTTTCTTCTCATGGTCTAACTCCAGGGGCGCTCATATAATTAGCACTTATTGAACACTTACAGTGTGCCAGCTTGAATTTCTCTTCATTTTCTTCATCTAATCCTTCCTGAAATTCTTTGCAAAGTGACTAATATTATTCTCACATTATACTTGATGAACCTGAGACTTAGAAAGAAGTGAAATAATATGTCCAAGGTTACATACCTAGTAGAAGAGCCAATGTGCACCTCAATTGCTACCTTTCCCATGAGCAACTTCTCCAACAATGAGGGGAAAATGATCTCTCTCTCTCTCTCTCTGGGCTTCCACAGCACTCAGTCTCCCTTTCTAAGGCACATGGTTTGTTCTGCTTCATATTGTGATAAGTTTTACAACCCCTCCTATGGATAGCTCATGAAGTTACTACCTCTTTGAAGGTAGTAACTACGTGCTGTTTATGTGTGTTCCCCATTATGCCAGCACTATATTTGGTTGACATGTCCAGTCGATAACAGGTGAATGCTGAATGGATTTGGGAGTGAAGGAGTGCATCCTTCAACAGTTGACAATTTTATTTAACAAGTCATGCTCTAAAGTACTAAGGAAGCTTTCTAATAAAGAATTGTTGAATAAGGAATCTCTTGTTTTAGAATCACAAGTTCAATTAATCAAAAATATCCACTGCATGGGAAGGGGCTGGGGCACCAAACATGTGGCCTGTGCTGGACTGGTCTCTAAAGGCTTTAGAGAGGATATTATACCAGCAGCTGTCCAGAGCAAGAAGAGCTAGGAGCATCAGCCCAGAAATGACAAGTAGATTTTGTCACACACATCTCACCCATTGAATTGGTAGTGATTGCTTGAAGAGCTCTATTGAGAGACTGCATTAAGGCTCAGAAGGAAAAGTGCCATGATCATTAGTAATGTCTACCGTGGGTAAGGTAAAAGCAGCACTATTCACAATAGCAAAGACTTGGAATCAACCCAAATGTCCACCAGTGACAGATTGGATTAAGAAAATGTGGCACATATACACCATGGAATACTATGCAGCCATCAAAAAGGATGAGTTTGTGTCCTTTGTAGGGACATGGATGCAGCTGGAAACCATCATTCTTAGCAAACTATCACAAGAACAGAAAACCAAACACCGCATGTTCTCACTCATAGGTGGGAACTGAACAATGAGATCACTTGGACTCAGGAAGGGGAACATCACACACCGGGGCCTATCATGGGGAGGGGGAAGGGGGGAGGGATTGCATTGGGAGTTATACCTGATGTAAATGACGAGTTGATGTGTGCAGCACACCAACATGGCACAAGTATACATATGTAACAAACCTGCACATTATGCACATGTACCCTACAACTTAAAGTATAATAATAATAAATAAATTTAAAAAAAAAAAGAAGAGAGGGTTGTAGCCATAACACATAGTTGTTACCTCTAAGCTTATTCACCTTAACATCTCTTAGTGAAGGTCTGCTTGGCATTTGATTCACCACCAACTATAAACGCTAAGAACTAAGATCCAGAGGATTACAGCTGGGATTCAGAAGCAAGAGATGGAATAAAGAGGAAGTAGGAATAGCAGGTCTAGGAATATTCACGAAAAAAGTATTGTGGGGTCAGACCTATTTAGAATCAGTTGAGGTATCTGGGTGTATCTGACTGATTTAAAGGAACAGAAACACAAGGGACAGGAATTGTTCAATACAAATTACAGTTATGTCACAACACAAAATCCAGCCAAGATGGGCAAAGTAGAGCTACATCTTGAATTTGCACATCCCAGAGACCATCCCAGAACTGAGAATTCAACTCTTCACTAGGATAAGCAATGTAGTGTCAATGATGACAAAATGAAATTAGTCCAGTTAACTTCAGTGGGTGGTAAATAGATTAGATCCTGTGGAGCACTAAGCTGATATTCATTTAAATTAATTCCAGATGAGAAAGTAGAAGTGACAGGAAACAGCACAACACTCTTATTACAAAACTGAGTTGTGTTATTCTTTAGAAACACAGAAACGGTTTTAAATAAATATAAGAATAAAAATAGTCAGCAACAGGATTTGAAGAATTTGTTATTCCTTGGTTTGAGATTACAATACTGTAAGTTAGCTCATGAAGTGTGCTTAATTTTAAACTTCTATTCTCAAAGCCAAAATTTTAAAATAGAGTAATTTTGCTTTAATTGGTCTTGTTACTGCAAAATATTTTCAGACTTGTTCCAGCAGGGAAATATAATTCATTTCAGAAATATGAGTGAAATAAGCATATTTTCATTGCTGAGTTGGAAACTGTTGTATAAATAAACAATAATTATGGAACTACTAGTCAAAGTAGAAATCTAATTTATAGAATTCCTTATTGTCCTGTCCTCAGTGTAGACACTAGCTAGAGTTCTGATGCTAGCCACAATTCTCTTCTCTACCCAAAAAAGGTACAAATTTTGGCTTTTTGTGATACAAATAAAAAAAGTTTTTCTGTTTTGTGGTTCCCTGCATTTAGTAAATGTTTGCTTCTTCTTACTTCCAAACTATAGATTCATGAAAACATTTCTAATACTTCATGCAATTCAACATTGCAATGCCACAGATGGCCAAGGAAAGGAGCTAGTGTCTGAGAGAAGAAATAGAAGATAAGACAGAGGTAGATGGTGATAAGGCAGTAGATTGGGCTAGATTCTGTACCTACATCTGTGGTCCTGTCTACCTTCCAAGCAATTGTTTCTTTCTACAGTTTAAAATAAAACTTTTTAAAAAGTTTAAAATAAAACTTTTTAAAGTAGAAAAATGAGACTATTTATTATAGGAGAAACATAATAGAAACATAGGAAGGCAATGAAAAACTGTGATCATATGCCTCTTGAACAATTTAAGTATATAATTTTCTGGACTTTAAATATCTAATACATATAGTATGCACAACAAATTATAGTGTATATACTAACTTGTTACCTGTTTTTTAATTTAAAATACATCACAAGTATCTTTCTAGGTCAACAATTACTTAATATGTCAGGTTCTTTAAGTCTAGATATTATTTCATGGTATTAATGAACCATAAATTACTTATCTATGCTATTATTAGCTTTTAGTTATTTCAGTTTTCACAATTATAAAGGCTGAGATGAACGTCCTCATAGCAAAATATTTGTGAAGATGCACGATTCTCTTAGAATACATTTCTAAAAGTGGATGTGCTTGTTTCAGAAGGTATGTGCCTTTTAAAGATTTTTGAGACATGATGCCAAATTGCCCCCCAGAAAGGCTGTGCAAATAAATGTAATGAGATTTCACTGCAATCTCACCAAAGCTGAATATTTGAATATCTTAAAAAAAACCTTTGCCAATCTAATAAAGAGAAAATGGCACTGTATTTTTTTCTTAATTTGCATTTTATGTGTACCTTTTTAAAGGTCGGTTTGCAGGAGATCTATTCTTAGTTTTCATGCCTGCCTGTCCACACCTAGCACTGAAAAAATGTGGCCACGGCTGACCTCACCTGGTGCTTTCTTGTCTTCCTTTTCTAATGGAAGAACTGATTCTTCCTGACAAGGTGAACAGTGTGCACATGCATTCTTTCAGGCTGAATGGATAAAGAAGATAAGTTATCAGCTACAATATCCTGGCATGGCAAAATGACACTCTGAAGATACATTAGGAAGAAGACAGTTGAGGAGGTAAAAGTCCTTTCTGTCAGACAGGCTTCCAGCTTGGATTGATTGTCGCAGACAATGAGAGGTTACTTCTGGGCAACCACATAGATGGCCTAAAGAGCAGATGGCCACCACTGCCACTAGAAATGTGCAGGCTTTATTAACAAACCTGGCAGCACCAGTCTAAACAGAAACATTGAAAAGTTCATTCTTATTGGCACAGACAGTAGAAAATCATAGAAGTCCACTCAGTATCTCCAGGGCCTGCCAATTTCTCTAGAAATGGACAGAACATCTGTTTGGGAAAGATTAACATGGGAGCCTGATCCAAGATGTCTCACTTGGTCCCCAGGACTACCAAGGGCTCTCAAAGACTTTCCCATACCATCCCCCTTGAATGAAGTGGCCTAGGATGGAGGAAAGCCCAGGAATCACAGCTTCTGGGTTTGAACCTGGCTTTTCCATCCATGTCCTAGATTTGCAGCCATGGACAAGTTTATTACCACCTCTAAGTGTTAACTTTCTCATCTAACAACTAAAATTGATAGTCCCCTTCTCATAGTGCTAGCTATGTACTAAATTGTGTCTCCCCAGAATTCATGTGCTGAAGACCTAACCCCAATGTGTCTATATTTGGAGGCAGGGCTTTTAGGGGACATTTGAAGTTAAATGAATTCATAAGAGTCGGGTCCTAATTGGTAAGTTTAGTGGCCTTATAAAAAGAAGAGGAAGAGAGATCTCTCTCTACATGCACATGCATGGAAGAAAGGCCATCTGAGGACATAAGCAAGAAAGCAGCCATGTGCAAGCCAGAAAGAGCCCTCTCTGGGAAATGAATCAGCCTGCACTGTGATCTTGGACTTTCCTTCAGAATTATGAGAAATAAGTACCCGTTGTTTAAGCTACCCAGTACATATTTTGTTATGGCAACCTGAGATGGTTAAGACAGTGTTGTAAGGGATGAATTAAATGAAATTTCATATAGAAAATGCATATCACATATAAAGTTCTCAATAATGTTTTGTTTATCTTTTCTACTCTCTACTCTCTCTGCTCCCCATAACCTGCTCACCCCGATATTTGCCCAACATGTATCTGAGTTTCCAACAATATGATTTGTTCTGTCCCTGCCTCTTCTCTCTCTGCCCCTGACTTTAATGTTTCCATACTCATCCTGGTAACTAGTGTGAATTTCTGAATGTTCCCTCTTCTTAGCCATTTGGTTTTTATGTTTTTAATGCTGAGTCGCACTTGATCTTGACTAATGAATTTGTCATTAGTAAGAAAAGACTTTCAGTACCTTAGAACTGTGACTTAGAACAGTGCCTGGCACATAGTGAACCTTGTAAGTATAGTTATTGTCATTATTATTATTCAGCATCCTGACATTATGATTAAGCTATTTTTCTTTTCTTTTCTTGCATTCGATAAGATTAAACACAGTTAGTCTTACTTTCCTTCAAATGAACAGCTGAAACAAGAATGCTCATGCCAGCTATGGCTCTGTGGGGTGTTGGGTGGGGGGTGGCAGGGGAAAGGGAAACTTCATTTTGGATTGTGGGATGTCACAGATCAGGAAACACTTCATTACCAGGAACTTAGCATCATAGCGAGGGAGAATCTGAAAATAATTCAAGAATAATTCCTCTCCAGGCCTCAGCTTAGCCCTTTATTTGTCTGGAAGAGACAGAGAAGCCATCAGATATACCTGACTCATGAGCAGGCACAGCTCTAGGCTGAGGCATGTGACCAACAGCAATAGAAGATAGGCTGTTAAACCCTGGCATGGGACAGCTAGACTGTTTAGAAACCCTTTGCCAATTATCTTCAGGAAATCCTAGTTGATGTCCTGGAGTCGAGTCTCACCTTCTGTGTTTCCCACAGCTCTACTCAAAACGATCGCATTCCCAATAAGAAGAGCAGATGAAGAGGTGAATGAGTTGGTAGAAGCCAGCATAAAGGTTGTCAAGATCATTACCAGAGCACCGAGGACGTTTTGAAATCAAGGGAGATACAGCTAGGATGCAGAGCCAAAAGCAGATACCCCAGAGGAACATCAGACTAGATGGCCTATATAGAGACTGCAAGGGAGAAAAGGAGGGGCAAGGCAACAAAGAAAATGGAAATCCCAAACAACAGCATACCATAGGCAGTCTGGAGTTGAAGGCCATGTAGGCTGGGCATCCACTGGAGCATTTCTTCTCCACAGTACTCACTGGGTGTCATCAGGGGAGTGTTGCATTTAGGGAGGCACTGTCGCCCAGTGGTTAGGAGAGTTGGCTCTGAGACAAGACTGCCTACATCCATATTCCAGTCCTGCAATTTAGAGCTGTGTTATCTCCGGCAAATTACTCAACTTCTGCACCTTGATTTCTTTGTAATAAAATTAAGCTAAAAATAGTTCAGACCTAACAGGATCGTTTCTGAGAACTGAATAAGGAATAAAAGTAAACAGCCTAGAATAATTCCAGATTTAGAGCAAGTACTTAATATGTGCTATTGTTGTTATTATTATCACCATCACTGTTATTATATCATTATTGCTTTGTTCTATATACATATATATCCTCTAGCTCCTAATATGGAGTAATAGTTCATTAAAAACAAGATGTAGAATCTTGTTTTTACTCAAATTGTCATTCCTACCATCTCACTCTCTATTTTTAAACATATATCAATATGCCATTTAGATATAGCTTATAAAAATAATAATACCAATTGTTTAGTAACTACTTTACACTAGGTACTAGGTGTACACATTATGTTATCACATTAATCTTCATAATAAATCTAAAAAGAAACACTATTAGCACCTCCTCTTAGAGCAGGGTTTCAGTACCTTAGAACTGTTAAAACTACCTTAGAAAACTACCAATTGCAGTGCAAATCCAGCCCACTGCCTGTTTATAAGTAACATTTCATTAGCACACAGCCATACCATTTATTGACATATTGCCCATGGCTGTGCTCATGCTACAATGGCAGAGTTGATTAGTTGAGACACAGGCTATGTGGCCCACAAAGCCAAAAATATTTACAATCTGGAACTTCACAGAGAATGTCTGCAGATCCCTCCTTTAAAGAGATGAAGACACTGAGACTCAAAAATAAACCCTGGGTCCAGGATCATGTAGCTAGCTACAGGAAAAAAAAAAAAAAAGATTCAAATCTAAGTCTGCCTGGCTTATAGCTCAGGCTTGATCAGTATTATAAGCCTCCAAAGTTACTGGTCTTAATGTCAAGGCCAAAGGAAGTCTCTGAGGTTTGATGAAATAAGCAGATGGAGCTATGAACATCAATTAGTCGTCTAAATATCCAACATCAGGTCCATGAGTCAACAGTTTTTCCCGCCATTGCCACCCACCAGATATGGTGGCTGTCTTCTGTTGTCTTGTCAAATGCCAGGCAACATGTAGTGAACTCAAAGTGCATAATACCTCCCATTATGCCCAATGCATTGCTGCAGCATGTCTCTCTTTTTTGGTATTAAATCAAGCAATGAAATTCCTATTCGTGCTTTTTTCTATTAAAAAATACAGTTCCTGGTTTGGGACTGGTTAGCAGCATTTTTTTTCCATGTTCACTGGAGTATGGTTCTGTGGGGGCAGGAAAAAGGGAAGAAGAGGAGAGAGGCTGATCCGGATTGTGTCCCACAGTGGTCAGCCTTATCCTATTGTCCAGAAGGAAGGATGTCTTTGAAGTTGGGGCTGAGATGGCAGTATGCTATATTGATGAGAGCTCTCTGAATCACAGTTCAAACAGTGCTACTTGAAGTTTGGTGTGCCCATAAATTACCTGGAGAACTTGCTACAGCAGATTCCTGGGTTTCATCCTGAGAGATGCTGACTCCGTAGGCAGGCCCAAGAAATTTGCATTTCTAGCAGGCTCCCAGATGATGCTGAGCCACACTTTGCATGTAGCCCTGAGCCAGACAAACTGGCTCTGGTCAGTGGCACATTATCTACTAACCAAGTTACTAAAACATCTGGGCTTTACCTTCCTCATCTGATAAGTGGAGCTAATAAACTAATACACAGTGGAAGAGGAAACTGTAAATACAATTTGTTTTAATATTTACTAATAACGAGAATTAGGATTTCCTGAGCAACTGCTCAGTTCTGTGCCAAGTACTGTGCTAGGCACTTTACATCACACACCACCTGTGATCTTCAGAAGAACCCTACAAGGAAGATATAACCCCCATATAACAGACAAGAACTCAGAGGCTCCTAAGGGTATCTTGCCTAAGATGTACAGCTAGGAAGTAAAAGAACTGCAATTGCAACCATGATATGAATGTTACCAAAGTATGCTTTTCAATCCCCAAATAGGCATAAATGAGTTGGTTATAAATTGCTTAAGTGGTAACTCCTATCCAGTATGCAGGAAAAGGCTAGGGCTCCTGATGACAAGAGTAGCCACAGCCTCCAGCCATTAGAGAAGTGAAGACAGCTTCCCCACTTGCCTTCTGCTGATGATGCTATTTGACAGAGTGCTTGAGACCAGTGATTATCCACTCTTGAAAGCAATCATTTTATTCTTCATCCTTCAATGGCCTGCAGCAGGGGTGTCTAGGGCTGAGAGAGCTTGCAGCCAAGGGTGAAAAAAAAAAGTTCAAAATCCAGGGAACTCAAATGAACACCTCTTGAGAAAATATATTTCGGAATTAAACATTTAATGCTGGGTTTTCATTTTGTAACAGCAATGGGCTGTGGAAACAAGTACCAAAAATCAGGAGGAAACTTGCAGCGACCCTCACCAATAACAGAAAATTATTTGTTGCTTTCCAAAGTGGTATTTGAGCCCAGCGGGCTGCACTTAAGATGTGACTGGATAATGGCTGTGTGATACACCCCTCTACTGGAACTGTCACACAGGCAGTGCTGAGCAGCCTGAGCTGCGGCTTTGAAGAAACTCCCTCCACTACCAGGCTTTTGCTCGGGTACCTCTGGGCCAGGATGGGACGTGATCCTGCTGGCCGCTTCAGTGACTTGGGGGGATATTATGCCTAGGTGCCAAGAAAAGCTCCCCCTCCCATTGGATATGTGGGAAATCAGAGAGGAAAAGTCAGCTGAAGTCACCAAACCCAGAGATGCAGACAGAATCCCTTTGCAGGGACACTGAGTGTGCCCCAACAATAGGAACAATTGGGAAGTGGCCCCATTGACAATCTCCTACTGCCTTTTGTGTTCAAGGGGAGCCTACACATAAAGTCCCTGCAGAGGGACCAGAAGGTGTATTTGTTTCCTATGGGCTGTAACAAATTATCACAAATTCAGCAGCTTAAAACACTTTTATCGTCCTGTAGTTCTGGAGGTCAGAAGTCCAAAATGGGTTTCACTGGGTTAACATCCAAGTGTCAGCAAGACTGCATTCCTTCTGGAGCAATTTTCCACATGGATATAAGTTACGGAGACTAAATAAATTCTTCTAAAGTTCAGAGCGGGAGGTAACTTTAGTGACATCAGGGTTACAATTATATCAATAATGTGACACTTCCTCCCCAGAACTACCTGATTATTAGTGCATTCCTTAGTCATGCATTTTCAAGTAAATCGAAATTATGAAAACATAACATTTCTAATATTAGAAAATAATACCTTATTCCTTCTCTCTCTTCTTCCTCCTAAACGTTACCTTCTTGATCAGGTAAACCCTGCCCTCCCCATATGCTATGACTCCTTTTTTGTCCCATTAAAGGGACAAGGCTTCAAAGATCTCCTCAGGAGCCAAGATCTATGCAGCAGGGGGGTAGGAGTGTGCAAATTGAATCCACTGTCTTTTCCTTCTTTCTGAAACTGCTGCAAGGTGAAAAGCTTACTATCAAGAAAGTACATCCAAAGTCTCTCCACATAGCCTTCAAATTAGAATTACGAATAGCTTACAAATTGGAATTCTAAAACCTTAATATCTCAATAGCGGAATGAAGACGTGAAACGATAATATATGGTTGCAAAGCCTTACCCCTGACTGTAGTCCTCTTATTCATTCTGCTCACCAGGATTAAGAGCCAGGAGCACCGCTAAAACCAAAGGGCTACTTGCAGTAGTCAGCTGGAGCCAGCTTGTACTGCTTATGAGAGCTGTCATTACATTTCCAGGTATTGGTGAGCCGATTGTTAAACACAGCCATTAACAAAAATTTTATTATATAGATTTATAGTTTAACAAGAAACAATAAAAACAACATAAATAAATACTCTTCAATAAATACATGCTCTTAAGGTTATTTATATCTATTGTATCTGTAAGATGGAAATACTATATAATGGTACACTAAGGCACATCCCTTTCCAATTCTGCATTCAGTAACGTTGTGTTGGTAGCTTAAAATCAGTCACAGTGGGAGTATTTACAACATAGAAAATGGCAAATGCTACAAATCAGTGTTTGCTGTATTGCTTTGTTGAGTATATATACTTAAGAATACGATGAAGAAAATGTTAACAATGCAGATTATACTTTAAAAACATGTCATGTCTGTAATGGTATGAGGAAATAATCTTCCAGTATTCTGAAATTTTTATCTAATTCAGCAAATAAGCTACACATAACACTGACAAATGAGTAGAATTCTAGCATGTTTTCATTTTTTCACTTTCAACTTAATAGTTAATGTAGATGACAATACAAAGCAATATTCATGTTGGAACTATACTCATTCATCAATAACAATAGGTCGGGTGAGGATAAAAGGGTTCAGCAAAAATCAACAAAAGCACTTTCTTAGATTTAGTCAACTAAACGTCATTTACAATAAAGAGTATTGCATATTCTATTATGTGTAGTGCACATACTTATGTTAGTAAAATATTTAATAAACTTATAAACATGTACATATTTATATCCAAATATACACACATTTTTTTGATAGAGCTGATGATTAAACATTTATTGCCACATTGCTGGTTATGTTCTTCAGAAAGAGGAACTTGCAAAGTAAGGCTAGTGACAAATAAGAGAATACTCTAAGGCCATATCATTTATCACTATTTGAGGCTGATGAAGATGGACCTCAAGATAGGAAAAGAGATTACAGGCAAGCTGGATGGAATCTATATCAGGATTACTACAAAACCTTTTGTATGCAAAGCAGGCAAAGTTCAAGAATATAAGAGTATGACTTGGAATAAAATCTTCTCAGGGCCCAAATACTAAGGCTCTTCGGAGAGACAACTCTTACAGAAAAAAAAGCCAACGGGAACCATACAAAGATCTCTCAGTTTTTAGTCCATAAATTGTCACTTCTCTCTTTGGATTGGGTCACTTTTACATTACTCTTTTGGGTGTCTGTCCTTCTTCCTCAACTTGTCCTACAAAACATTTGTGGACTGAAAATTCCACAAGGGCAGGGCTTCTATCTGTCTTATTCATTCTGTTAACACTAGCATCTGACATAGTCATGACATATAGTAGGCACTCAATAAATATTTATTTAAAGAACGAATAGATAAAACAAAATAGCAACAACTCTTTCCTTTATTCTTAGTTCAACTGATCATGGCTGGAATTTTATAACAACATTACAAAAGCAAACACACTCACACACACACACACACAGACACACACACACACACACACAATGAGAAATAAGCAAAAAACTAGAGTTTTCAAAGTACGAGTTTACATTCTTTTTTTTTTAATTTATTTATTATTATTATACTTTAAGTTGTAGGGTACATGTGCATAACGTGCAGGTTTGTTACATATGTATACTTGTGCCATGTTGGTGTGCTGCACCCATCAACTCGTCATTTACATCAGGTATAACATTCTTATAGTAGTAGTAAGAATGCCTGCCAAATACAACTCCCTGTTGTTTTCATACTCAGTCTGCACCTTAACCATGTGGCCTCCCTTGTCAAGTGTCATGTTGCTTTATGATTCCTAGGAGCTAATGGAATTTAAGCTTTTCACAAGTCAAAAAAATATCAACACCAAAACTCCATTCTGTTCCGAGTCACTTATGGCCCCTAGGAACCTCCCAAAAATTAGAAGATCATTTGTAAAATGGTAATAATAGCATATTGACCTTTCTTCAAGTTGCCACTGTTGCTTACCGTTTCATGTTTTTTTGTGTTTCTGGAGAAAGGGGAGGTGAATGAATGCCAGGTGGTTACCCTGAGCATCCAGGAGCAAAGCAAGCCAAAGAATGCAAGAGATGTTCCCAGGCATCCCAAGCATCAAAAGCGGGGATACCAAATCTGCTGGCACATTTGAAACATAAAAAAATTGGAGATAAAGACAAGAGGCTCTGGAGGAAGGTAACACTGAAATTTGGTAGATACAAACAATACAGACAGAAACCATGCAAGAGAGGTGAGATAATCACCATGATTGAGGCCACAGACTCGCCTAATATTTGTCTTCTGTTGACTACTATCTGAGTGATGGGGTGATAAATTGTCTAATTTAAAGGCACGAGGTTATGGTAGGCATAGACTTATAATCACCGTCTCTGTGAGTGGTCTTTAGGTTCATAGCTTTAGGATATAAACAGAGCTTGAATTCATAAAAACAGCATGGTCAACATTTTTACCAAGATAAGAGGAAATTTACTCCTTCACAAGGTATCTCCTTAGGATTTACAGCTTATTTAATAACTAGAGATTCCAGGTTCTTCCAGATGGTCTATTCTATTCTTTATCTGACTAAAGTTTTAAGATCATGGACATATGTCTAAAATAACAAAATAAAATATAAAATAAAGTTTTATAGCTGGGGTACAAGACAGTTTGGCCATGATAATAGATAGGTAAAGGATAAAACAACTTTGAAAAGAGAACTTAGGATCTGGTGTCAGTATGTGGTCAACAGAGACCACTAACATGTAAGAACCATAACTATATAGAATCAATTTCCAGGGGATGCATTCTAAAATGGAAAGGAAAATTAAAGGCTAGCAGCAACTTGAATTTAAAGCTCAAAAAATTCCATACAGAAAAATTTTAAGTTAAAAAATAAATATTGAAGAAGAATTCAAGGATAACGATGGCTCAAGATGAACACTAAAAACAATGGAGGGACTGGATAAGTTGATAATGGCCTCAAGATTGACTCTACAAAATTATTTAAAATGAAATGAGTGTTCTTATAATATAAAACACCTAATCTTTGGGTCTTTAAATGACAGTGTATAGATTTTTTCCAGGGATGCTATAAGGGGAATCCTTATATTGGATGAGGTAGGAAATGAAGAAGGTTATTTTAGTTAGTTGCAAGACAGAGTTCCACTCAGGCTAACTCATGTTTGTTGCAAGGACAGTTGTGGCAATACAGTTATCCTTACAACAAATAACTTGCCAGATATTCAAGAACAGAAATTGCAATATGCCCAGCACTTTGGGAGGCCAAGAGGGTGGATCACCTGAAGTCAGGAGTTCGAAACTAGCCTGGCCTACAGGGTGAAACCCCATCTCTACTAAAAAAATTATAAAAATTACCCAGGTGTGGTGGTTCATGTCTGTAGTCCCAGCTACTTGGGAGGCTGAGGCAGGATAATTGCTTGAACACGGGAGGCGGAGATTGTAGTGAGCCAAGATTGTGCCACTGCTCTCTAGCCTGGGTGAGATGCTGTCTCAAAAAAAGAAAAGAAAAGAAATTGCAATATGACCATACCTAAAGAAACTGGAACATAAAGTTATTCTGTATTTCTTGAAGCTCTGGACCTCAACAGCACAAGTTTGGGGATTTTAGTCATAGGCAGGCTCTCATTAATGCGGCTAAGCACTATGCTACCCTCTCTTCCTGTTTCTCTTTCTGTCTCTTGCTTCTCCTATTACTACTTGACTTCTTTTTCAACCCCATTCTCAATTTATCAGTAATTTCTGCTGCTTCATAGTTTTAAAGTACTCACAACTTTGCTCACTCATGTCTGTTATGGTCCCTCTCTATGATCCCACTGTTCACAATATGATTTGTTCTACAGTACTAAGAAGTGTAGTACAGAAAGGTAACTGATTATCCCATAAGAGTCATTGGTTGAACTTTTAGCACTAAGCTACATCATAGATCACTGGTTAGCTTAAGGTGTGCCTAAAGTCAGATTCTCACATCTGATGCCAACATGTGACCAGGGTAGGATCCTGGGTCCTGTGGTAACAACACAGCATTCCAGGGCTTGCCTTTCTACATGGTCTGTAGGAAACACGGTTTCTCTTAGGAAAGAGCAGGGATATCTTGATTAACCTTTTAGAATAATAGGAAGGAATAAAACAGAATAAATAAGCCTCTAAGGTCTGTCTCAACTCTCAGTACATAATTCAGACAAATGGAAACTGGCATGCAAGGAAGATGAATACAAATACCTCACAGCCAAGCTCAGAAAGGAAACTCATCAATAATATCAAATAAGAATTCTGGTGGTCTTGTTAGAGTCACCACTATTGCCTTATCTGCCATCTGGGCCATTTCAACAACAACTCAACACTCAGAAAAATGAGGTTTTACCCATGAATGATAGAAAGCATTCCCTCTTCCCAGGGACCAAAATAAAGAGGCAATAATCAAACCCAGCAGCCTGATATTTCTGTCTGGTTAATATCTCAGTCAGTGTGAAGAGGGGGACAATGGGCTGGGCTTGGCACATGCCCTCACACTGAGACAGCAAGCCAGGAATATTTTTCCTAGAAAGCAATCCAGTGGGGAGCCTCTGTGAGAGAGTCAAATATAAATTATTCATTTTCTGTTCTTTGTCTACTACCCCCAGCAAGCCTGGTTCTGCAGAGGCAAACAGAAGTCAGATGAAGGTATCATGACAGTGTGCCGTGCACTAAGCCCAGCTGAAGATCACTGTTTCCCAAAAAGTATGCATGCCACAGAGAACTGCAGGAAGCCTAGGTGGTAGCAGGAGGAAAGAACAGTCACTGGTCTGATTGAGAGGTAGGCCCCCAAATTTGCCATGGCTCAGCCACTTAGTGGATAGGCAAATTCTTCAATTCTGTGGAACTAAGTTTTATTAAATGTAAAAAGATGGTAACTGAGGGTGATCTGGAAGGTTGGTTTTGGAAACGCACACGATTAAGGTTGCAATTTCCTTCGGACTACTCAGGTTTCCTAGCTCAGGGGAATGCTGTAAGTAGAAGAAAATCTCACCTGGAGAACTGCAACCTTGGGAGCCTCAAAAGGGAATACTCTGAACAGAACATAACACTAGAGGCAATGAAGAAATTTACTCTTGAAGAGTGACTACAGCCTGTAGAAGATCTGGACCACCAATGGCAACACTGAACACGGGTACCAGGATGTGTCAAACCATGAAAACCATTTTTCAACATCCACACCATGAGGCCATGACCAGACGAATCATTTTTCTAGTTTTCTACTTTCCTGAAATTTAGAAATAGGACTGGACTCTTTGGACCAAGTTAGTAGAAATCTTGGACAATAGATGTAGGGAAATCTCAGAATAATTCTGTGATACCTGAATATTAAAAAAGAAAGAGAAGTGACTTCACACCACTAAGTTGGTGAAGAGGATCATGCAATTTTCATTTGATCATTTAGATTATCAACATGAATTACCAACATGAAGCTTGGCTGTGAGCTTAGCTTCATGGTTTCCACTCACTGTCAGAACCTCAGTCCCTAATAGGGCCTCTAGCCTTCCATAGCTTCTTTCTAGCGTGTTTACCTTCCCTCTACACCTTCCAGAACCTTTGTTCAGATAAACTCTGGCACAGGTGAGTACAACTGCTTAACTGACCCATAGTTGTCTTGCTTACCCAGATCCAGTTCAAATAATCACCTTTGGCTATAAAAATGATCTGATTAAATAAGAGAGAGACTGGATTGAGGATCTCTGCTTCTTAGTCACCTGTATCACCAGCAAGTCAGGTTGCCTTCATGGCCTCCATGTGTTAAATATAGGGCACTTATCCTGAGACCCAGGAGGGTCAATGATCAAGTACCACCATTAGTGAGTGCATGGGAGTTTAAAATGGTATTGACACATTCACCCTCACTTGGATTATGTAGAGCCCACTCTTCATTATCTGGTCAAATCCCACATATAGGGAATATTTGTGTTAATAGCATTTTCAAACCAAATATGGACTTTTGTCACAAAAACGTGATGTTTGTCTAAACTTTTGCACCATCCGCTCTTCTCTTGGTGTGGGGCCTTACCAGGCTACATCATCCTTGAATACCTACAGATTAGACCAGGAGTCTTCTCATAGTTTCATTTCTTAGTTACCTGCCATCCACTTTAAGACTGTCAGGCTGTTTGTGAATATTCTCCCAAAAAAGCTGGATTTTGCTACTTGGATCACCTTCAACTATTTTTAGGAGCTTACTTTCTCATGAACACATATATATCCAAATTCATGAATATCTATTTATTTCTATAGCATTTTGAGGGTGCTTGCTCATATTTTTCAACAAATAGTCTTAGTGACCTATTTTACAGAGAGGCATTAACATTATTTCTTGGGTTAAAGAAAGGAGAATTAAAATTAACACCTTAAATTAGTGTATATTTATCACAAGGGGGGAAGACAGCCTGAGAAAAATGGAGATAAATATTTATAATAATATTTTCTCTTATATAGACATATTTAATATGTATTAAATATTTGTAATAAATATTTTCTATTATTAAGGATAGATTTATAAATATTTATAAAAAATATTTATATTTACACTTGTATATACATATACATCTATAACTATGAACATACATGTGTATTTGTGTGCATATCTCCATGTACAATATGTGGCAGTAGCTGCCTTGGTGCTCACTGCTACTGGGAGAATAGATAGGGAAACAAGTGACATACTCTAGAGTCTTTCACAGAAGTAGAGTAAAAGCACGAAGAGGAAATATCAATTCTGCCCTGGGGTATGGGAACGAAGAAAAGGAAATGGTGTGGAATAAAAAATTCAGATGAAGTGGTGCAAAGAAGTTGAGCCCTGAAGAAAACATAGGTTCTCACCAAGCAGACAGAGCTGAATGGCAAACACCCTGTGAGGTTAGAGTCTGCAGGTGGTCTTTAGCACTAGATGAGTGTGAGGCTCAGGCCAAGGAGAAAGATAAGGTTGGTGAAGCAAATGCAAAATTGTGGAGAAGCTTGAATGCCATTCTTTATCTCCTGCGGAGAAGTTCGGATTCTATGCTTGGGACATCAAGAGTACCCATTCTGATTGGCCCATAGTTGCTGCTCCAAAAATTGCACAGTGAGGGGGTTATGTGAACTTTTCTGAGCTCTCAAGAGAAAAGAGTCATGACTTCTTGTAACATGAATGTATCCACATCCAGCATGCATGCAGGAGCCAAGTATGGCCACACATCTGCCAACTATTGATCTCTGCAGCTGAGACAGGTTAGACATGTATTAAATATGCCTTGACTAGGGGACAAAAACAATGTCATTAGACTTGCTCATCCTAGAAACATGAAGCCGTAATTAGCCAGGTTTGGTTTTACGTGCAGGACCTATTACCCTGCAATTTTAACTGTATTCTCCCAGGTGATTAATTTTACTACATTTGTTGGTGGCATACTACCATTTTCTAGGCACTCCTGGGAATACTGAAATTCAGGACCAATATTCTCTCCAGAAAAGCCTATTAAATATTAAATGGAATAAAATTCCTAGGTAAACCATACTTTAAACAATACCATCTATGTTACACACAACCATGAGTATTGAAGAACTGTCTCAGCTATTGCATGCCACTCACACCACTCTCATCCACTAGCACTAGACGCTCTTTCCTAATTTAGTCTCAGAGGAACCTTGTTAGCTGGCCTGCCTCCTTTATCCATTTATTCCTCTACATTTAGTAAGAATTTATGAAGTACCAGACTCTGATCTTTCAGATAAACAGACCTAGACCTAGTCCTCTTGGAACTCAAATTTTAAAGGGAAAAGCAGACATTCAAGCAGGGAATTACATTTTCTACTGAGTGCTCAGTCTCTAGAATTCTCTAAGGTTCATGTCAGGAATAGCTTCACAAAGAATTTCTTGTTTATTGTTTTCTTTCAACCAAATGAACTCTTATTCATTTTATTGGCAGTTGCCATGATTTTTGTTTTCTCTCCTATTTAATATCTGCAATACTCTCTTGGCTTTTTAACCTTGAAAGTGACATCCAATCTCTCCTTGAGATTATTTCCCCAGCTAGTCTTCCAGAGGCCTTTCTCTGTGTAATTTTCATTATTATCATTACAGGCCTGATATAGATTGATACATAGTCCAATCCACATATTCTTTTATTCTTGTTTTTAGCCCTGTTGGACTAGATGTTTGCCTCTGATGCCTCTGGGAATCTGTCTTTTGAATTTCCTCATGGAATCTACTTCAGAAGTACCCCAGATAACTTCCCTAGCCCTGTAATACCTTAGGTAGAATACCTGACCCAGCGTGCCCCTTGAAATCCAACATCAAGGTGGCCTTCCTGAGCCCCTTAAAGATAGGGATTCACGTTGGGTAAATTACAGTTTTATTAGGAGATTGATGACTACCTCATTAAGTGCTTTGGAAGCAAATAAGCCCCCAAATTGTAATCTATTGGTGGTGAACTTCCAGGCATGCTTGGCCTCTAGTATGAATTATTCAAAGTAAATAGGAGACCAAAGACTTATAACAATTCTATTATCAAGTTCTAGTTAACACCTCCATGTGTTAATTATGGGGACTATTTCTTTTATTCACTGTCTCAATTTAAATGGCTTTACTTTCCCTGGAGAACTTGTACTTCAAAAAGATCATATTTTCTCAAAGTTTCTATTGCCAACCTGTGACTAGCAGGAATCCCAGCTGGACATTTTAGTCTTTTTCAACATCTTAGTCTCTTTTGCCAGATTTGATCTGCCTCTCCCGAGCTCAACCTTGCGTCATTCAGAAAAATCATTCAAATAGCTTTCACCTCAAAGTGGTTCATTGAGAGAGTTTTCCCCCCACAGAGAATGATGTCTGCTCTGATTAGCATAGAATCCAGCCAGTTCTTTTTCTATGACCAAGGACAATTTTTTTTTCAACTGTGCCAGGAGATTTATAATCTACCAGCTGGAAATATTTTTTTTTCTAAAAACAACAATGTTAAAATCTACAAGGGTGGGGTTGTAAAGAAATACCTAGCACACCCTCAGAGAAGCTTGCATTATATCTAGACCTTGGTTCAGAATGTGTTATGTTCTGTTCCAGAGATGACAAAAGATTTAGCAGAAAAGCAACCTTGCATGATGGGGGAGCTGGAAGGCCGTAACCCCCACATAAAGAGAGGGCTACAATTGGAAGCATAAAAATCACAGAAATTCTTTCAACCACTTGTGTCTAAATCTTGCCTTGCAACTCAGAATAATGACGAGTTATTCTACTGATTCAGATCACAAAAAGGAACTGGACTTTTCCTGAGAAGAAAAATGGAAAAAAGAAAATTTGTAGCAGCCAGTGTTTAAAGATGTCCCACAATGAACCACACCTTTCAATATCCATGCGTTCATGATATCCTTTCCCCTTGAATCTGGGTTGGGATTTTGATCTGCTTGAAGCCAGTAAAACACAGTGCAAGGAATGCTGTATGTCTTAGGAGGCTGGGTCAGAAGTCTTGCAGTTTCCACCTTGGTAGACAATGTGCTTACTCTGGAGGAAATCAGCTTTATACAACAGGTCTGACCTGTTGAGAAAAGAAGTCACCAACTTGTGAGAAAATACCCAGTTAGGATGTCCAGTCTTGTTGGGTCTTCTGATGGCTCTAGCCCCAGGTGACGTCTGTAACACATGGAAAGAACCAAGTGAGAACTATCTTGAACCCACAGAAATATTAGAGGTAAGAAGTTGTTGTTTTGGGCTACTAAAACCAGCATGGGGAGAATGAGGTGATGGGGTAGGAGGATTGTGGTTACACCAAAATAGATAAAAAGAAGAAATTATCTTAAAATGAGGGATGCTGACTCCAGATGTTACATCACATCAGCCCTACATTATACAGGAATTTTTCATGGAAAATGTCAAAAACAAACATGTATGGTCTTAAGTAACAAAAAGGAAATTTACTGGTTCAAGTAGCTGAACATGTTAGTTGTGCTGGAGTTAAACGGAGTGCTTATATTAGCTAGGATACCACTTCAGTTTCCAAAAATTAAACATGGCTTAAATAATAAGCCCATTTCTCTTTCACATATAAGTTCAAGGAAGATAGCACTTCTTTTCCTTGAAGGCATCAGGAACCCAGAATTCATTTATCTTATTGCTCTGCCATTATTGATACAAAAGTCTATCTCTTCTGTTAAAATGGCTGCTGCAGCTCCGTTCATCACAGTCACATCCCCTTAAGTAGGAGGGGGGAGAAAGGGAATGAAGGATATGTTTCTTCTCTTTAAGGGCAGGATATAAAGGTCACACATATAACTTCTGCTCACATTCAGTTCACTATAACTGAGTCACTTTGACACATCTGGCCACAAGAGGGTCAGGTAAATATAGTCTTTATTGATGGACTTCTGCCCAACTAAAACTTCTATTACTATGTAAAAAGATTTCTGGGAGACAAGTAGCAATCTCCAATACATGCAGTCCCCAGTATAAGGGGGTAAGAGGAATGAGTAAGGGGAAAAAACATTCACTGCAAATGTATTGATGAAATTTTTATGATTCTAAAATTTCTTAACAATACAAAGATTGTTTTTCCCTTGAACATTATTACCAATGGCATTGATACCACTAATTACCTTCCATTTCTCTAATAAGAGAGTCTACATTATGATTCTGAGGTTTTTTCTTTTCTTGCTTTTGTTTTTTGTTTTTTTTTTTTTTGAAGTTTGTGCATGACTTTTCAATTAAAAAATAGAGTTTAACAGGTAAGTTAGAATATATACATGAATATATTAGTGAGCTTGACATTTAAAATTCATAAACACTGCCGGGCACGGTGGCTCACGCCTGTAATCGCAGCACTTTGGGAGGCTGAGGGGGGCAGATCATGAGGTCAGGAGATTGAGACCATCCTGGCGAACACGGTGAAACCCCGTCTCTACTAAAAATACAAAAAATTAGCCAGGCGTGGTGGCAGGCGCCTGTAGTCCCAGCTTCTAGGGAGGCTGAGGCAGGAGAATGGTGTGAACCCGGGAGGCGGTGGAGCTGCAGTAAGTGGAGATCACACCACTGCACTCCAGCCTGGGTGACAGAGTGAAATTCTATCTCAAAAAAAAAAAATTGGTAAACACTAATATGTTTTAATAGAGCCTATAGACCTTTTCTCTTTCTTTAGAAAGTAAAATATTACATATACATTGAAAACCTCTGCTACACTCCCCTGTCCTGTTTGCCTCCCTTCCTCTCTAAATGAATCTCATTTCATGAATTTTCTGTGTATCAATGCACATCATCATACTTTCCCTAACAATAATAGGAATTATAGCAAACATAGTGTTTGTTATGTGTAGACATTCTTGTAACAGCTCTGCAAACATTAACTCATTACATCTTTATAATAATGAAGAGGTAGTTATCATTATTATATCCATTTTACAGATGAAGAATCTGAAGCATATAAAGGTTAAATAACTTTCCCAAGGGCACACAATCAGTAGTTCAGTGGTGGAGTCAACATTCAAATCCATGCCTCCTAACTCTAGATCAAATGCATGGTGACTACAGTTAATAATAATATATTGCATATGTGAAATTTACTAAGAGAAATCTCAAGTGTTCTCACCACACAACAAAAAGAGACTACTATGTGTGCAGATGGATGTATATATGCATACCTTAAATATATACAATTGTTACTTGTCGATCATAACTGGGGGAGAAAAGGTCAATCAGAAGTGACACAAATTTGATGTAAGTATTAAGTTAAAAGCTAGAGACTCCAAGATGGAAGCCAGTTATCAGAAACTGACCCAACCAAATAACATCTAAAATATTATTGCCCAAAAGTTGTATCACATGGCACTAAAAATGCAAGATCACACAAACACACACACACACGAAATAAATCACTGAACCCATGAATAAATTTGGAAAATGATGTCTGCTACATCATTCTTTTAAAATCTTTTAAAAGGTTCTGGAGCTTTTGAGAAAGTTACATTATCTGTACAAAGTAGAAAAAATTAAAATCAATTCTCAGCCCAATTTTCTATCTATGCCCCCAAATTGGTCTTGTCTCTGCAATGTAAAATAGAGCTCCAACTGAGTGCCGCCTGGGATTCAATCTTTCATTCAACCATGAAGCATTTATCGATCAAAAGATATTAAGATACAAAGACAATTAAGTGAGGTAGAGCCCTGGAATCATATGTAAATTGTGTGCTAAGACCATGGCCTGTATGAATGCCCCTATCATGAAGCTCCCTTTGCTGACTTTGGGACCCAAGGAGTTATTTGCAAAGGTTCATAATAATCCTCTCTCACACTCCAAGAAACCTACACTAGAGGCACTTAGAGAAATTCAAGTGCTTTGGCAATTTATGACTGTATATATTATTAAATAATACTGTTTTGCATAGAAATAGAATTTCTTCACAGATTTATGAACAATCCCTTGGCCTCTTAAAAAGACATGCACTAGACTAAAACAATATTATATCAAAATGTAGTTGATAAACCAGTTAAATTAGGTGGCCTGACATGCTTTGCTGTCCCAAATTTTCATGCTTGTAGCTTCTCTGGGAAACAAAATTGTGTTTTAATGAATGCACTGTCATCTCTTCATTTCTCCTCACTGTGTTTTTATCCCTGGTGCTCTTTCCTTGGAGTTACCCTCAACTTGTGAGGGAAATATCTCAATTATAGAATTTGTGACTAGAAAAAAAAAATCCTAATAAAATATGTAGTTTAATTTCCTCATTTTATAGACTAAGAAATTAAGACAAAAGAAGGCTGAGGGGTTATCTGAACTTCCTAAAGCCAATTAGAGTCCAGGGCAGGACTGGAAAACAAGTCACTTGGAGTGTGTCACCATTAAGATGCAAGAGGGTGTCAGCAGCATTGGAACAAAATGGCTGAGATGTGGTTTAAGTTTTATGCTTAGATTGTTATGTTCAAGCATTTGAGGGGTGGTTCATGCACCATCTGCCAGCTAGACAGTCCAGTAGCAAAATAACCATTTCCTAAATCTTGATTTATTTAGAATGGTGAAGTGCAAGAGATAAATATATTTTGGAAGGGAAATTAATATCTCTGGTTCCTTCTCCTTTTTGGCCATGCTACTAAAATATCTCCAATGGCTCTATAGCTTAGTATCCTCTTTATTTCCTTCATTGTGCATATTGCACCCAAAAAAGTTAATTTATTTACTTATTTATTGTCTTTCTTCCTCATCATTCTCCATTGGAACAATTATTCCAATTTGTCTATTTCATCATTGTGTGCCCGGTCCCTACTATAGCACTTGGTACAGAGAAGACACTCAGTACCTGAGTGGGTGAAGCCAAATCCAAGTGGCAAATGGGAGAGAAGAGGGCAATATAGCTACAGAGCCCTCTGTGGTTTCTGCTGGAGAGAGGTGCAAGGAGCGTGTTAAGGAGGACTTCCTGACAGTGAGGCAAATACTTAATAGAATGTGAGCAGTTGAGAATAAGTTAGACAGCAGTAGCTGCACTGGAGGGAGATTAGATACATGCAGAGTGGAGTAGGAGGCAGTTTGGAGCCTCCTGTCAAAGGCCTGGGAGCTGAGCTCTTCCTGAGTCAGCTGGGTGGGAGTTGCCTACGGAGGTGTTATGCAGCTTGATCTTTGTTTAGGCTGAGAATAAAAATGTTACTGAAACACCAAAATCCTTTTATCAAATCTTTCTGTTGCCACTACCCGGGTCCCCTTATCCCCTACCCCTCTACCCCTGCCATTATAAGAAGCCACCATGACCAGAGGGAGAAGTCTAGATGGTTAATATAAGTCCAATCACATTTCAACTTTTCCGCAGTGCCTCCTCCATGAGATGCCCTCTGCAGCAACTGAAATAACCAATGACACTGTGCTAACGATCATTTAAAATGGTATCTAGGGAGATTCCGAAAGGCAGCATGCCAGAATTTGGGAAAGGGATATTTCAGGCCAGGCCACCAGAATTCATGTGCACTTTTCCCAAAAAGGACTTCAGGTTTAAAACAAACAAACAAAAGAAGCCTTCCTAGGGCAGAAAGCATGTGTGCTGTTGTAGTTTTCTGTACTGCCTCCTCCCCAGCAGACGAAAGGCTCCACATGTGTTGCCCAGACAAAGGCCCGTTTTGTCAGTATCCAAACCATGGAGCCTAGATGGTTCTGTTTTGACCACCTCCAATGGCATGCATTCCCCACACCAACCCTCCTAAAAGGATAAACTAGCCTGCGGCAGAATAGAGGAGTAACAATTTGCAAATAGCTGAGGGTAAATGAGACTGTGGAGTTGCTGCAAATATGTAGACAATCAGGCGCCGTGTGATGTACCGAGGCAGCCGCAGCACCTTAGCTGGATGGAAGGAGTGAGGCTGGGGTTGACACTGGTTTTGGATCACGGAATTACATAGTTACTGCAGACAAGGCTTTCTTGCCTGTGAGAACTGCGCTAACACTTCCCACACATCTTGTGGAATGGGTTGAGCAGTGGTGTGGCCATGGTCTCTGTGCTTCTCTTGTTAACTGATGCCTGATGGCTGGGCCCCAATATTCAACTTAAGAGAACAGCTTTCTCCACTCAAGGAAGCTATCCTGCTTTCAAACTCTTTATTAACTGAATTTCTTTTATTGTGGGTTTATCTTATGGAAAGTTTTGGTGGAAACCTATTATATATCTGCCAGGCACCTTCTTTTAAAAAGTCTTCCAATTTGGCCATTTGTCAATCTATCCACCTGATTCCTGCAGAAACTCCCCTGCCGGATCCTGCTTTCTGACACTAATCACAGCTGACTGATTCAGATGTAGATATCTGACCCAAGCTGGTGTTTGGCCAACAATGTTGTTGGCCTGGCTGTTCCTGAGACCCAGCCAAATTCATATTCTTGAGTTCCTTAAGATCCCCCCCACTTCAATTGAAGGTAGCTCAAGCTAAGTTTCTGTTCCACGCAATAAAAAGTTGTAATTAATACAGGAGAGAAGGGGAAGAAAGAATTATCATATACCTATCATATAGCTATAATCAATGAGTAAAGATGTTTGAAAATAGTGATTCTCAACTGGGGGCTATTTTGCCCTCTTAGAAGACATTTGGCAATGCCTGGAAATATTTATTTTTGGTTACAAGTGTGGAGCATGGGTGATACTGGCTTGTAGTTGCTGCCAAACATCCTACAATGCACAGGAGAACCCCCACAACAAAGAATTATCCAGCCCAAAATGTCAATAGGAGAATCTTGCTGTAGTACAGGATAAATCGGGAGAGAAACAGATGAGTAGTGAGTCAAGAGAGGCACACAATGATCTGAGGCATCTGGGGCTGGGGGATAGAGGCAAAACACCTGCTTACTAGGTTTCTGATTGGCAACCATTAGATGGTGGCTCCATTCACCAAAAAAAAAAAAAAAAAAAAAAGATAGGATGCAGAGCAGGTTTGGGTTTTAGCCTTAGAGATACTGAGTATGAGAGGCTTCTAAGTTATGTAAGTGGAGATGTCTCAGAAGCAGTTAGTTTATAGGTGTGGAAGTCAGAAGGGAAACTAGGCAAGAAAAATAGATTTAGAGGTCATCAGGATATGGAAGTCGATTGAAGATATAAAGGTAATAATATTGCTTAGGAAAAATGTACAAAATAAAAGGACAAGACATAGGACTCCCGAAAGAGCATCAACATTGAAATGACAAGAAGGGTAACAGAAGCAAGGAGACTGAGAAACAATGAATGAAAGAAGAAAAAACACTCAAGAGAGTGTGGTACCAAGGAAGTAAAAGAGTGTATTTCAGAAGGAAGTGGTCATTATCGTTGTAAGACTGAATCTTTCTTATCTGAATAAGGAAAGAGCAAATGGTTGACTTCTCATAAGAAAATGCCAGTGGGAAATTGTCAAGCACAAGTTCCTTGGCCACGTGTTAAGAGGAGGCTTAGGGTAATGGTGAAGGTAGGATCCAGATCATACTAAAAAGATGAGTAGACAGAAGAGAAGGAAATAGAAAGAGTGAGTGTGACTAGATCTTCCAAGAAGCTTGTATGTGATTAGAAGGAAGATTAAGGTGCATCTCTTTTTTGTTAGGAAATGAAATTAAATCCAAGACATTGTTCCTGCCTAACTTCAAATCCAGCAGGAAATACAGCACTTATCTTTTTCTATAAGGCAAAGAGACATCTAAGCCAGAGAGACTGGAGTTTGGAGGAAATAGTTCTCATTGGTGATCAGAGTCTTTAGGGGAAGATTAAAAGAGGTAGTAGAACTTAACCTGGTCCCCAAAGAAGGAGCAGAACTTAGAAGCATGGAATGCAGATAAAAGCACAGACATACAACAGCATTTGAGGAACAGAAAATAGCCTATTTTGGCTGGAGCAGAAAGATTGATTTAGGAAGGATTCGCATATCATCTGTTTCATAGTTTTCAAAATGTTCTCTGGGGAGCCCTAGGGTTTCTACAGAGATGACCACAAGTGAATTTTGTAGATTAGAGATGGTAAACTATGACCCTTGGGTCAAATTCAGCCTGCCATACATTTTTCTAAATCACGTTTTA
Source organism: Macaca nemestrina (assembly GCF_043159975.1). Classification (NCBI taxonomy): domain Eukaryota; kingdom Metazoa; phylum Chordata; class Mammalia; order Primates; family Cercopithecidae; genus Macaca; species Macaca nemestrina. The sequence goes on from NC_092136.1 coordinate 37,003,467, forward strand.
CTGGAACACAACCACACTCGTTTATTTACATACTCTCTGTGACTGCTTTCCACACTGCCCTAGGCAAGTTGAGTAGTTGAAACAGAGACTGTATGGCCCACAAAGCCAAAAATATTTACTATTTGACCCTTTTCAGAAAAAGTTTGCCAGCCCCTGTACTAGGTAATGGAAGCCTTCCCATTCATATGATATATTTTTTTAGTTATTTTCACCATTATTGGTATAAACTTTTGTAGAATGCATTAAAAGGCTTTATATAAACACATGATGATACTGTTACATGAACTAAGGCTTTCTGCATCTTACCACAAACAAGTGAAATAAACACTTTATATTCTTTCCTTTCTTCTAAGGTAAAATGTAATCAAACACGATTCAGCTTTGCTGAGATGACGCCAGCACTGTTGTAAAGTTAAATCATCACCCTAGGTCATAGCGCAAGACTGACTGCAGGAAAGCTCCCTATGCCCACTCATCTCTAGCTTTACTTTGTTTCTGACAGGAGAAAGGATTACATTTGCCTTCACTCTGACTGGGTTGTGTTTAGTTCTACCCAGTGGTGGAAGTACACGTTACTTTTCCCCTGCCATGACATTCAGTGATAAAAATGTTGAGAATCAGGTGTCACATATGCAGTAGTATAAATTAATGAGCTTCTGTGTGGAGGTTAGTAACCCACAGAAGCCACTGACACCAGAAGTAGTCTTTGCATAAGAAATCATCTTTTGTGGTACTAAGTCCCTGGAATTTTGGTATTATTTCTTAATATAGTATAACCTATCCTATCCTGATAAATACAGTGGCCTCTTGGAATCGTTATCTGCATAAGAATGCTTTCCTCATGCTATACAGTTTCAGAATCATATGCCTTAGAGCCCTTCAGTATTCAAAACTTTGTATTTTCTCTTTCTTTAATATAAGGTTATCATTTTAAACAGTTATCAGCCTGTCCCACATTCACATTCATTTATAATTTGCTGCTCCTAATCTTCTATAAGCTAAGTAGTTACTTATAATTATTATAATCATGCTAAAGTAAAATTAGTTGTCTCTGAGAGATCTTGAGGGGATTTCTTGTGACTAAAATGTTTTCATAGCATAAGTTCTATGATACCCATTTTGATATGCAGAGGTCCTTTTGACTTCATTTCTTGTTTTGGGTGGTATTCTAAATAAGAGAGGCTCTTGACCAGTACTTTTTGGATAAGACATGTATGGATTACCACATGTTTAATAAAACTGCATGGAATTGTTCTGGAAATTTTCAGACTTATTTGTAGGTAGATGTGATATATATGTGTTTTAAAACTATGTTTACATATCTGTGATACATCTTCACCCTAAATATATGTTTAGCTTTTCATAATAGACTTGTCACTCTCCTCTAACACCTATCTCAGTTACAGGTTTCATTATCCACGTATTCATCGGAGGCAAAATTCCGTCATTTTCTTGGACTCCTCCCTTGTCATTCCCCTAACAAACAATGGACCATGAAGTCTTGTTGATTCTGCCTCTACAATATGTTTCAAAAGTCTCAGCTTACATACAGAACCCTTCATAAATTGGCACTATCTTACTTGTAATGGACATTTGATATTTTCCTTACCAATAACTGTTCCTTACTATTTGGGTAACAGCAACCAAGTTTGATTTGGGAACTCTAACTTTCTCCCATTGTTAGAGCTTGATAGGACTCTCTATCAAGGAATTTTTGTTCTCTCTAAGCCAAGAGGTGTCCAAATTGTACCATTCAGATGCTGTCCCACTGGTCTTCAGTGTCTAAATGAACTCACTGAACATAATTCATCCCATGAGGCTGCCTGAAGAGACCACCATCAGTTTCTCAGGGCCCACTTCCTGTCTTTTTTGTATCCTGGCTCTTCAGTATTTCCTATAATTCTGAGTAGTGCTAAGTTCTTACAATAAATTGTGTGTATGTGTAAGTGTGTGTGCTTGCAGATGTGTGTGTATGTGTGTGTGGTTGGCCTATTTCATCAGTTTCTGTTGCTTGTAACCAGAGAATTCTAACTGATAAGCTACCTTCCAGTCTCCTCCCAGTTCTCTTTTTCTCACACCTCCTAGATTCCAGGACCGTAAGAAGCTGAACAGTTTCCATAGCATGCCCTACACTTCCATTCTTCTTGCATTAGCCCATACTCTTCCTTATTCCCATAACAGCCCTTCTTCATTTATGGAAAATTCCAATTCATTATTAAAGTATTAGGTCAGATATGGAAGTATTTCTATGTCAAACCCTTCTCTGGCCCTAACAGGTAAAATTAAGCATCCTTGTCTTTATGTACTCATAGCATTGTATATATCTTTCTGACTTAAAACATGGTATCATGGATAGTGAGTCATGTGTTCAGTACTTCAAGGAAATGCTGAAATCCTTAAGGGCACCCAGGCAAAGTTCAACAAATATTTGTTGAATTGAATGAACTGAATCACATCTACAGAGAATACAGATTTTTTTTTTCTCAAAAGATGGAACTCATTTTATTTATGTTTATGTGTTTTAAAATTTCCAATCCCATATGTCTTTTAAAAATTGTTTCCATTTTACTTGAAAAAATGTATTGTCCTTGAGTGATGGACACCCTGAGTACCCTGACTTGATCATTACACAACATAAACATGTAACAAATCTCTTGTACTCCATAAACTTATACAAAAAAAGGAAAATTGCACTATTAATGCTTTATAAAGCTTAGAATTAATAACTGATGAGAAGTAGAAAGCAAAAATAGTTGCCCCACATCTCTTTTTTTCTGTAATTCTCTGCCTCTCCCTTTTCCACTGACACATCATATTTCAATACCATGTTTTGTTTCCTTCCAAACTCCCTTGGCCTCTATCTTTTCAGAAATATGCATTGACCCATTATGCAATGAGCTACATTGCATAAGAGACAGGATTTCCCTCCTGTCTTGAGACCCTGTGGAAGAAGAAAAAAACATGAAATCCTTAATAAAGTTGCTAATGTGAATAAAGGACAAGGATGCAATTTCTTAGGAAATTCTGGAGATGGATACAGTTTGGTTCCTCATGATAAATCACTAGTGGGCTATTCAATAAAAACAAAATATAGAGAAGAAAATGCCAGACGTCCTATCTACTTCCCTAAGAAGACTGATACAAAGCCCCACTTGTCAATTGTTAAAATGAATTAACTTTAATCAGGGAAGAAAAATGCTAATCAAAACGAGGGAGAAATAAACGGAATTGGATGTATCTTTGTCTTATCTAATGATGCCAACCCTATCTCACCTGCTGCCCTTCCTAATTGATCAGAGGGTTAATAAATATTTCTATGGTATTATCTGTCCCCATTCTTGGGGAAAAAAGGGAAATAATCTTCCTCACTTGACTTGAATCTCTGCATCTTAACCCCTCTGCCTATGAAATGAATTCTAAATTCCTGACCTTGGTGCACAAAGCATATAATAATTCTATCTACTCCCAACCTACCTCCTCTTTCTCTCTCATTGTACTCCAAAAGACTGTGAACTTTTCCAGGTTATCCATATACTTTTTGTTCCTCCTATTTTAGAGGATCCTCCTACTTTAGAGGAGCCTGCTGTACCTCTTAACTAGGAAACCTAATCCTCTTTGTCTACCAGGAAAATCTTCTCCACCCTTGCTTACTCTCTTTTCAAATATTTAGCCCCTCACTCTTCTGAGCCCCCACAGTGTTGTAAACACATCTCCACATCATGTGTAATTTATCTTTGATCTACTTCTCCCTATTCTGAGCTGCTTGAGAGCAGGGAGCATATACCAGTCACAGTTTCCAACATATAGTAGATATTCCAATATTTATTAGATGAGTTGATGATTACTCACTTCCAGAATAAAGCCACAGAGGGTTGTTGCTGAGGGAAAGGTAAATGTCTGGTTAATTATAACATATATATTTTTCCTTTCTTTTCATAATGTTAAAGGAAGCCAAAAGTTAAGTCTTGTAATACAAATTATCCAGTTCTGTGCTAGGCCCAGTTTGGACACCTCCTAGCTTTGGGAGAACACAGTCCCATGAGAGAGTCCTATCAAGCTGTAACAATGGACGAAAGTTAGATTTTTCAGATCATATTTGTTTCCTATTACTGAAATAAGTAGAAACAGATATTGGTAAGAAAAATGACAAATGTCCATTATAAGTAAGAAGGTGCCAATTTATAAAGGATTGTGGATATAGAGATACAGTCTCACATTTGAAAACTCACAGTCTAGTGAGGCAGAAGTCTCCAATTGGTAAATGTTATAAAATAATAATAAAATATTATTTTAATGATAAATAATTTATCCTATTTAAATAAAATGAAATGATAATAAAAATGTGTTTATTTAAACCTTTCTTATTATGGGAAAATAAATTTTCTATCTCCAAAGTTCACTAAAAACACTTCAAAGACACATAAATAAATGGGCCTCACAGTACTAGAGAGAATTTCATTCATCTTCACCATGCCAGTAAGCAATCATGGTATCTAGAAATTAACACCAACAGAAGCCACAAGAAATTTCTCTACATACACATAAGGGCATAAAAACAGCTGATCCATAAAACCGTTGTGGACACCAACAATAAATGACAAGGGACAAACATATACTTATCTCCAACTGGTTCTGTTTAAGGGAAAAAGAAGAAAAACGAGGTCAATGATTTCACTCAAAAAGCTATTCTAGGTTAAGCCTTTCTAACATGAGCATAGATAGAAATTGGTTTTTTCAGCCCAGATTCCAACAGCTTTAAAGAGCTTTTCTCTTTAGGGTAACATTCATTTAAGGGATCTTTCAACCTATACCATTTCCCAACTCCTAAAATTGATCATAGGAGTAACTTGATTCCAAAAGAAGATAGCATTTCAGCAATGATGGTGGGATAATAAATAAGGAATTGCTACACATTATTTTACTGGCCCTGAAATTAAAAGGTAAGATGGCACTATGAAAAAGGCATAGGCTTTAGAAAGACACAGTTTCTTCTCCTGATACTGTTTCTTCCTGGCTGTCATATTTTTGCCTGTGGGACTTTGTATAATATTTATTTATTTATTTATTTATTTTTATTTTTATTTTTTTTTGAGACGGAGTCTTGCTCTGTGGCCCGGGCTGGAGTGCAGTGGCCGGATCTCAGCTCACTGCAAGCTCCGCCTCCCGGGTTTAGGCCATTCTCCTGCCTCAGCCTCCGGAGTAGCTGGCCGGGCGCGGTGGCTCAAGCCTGTAATCCCAGCACTTTGGGAGGCCGAGACGGGCGGATCACGAGGTCAGGAGATCGAGACCATCCTGGCTAACACCGTGAAACCCCGTCTCTACTAAAAATACAAAAAACTAGCCGGGCGAGGTGGCGGGCGCCTGTAGGACTTTGTATAATATTTAAATCCATTGGGCATCAGTTTATCTTCATCTATAGAATTTAAATGGAAATATCCCACTCCATAGAGGCTTATGAAGATTGAAAATGATATTGTAAGAGATTTAGCCCAATACACAACATGTAGTTACATATCAGCTAATATATATGAATTTTATAAAAGTATACTAATTACTCAACTGCAATTAATTTGCTTGCTGAATTACCATTTTGGGTAGAAAATACCAAAAGATATGGAAGACAGTTCCATTGCTCTTGATATTAGGATATAAGGACACAGTAGAAGAAAAAGCTAGAGATAAAGAGCCAAGGTAGAGACCAAGACCGAAAACGACAGACTGAGAATGAAGATAGGAGAATTTCAATAATGCTGGATCATTGGGAGGAGGTATATAAACATGTCAGGTCAATTAAGAAGATCACAGTCTTAGGGAGAACAAAAAGTGAATACATAAAAGAATAAATTTCTGAACATTCTAGTTGAACTTTCATTCTACCAATGGACAGTCTTCCTTTCTTCAACAATAATCCTCCAAATGTCCTGCAACTACACTGGCATAAGAAAAAGACAGATAGATTTATCTAGCCATGGATGGCTACACAAATGGATGGGAATACCCTCTGGATAGATGTGGGCTATGTGCTGTTCAGAATAGCATCAGATATAAGTAGTACAGGCAATCACCTTGTGGACCCAAGTGGAAGAGTAGTCCAGCATTTCCACATGGTGACACATGTTTCTGCAGTAAGGCCTTGGGCAGATGAGAAACAGCAGTTTCATGAAGATAGCACATTGTGCCATGAACTCTCCTATAATTTTGACTTGAAAGAGATGCATTATTATCTCTCAGAGCAGCAGTGTTAAGATCTCCAGGCTTTGGAGGAAGAGAAGACTAGGTTCAAATCTTTCCTAAGCTACTTGGGAGCTATAAAATATTGGGCAAGTTTTATGGATATTTAAGTCCCAGTTAAATGAGTAGAATAATTACCTCACAGAGTTATGATAGAGGTTAATAACATAATTATATAAATTATATATCACAACCACCTAGTAGTTAGAAAATAACAAATGGTAGCTGTGATTTTATGTGGAAGAAAAAAGAATAGATAAACACGGTCATTTGTCCATTTCTGCATTCTGTACTAAATCCTACAGAATACTACAGAAAACTGAAGATGAGGCTCCATAAAAATGTACTAGTTACAGTTTATACCAACAAAGCCAAAAGATGTATTTTCTGCAAAGGCTACCAGAGAATATTAGACTGGAGAGGTTTTACTGGGCACATCCTCGAAAGTCACCCCATCCCCTCATGAAAGATAAGATATATTCAGGGGTGGTGATGTCCTTCTGCCTCTACAGGGTGAGGTCTTGCCAGCTGTGGGATGCCCTGAGGGGGAGCTTTGCAACATTCCTATATTCCCAACTACAACACTCTAGAACTCTAGCATAATTGACATACATAGTCACAAAAACTGTCAGCTAAAAATGACATTAGGTCTAAGTACAAATCCTTATCCTGCCACCAGCTCACCTCACTTCATTGTCATCAGATTATGTTGTGATGATTCAGCACAACTCTTGCCTATCTCTTGGCAATTATGCAACAACGTCCAGCCTGTGGGCGTGTACAATAAGTGATCTCCTCCTTACAGCACCTAAGAAAGGCAGAGTACCCTGATGACGGCCCAATGACCTCAGCTCTGCAGGTGGCTGTGGCAGTTGATTCCTACAGGACATCCAGAAGATAAGAATGCTAGACGTGGTGGTATCAGAGCCCTTATTTGCCGTGTGAGTTTTGGATGAAGTCATGTAGCAACTAAAAGCTTCAGTGTCCTCACTTAAAATGGGGTAGAAAGTTTTGCCCTATCAACCTTTCAGACTGCTTGAGTGGATCAAAATATAAATAGCTAAAATTTGTGCTAGTTCTGTATAAATTATAGAGTGCTTAAGGATTATGATAATATAAACAGTATTGTCATGATCTTCTCATAGGTGCTTAAAGATGTCTTAGAGGATTTTTTTTTAAACAACAACAACAACAACATATAATGCTGCATTCAAGTAGGAGGATTAGACAAATGTAAGGATGAAATCTATTTATTTAAGTCTTTTCTAAACACTCTATCAAACCCATTTGCATGTTGGGCTTACACTGCACATATGTGCAATACCCTTTCAATGAATTCCTTCTATGCTTAAAACATCCAGAGCCAGTCATTTTTTTCTTACAACTTAGAACCCAAGAACTTTGATACAAAAAATTAGTACCAAGAATAGTTGCAGTAACATTATCTAGTGTTCCAGGTATTTATTGCTGTGTAATAAATCAGCCCAAATTCAGTGGCATAAAACAACCATGATTTCCTTATGCTCACAGATTCTGTGGGCCAAGAATTCAGACAGAGTACAGCAAGGATGGTTTGTCTCTGCTCTAGAGTGTCTGTGGCTTCATCTGGGAAGAATCACATGGCTTAGACTTAATCAGGTCTTGAAGGTTAGAATCATCTGGAGGTTTCTTCACCCACATATCTGGTGCTTAGATTGGGATAACTTAAAGGCTGGGATTAGTTGGGACTGCCTACCAGATTACACACATGTGGTCTTTGTATGTGGCTTGAGCTTCTTAAAACATGGGGGCTATGGCTAGGTGCAGTGGCTCACGCCTGTAATCCCAGCACTTTGAGAGGCCAAGGCAGGTGGATCATGAGGTCAGGAGTTCGAGACCAGCTTGGCCAGTATGATGAAGCCCCGTCTCTATTAAAAAATACAAAAATTAGCAAGGCATGGTGGCATGCACCTGTAGTCCCAGCTACTCAGGGACTAAGGCAGGAAAATTGCTGGAACCCAGGAGAAAGAGGTTGCAGAGAGCGGAGATCGTGCCACTGCACTCCAGCCTAGGCGATAGAGTGAGACTCTGTCTTCAAACAAAACAAAATAAAACAAACAAACAAACAAAAAACAACCCTGGGGGCTGTGACATAACAAGTAGCATCCTGAGCAAAACATCGGTCAAGAGACCAAAAGAGAAGCTCAAGTGCTGCTTCTGACCAAGCAGTAGAAACCGTGCAGTAGCAGTGGGACACGACAGTCCATGCCTGTAATCTCAGGCCTTAGGGAGTCAGAGACAGAAGGATCACTTGAAACCAGGAGCTTGAGACTAGCCTGAGTAATATAGTGAGACTCCATCTCTACAATTTTTTTTTTTTTAATTAGCCAGGCAGGGTGGCATGCACCTGTAGTCCCAGCTCCTCAGGAGGCTGAGGTTGGAGGAACACTTGAGCCCAGAAGTTTGAGGCTATAGTGAACTATGATCATGCCATTGCACTCCAGCCTGCATGATAGAGTGAGACCTTGTCTTTGAAAAAATAAATAAATAGGCCAGGTGCAGTGGCTCATTCCTGTAATCTCAGCACTTTGGGAAGCCGAGGTGGGCAGATCACGAGGTCAGGAGATCGAGACCATCCTGGCTAAGACGGTGAAACGTTGTCTCTACTAAAAATACAAAAAATTAGCTGGGCGTGGTGGCGGGCACCTGTAGTCCCAGCTACTCGGGAGGCTGAGGCAGGAGAACGGCAAGAACCCGGGAGGTGGAGCTTGCAGTGAGCTGAGATAGCACCAATGCACTCTAGGCTGGGTGACAGAGCGAGACTCTGTCTCATAAAAATAAAAAAAAATAAAAAATAAAAATAAATAAATAAGAAACCATGCTCTATCACCATGGCTAGTCCAGTTTCACAGGGAGAGGGGCAGACTATAACAGCAGGTCACATTGCGGGATGTGTTAGAATATTAGATATATTTTACAACCATCTCTGGAAAATACAATGTGCCATGCTGGAAGTGGGTAAAATCAAGGATTGGTTCTCTGGCCTGAACAGGGCTGAATGACATTTTAAAAAATCAGCTAAAATTATAGGACAGGTTTTTACAGACACAATACACAGGGACAAAATGGCCTTAATGCATTGTCTATGGTAATGTGGAATAAATTTTCCATTGAAAGGAAGATTTTGGGGAACCAATTGCTATATCATGGAACAACATGAAGGGCATAAAACATTTAATACTGTTGGGATGAAGTGGATACTTCCCAAAGACTGATAAATTGATACCATTGGCTAAAATAATCTCTGTCTTGCTGCTTCACTGAAGAAAGAAAGAAAGAAAAAAAGCTGAACTCATTTGTTATTGAGTTATATATAGTCAGTTGAGTCCATTACCTTGCTAGTACTCTTGTATGAATTAGAACACTCACCAGGAAGTGATGCATGATGAAATTCCAAATGGATACATATGGGATGATTCAGGGGACTCGAGTACCTTGGAACTCCAATTCCCACTGGACCACTATTTCCTGAACAAATACCACCTCTTCTGTCTCTTAAACCAGTCTCTGCCTCATTTTAAGGCATTCTAATGACACCACCCGAGAGAGTTACCTTGCAAGGGATAGGCAGTCTTCCTCATGCTCCACTCCAACTCCCTCTCCATCCCTTGTGCTTTCCAAATCTTTAGAGTCATATTCCAATGTGCTCCAGTGAAGGAAATTACAAAATCAAACTCCAGAGAAGAAAGCTTATACAACAAGATGATTTCCATATATGGCTAGTTTATGTTGGTGAAAATATGAGATACATGTAAGAAGAAGGAAAGAAGATAGTTGTTGTTCAGTCTGAATATGTTGATATAAGCATATTTACCAAAGACTATAGGTTAAGTATGTTAACTCCAAGAACCAAGAGAGGTTCTAAGTATTGGTTTGGTGAGTAGACCGAAACCTGGACTCTCATTAGTGGCCCATGCTAAATGACTTAGGATGGCTTCAATTTCTGGTATAATGTAGAGAAAGTAACCCGAAGACATGGGACCTGAAACATTGAAATGGGTATTTTCTATGTGACTTATACACGAAACCCTAAATATGTCTCCCAAAAGGCCTCAGAAGGACTTCTATTAACAAGACTAGTAAGAAATACACTGATTAGAAGCACATCAGTACAGCTGAAAATTACTTTTGCAGCTGTTTTCTATAAGCCAGAGATGTTGTTGGGAGATACTTCAGTGGACTCCTTAATTCCAAGATTCTGAAGGTGGCAGATGTCAAGTGGCCATTAAAAGTTAGAGTCAGTTTTTATGTGGTCACCATAATACCGTTAAAGCTGGAGGATTAATTGGAATGACTTACACTTACGGAAATCTTTGGTATTGGCTAATTGATCAGGGGTTCCTGGCTCTGAAATAGAACTAAACAAATTCTACTTCAGTGATATAATGAAACAATTCCAAGTCCATCAATCAGAGGATTTACTTGGGGCATCACAATAGAGTGACATCCCCTCTTTATTGGATTTTGTCTCTTTATTGGAATTTGAAACTGAGAACTTCAAATTCTCAGTTTACTCCTCCAGAACCACTGAATGAAGAAAAGTCCAGATATTCTCAATAAAGGACCCCACAGTATGATTAAAATTATGTACTGAAGTGTGACTCTTCTTCCTATACCTTCCCATGGGATCTGTGCCAATTAAAGTTGCAATGGGGAAATGAAAACAAACAAACAAACAACAAATAGATTTTTCAGGAGTGGTCTAACACTGGATCTGTGCTAACACTAATCCTTGAATCCCAGAGTCAGCAGTAGTATTTGCACATAGTGAAAGCTAATGACGGTGAGGATATTAATGGAATTTCGATCAAAAACCATTCCCATGAATAAGCATAGAGAGAGATCCAAAAGCCATCTTGTGGTTTTTTTTCCTAGTTCTTGATTATGTAGTTAGAAGGGATGTCAACTATCGGAATCCTCACAGAAATGCATGGTAGAAAGGCCCAGTAGAAACACATGCTCTACTGAAAATAAGTAAATCTAAAGTAATACCATATCCCTGGAGGAAAGTTACAGATTAGTGCTATCATCAAATATGCAGGAATAAAGATTTTTTTTAACACATTATCATTTAACTCAAGTGTCTGGCAGAACAGAAGAGAAGTAATACTTAAAGACTGATAGGAGGTTAAGAAAAATGTATCAGCTATTGTTTCCATTTGCTGTTGCTCTCCGAAGTGTGGTCTCTTTATTGGAGCAAATGTATTTGGCTCTTGGAATCTGGTAACTACAATCCAGCTGGATTTCTTTTATGGAAGGTGGCAGGCAGAGCCGGAGGATGCTATTCTCTATGATGAGTTTACTGACTGAGTAGGAAAAAACTTAGGCGTGGTTTACATAAGTTGCTACATACACAATATTCTGGCAGCAATCATAAGTGCTTTGCTATGGTGCTGTAAAGGAGTAGAGTAGGGAAATTTTGGCATTAAAAAGAAAAAACATCTCATTGTTTACTCTGAGGAGGTCTGGCATGATGTAGGGATCCATACTGTATCATGGGAAGGGGTCAGTAGGCTGGTCAGGTGAAAAATGGCTTCTAAGGAGCAAGATTAAAGAATCTATGACAATGTGATTTAGTAAAGAGGTTAATGAATGGATTTTTCAGAATGGGCCATAAGTATAATATTTGTGTTTCACATCAACATTCACCAAAAAGCTCCACTACAGAATCAACTCTTGATAAACAAACGGATAAGACAAACAGCTTTGTGGATGTCAATTGTTCTGCTTTCCCAAACACTCCAGTGGCTACTCAAAGTGCTCAACAATAAAGCACTCAATGGGGGCAGTGATGGAGGCTATGCATGAGCTCAACGATATGGACTTTCCCTCGCTGTCTGGCCTGAATCCTGTAGCCGGGACAAAATTGAATCTCTGTCATGGCATCATAACGCTAGATCCCAGTGAGTGCCTGGGTTACATAAAGATGATGTGATTTTTTTTTTTCTTTCTAAAGTAGACATGTCTTCTAGATTTGCTTTTCCTATCTACCTTATGTCTGCAAACATCACCACGATGTGATCTTACTTAATGTTTTATATCCTGTTATGTATCACATACAGCATTGTTTCTCACCAAGTAAACCACTTTATATATATAAATTAAGATACAGTTGCCCTGGAATTGTATTGCTCTCATTAAATATCACCCAAAAGCAATTGATCTTACAGAATCAAGGAATGGAAAACTGAAGACCATTTATAACACCAGCTGGAAGAAAAACACATTGTGAGGCTGGGGTGCTATCCCGAAGAACGTAGTAAATGATATTGGACAAGCAGTCAGAATATAATGTCTCTTTCAGGCTGAAGACAGGTGCTGAAACCAAGGTGTGAAAGTAGAGAAGCACCTCTTCCTATTATTCCAAATGGCTCTCTCACAAAATGTTTGCTTTCTCTCCCCTTGACTTTGGACACTACTTGCTTAAAGTTTTCTGTATTCAAAGGTGGAATATGTCTACCAGGGTCCCCCAAAACACTTCCACTCAACCATAAGCTAAGACAGCTAAGTGTTCATTCCAGGCTCTTCATTATACCAACTAACCACTAACAGGCTCATAGGCTTACAGGGCTGGTTGAAGCCACTGATCTGACTATTCAGTCTACATTATGGGGGCAGATGGGAGTTTGGAAGAACAAACAAACCAAAACCAATAACTCTCCTGGGCTATCTTCTGTCATCGTAATGTAAGTCAAAAACTTTTGCTTGAAGGCTGTCATAACCCATAACCATCAGGAGGTTCAGTCTCTCCAGAATGAAGGGATCTTGGCTAACCTCACCAGCAGAAGCTGCATAATAGAATGAGCAGTGAAGGGGAGCCATCAGAAACACCAACTAAGGTACATGGGCTAAAGCAGAAATAAGAACTATAAGCTAGCTGTATTTCCTTATTTACCACGCCAAATCCATTCACTATTATACACACTGTATTTTCTTTTTCTTTTTCGTTTTTGAGATGGAGTCTAGCTCTGTCACCCAGGCTGGAGTGCAGTGGAGTGATCTCGGCTCACTGCAAGCTCTGCCTTCTAGGTTCATGCCATTCTCCCACCTCAGTCTCCCAAGTAGCTGGGACTACAGGCGCCCACTACCACACCCGGCTAATTTTTTGTATTTTTAGTGGAGATGGGGTTTCATCATCTTAGCCAGGATGGTCTCGATCTCCTGACCTCGTGATCCGCCTGCCTTGGTCTCCCAAAGTGCTAGGATTACAGGCGTGAGCTACCGCGCCTGGCCTGTATTTTCTTTTTCAAATTAATTTTCCTTTCCTTTTCTCTCCTGTTAATCTCCAATTGATGTTGGCAGTGTAAGCTAAAGTAGCCATTCCTCAGACACTGTGGTAGTCTGGGACATGATTTTGGTTCTCCACTCTTCCCATAAGCTTTTTGAGCTGTGGTATCATCCCAGTGCAATTTCCTTTTTGATTAAACGAGCATAATTGAGTATTGTAGCTTTCAACTAAGAATCCTGACTGATACATATGGTGCAGTAGAAAGACCTTTGGAGCTGAACATAGCTGACCTGGAATCCCAAGCCCATCAATTACTAAACTTGGATAAGTCGCTTAACCTGTTTGAGCTTTGGTTTTTAATCTGTACAATGGTGATGAGAGTCCTCGCCTCACAAGGATTGTATAGATTAAATTAGTATAATGAAAATACTGAATAGGTAGTTGGCTCCTAGAACATGTTTAATACATTACAGTTGCCTTTATTCTATAGAGTAATGGTTCTTTACCTTTCAGGATTACTATCGCCTTTGAAACTCTAATGAAAACATTAAGTTTCTAATAAAAAATACATTGTGCATATACATATCCACACAACTTCTGGCTTATCATTTCAAAAGTTTACTGGATCCACTAAAGTCCAATGAGGAGCCCAAAACCAAAACCAGATTAACAACTCTTGCTATAGGTAGTTACTTATGACTTACACATACTGTATTTTCACTTTGAGTGTTAAATACCTGCTTTAACTTAGCTCTTCTGCTACCGCTACTACCATCAACACTCAATAAGCTTTCACCTTTATAAAGGATACATACAAAAGGCTTTTACATTCATTATATCATTTAGTCATCACAAAAGTCCTGTGAGATCAGTATTATCATATTTTATAGATTAGAAGAAGAGAATTTACTTTGCATTTCCCCATTGTAAATAAGCCTCATGAGGACATTGTTTTAGTCACCACTGTTTCTTCAACACTTTATACATTGCCTGGAACATGGTAGGTCCTCGATGTGTTTGAAATAAATGGAAACAAAAATGTTAAAAGGGAGTCTCATTTCTTGAATAAGACTCCATAATTTGATGCTAAATCAGGGTAAAGCTAAGAACTTCTCTGTCGGCTTAGCCCAGTGTCACTGCAAATACAATGAACTCTTGGTAAGTTGTTTGGTGGATGAGTAGGTTGATAGATCAATCAATAAATAAAACCTTATTTCTAAAATGTTGAACCTTGAATTCAAACAAAAATTTCCATTTCTTTTATTGATTACTGCCCAAAATGTAGCAACTTAAAACAACCATTTTATTTTGCTCTCAATTTTATGGGTCAAGAATTTGGGAAAGTCTCAACTGGGTGGTTTATCACTAGACCATGTGACATCAGCTGGGGTAAATGGGACTGGAAGATCATTTTCAAACTGACTTTTTCATTCACTTCCCTGTGCCTTGCCAGGAACAACTGGAAAGCTGGTCTTGGCTGGGCTCCTCTCCCTTTTCATCCTGTGTCGGTGTCTTTCCACATTGCCCCTCTAGAAAGGTAGTCAGACTTCTTACACAGCAGTTCATGGCCCCAAGATGAAGAAACAAAACCTTCAGGTCACTTAAGAGCTATGTCTAGAACTGAAGCATCACTTCCACTGTATTCTATAGGTCAAAGTAGTCACAGGCTAGCCTGTGACTTGAGAGTGGAGAAATAGATCCCATTTCTGTATGAGATGACTATCAAAGAATATGCAGCCATCGTTAATCTGCTATGGTTTCCTTAACCAAGGCAGAAGATTCATGAACAGTAAACTATGGAGTTGCTCTTGTTGCCACCCTCAATCAGACTTTCCTCATGGAATAACTTGCATTTCCCAAATATCAGTAAATAATTCTATGAACCCTTACATTAAAATTAAATGAAGCCTGAATGCATATCTGAATTAATTTCCACGCTTCAGTGAGCAAGTCTCAGGGGTAACATAGGAGTGTCTGTGTTCTAGTTATTTAAGGTAATTCAAACTTCTCCAAATCTGGTGGGATCAAACAGCCCAAAATATCATTACAGCTAAAAATTTACTCTACAGTAAAGTGTCATTACAAATCAACCCTGCACTATCCACCTCCTGGGCATGCAAAACTTTAGCACTGCCACTTTCAGGATATTTTAGCATCTCAACAGGGAGTATGGCTAAGTAAGAGCTAAAATAGCACAATGATCCCAGAAACCACATAGAAGAAAGAAAATACAAATAGCACAAACAAGCACAGGGCATCTTAGACAACCTCAAAGAGAACTGAAGTTTATTCTCAACACTAGTTTCTGGAGATTCCATATTTTAAGGCATTAAGAAGGTTTTGGCCACTCCAACCCTCCCAAATGCAAATTATTTCCACAGGCACAAAAATTATTTTCTACTGTGTTATGATCTTAACCTCTACCTGTAACAAGCATAATAAATATTATACATTTATTTTCAATGACCTGGAGCTTTTGCCATCTATTAACTGATCCAAAAAACAGTGGTGGGGGGTGGGAACTGGCTGGTTCTGTCAAATGCAAATATGCACTTGGATCATTTTGGCCCACAGGAACTTTCAGAAGAAGGGATGCACATACTGAGGAAGAAAATATTCTATAAATGCAAGGTCTGCCATAACTTAGGTAGATTTAGAGACAAAGCATGTGAGAAAATGTAGAATACAAAAGCAGAGAAAAATAAAAGCAAGATGAGATTGGTGGAAACTACCAATGTTAACCCCAGAGCAAGCAGCTGGGAAAACTGCTTGGTGTCTGATGGGGCATGATGGTCCCAGCCCAAACATAGCAATCTCTCATTCCTGAAGCATCCACTAGAATGCAAGACCCATGAGAAGCAAGATTTTGGTCCTTTTGTTCACTCGCATATCCTAGAAACCTAGAATAACACCTGGCACATAATGAGCACTCAATAAATATTTGTTGGCTGAAAAGAATTCAGGAAGCTAACTAAAGGTAGGTGTAGTCACCAGAGATCTATTCATGCAGCAGGAACCTGCCCAAGGCATAAGAGAACAGAACAAAGATACCAAAAAATACTGGGAAAATCTCGGGGTCTATGCCCAACAGGTACAGTATAAGAGGGGCTCTACCATATTAAATGGAGTGACCAGCCAGAGATGAGAAGAGAGGACCCATGCAGAAACCCTTTTTCTGTGATGAAAGTGAGAAGGATGAGCAAAGAGAGTAGTTATGAGGCTGCTGCAAACTTGTTATCATTTGGGCACTCAGATCCCAAGCCTGATGAGCAGAAAGGGGCATGGGGACAGAGTGGAGGGGGGAAAATGATCCAAGGTGTGATTTGTGACACAAATTCCAAGATTCACTATACTTAAAGGATATGAGTTGTGTGGAGAACGTTACTATTTGCTCTCTTTTTCTCTGGATTGTCTCAGAATACTGGGCACTGTGCCTCAGTCCACATGAAGGGGTGGGCAAGCATAGAGAAACTGATATGGCCATCCTAACCACTAAAGCAAGGCATTCACAGTCTCCCTCTCCCTGAGATATTCTGAATCTGAACAATTTTTCAGCAAGACAGTACATAACAGCCATTCCGTAAAGTTTTGAATGCATCAAGAAGAAATGATTTGAAAAATTATTCATGGAAAGTTTTGCATCCGAAGACTCACAATGTAAAACAAGAGAAGAAATAAAGTCTCAAAATCAAGGTAGACCACAAAATAATGAGATTCAGCCATTGGTTTCTGTGGCACAAAAAAAGAAAAACCCACTAAACTGTGGAATAAAAAAGGAGGTCAAGGTTCATGTTTTTGTTATTCAATACCTTATTACCAGGACTCCCCACAGTGATGACTTAGTAACAAATGAGGAATCTGGCCTTAGACATAGAAGACATTGTCTTAATGCTATCAGAAGACCTGTTCATTGAGTGGTTTATAGGTAATAGATGCTGTGTTCCCTTTTAGGACATCTGTTGCTTCCTGGAAATGCTTCTGCATGCCTGGTCTCTTGACTCTGCCAGTCTGTTGTTTCTCTACTGCCTTTCATAACCTAATCTCATCAGAGAATTTCATTCAGTTGGGTCCCAAACTAAGAAGAAAAACATTAAACAGCCTAAGACGCTCAAAGTTAATCCAGGAAGAGAATAACATTAAAGAAACTAAGTGGTAATACACATGTATTAAAAAGAAGTCTAAGAAAATACCCAAACACTAAAGAGGTGAGTGG
Source organism: Macaca nemestrina (assembly GCF_043159975.1). NCBI lineage: Eukaryota > Metazoa > Chordata > Mammalia > Primates > Cercopithecidae > Macaca > Macaca nemestrina. The sequence goes on from NC_092136.1 coordinate 37,021,178, forward strand.
TGGAATTATGGGTGTTTTTTAAATAATCTCTTTTGTGCTCTTTTTACATTTTCCACAGAGCACGTATATTATTTTTAAACTCAGAAAACATCATCAAATTTAAATACATATATATGATCCCATTTTAATTTTTATAGTGTGTGTGTTTCTGTGTGTGTATATATATGTGTGTATGTATTCTTGTATTTCTATAGAAAAATATCTGGAATTGCAGACATAAAAACTATAAATAGTGGTTCAGTTTGGGGAAAGTGATTAGGAGTATGGAAGAAGAAAGGAGAAGGAATTTTCTTCTTTTCTTTAACTCATCTATAATGTTTGAATTTGTACTTTATAATAAACATTCATTATTTTATAATAAAAAAGAAAAAAGATGACTAGAAAAATGTTATAACATATCCCCTTGGTAGTCAGGTCTATGGAAAACAAATCCAATGCTAAAATGAAATGAGTTACTTATGATGATGTGTAATTACTGATATGACAATATATTGTTGTTAGTACACAGGTAACAATACTTTACCCTGTATGTGTAAGGTTTTTTTTCTTTAGCCTAACCTAAAGAAACCTGAGGGCGAGTGATAAAATACAATTCTTTATACAGAACGAAGGGCTCATGCCTCACAGACAGCCCTTCCAGAAAACAGGATGAGAAAAATGTGTAAGATCTGCTCCTTGAGGAAGTTAGTGATCAACAGAGAAAACTTCACACAGCAAAGGCGAGAGCACCAGTGTGGAAGCTACACACAGAATTACTTTCCCTGGAGGGCTTTAAAAATAGACTGGCACATCTAGAAGAGTAGAAATGTTCATTTCTGCTGAAGTCCAAGCAGATAACCTTGGTGACCTCTCAAAGATCCTGCCAGTCCACTGACGGGAGCTTACACCCCAGCTCAGGCACAAGGGTCTCCACCCCACCCTACGGCCTTCACCCCTTGCATTCACTAGCTGCTTTATGTCCAGTGGTTACAGATGCTCCACACATCCTGCTATATCAAGAATTCTTGAGCCCAGCTCAATCTGGACAGAGAGTCTAATTGCAATCTCTTGCAAGAGACATGTTATTCAAAAGCAGATTTAAAACACGAGCTTTGCAAAATCCAAATTCAGGGACATAATATAAAATAACAGGCCAGGCCAGGCATGGTGGCTAAAGCCTATAGTCCCAGCACTTTGGGAGCCCAGGCAGGAAGATTGTTTGAGCCCAGGAGTTTGAGACCAGCCTGGGCAACATGGCAAAATCTCATCTCCACAAAAAATACAAAAAATTAGCCAGGCATGGTGGCACATGCCGGTAGTTCCAGCTACTTGAGAGGCTTAAGTGGGAGAACTGCTTGAGCCCAGGAGGTTGAGGCTGCAATGAGTCGCGATCATGCCACTGCACTCCAGCCTGAGTGACAGAGCAAGACCCTGTCTCAAAAAAAAAAAAAAAAAAGAAATATAATAACTGGTTTATAATCTTCAAAAATGTCAATATCAAGTAAAACCAAGTAAGGACAAGACATATTCCTGTTTAAAGGAGACTAAAGGGACATGAACACTAAATACCCTGCACAATCCAAGACTGGATTACAAAATGTTATAGAAGGCATTATTGAAACAATTAATAAAATTAGAATGTGGACTATAGATTAAAGTGTTGTATTAATGTCCATTTTCCTGAATTTGATAACTACACTGTGTTTATATAGGAGAAAATCTTTCTTCTTCAAAAAGACACTAAGACACTAAGTAGTAAACACACACACACATATACAGAGATGAGACAAATATGACAAAATGTTTAAAACTGGTTAATCTAAAAAGGGTCAATGGAAGTTCTTTGCACTATTCTTACAAGTTTTCTACACATTGGAAATGATTTCAAAATAAAGAGTTTTTAAAAGTGGACGTTGTTTTTTAATGATTGCCATTCTAACTGGTGTGAGATGGTATCTCATTGTGGTTTTGATTTGCATTTCTCTGATGGCTAGTGATGATGAACATTTTTTTCATGTGTCTGTTGGCTGCATAAATGTCTTCTGGATGTGGAGAAATAGGAACACTTTTACACTGTTGGTGGGACTGTAAACTAGTTCAACCATTGTGGAAAACAGTGTGGCAATTCCTCAAGGATCTAGAACTAGAAATACCATTTGACCCAGCCATCCCATTACTGGGGATATACCCAAAGGATTATAAATCATGCTGCTATAAAGACACATGCACACGTATGTTTACTGCGGCACTATTCACAATAGCAAAGACTTGGAATCAACCCAAATGTCCATCAGTGACAGATTGGATTAAGAAAATGTGGCACATATACACCATGGAATACTATGCAGCCATCAAAAAGGATGAGTTTGTGTCCTTTGTAGGGACATGGATGCAGCTGGAAACCATCATTCTTAGCAAACTATCACAAGAACAGAAAACCAAACACCGCATGTTCTCGCTCATAGGTGGTAACTGAACAATGAGATCACCTGGACACAGGAAGGGGAACATCACACACTGGGGCCTGTTGTGGGGTGAGGGGAGGAGGGAGAGATAGCATTAGGAGATATACCTAATATAAGTGACGAGTTAATAGGTGCAGCACACAACCATGGCACATGTATACATATGTAACAAACCTGCACGTTGTGCACATGTAGCCTAGAACATAAAGTGTAAAACAACAACAACAAAAGCAAAAACAACAGAAAACCATTAGGAGAAATAGCTCAAGACTTTAACCCTGTGCCAAAAGCACAGTAGACCCAGCAGGAATCCCTGGCTCTGTGTTCTCAGGTCAGAATGGAGAGTGGCTGGATGTCTGAACTGTGTAAACAGATGCAAAAACAGTTGAGGAATAAACATCAACTGAAAAAATAAGTGGCGACAGGCTCTGAATCAGAATCAAGATCTCCAATAAAACCAAATTCCCAACCAAGGAAAACATCATCAATATTTCAAGCCAAAGAGCCTTCTACATGGAAGCTGCCTGAGCTAAAGCGAAGGATGGAAGGAGGGTTTGGTCGTTTCACCTCCTACATCATCATTTCCATTCAGTTGCCACCATGTCCTTATAATCCTCCCTGACACTATGATAGACTATCTCCAGGGAGTGATGAGATCCAATGTTTCTGAAAACCACTCCAGCCATGATACGGAGGATGGACTGGAGGACTGCTAAGCTGGAGGAGCTGTAAGGCAGGGTGCTGCAGAAGGTCAAAGTAATTGGGGCCACAAAGAATGGCGATGGGAATGGAAAAACAAAAGGACATCTAGGATGTGGCAGCTGAGGGTTATGTTGAAAACTGCTTGAATATGGGAGGAAGAGAGAGCAGGATAAGGATGAGGCAGTCTCAAGTAATGATAAATGGTGCAGGTTGTAAAAACAGACTACGTGAATCAAAAAAAAAAAAAAAAAAAAAAGTGGACGTTAATGTTGGTATGCTGACTTAGGTGTGTTGCTCCAGGATTCCTGCCTTCTCATCTGTACCTCACCACTAGGAATAGCATTCATCTTAGCCAGCCTCAGACTCCTGCTCCACTTCATCCTCATCTCTGGAGCTGTCACAGTTCTGCCCCTCAGCTTGTCTCTCCTGTTTGCCCCTTCCCCTCTCTAACCCCATCCTCTCGGGGTCAGGACTCCAGCCAGCTCTTCGGTCCCAGTCCTCATACACCAAGCCCCACCTGATGCTGTTCACATCCTGAAATGACACTGTTTATCTTGCACTGAACAAAGCAAAATAAGAAACTCTTACATTCACAGGAGTTCAGAAAGCCAAGGAGAAATGACTTGCTTACAGTTTATTTCCATGTAGGCTAGGGTGAGAATGTAAACCTAGGACCGGAGATGACTTTGGAAGGGAGGATAGAAACTATTATTTATGAGAGCCACCCTCATGTTAAGTGATTTATGAACATTATCTCACTTAATCTTTGCAACATTTCTGCAAAGCAGCTTTTATTATCCCTATTTCATAGGTGAAAACATGGAGGCTCAAAAATGGTAAGTAATTAGATCAAATTCATGGCTACTAGGTGATTAAGCTATTAATCAAACCCAGGTCTTTATGTTTCCAAACCTCAGCAACTTTACTATATGGCATCCCAATTCTGTGGCATACAGTTGAGTAGTACTATTTGCACTAACTTATAATTAATAATAGCAAATGGACTCTAAATTAATATATGTAATATATTTAGTTAAATTCCAATAAATAATAAGCCATGTTGGATTAATCTTTTAGTTATATTTTCTATAAAGGTGTAAATAAAATTCAATCTATTTAGGGAAAAAATATAAATGATTTTGTTGTTAGTACTACTAGTGGGAGTATACACTGATCCATTCCATTTGAAAAGCAACTCAACAGTATGTAGCTACAGCCTCCAAATGTCTATACCCTTTAACCCAGCAATTCCTGGCTATGGATCCCATATTATAGCCATAAGGGTTGAGCAACTTTGTGAACTAAGATATTCTTTACACTATTATTAACAGTAGTTAAAGGAATAGTCAAAATGTCCAATGATAATGAGTTGTATAAACAAATCATGGTGTATCTCCCCATATAATAATTCAGCCATTGAAAATTATGTTTATAGTTTGTAATGACATGAAAAATTGAAATGACATGGAATTGAGTGATAAAAAGCAAAATGTAAAATTAAATATAAAGAATAATTACAACTTTGGAGAACCTTTAATATTTTAAAAGACTGTGTCTACCTGCTGCATGGAAAATAAATTACAGGGTGGCAGGTCAACCACTTATAAAACTACTACATTAGTCGAGAGGAACAATGATGAAGGTGGATTGGATTCAAATGTTAGTGTGGGAATCACTAAGAATCTGTCAGATTCTCTACACACTCTGAAGTGGAGTGGACAGGATTTCCTAATGGGTTTGTCACATGTTATGAAAGAAAGAGTGGAGTCAAGAATACCATCATACTTTTTTTCCAACTGGAAATCTCATTTTCTGAGATGAGGACTTTGAGGAGCAGGTTTGGGGTGTAAACATCAAGGCTTAGATTTGGAGTGTGTTGTCTTAGAGGTCTGGTCGGTTAGACATTCATGTGAGAATATGAGGAAGCTCTTGGATATAGTATTCAAGTTCAAGGGAGATATGAGAGTTATGGGTAGAAACTTGGGAACTGTCTACTTGGAGATAGCACTGAAAGCCGTCTGACTTGATGATATTACTATGAAGAGCGTACAGATAGGAAACAGAAAAGGGCCAAATGCTGACCCTGTTCAATTAGAGGTGAGAAGATAGGGAGAACACAGCAAAGGACCCAGAGAAGTAGCAGCCAGGAGGGTGAGCAGAATAATGAGAGAAGGCTGTGCCTCAGAAGCCAAGCCAAGGTATGGAATTACAAAGGGAATAATCAGTGATGTCAAAAGATGCTGCTAGGTTAACAGTGATTGATTGTCGAGTGGTGGGACTTCAGTACTTTTTAAAATTCTACTTTCCTAATAAAAATAAGAACAGAGGTTGCCTGGAGTGAGAAAGGCAGGATGGAGACAGATAGAAAACTGATGTCAGGGTGATGGCAACGTTCTGCATCTTGACTAGCATATGGGTTACACAGGTGTGAACATTTTTCGAAACTCATCAAACTTTACATTTAAGATCAGTGCATTTCACTGTATGCAAATTATAGTTCAATAAAAATAAAAATAAATTATATTTTTCATATTTCTGCCTTTTCCAATATTACTATAATGAACATTCATTACTTTTATAATAAAAAATAAACATTTAGAAATGGAGGTTGGATTACTGCATATGTCAAACTTCTTTGAATTGTAAAGGTAAGAATTAGCAGGATATTATTTTTTCCCCTCAACCAAAAACCAATGTAAATAATATTTGAATAGTGTACATAATGAAAACTTTGCCATGGATTTCCCAGGGGAAACTCACCTCTGCAAGTGAAAAGCTAATTCTTAAAGATAAACCAGGAAACATCTACTTCACAGGTCAAGACTGGACAGTTCAGGCAAGGAGTGATTTTTGCATTTTGCAATGTAACACAATATATAGAACACTGAAATCAGCATTGGAAGGTAATATCAAAATGTAGCTTTGTGTTATTGAAAAAGTCGGCTAAATTCTGTATATATGTGTTCTCCAAAATGGCAATAATATTGTCCATCATATGTCACTCATGGTCTTGAGATAATTCCATGAGCTAGTGATCAGGGAAAAAAAAAACTATTTAGAAACCATGAAGAGTTTCACAAGTGCAAGGCCTCAGAAATAATTCAATTTGAGGCCATAGGCAGTTCCATTCATCCCCATCACCCTTCAGGAAATATGCCCTTTGAAGGTAGACATCAAAACCTCCTTCCTTCCTGGAAAAATAGCCCAGAGCAAAATCCCAAATAACTCTAAACCTGAAACATCATCTTTCTATAGTCAGTGCATTTTGGAGTGTAATCAGAATCTTGTAACTTGAGGAACTGTCCAATGACTCTCCAGTCTTCTTTTTCTATGCCTCTTCCCCTTTCTCAAACCCATTATAACAATAACCTCTTGTCTTCCTCAGGTAAGTTGGTTGAAAAGAAAATTTTAACTTATCTAAAAGGCATATCAACTTCCATATGTCCACAATTGAAATCTCTTCTTCCTACACTCAACCGGTAAAAATCTATTTCTTTTCCTGTGTAAAAAGCATTTTGGAACATTTCTATCATCTCCATAAGTTATGTTTGAAGGTTAGAGAGTAATTAGTATTTTCTAGAATGAAAACCTAGACTAAGAAATTAGAGAGAAGACCAGAGTGATAATCTGGGTTGATTGGAAGGGCCCCAAGTACCAAGCTAAATGTCATGGGTTTTATCTTATGGAAAAATGACTGCCACTGAAGCTTTTCCACTTTTTTAAAATAAGTGATGTTTTAGCAAGATTAGTTTGGATTTGGTGAGCAAAATGAATACAAATGGAATCAAGTCATAGGAGAGGCCCCAGATGAAAATCTATTGCTGTCATTCAGGAAATTGAAGTGAGGTCATAAGGACAGTGAGAACAGAACTGAAATAGGAAAATCAGAAATAGAATACAGTTGTGAAGAAAATAAAAATACATTTTAGGATATTATCAGTTTAAGGTGACAGTAGAATCCAAACAGAAACATCAGGAAGTTACAACTGAAAATTCAGGAGTAGGAAACAGAAGAGAAGTACTAGAGTGGCTTCAAACATAATTACGTTGGGAAGAATATTCCATTCAATGTTGTCATACAGGGTTTGTGTCTTTGCCTTTCCCCAAAAATTGTGATTAATTTATTGTTTAATAACATATTTAACCTAATCTATCAGAATATCAAGACCAGTCTGGCCAACATGGTGAAACCCCATCTCTACTTAAAAAAATACAAAAATTAGCTACTCAGGAGGCTGAGACAGGAGGATTGCTTCAACCCGGGAGGCAAAGGTTGCAGGAAAAAAAAAAGTAGACATTTTCTACGTTTTTCATACTGTTCGATAAAATTTTTGTTAATGTACCACATTATTATATAAACCCTACAACTACAAAAAAAAAAGTAGTGTCATCAGTAAAAGCCAACCAGAATGCCTCCTGTGCCACCGCCACCCCCTCAAAAAAAATTGTTTCTATAGTTTTCAAAATCCAATGTGAATTTTATACTTAATAGTACATCTCAGTTTGGGCTGGCCATATTTCAAGTGCCCAGTGGCCACCTATGGGTAGTGGCTATGGGACTGGACAGTGCAATTCTTGATGGTAACTTTCCTCCCCTCATTGCTTAGCATTAATGGCAGAGGGCTGGAGGAGAAAGAAAAATTGATTATCAAGACAGAAAATGTTTCAACGAGACATATAAAAGAATGTCTGTGTGTGTATTTATGTGTGTGTTTGCATTTATGTGTGCACGTATAATGACATTTATCAACCTTTTATTGTGTACCAGGCAATGAATTGAGCACTTTAGATAGATAAGCACTTTAAATAGTTGAAATAAGTCTATGGAGTAAGTGCTATGAACATTATTTCCATTTTATAAATTTAAAAATAGTCTTAATAATGTTAATCAGCTTTTTCAAATCATGCAGCGATTAGGTGACTTTGAGAAAGTTACCCAGGCTTTTAAAACAAGGCCCAGTCTGAATCCAGAATCTTTAAACTTAATTTATATAAAGATTTATGAGATTTATTTTACTTTTTTTCCTGACAAAAATGCCACTCAGAATTTTTTTCTTTTGTGGCAAAAAGTTAAATGCCATAGATATTACTACTTAATAATTCATAGTAAGCAATTTTTATATTATTAAATAATATTCAAAGTCATTATTGTAATGATTGTGCACTAGATATCATATAGATGTACAACTACTTAACCATTTCTCCTCTAGGTCTTAGTTCCCTCCATATTTAGTAATACAAACAACTTGTTCACTGGTTTAATTGGGCATGCAAGAAGATACAACAAAATATATGCTGAAAACGACATCGATCAGTTCCCCAGTCATAGCTTTCTATGGGGACCACCAATACAGTCATACTCCCTCCTGCCTCATGCAAATTGCCACAGTCAGGGTCTTAGCCAAGGTAGCTAAGAGACTTGGTAAAAGCCTCCATGTCCACCCAACACAGAAACAGCTGACAAATAAAAAGCCCTAGGAGCAGCCTTGAAGACAGTTAAGCCAACTAAATGCCAAAATTGATGCCAAGTCAGAGCATTCTCTTGTATCTGTCAACTCCACAGGTGAGCAATGAACCTACACACTCTGCTAACATGTGGCAAGTTTCCAGACCCAAGGCATCTTCTCCAATTGAGAACCAATTAGGCTGAAAGTACTTAACAATTAAATCCCTCCCCTTGGTATGTCTACAGTCCTATAAAATTCCAACAGATAATTGCAGTAGGAGTGAAAGAGATCAAACTTAGCAGGGCTTATAAAACACATCTCCAGTGACTCAAGGCTATGTGATGTTAGGATTATTTAGTACTCACAGAGTACCTTTTTTTCTCCACCCCGCACTGGGCCCACCCACAGGGATAATGAGGGAAGACAAATATAGAGCTCTAAGTGAAACTGCACCATAAGTCCAAGTTTAGGTACATGATGAGACATGATACTCAATAGACAAAATTTGGTTATTCTAAATTGCATTGACTGCTTGACTTGGAAACAGAATTTTCTTGAGATCTCATGAAGCACATTTGTCCTGCGTAACCCTTTCATTTCTGCTGTCTTCATCCTGGGTACATGCTCAGCATAGTGAGCGTTTATTATTCTTTTGCTAGCAGGAAGGTTAGTGGAGATATTCTCAGAACTATATAACAGACAATGGGCACCCTCCTGGGATTTTTCTAGGAAAGAAGTAGCCGTAACAAAATTGTCAACCTCCACACATATCCTAGTACCTTTAGGACTTCAATTGTTCCCTCTATGGATTCTAAAATTGTTACAAGTTATTGCAAAAGGGAAAATGCTCATTTAAGACTGAACGCAAATCCAGAGATCTCTAGCAAAGGGTAACAGCTTCTACTTTTCTTTTGTCTCTGCTGGATCTTGCACAGACATCCATCACAGCACTTATAGCACTTTTTTTTTTTTTTTGCATTCTTCTCACACACACACAATTAATGTTTTCAAAAATGTGGTCTGGCCGGGCGTGGTGACTCACATCTGTAATCCCAGCACTTTGGGAGGCCGAGGTGGGCGGATCACCTGAAGTCAGGGGTTCGAGACCATCCTGGCCAACATGGTGAAACCCCGTCTCTACTAAAATACAAAAATTAGCCGGGCATGATTGCATGCACCTGTAATCCCAGCTACTCGGCAGGATGAGGCAGGAGGATTGCTTGAACCTGGGAGGCAGAGGTTGCAGTGAGCTGAGTTCGTGCCACTGCACTCCCGTCGGTGCAATAGAGCGAGACTCTGTCTCCAAAAAAAAGAAAAAAGAAAAAAGAAAAAAAAAGTGTGGTCTATGAACCACCAATATCAAAATCTTGAGAGTGGGGTGGTTGATAAAGTAGTTTCCTGGGACTCGGCCCCAGGCCAACTAAACTTGAATGTTCACAGGGTGGGAAGTGGGATTCAGTCAGATGATTTAAAGTCTGACAACCACTTCACTGAACCCTAAGTCTCTCAAGCACAGGGAATATGTCCCAGCAAGAGAGAAAATATTTGGGACCAAAGGAAGGACTAAGATCTACTAGACAACCAGATATAGGACACAGGCACTGGCCGTTTCTGCCTACAAGGACAAGCCCAGTCCTACGTGGCCTGAAAAGACTCTAACAGCCCATATGCCTTGTTATAAACTCTGAAATAGTTCACTTTATAAACGAAGCTCCTGGAGAGAATAGCGCACAATTTCTCTTTCTCACTGCCTGGGAAAAGGTCTTTGAGCAAGAATGAAAACAAGGATAATAATAGAATTGAGTTCCTGGGCTGTTCTAAGGAATTACCATTAAAATCAATCATGAAATTATTTTCTAATATAATGTGAAGTGTAACTTCTTAAAATAGGAATAATAAGTCTGAATTTGCTTTTTCCCCCACTTTGTTCATTAATTCATTTAGTTATTCAATGATTCATTTTCTTATTCAGTAAATATTTATTGAGCACCTACCATGTACCAAGCACTGAACTAACAGCTAAGGATAAACAAGATAGACAAAGTCTCCACCCTTGTTTGGTAGAAATTTGTTTCACTTATTCACGCATTCATTCAACAAATGTAACTAAACACATCATTTGGAAGAAACTGGGCTGGGTACTGTGAAGAATGTTTAGACAAATGATGTGTAAACCATGTCCTCTAGCAGTTTTCAATCTAGCTGGGATGTCAGAGACCCAGATAGAAATGATTCATTCTAGTACTAGGCAAAAAAAAATGACCAAGTAAAAAATGAGATTGCTTCTGACTCAGGTTGACTGAAAAGGAGAGACTTAAGCGAAGTCATAAACTGAGGCAAATTTTGACATTCAGGTATGAAAACAGCATATTCATCTGCTGAAATCACAAGGGCAAAAGCAAGTATGCCCATCTAAATATTTGAGAAAGTATAACAAGCTGAGTGCTGTATATGGTGTGTTTAAAAACTGAGGAGAAAAACATCTGACCAGTTGAAGGATACCTGGCTAAAAATTTGGTCTATGTTGCATCCCTATATGTGCATCTTCCTTTTCTATTTATTTATTCAATTATTTATGCAAAATATTTATTAAGCACCTAATATTTGTCAGGCATCATACTAGGTGAGTGTATTAGGGTTTTCTAGAGGGAAAGAACTAATAGGATATATGTATATATGAAAGAGAGTTTATTAAGGAGAATCGACTCCCACGATCACAAGGTGAAGTCCCACAATAGGCCATCTGCAAGATGAGGAGCAAGGAAACCAGTAGTGGCTCAGCCTGAGTCCTCAAACCTCAAAAGTAGGGAAGCTGATAGTGTAGCCCTCAGTCTGTGGCCGAAGGCCTGGAAGCTCCTGGCAAACCACTGGTGTTAAGTCCAAGGGTCCAAAAGCTGAAGAACTTGGAGTCTGATGTTCAAGGGCAGGAAGCATCCAGCATGGGAGAAAGATGAAGGCTGGAAGACTCCGCAAGTCAGCTTCACCCTCCTTCTTCTGTCTGCTTTATTCTAGCCATGCTGGCAGCTGATTAGATGGTGCCCACCCAGATTGAAGGTGGGTCTGCCTCTCCCAGTCCATTGACTCAAATGTTATTCTCTTTTGACGACATCCCCACAGACACACCCAGGAACAATACTTTGCATTCTTCAATCCAATCAAATTGACACTCAGTATTAACTATCACACTGAGCATATATAAATGAGATCTCTGATTTCTACCCTTGAAAACCTAGGAAACAAGAGAGAAATAGTGAGCACATGGCGTATGTGCTACCTTTTCTATCTCCCTTGCCCATGGCCCAAATCACTAATTAACAGAGTAGCCTTTTCTGCTGAGCCTATATACAGCCTCTGAACATTTAAAAACAGTATTCAAACACACACACACACACACACACACACACACACACACACACACACAAAAACTCAGTGTCAGAGATATGTGGAGGAGGGCTGAAATTTCCCAACCAAGGCGACCTTGGATTAGTTTTGCTAGTGGATCTGCCAGCTGACCACAGATGCATGAGCACTGATGCATTTGGCTTAGCTCAGATCTGCAAAATCTTCTATAAATCCATAGACTTGTGAAAATAATATACAGTTGTTATTTTAAGCCACTAAGTTTTGGAGTGGTTTATAATGCACAAGAGCAAACTGATAAAGAATTTGGTATTGCACTTTGGTTCTGTCATAACTAAAACTTAAAAGATGTGACATTGGCTTTGGGTCAGAAAAGTTGGCAGAAGCTAGAATAATGGTGAGGAAGCTGTTAAAGGAGACTGGAGAAATGGCGATCCATTTCATATAACGGTGAAACCACTGTTAAGACTGCCACCTGTTATAACTAAGACAATTTTAAATGTACTAATGAACTTTTGGATTTAAGCAATGAGATTTCCATGCAGGATGTTGAAAGTGCCAGCTGGCTCTTATTGACTGTATTTGATACACTACTACAAGAAAGAGATATTCTAAAGAAAAGACTAGCTATTCTACAAGGAGAACATAGAGAAAATATGGAGTTCATGATTTTCTGGGAGGGACATAAAACTATTTTTCATCTCTAGCCCCTCTAGGGAGCAATATAACTCTCAAAACAAATTTAAGCTTGGGGACAAAGATAAAATCACAGGCATGGCTATAAGATCTTTTTTGAAGATCTGTGAAGGAATTCAGGCAAAGTCTAGTAGAGCTTCTCTACTATACAAAAGAGATTAGAATAATAGTAAAGGTGTGACTTTTATCTCATGAAGTAGAATCCAACCATATTCATAGGAATTCAGAATATTTTTAATTCATCTAGATGGGCAACATTTTGCCAGCCTGGAGGAAAAAAGAATTGAGACTCTATAGAGGTGTCTCACACTTGTAGAAAGACCTCTCTGCTCCTAATTTTCTATAGGCAGGAAGCAGGAAAATCTTCCAATATTCTTTTCTGAAGTGGGCAAGAAAAGTGGAAGACACATGCCAACAGCCATGGAAAACAATGAACTGAGGAGCATCCCCAGAAAGCAGAATGAATCAAATAACATTTCCCAGCTCCAGAGTAGGGGAAATGGAAATCATCTGCCCAGAAAGAGTTCAGAGTTTCCATGGACCAGTGACTGCTATGTAGTTTCAATTCATCTCCTTTCTAAATGAGAATACTTATATAAGTTATTCTGTCCTCATTTCGCCATTCTATGTTGAGTATGTTTAGAGCAAATTTTTGCCAGCAAATTTTGTTATGTTTTTTGCCAGAACTTAACTTTTTTGATCAAGAGGAGCATGTAATGAACCTAATATAGATCACAATGCCCTGGACTTCAAGTAGGATGCCCCAACTTGAAGAGATTTTGGAAGGTCCTGGGATACGAGGAATATATTTCACAAGGGGAAGCATGTTAGTAATCGTGCTCAGAAGGCAGAATATGGCAGATTGAGCGAATTAGGGGACCCAGGTTTTCATAACTGCTATATCTTTCCCCTTTGGTACTACTGTCACACTCAAACTCTAGGCTTAACCAAGTGACTGTTTGGATGAGTGAGAAAAACTTGAAACCAGCAGAGGCTTGAAAATTTGCTTGTGCATTTCTGCCTTTTGTCTTTGATTCCTGCCGCTACCATGAGAACCTACCAGGCTAGCCTGCTGAAGGGAATGAAAGACACGTAGAAGAGAGCCAAGTTGTTCTAGCTGAACCTATACTAGACTAAACCATCCCCAGTCAACTTGCCAGCTTACTGCAGATGCCCAAGATGGCAAAATGAGCTGAGCCTATCCTAGATCAGCAGAATCTTTCAGCCAGACAGTAGACCCACAAGACATAATGATCACTAAGTTTATGTTACACAGCAAGAGTGAACTGATACAGACAGCATGTGTGATGAAATCTATTTACCATCTCAGTAGTAGAGTTCCTTTTAAAGAAGCTGGAGGCAAATTTGAAGGATATTCCCTCATTAATAGATTCATCTTTTTAGTGATATTCATAAAATCTCAGCTCGATGGACATCTCTAAATTGACAAACAGATAGAAAGAATAGCAGTGAGGTGATACCAATATGAGAATTCAACAAGTCAGTGTCTGAATCATTGAAAACAGCCTTGGTCAGAGATGTGATTATGCCATCTGCCTTAGTCTATTCTCACACGGCTAATAATGACATAACTGAGACTAGGAAATTTATAGAGGAAAGAGCTTTAATTGACTCACAGTTCAGCATGTCTGGGTAGGCCTTAGGAAATTTACAGTCACAGTGGAAGGGGAAAGAAACATGTCCTTCTTCATGTGATGTCAGGAAGGAGAAGAATGAGAGCCAAGTGAAGGGAGAAGCCCCTTATAAAACCATCAGATCTCATGAGAACTAACTCACTATCACAAGAACAGGATGGAAAAAACTGTTGCCATGATTCAATTATCTCCACCTAGTTCCTCCCCACAACATGTGGGGGTTATGGAAACTACAATTCAAAATGAGATTTGGGTGGGGAAACAGTCAAAGCAGATCACCATCATAGACCAGCTCAGCCTCTTAAATGCAGAATGATGCCCAAGGAGACCACCCTTCACTTAGGAAGGAGTCTAGTTTAATTACATTTGATAATTAGATAACACTGCAATTAAAAATTACACGTTAGATGAATGGGGGGATTCTCAGTGGTATTGGAGAAGAAAGGATTGATCTATGAGATGAATCAAGGACAACCCAACTAGTTGTAGGGTCTAGTTGTAGATAGGGAAATGTGAAAAAGGAGGCATCAAAGGTCATCACAACCTAGTCATTAATCTACTTAAAAACCTTCAATAGCTCCATGAAAACTTACGTGATGTCTCTACTAAAGTCTAAGTTCCATGAAGAACCAAATAATTAAGATAATCGTCATCATCATCACCATCATCAAATCTAACACTTATTGACTGCGTATTCTTATTACATGTCAGGCAGTGTACTAAGAAATTTGCCTTCATTAATTATCTTGTTTACTTTTTACAATATCCTTGGAAAATAGAAACTGATATTATCCCCATTTTACACATGAGAAACTGAAGTATAGGGAACTTGAAGTGATTTACTCATGGTCAGGAAACACAACGGAGTCAAAGTTCAAACAGAGGTCGTCCTCTGACTTGAAAACATTCATTCTTAAATATTATCCTATTCTTCCTCTCTTATTGGGATACATGCTAGCTCCCCCGTGTCAACTCAGGTTTGATATGGTATATACGATACATATTTGTTGAGTTAATGAATGAAGAAATGAGAAGAAAATAAATGAATAAAAGGATAAATTGGCCACAAACAAGTAAGAGAATAATAGTACTAATGACAGAACCAAAACCAAAACAAAAACAAACAAACAAACAAACAAACAAACAAAAAAACTGAGAGAAGTCCTGCAAGGCGAAGGCAAGGAAACTTTGCATTTTATTATGGCAATAATAGAATGATAGTTCCTCCATGTGTTCAGGAAGAAATTAGCAAGATGACATTTGAAAAAGAAATTAAGTGAACACAGGTTTTTGGCATCTTTGATATAAAGAAAAATAGGTTATTTATATAGATAAGAATGACCTTTGTATATCTAGAAGCAAAAGGCAAAAAAAAAAAAAAAAAAAAAAAAGGAAGAAAAAAATGTGGAAAAAAAAGGAGGTTACCAAAATGAGCCAGTGCTCTGGGAGTTCGTTGCTAAGAAAGAAGGCTTCACTAGGTTATGGTCAAACAAGGCCAGCTATAAAGCATTCTTCCCAGGGCACACCTGCTTCTATATTACCTCCCCTAATTAACAAGAACAGCTGAGAATTCATTGATTATGTCCGTATGTGTATTACTCACTCTGTCAGACCCTTGATAATTGAATTCATAATTTAATCTTCATGGAAACATTCTGAGTTTGATATTATTATTTCCATTTTACAGATGAAGTTCAGTGAGAGAAAGATCCTTCTGCTAAAAATGGTGGAAAGGTACAAACTTAGATCTGTCTAACACTAAAACTCTTACGCGTTTTTCTATATCAGGCAAACAAAACTGCCAGACCCTGACTGAAAGAGAGCATTCACCCCTCTTGCCTTCAACGGACAATCTCGAAGAAGAAACTTCTTTTTCCTCCAATACATTTTTCCAAGGAGAGAAACAGTAATAAACATTTCCAATCATGTGTACGTAAGTAGACTTAGTTGAATGATTATAGCAATAATTATTGATTCTTTTATTTAATTCCTTAAAAAGAAAGACATATACCTAACTTTGATTGAACTACCATAATATCATGAAGACAATATAAAACAGTTAAAACAGCAGTAAGTTGCCTTTTCTTTTCCAGCTCAGTGTCTTTATTCTTTTCCATCCTCAATAACTATCTATACCATTTTTGTCCATGTCAGACTATAAGGTTTGACTAAGAATTTGGTCAGCCCCATTATAACTCCTTGCGTGGCACACAAAGGTATTCTCCATGAGATGGAGTCCAAGTCACAGAAGGTTTTGCAGTGGAAAGTTGGAGTCTTTTCTTCACCCTTAGTTACATACTCTGGTGTTAATGGAAGGATTCCTCCATTCCTAATAGAATCTGGGAGAGAGTTAAGAATCCTATGATGGGCACCATGTGGAGACACAATTTGCTTGTTGTCCAACTAGCTGTTAGTCTACCTCTTTCCTGGAGTGTGAGTATAGATTTCACCAAACAAAAGCATTATCTTTCCCCTGTCTAATTCCTGTTTACTCTTTAAGGTTTTATAAGCAGGCACTTTTTACCGATATTTCAAGTTACTCCTGACTTTTGATCTTATTTAATTGTCATCTAAGGATATGCATTATCTCCCCCAAGACATTGCAGTTTCTTGTAAGCAGGGATGCCCTAAACACGAGTTTGGGTGATGGCAAAACAAAATTGAGAAGAGAGACTCAGACTGAGAAACTTATTACACAAAATAGGGTAGGATAAGTAATAGGAGGCTGACCCAGCTATACTCTAAATGTGCCAGCAGAGCTTGGTAACCATGCAGGAAAGAGGTAGCAGCAGTCCAGTCAGGCAGGCAGTGTAAGAGGGGGTTAAGAAGTCAGGCAGGGAGAACATGGTGATGAGCCTTCCAGATAAAGGTAATATGAATAGGTGGTCAGCACCAGAGGATAACAATGGCTCCAGCGGGGCCTGGGTTTTATGAACAGGACGCCAGGTATCACGTTATAGGAAGGGGATCTGCCGGTGACAGATGCAGGCTCCAGAAGCATCAGAGTCCTGGAAAAGAAATAAAGACAGGAGAAAACAAGACAGAAACTCTAGAAGTTATTGAAGCTCAGAAATTTGGAGAACTTGGACGAGGTCAAGGAGAATATGCCACATCTGCAGTCAGAATGAGAGTCTTGAGCCCGTATGCCAGAAATAGAGCAAAGTGCCTCCCATGTTAGTGTTAGTACCCAGATTGTCTCAGGGAGCCATTGATGAGGTTTATAGAAATTAAGCCATAGTACCCAGCTTGTCTCAGGGAGCCATTTATGAGGTTTATAGAAACTAAGCCAGTCCCTGAAATGACTGTAGATTACATATTTTTAAATTCCGCCATGGGTTTACATCTAGAGCTCTGCATGTAGAAGACACTTGATTACAATCACATAGAACTAAGTGTATTATATGTGCTAGACACTAGTCTAAGTGCTTGACATGAGTTATCTCATTTAACCACATCCTAGGATTGTATATACAATTATGCGCCAAATAACATTTTGGTCGACAATAGGCCATATGTGACAGTGGTCCTAAAAGACCATAACATCATATTTTTAGTGTACCTTTTCTATGTCTAGCTATGTGTAGATACACATATACTTACCATTGTGTTATAATTGCTTACAGTATTCAGTACACTAACCTGCTATACAGGTTTATAGCTTAGGAGCAATAGGTTATACTATATAGCCTGAGTATGTAGTAGGCTACACTATCTAGGTTTGTGTAAGTACACTCTATAACGTTTGTACAAAATTACCTAATGACACATTTCTAGAAATGTATCCCTGCCATTAAGCAATTAATTATTGTACTATTATTCTTATTTAATAGAAAGAAAGCCAAGGCCCAAGCAGATGAAATAAATTGCCCAAGAGCTGGAAGCACTCCCCTTGAAAACCAGCACAAGACAAAGATGTCCTCTCTCACCACACCTGTACAACGTAGTATTGGAAGTTCTGGCCAGGGCAATCAGGCAAGAGAAAGAAAGAAAGGTATTTGAATAGGAAGAGAAGAAGTCAAACTATCTTTGTTTGAAGATGACATGATCCCATCTTCTCAGCCCAAAAGCTTCTTAAGCCAATAAGCCACTTCAGCAAAGTCTCAGGATACAAAATCAGCATGCGAAAATGGCTAGCATTCCTATACACCAACAAGAGGCAAACTGAGAGCCAAATCATGAATGAACTCCCGTTCACAATTGCCACAAAAAGAATATAATACCTAGGAATACAGTTAACAAGGAAAGTGAAGGACCTCTTCAAGAGGAACTACAAACCACTGCTCAAAGAAGTCAGAGAGGACACGAACAAATGGAAAAAATTCCATGCTCATGGATAAGAAGAATCAATATCGTGACAATGGCCATATTGCCAAAAGTAATTTGTAGATTCAATGCTATTCTCCTTAAACTACCATTGAAATTCTTCACAGAATTAGAAAAAACTATTTTAATATTCATATAGAACCAAAAAAAAAAAAAAAAAAAAAAGCCCACAGAGCCAAGACAATCCTAAGCAAAAAGAACAAAGCTGGAGGAATCACACTATCTGATTTCAAACTATACTACAAGGCTACAGTAATCAAAACAGTACGGTACTGGTTCAAGAATAGATACATAGACCAACGGAACAGAATAGAGAACCCAGAAATAAGACTGCACACCTACAACCATCTGATTCTGACAACCTGACAAAAACAAACAATGAGGAAATAATTCTCTATTTAATAAATGGTGCAGGGAGAACTGGCTGGCCAAAATATTCAACATTCTTAAAGAAAAGAATTTTAAACCCAGAATTTCATATCCAGCCAAACTAAGTTTCATAAGTGAAGGAGAAATAAAATCCTTTACAGATAAGCAAATGCTTAGAGATTTTGTCACCACTAGGCCTGCCTTACAAGAGACCCTGAAGCAAGCACTAAACATGGAAAGGAATATCCGGTACCAGCCATTGCAAAAACATGCCAAAATGTAAAGACCATCGAGGCTAGGAAGAAACTGCATCAACTAATGAGCAAAATAACCAGTTAATATCATAATGGCAGGATCAAGTTCACACATAACAATATTAACCTTAAATGTAAATGGACTAAATGCTCCAATTAAAAGACACAGACTGGCAAACCGGATAAAGAGTCAAGATCCATCAGTCTGCTGTATTCAGGAGACCCATCTCACATGCAGAGACATACATAGGCTCAAAATAAAAGGTTGGGGGAAGATTTACCAAGCAAATGGAGAACAAAAAAAAGCAGGGGTTGCAATACTAGTCTCTGATAAAACAGACTTTAAACCATCAAAGATCAAAAGAGACAAAGAAGGCCATTACATAATGGTAAAGGGATCAAATCAACAGGAAGAGCTAACTATCCTAAATATATATGCACCAAATACAGGAGCACCCAGATTCATAAAGCAAGTCCTTAGAGACCTACAAAGAGACTTAGACTCCCATAAAATAATAATGGGAGACTTCAACACTCCACTGTCAACATCAGACAGATCAATGAGACAGAAAGTTAACAAGGATATCCAGGAATTGAACTCATCTCTGCAGCAAGCAGACCTAATAGACATCTATAGAACTCTCCACCCCAAATCAACAGTATATACATTCTTCTCAGCACCACATCGCACTTATTCCAAAATTGACCACATAATTGGAAGTAAAGCACTCCTGAGCAAATGTACAAGAACAGAAATTATAACAAACTGTATCTCAGACCACAGTGCAATCAAACTAGAACTCAGGACTAAGAAAGTCAATCAAATCCGCTCAACTACATGGAAACTGAACAACCTGCTCCTGAATGACTACTGGGTACATAACAAAATGAAGGCAGAAATAAAGAAGTTCTTTGAAACCAATGAGAACAAAGATACAACATACCAGAATCTCTGGGACACAGTTAAAGCAGTGTGTAGAGGGAAATTTATAGCACTAAATGCCCACAAGAGAAAGCAGGAAAGATCTAAAATTGACACTCTAACATCACAACTAAAAGAACTAGAGAAGCAAGAGCAAACACATTCGAAAGCTAGCAGAAGGCAAGAAATAACTAAGATCAGAGCAGAACTGAAGGAGATAGAGACACAAAAAACCCTCCAAAAAAATCAATGAATCCAGGAGTTGCTTTTTTGAAAAGATCAACAAAATTGACAGACCGCTAGCAAGACTAATAAAGAAGAAAAGAGAGAAGAATCAAATTGACGCAATAAAAATGATAAAGGGGATATCACCACCGACCCCACAGAAATACAAACTACCATCAGAGAATACTATAAACACCTCTACGCAAATAAACTGGAAATTCTAGAAGAAATGGATAATTTCCTGGACACTTAGACTCTTCAAAGACTAAACCAGGAAGAAGTGGAATCCCTGAATAGACCAATAGCAGGCTCTGAAATTGAGGCAATAGTTAATAGCCTACCAACCAAAAAAAGTCCAGGACCAGATGGATTCACAGCTGAATTCTACCAGAGGTACAAGGAGGAGCTGGTACCATTCCTTCTGAAACTATTCCAATCAATAGAAAAAGAGGGAATCCCCCCTAACTCATTTTATGAGGCCAACATCATCCTGATACCAAAGCCTGCCAGAGACACAACAAAAAAAGAGAATTTTAGACCAATATCCCTGATGAACATCGATGCAAAAATCCTCAATAAAATACTGGCAAACCGGATTCAGCAACACATCAAAAAGCATATCCACCATGATCAAGTGGGCTTCATCCCTGGGATGCAAGGCTGGTTCAACATTCGCAAATCAATAAACATAATCCAGCATATAAACAGAACCAAAGACAAGAACCACATGATTATCTCAATAGATGCAGAAAAGGCTTTTGACAAAATTCAACAGCCCTTCATGCTAAAAACGCTCAATAAATTCGGTATTGATGGAACGTACCTCAAAATAATAAGAGCTATTTATGATAAACCCACAGCCAATATCATACTGAATGGGCAAAAACTGGAAAAATTCCCTTTGAAAACTGGCACAAGACAGGGATGCCCTCTCTCACCACTCCTATTCAACATAGTGTTGGAAGTTCTGGCTAGGGCAATCAGGCAAGAGAAAGAAATCAAGGGTATTCAGTTAGGGAAAGAAGAAGTCAAATCGTCCCTCTTTGCAGATGACATGATTGTATATTTAGAAAACCCCATTGTCTCAGCCCATAATCTCCTTAAGCTGATAAGCAACTTCAGCAAAGTCTCAGGATACAAAATTAATGTGCAAAAATCACAAGCATTCTTATACACCAGTAACAGACAAACAGAGAGCCAAATCATGAATGAACTTCCATTCACAATTGCTTCAAAGAGAATAAAATACCTAGGAATCCAACTTACAAGGGATGTAAAGGACCTCTTCAAGGAGAACTACAAACCACTGCTCAGTGAAATAAAAGAGGACACAAACAAATGGAAGAACATACCATGCTCATGGATAGGAAGAATCAATATCGTGAAAATGGCCATACTGCCCAAGGTAATTTATAGATTCAATGCCATCCCCATCAAGCTACCAATGAGTTTCTTCACAGAATTAGAAAACTGCTTTAAAGTTCATATGGAACCAAAAAAGAGCCCGCATCTCCAAGACAATCCTAAGTCAAAAGAACAAAGCTGGAGGCATCACGCTACCTGACTTCACACTATACTACAAGGCTACAGTAACCAAAACAGCATGGTACTGGTACCAAAACAGAGATATAGACCAATGGAACAGAACAGAGTCCTCAGAAATAAGACCACACATCTACAGCCATCTGATCTTTGACAAACCTGACAAAAACAAGAAATGGGGAAAGGATTCCCTATTGAATAAATGGTGCTGGGAAAATTGGCTAGCCATAAGTAGAAAGCTGAAACTGGATCCTTGCCTTACTCCTTATATGAAAATTAATTCAAGATGGATTAGAGACTTAAATGTTAGACCTAATACCATAAAAATCCTAGAGGAAAACCTAGGTAGTACCATTCAGGACATAGGCATGGGCAAAGACTTCATGTCTAAAACACCAAAAGCAACGGCAGCAAAAGCCAAAATTGACAAATGGGATCTCATTAAACTAAAGAGCTTCTGCACAGCAAAAGAAACTACCATCAGAGTGAACAGGCAACCTACAGAATGGGAGAAAATTTTTGCAATCTACTCATCTGACAAAGGGCTAATATCCAGAACCTACAAAGAACTCAAACAAATTTACAAGAAAAAAACAAACAACCCCATCAAAAAGTGGGCAAAGGATATGAACAGACATTTCTCAAAAGAAGACATTCATACAGCCAACAGACACATGAAAAAATGCTCATCATCACTGGCCATCAGAGAAATGCAAATCAAAACCACAATGAGATACCATCTCACACCAGTTAGAATGGCGATCATTAAAAAGTCAGGAAACAACAGGTGCTGGAGAGGATGTGGAGAAATAGGAACACTTTTACACTGTTGGTGGGATTGTAAACTAGTTCAACCATTATGGAAAACAGTATGGCGATTCCTCAAGGATCTAGAACTAGATGTACCATATGACCCAGCCATCCCATTACTGGGTATATACCCAAAGGATTATAAATTATGCTGCTATAAAGACACATGCACACGTATGTTTATTGCAGCACTATTCACAATAGCAAAGACTTGGAATCAACCCAAATGTCCATCAGTGACAGATTGGATTAAGAAAATGTGGCACATATACACCATGGAATACTATGCAGCCATCAAAAAGGATGAGTTTGCGTCCTTTGTAGGGACATGGATGCAGCTGGAAACCATCATTCTTAGCAAACTATCACAAGAACAGAAAACCAAACACCACATGTTCTCACTCATAGGTCGGAACTGAACAATGAGATCACTTGGACTCGGGAAGGGGAACATCACACACCGGGGCCTATCATGGGGAGGGGGAAGGGGGGAGGGATTCCATTGGGAGTTATACCTGATGTAAATGACGAGTTGATGGGTGCAGCACACCAACATGGCACAAGTATACATATGTAACAAATCTGCACATTATGCACATGTACCCTAGAACTTAAAGTATAATAATAATAAATAAATTTAAAAAAATAATAAAAATAAAATAAAATAAAATAAAAAAGAAAAAAAAAAAGAAAAAAACAAACAACCCCATCAAAAAGTGGGCAAAGGATATGAACAGACATTTCTCAAAAGAAGACATTCATACAGCCAACAGACACATGAAAAAATGCTCATCATCACTGGCCATCAGAGAAATGCAAATCAAAACCACAATGAGACACCATCTCACACCAGTTAGAATGGCGATCATTAAAAAGTCAGGAAACAACAGGTGCTGGAGAGGATGTGGAGAAATAGGAACACTTTTACACTGTTGGTGGGATTGTAAATTAGTTCAACCATTCTGGAAAACAGTATGGCGATTCCTCAAGGATCTAGAACTAGAAGTACCATATGACCCAGCCATCCCATTACTGGGTATATACTCAAAGGATTATAAATCATGCTGCTATAAAGACACATGCACACGTATGTTTATTGCGGCACTATTCACAATAGCAAAGACTTGGAATCAACCCAAATGTCCATCAGTGACAGATTGGATTAAGAAAATGTGGCACATATACACCATGGAATACTATGCAGCCATAAAAACGATGAGTTTGTGTCCTTTGTAGGGACATGGATGCAGCTGGAAACCATCATTCTTAGCAAACTATCACAAGAACAGAAAACCAAACACTGGATGTTCTCCCTCATAGGTGGGAAATGAACAATGAGATCACTTGGACTCGGGAAGGGGAACATCACACACCAGGGCCTATCACGGGGAGGGGGGAGGGGGGAGGGATTGCATTGGGAGTTATACCTGATGTAAATGACGAGTTGATGGGTGCTGACGAGTTGATGTGTGCAGCACACCAACATGGCACAAGTATACATATGTAACAAACCTGCACGTTATGCACATGTACCCTAGAACTTAAAGTATAATAATTAAAAAAAAAAAAAAAAAAAGAACTGGCTGGCCACATGAAGAAAATTGAAATTGGACTACTTCCTTATACCACATACAAAAATCAACTCAAGATGGATTAAAGACTTAAACATAAAACTGGAAACTATAAAAGCTGTGGAAGAAAATCTAGGCAATACCATTCAGGACATCGGCATGGGCAAAGACTTCATGACGAAAACATCAAAAGCAATTTCAATAAAAGCAAAAATTGACAAATGGGATCTAATTACAGAACTTCTTCACAGCAAAAAAAACTTATCATCAGAGTGAACTGTCAACCTACAGAATGGGAAAAAAAATTTTGCAATCTATCCATCTGACAAAGGTCTAATATCCAGCATCTACAAGGAAAAAAAATAAATAATGCCATTAAAAAGTGGGCAAAGGACACGAACAGACACTTCTCAAAAGAGGACATACATGCACCAAATAAACATACGAAAAAAAGCTCAAAAGCACTGATCATTAGAGAAATGCAAATCAAAACCACAATGAAATACCATTTCATGCCAGTCAGAATGGCTATTACTACTAAGTCAAAAGCAAAAAAACAAACAAACAAACAAACAAAAAAAAAAAACAAAAAAAACAGATGCTGCAAGGTGACAGAGAAAAAATAATGCTTTTGCACTTTTGGTGGGAATGCAAATTAGTTCAACCAATTTGGAAGACAGTGTGGCGATTCCTCAAAGACAGAGAGGCAGAAATACCATTTGACCCAGCACTCTCATTACTGGGTATATACTGAAAGAAATATAAATCATTCTATTATAGAGATACATGCAGCAATATTCACAATAGCAAAAAGATGGAATCAAACTAAACACCCATCAGTGATAGACTGGATAAAGAAAATGTGGTACATATACACCGTGGAATACTATGTAACCATAAGAAGGAATGAGACCATGTCCTTCGAAGGGACATGGATGGAGGTGGAAGCCATTAACCTCAGCAAACTAACACAGGACAGAAAATCAAATACCGCATGTTCTCACTTATAAGTGGGAGCTGAACTATGAGAACACACGGAAATGTGAGGGGGAATAACACACACTGGGGGCCTGTCAGAGTGTGGGTGGGGAGGAGATAGAGCATTAGGAAGAATAGCTAATGCTGGGCTGAGTATCTAGGTGATGGAATGAACTGTGCAGAAAACCACCATGGCACACATAATCTATGTAACAAATCTGCACATCCTGCGCATGTACCCCTGAGCTTAAAATTAAAAATAAATGAATAAATTGCCCAAAGTAATGCATTGTGCAAATAGTGAAGCTGGAATACAGATTCAAACAGCTTGTCAACAAAACCCAGTCTTAAAGCTATATTGCCAATCTTGGTCATACAATTTTATACAAAAAAATTTTGCTGAAGTCTTATGTGGCAGACTCTGTGCTAGCTATTAGTGTCTCAACAACAAAAAATATATATAGGTAACATCTATGCCTGTAAGGAGCTTAAAGTATAATGCATATACGATGCATTAAAGGTAGAAATACTTACTACAGCACTCTGATAGGAGGCTAGAGGGTGCTATGAGAGCACTTAGCACAGGAACCGAATACTCCCCAAAGGTGAGTCCGCTTAGGTGAAGTGATGAATGATTAGAGGTCATAAAAGCAAAGGATGGAGAGGAAGGGGAAAGAACAACTTGTTCAAAGCTCCAAAGGCAAAAAGGAGTATAATTCTTTCAAGTTACTGAAGGTCACTCTGCATGACAGAAGTTAAGAGTATATAAAACGATAAGAGAAATCAAACAAGAGATGTCACTAGAGAAGTGGACAGAGGCCCGATTATGATTATGCAGGGCCAAGGAGGTGACATTCAGGAGTCTGGACTTCACGTTGAGGGAAAAACTAGGAAAGGATTTAAAGAAGGCAGTAATGTGACCAGATGTGTATTTTGGAAAAATTACTTTGACTTCTGTGTGGAAAGAATGAATAGATGGATGAGTGAATAGATGGAGGGATGGACTGATGGACAGAAAACCAATTCTTGTTCTTCCTACTTCATGAAACAGATTTAAGTAGGTTTCATTGTTCCTACAGCCCATCTGCCTCTCAGTCTTCTGATAGAAACTAGAGCCCAGAAGATATCACCAGAGGCCAAGTTTACCAGCAGGAAAATGATCTTATAAAAAAAGGATGGTTTTCACTTAACGGTGGGTTATTTCCATGCTCTGTATGGACTCTTATGCTCCCATCCCAGCAAGAAACTTGCTATAGTTCCAACAAGTCTTCTACAACCAACCACTGCTATTGCAGTAACTGTAAACATATGTTTTCTGCTTTTCCCACATGTACCACAACCTGTACCACAGGTTGAAGCTCAATGCAGAGAAAAAAGGGCACAGAGGAAGTCTGGAATGTCTGGTGTCATACCAGCCATGCAAAAGGTCTTGGCCTTATGTGATAAATCATACCTTCCACATCTGTTGGTGGGAGAATTGAAAGAGGGCACATCTCTTCTGTGTGTGGCCTAATGGTTCTCTTCCAACACTAAACAAGTCCATTTAAAGCACAGGCTGGCAGGGGTCACCTTCACCATGACACATGTTTTAACAATCCAGGTGCTCATAGAACATAAAAGTTCTGTAACTGTAAAGAACCAAACAGCTTTGAAGATCCTATGCTAATGCTTTTCTGAAGGGATTATGTGTAGACAACTCTAATTGTTGCATTGAACCTATGCCCCTCTTTGCTTCCCTCCTACCTGTCTTTCTCATATGTACATGCCTTCTCTACCCTTTTACCTCAGGTTGTCCTCCACGCAGAAAACTAAGTGGGAGAGAGGGGCCTATAATACTGACTCACCTTAAGCACCAGCAGACAAAGCAAAAGGTGATTATTTTAGATCTCTTTCACAAGAAAATGTGCAGCCTAGAAACAGAAAGGGCAAAAGATCAGAAAAAAGAAAACAAGAAACATGCTAGACATTTTTACTTTTCTATAAGATGAAGTTAAGACATTTTTACTTATTAGCAAGACTAGTTTAAGAAAATTCTTCAGTCATTACGTCTATAAAAATGATGCAATATTAACATCATACCAAAATGACAGATGCAGATATCAGTAGGGAGAACATATTAAACAGTATAAAGGGCTCTAAAAATGCAAAGCATTATGGCTAGGTTTTATGGGGGTTTTTTTGTTTATTTCTTTGGGTTTTCATAAAAAATATTTTATGAGTACATAGTAGGAGTATATGTTTATGGGGTATATGGAATATTTTGATATAAGCATGCATTGTGTAATAATCACATCAGGGGTACATGAAGTATCAATCACCTCGCACATTTATCTTTTGTGTTACAAGCAATCCAATTACACTTTTAGTTATATTAAAATGTACAGTTAAATTACTGACTACAGTCATCCTGTTGTGCTATCAAATACTAGATCTTACTCATTCTTTCTAACTATTTTTTTGGCCTCTTTATCCCCACTACTCTCCATTCCCCTGGTACCCTTCCCAGCCTTTGGTAACCATCCTTCTACTCTCTATCTCCATGAGTTCAACTGTTTTAATTCTTAGGTCCCCAAAATAAGTGAGAACATGTGAAGTTTGTCTTTCCGTTCTTGGATTATATCACTTAACATATAATAACCTCCAGTTTTATACATGTTGTTGCAAATGACAGGGTCTCATTAGTTTTTATGGTTGAATAATACTCCATTGTGTAAATATACTGTATTTTCTTTGTTCATTTGTCTGTTGATGGACACTTAGGTTGTTTCCAAATCTTGGCTATTGTGAGTAGTGCTGCAGTAACCTTGGGATGCAGGTATCTCTTCATTCAATACATTGATTTTCTTTGTCTTGGGGGGCGGGTATCTACCTAGCAGTGGGATTGATGGATCATATGATAGCTCTGTTTTTAGTTCTTTGAGGAACTTCCAAAATGATCTCCATAGTGGTTGTACTAATTCACATTTCAACAACAGTGTATGAGGGTTCTCTTTTCTCTTCATCCTTGAAAGCATTTGTTATTGATTGTGTTTTGGATAAAAGTTATTTTAACTGAGATGAATTGAGATGTCATTATCATTTTGATTTGCGTTTCTCTGATAAGTGATGCTGAACATTTTTACATGCCTCTTTGCCATTTATACGTCTTCTTTTAAGAAATGTCTATTCATATCTTCTGCTCATTTTAAAAATTGGATTATTGTTTTTTTCCTATAGAGTTTGCTTGAGCTCCTTATATACTCCATTTATTAACCCCTTATTAGATGGGTAGTTGCAAACATTTTCTCCCATTCTGTGGGCTGTTTTCTTTACTTGGTTGATTGTTTCCTTTGCTATGAAGAAACATTTTAGCTTGATATGATCCCATTTTCCGTTTTTGCTTTGGTTGCCTGTGCTGGTGGGATATTACTCAAGAAATTCTCACCTAGTGAATGTTCCGAAGAGTTTCTCCAATATTTTCTATT
Organism: Macaca nemestrina; assembly: GCF_043159975.1. Classification (NCBI taxonomy): domain Eukaryota; kingdom Metazoa; phylum Chordata; class Mammalia; order Primates; family Cercopithecidae; genus Macaca; species Macaca nemestrina. The sequence goes on from NC_092136.1 coordinate 37,049,940, forward strand.
AGCAGTTTCATAGCTTGTGGTCTTAGATTTAAGTTTTTAATCCATTTTGATTTTATTTTTGTGTATGGCAAGGGATAGAGGTTTAATTTGATTCTTCTGCATATAAATATCCAGTTTTCACAGCATCGTGTATCACACAGACTGTCCTTTTCCCAATGTTTGTTCTTGGCACCTTTGTGGAAAATGAGTTCACTGTAGATGTATGTATGGCTTTGTTTCTGAGTTCTCTATTCTGTTAATTTCATTGGTCTATGTGTCTGTGTTTATGCCAGTACCATGCTCTTTTTGTTACTATAGCTCTGTAGTGTAATTTGAAGTGAAGCAACATAACCCCCCCAGTATTGTTCTTTTTGCTCAGGATAGTTTTGAATATCTGGGTCTTTTGTAGTTCCACATAAATTTTAGAATTTTTTTTTTCTATTTCTGTGAAGAATGTCGTTGATATTTTGATAGAGATTGTAGTAAATCTATATATTGCTTTGGGTAGTATGGATATTTTAATATTAATTCTTCCAAACCATAAACATGTAATACCTTCCATTTTTTGTATCCCCTTCCACTTCTTTTATCAATGTTTTACAGTTTTCATTGTAGAAATATTTCACTTCTTTTGTTAAATGAATTCCTAGTTATTTAATTTTATACACAGCTATTGTAAATGGAATTACTTTCCTGATTTCTTTTCAGATTGTTTGTTGTTGGCATATAAAAATGCTACTGATTTTTGTATGCTGATTTTGTATCCTGCAACTTTACTGAATGTGTTTATTAGTAATAGTAGTTTTTTGGTTGGGTCTATAGGGTATTCCAAATATAAGATCATATCATAAGCAAAAAAGGATAACTGGACTTCTTCCTTTCCAATTTGGATGCCTTTATTTATTTCTCTTGTCTGATTGGCCTAGCTAGGACTTTCAGTACCATGTTGAATAATAGTATTGAAAGTGGGCATCCTTGTCATGTTCAACATCTTAAAGGAAAGGGTTTCTGTTTTTTTCCCATTTGTTATGATACTAGTTGTGAGTCTGTCACATATGGTTTTTATTATGTCTATGCCATTTTTTTAGGGTTTTATCATGAAGATGTGGAATTTTTTAAAATGCTTTGTCAGCATCAATTGAAATGATCATATGGTTTTCATCCTCCATTCTGTTGATATGCCGTATGACACTGATACATTTGCATATGTTGAATGATTTTTGCATCCCTGGGATAAATCCCACTTGGTCATGATGAATGATCTTTTTAATGTGTTGCTGAATTCAGTTTGCCTGTATATTGTTGATGATTTTTGTATTAATATGCATCAGAGATATTGACCTGTAGTTTTCTTTTTTTGGTGTCTCTTTGGTTTTGGTAGCAGGGTAATACTGGCCTCACAGAATGAATTTGGAAGTACTACTTCCACCTCTATTTTTCATAATAGTTTGAATAGGATTGGTATTGGTTCTTTAAATGTTCAGTAAAATTCAACAGTGAAGCCACCAAGACCAAGGGTTTTTTCTGCTGGGAGATGTTTTTTATTATGGTCTTGATCTTATTACTTGCTATTGCTCTGTTCCGGTGTTGAATTTCTTCACGGTTCAATCTTGGTAGGCTGTGTGTACCTAGAAATTTCTTTATTTCTTCTAGGTTTTCCAATTTATTCACATACAGTTGCTCAAGTAGTCTCTAATTTGACCACTAATTTGAGTTTCTGCAGTATAGGTTGAATGTCTCCTTTTTCATCTCTAATTTTTTTGGGGTCGTCTCTCTTTGTTTCTTAGCTAATCTGGCTAAAAGATTGTCAATTTTGTTAATCTTTTTCAAAAAACCCAACTTTTAGTTTCTTTTATCTTTTCTATTGTTTTTCATTTCAATTTAATTTATTTCTGCTCTGATCTTTGTTATTTCTTCTACTAATTTGGATTTGGTTTGCTCTTGCTTTTCTAGTTCTTTAAGATGCATTGCTGTGTTGTGTATTTGAAGTTTTTCTTCTTTTTTGATATAGGCACTTACAGCTATAAACTTCACTGTTAGTACTGCTTTTGCTGTATCCCATAGCTTTCGGAATGTTGTGTTTCCATTACAATTTGTTTCAAAAAATTTTTCAGTTTTCTTATTAATCTCTTCATTGATCTACTGGTTATTCAGGAGTACATCATTTAATGTCCATTTATTTGTATAATTTCCAAAAGTCATCAATATTGATTTCTAGTTTTATTTCATTGTGGTCAGAGAAGATGAGAAGATACTTAATATTATTTTAATATTGTTGAATGTTTTAAGACTTGTTTTGTGGACTAACATATGGTCCATCCTTGAGAATGTTCCATTTGTTAAGGGAAAGAATGTGTATTCTGTAGTCATTGGATAAAATATTCTGTAATTAACTATTAGATCATTTGATCTACAGTGCAGATTAAGTCCAATGTTGCTTTGTTGATTTTCTGTTTGCAAGATCTGTCCAGTGCTGAAAGTAGGGTGATGAATTGTGTAGTTATTACTGTATTGGGTAATCTCTCTCTTTAGCTCTAATGGTACTTGTTTTATATATCTGGGTGTTCCAGTGTTGGTGTGTATATATTTTCACTTTCTTGTACTTGAATATTGATATATTTCTCTAGGTTTGGAAAGGTCTCTGTTAGTATCTCTTTAAATAAACTTTCTACCTTTGTCTCTTTCTCTATCTTTTCTTTAAGGCCACTAACTCTTAGATTTATCCATTTTAGGCTATATTTTCTAGATCTTGTAGACGGGCTTCATTCTCTTTTATTCTTTTTTCCTTGTCTCTTCTGTGTATTTTTGAATAGCCTGTCTTCATGCTCACTAATTCTCTCTTCTGTTTGATCAATTCCATTAAGAGACTTTGATACATTCTTCAGTATGCCAATTGCATTTTAAATTCCAGAATTTCTGCTTGATTCCTTTTAATTATTTCAATTTATTTGTTAAATTTGTCTGATAATATTCTGAATTCCTTCTCTGTGTTATCTGGGGTTTCTTTGAGTTTCCTCAACATAGTGATTTTGAATTCTCTGTCTGAAAGTTCACATATGTCTCTCTCTCCAGGATTGGCCTCTCACACTTTACTTAGTTCATTTGGTGAGGTCATGTTTTCCTGGATGATAATGATGCTTGTGGATGTTTGTTAGTATCTGGGCATTGAAGAGTTGTATATTTATGGTAGTCTTTATAGTCTGGACTTGTTTGTATCCGTCCTTCTTGGGAAGGCTTTCCAGGTATTCAAAGGGACTTGGGTGTTGTGATCTATGTTTTTCGTAACTGCAGCCATATCTGTTTTAGGGGGCACCCTACACTCAGTAGCACTGTGGTTCTTGTAGACTTGTAGAGGTACCTCCTTGGTGGTCTTGGACAAAATCTGTAAGAATTTTATAGGTTACCAGGCAGAGACTCTTGTTCTCTTCCCTTACTTTTTCCCAAACAGTCTCTCTCTTTCTTTCTGTGCTGAGCTGCCTGGAGCTGGGGGAGAGGTCACACAGGTGACCACTCCTGTGATCACCACCACTGGGACTGCACTGGGTCAGACCTGAAACTGGCATAGCGCTGGGTACTGCCCAAAGCTTGCTGTAATCACTCAAGGCTCTAGGGCTCTACAATCAACAGGTGATGAAGCCAGCCAGTCTTGTGTCCTACCCTTCAGGGCAATTGTCTCTCCTCTGGCCCAGGGTATGTCCAGAAATGTGATCCAAGAGCCAAGGCCTGGAATTTGTGACCCTAAGAGCCCACCTGGTACTCTACCCCACTAAGACCAAGCTGGTAGCTAAGCTGCAACACAAAGTCTTCTTTAGTCTCCCTTCTTCTTTTGTCAATCTGAAGCAGTCTCTTCTTGTAGCCACCACAGCTCTGAATATGCTGGGTCACACCTGAAACCAGCACAACTCAAAGTCTCACCCAAGGCCCTTTGTATGTACTACCTGTAACCACTGTTGATTATTCAGGGCCCAAGAGTTCTTTAGTCAGCAAGTGATGAATCCTGCCAAAACTGGGTTCTTCCCTTCATGGCAGCAGGTTCCCTTCTGGTCCAGGATATATCTAGAAATGTTGTTCTGGACCTAGGGCCTGGAAAGGGGGCCTCATGTCTCTGCCTGGTGCCCTGTCCTATTGTGACTAAATGGGTATCCAAGTTATAAGACAAGGTCCTCTTTACTCTTCCCTCTCCTCTTCTCACATGAAAGGAAGGGGTATCTTTTGAAGCTGTGAGCTGTACTGCCTCAGGTTCAGAGAGGTGTGACACAAGCAGTCCTTTAGCTACCTTGGCTGGTGTCTCACTAGGTCGCATGCCCCCCTGCCCCAAGTCCATTTGCTCCAAGCAAAGCACAGCACTAGGACTTGCCTAGGAGTTGCAGTCCTTTTTGGCCTAAACTGCCTTTCAAGTTTATTTAGAACCCCAGAACACTTTAGCCCACAGTGGCAAGGCTTGCTGAAACTTAAGTTCTGACCACTAAGGTGGGTGATTTCCCTCTGGCTAGGGCAGGTCTAAATGTTCTTTCCATAAGTCTTGGCTGAGTTCTGCATGATATTGGCAGCACTAAGTTCCAATGCAAAGTCCCACATTCACCACACTTTCCCTGCCCTAATTGCCACAGATCTCTTTCTGCACCATGTAGCCACTGCAGGAGGATGGGGGAGGGGTGGTGTTGACAATTCAAAACTGTCTTTTCTAACCTTTTCAATGCCTCTTTCAGGAATATAAAGCTAAAACCAGGTACTGTGATTGCTCACCTGATTTTTAGTGCTTATGAAGGTGCTGTTTTATATAGACAGTTGTTAAATTTGGTGTTCCTGCAGAGAGGACGATTGGCAGAGGCTTCTATTGAGCCATCTTCCTCTGTCTCTGGCTAGGTTTTTCATTAGCCCCATCTAACTATGGCATCCAACCTCTAGTCAATATTCTATCATCCATCTTCAAAATAGACCTACTGAAAAGAAGCACTTCACCTACATGAAACTCAGTAATCCAGCAATCCCATTTTACTGAGACATAAAGAAAGAAAGTAAAATGGGCCACTGATCAGGCAAAGGTGCTATAATAAAGCTCGTGGACTTTTCTCACAGGAACGCTCCTGGAGGTAACAGTTGGAGTCAATTTGCTTGTATTTTAGGCACAAGTTTAACGAGCGTGATTGTCTGGTTTCCCAGTTCAAGGAATCCCAGAGGCAGCAGGTCATCAGAGAGACACACACTGGCAGTATCAAAGAGTGACAGCTGGCAGTATCAAAGACTGACAGCTGGCAGCCTGAGAGTTGATGAAGAGGACAGAAAAACTCTGAAAAGTTGATACCAGAACTCCAAACCGGATCCCCCACAGGTTCAAACACAGAGCCCTGCACTCAATAGGCTCTATTAAAGCCTGTTAGAATAATTTATGATTGAGTCATCAAGACAAGATCAAATTAGAATGTTCTATTTAATAAAACAGGGAAGTATATATATATTTTCAAAGATGTTCACCAAAAATAGTGTAGATGAACCTATTTTTATACAGATGAACTTTGCAACCAGAACAACTCATTTCCTTAATGTTCCAGATAGATAGTTGACATTTGACTGTACATTGGTCACGTTCCAATTTTAATCCTGAGCCACCTGCCCCTCAATGGCCAGGGAGCCACACTCAGGAAACACAAAGGCATTATGCTAATACTATCCTAAGTTTAACAAAATTAGGTAGGTAAATCTGCCACCCCCTCCAAGAAAAATTACACACTGCCACTCCAACCTCAAACATATGACTCCAGAGTTATCTATGCTACTGCCTGCTGCCAATCATTTGTAACGTATGTTAGCATGTGTGCTGACCAAGTTTAAATCAGGTTTCAGCTGACCACTTAAGAAGACATTCTTCTAATCTAACAATCTGAGCTTTTTGTGATTCGATTTATCTTTGAGTCCCTTGAGCTAGATTCTCAAGAAATCAAATAATTGCCATCCCATATTACTGAACTATTGAACCTGAAAGACAAAGACAATAGATTGGGACTTAAAATATGGAGCAAAGACTAACATAAGTGATATTTTATTTTGCATTATTCTTTTTGCAAATACTAACAATGGAAAAATCAGGGTCACTAAAATCAGAGCAAACTTGAGATAAGAATTTTGCTGGACAGAATGCTTTTTATGCCTGTTACATATGTCTAAGACATAGTTCTGCCTCCAGAGATGGCATGTGCAACACTCCTGCTCTCTCCCATAACCATGGAAGATATAAAAAAATCAAGAAAGTGCTTTTTCTCACTAAGTCCAGACATAGCCTCAGAATCCTTTACAACAGAGTTCTCCAAATAGCTGTGATTAATAAATCCACGGTGGTGGTTTTATTACAGATTGCATGGGTTGGGAGGTAAAGCAGTAGTATCCAAGTTGTTTCTATTTTTATCTCAATAAATGATTCTTTCCAAAGATGTTACAGAGGTTTGGGTTTCCTGTGGTCACACATTTCAATCTATGTCTAATGTGTCTTCCTAAGTAATAGAAGCTGTAAAGCCCAAACTGCATTTTCAGCTAAGTTTCCACCCTGTTTTAGGTTCCATCAAGAGATGGTGGCCTTGCAGGAAGAGATTGAAACTCCTGGCAAACACAGGGTCAGAAGACATTGTTTCTCCTGAGGCAGCTGGGAGCAAAGTTTGACAGTCCAGTCCCTGGTATCAAAGCTACAAAAGAGCAAAATATCTGTGGCAGCCAGATTTATTTTTAACAAGTCCCTTATGGTGCTTGGGCAATTCATTGGGCTGCGTTATTTCTGAATGAGCAATTCACCTATACTTGGTTTCACTCTTAGATACAGGCAAGAGAGGCTCCTGTTCTGGTCCCAACATGTTAGAGGTTCCTCACTGACTTGACCCTTTACATGGAGTGAGGAGTATGTGAGACTAAGGGGACATACTTAATTGGAGCTCTAGCCCCAGATGGTGCCCCAGGAAACATGGACCCATATTGTTTACCCAAATGGCCCTGAGCTTGCTTCCATGGTCTGTGTGGATCTCTTTCCTGGGACCATTTTTCTCGGAGTGTCCCACTCCACCAGTGTGGGCATCTTTAGATCTGACAGTGACGACAGGGCAACTTGTCGCCAGGCATATAGATAGAGCTTGGACACGTGAGCTGTAGTCTCCACACACAGGCACACAAGGTGCTTGCAGCACAGAATGAAGTCAGAGATGGGCAGAGAAGGGCTGGGAACCTGGGTTGGGAGCTGAGGCTATGCTTTCCCCAAGGCACTATGCTTTGGTGAGAAACCCAGAGAAGTCTATTGTAAGGTCAATCTGGACTTTCCAGGTCATTTCAGAGGTACCTTTCTCAAACGAGAATAGTAAATATTTTATTTAATTATTTGAAGATTTAACTTTTAAGTATTTAGACATATGTTATGTGGGTCTCTACTTACATCACAGGCCCCACAAATTTTACAAGTAAGACTGCTTAGTTCTTTCTCCATCCTGTAAATTCTGTAAGCTACCTTGTACCCTATAATAAACCCCGTTCTGCCTAAGCTACCTAACATAGATTCTATTTTCTAACACCAAGAATCCTTGCTACTACAGCTCCCTAGGTGTTTAAAAGGAGACGCTATTGTCCTTTTCCTATACTTAAGTCTATATCAGCTCAAGGAATTGATGTAGATTTCATCAAATCAACTCTTCCAGTATCAACTGTAGCTTCTATTTGTTGTGAGTGACTCTTCCCATTCCCAAGGCTCTGTACTGTAGTAGAAAGAGTACTGAAAGTTGAATGAGAGCGTGGGTTGGAGACCTAGCTCCAACACCAGTAGTGCCACTTTGAACAAGTCATTTTTAACCTCTCTGAAATTATTTTCTCACCTGAGGATTGAATAAGATAATGTGTATACATATTCTTCATTGAAAAGCACTGTGAAAATGTAACATTTCCATTTCTAATGCTGGAACTAAGAAAATAGCTAATAATAGCTGGATTAGTAGGTATATGCCCTGCGGTGTGTTCTCAGATACCTTTTCTTTTATTTCCTTCAAAAACTGCTCTAGCTACTTTCCCCTAGAAAGCCAAATCTACTGTCCTAACTATGACTCCATTAGAAAATATTTCTAGAAAGTCATTCAGATGTTTCCATTCGCCAATTCCATTTTGGTACTGCAAGTTCTAACTCTATATACTACAGAAAACCATTTCTCCCGTGCTTGCTATTTAAAGTCTTCAAGAACTTGTCAAGCATTATTATGTCATACTCACCCTACTCTGGGATTTAATAATATACTTAATCTACTTCAAAACATATTCATTTTCTGGAGTGCCCAATGACATGATCCACAATAGCAGAGATAAGGATTCAAGCATTTAAGTTCCTCTTGGGTTTTCTTGGTTTTCTGAATCTCAAGGAATCTTCTGCAGTTAGTCCTACAGCAATGCAAGCTTCAAATGGCTTTCACAACATAATGTATAGAATCTACTACAATAGTAGTCTATGCTAGCAGGAAGATGAGTTTTCTGTGGCTTATAATCTTGGAAAAAACACTTCAAAAGTCATTTTGATGGCATCTTTTAATTAAATGCCTAAGTGTCTATGATATCAGCAAGAACTGCATTAGATAATTTCTATTTTCAAAAGATTTGTCTAGTTTCCAATTTTCCTCACCAGATAGTTCTGTGAAGTTCTCAAAAACAAAAAGTAAATGATTAAACAAAAAATTGAAATTGTAGAACCATTGAAACATGGCATCAAATAGTTGAAACTACATAGAACCTCTGAGAAAATGCTTTAAACTTTGAAACAATATTGCCATAGGTTCTGTGGCTGGGAGCTTGTGTGTGTTGGCTCTATGCCTTGCCTCTCTTCAGATCTGGTCTCTATCATAGGGTGGGGGAGAACTGAGCCCTGCAGTCTATATTTCCCAGCATCCTAGATAAGCTGTCTTCTAATTGAGTTTTACCAAAGGGAGGCACGGGCAGGAGATTGAACAGGTTGGGAAAGAAAAGTTAGGGTATTTCTCTTTCTGTTTGCTTGCATTAAGTACCTTCTCAGAAGTTGCTTCCCCTGTGTGTTTCCTGCTCCTTGCTTTCGTTGGTTGGCAAGTTTGTCTTAGCTCCAGGTTCCATCAGGTGACCCCTGCTCCTGAGCAGTAACACTGCCTGCATCTTTTATCTTTCCAGCATATACATGTGGTTTCTGCTGTTTAACTTTGGTTTCCCTTAACACTCCCTCTTTGGTCCTCACCAACTTCATCACCTGTATAATAATTTCTCCAAATAAAATTCACCCTGTTGAAAGTCTTAAAGTGATTTCCACTTTCTTGGTTAGACTGATGGATAATATAATGCCTTGAACTTTGAAACAATGCATATAACTATTAGTGCACAAATAGGAATGTTAAGAAACTCTGCACTACATGATATGGAACATAAATTTTAGAAAATCTGCCACAGCAAGAAGACTAGATCAGAGGGACCACGGAAAAGAATACGAATCTAGAGATTTGATTGTCTTTTTTTTTTTTTCTCTCTCTCTCTCTAGGTGAAACAATATCTAAGTAAGTACTGAGTGCACTGATAGTCACTAGCTATTTTAAATTCTGATATTAGGCCAGTAGGTTTGTTGTCTAGTATGAACCACATTAAGATGTTCATTAGAACAGCTAAGGGACATTGCCTCCTATTCCTTCAAATTCATCTGACCAACATTTTCTCTTCCATAAAAATGGCCACTTCTAGAGTCAGGAGAAAAGGGGTAGTACAAATGCTCAGCAATTCAGAAGTCATTAATATTAGAATGTGAGACCCATTTCATCCTTTTATTTCAATAAGAGTGTTTTCTACGTAGGGAAACCACTGTGTAGATTTGCATACACGTTATTTTGTTTTACCTGTAAAAATTATATCTTGCAGGAAACGAATAAAATCTTTGTTTAGGTGGAAATATGTATTTCCAAAATCAGTTTATAAAACATCTTAGTCCAAAAGTTTAGTTTGTAAAAAGGAATTTTAAACAATTTTAGGGAAGGAATACTATCACTTTCAGGGAAGCTAAAATTAAATGAGGAAGTAAGAATGGTAATTAGGAGGCAAAGAAGAAAAACTACTAAATATCTGTTTTAATGAAATAGATATGATGGGTAACTGAGCTCATATATAAATGGTATTAAATGGGTATGTCAGTTTGAGACAGAGATGGAAAACCACTTATTTAGTAGTATTTTTTTGTCTTAAAAGGAAAACATATTTGTTCTAAAAAACTTTTAATGAATTTTATTGTGTATAGTTAAAGCTTACAAATGATATTATGGGATGTATTATATTTTATGCATAGATACATAGATACATATAGATAGTATAATGGTTACTACAGTGAAGCCTACTAACATATATATCATTTCACATAGTTACTATCGTATATGTGACAAGAGCAGTTAAAATTTACTAATTTAACAAGATCTCGAATACAATACAATTTTTTTACCTTGAGTCCTCATGTTGTACTGTAGCTCTCCAGACTTGTTCATTCTATGCATCAGCTATTGTGTATTCTTTGACCTAAATCTCCCCGTTTCCTCCCCTCTGACCTCCACCCATGGGACCAATGTTTCATTCTCTGTCCCTGTGCTTCTAAGCAATCTTTTTAATATAGTTCACATATCAGAGAAATCATGCAATATTTTTCTTTCTGTGTTTGATTTATTTCACTTAGTATAATGACTGCCAGTTCCAGCCATGTTGTGGCAAATGTCAGAATCTCCTTTTTTAAGGCTGAATAATCTTCCATTATTCCATATATATTCTGATATTATGGAAAGTGATATATGTATCACCTTAATTATATATCACCATAACAGAAAATGTGAGCTTTCTCTCTCTCTCTCTGTCTCTCTCTCATATATATATAACATTATCTTTATCCATTCATCTGTTTTAGGCATTCATTTCCATATTTTGACTATTGTACATAATGCAGCAATAATCACGGGCATGCAGACATTCTTATGAGGTGGTAATTTCATCTCCTTTGGGTATATACCCAGAAGACAGACTGCTGGGTCATAAGGTAGTTTTATTTTTAATTTCTTTGGAAAATTCCCTACCGTTTTGGCTATATAATGGCTACATAATGTACATTCCCTACAAAATGGCTATACCAATGTACATTACTACCAGCAATATACTCCAGTTCCCCTTTCTCCATACCCTCATTAACATTTCTTATCCCTAATCTTTTTAATAATAGCCACCCTTACAGGTGTGAGGTGATACCTCATAGTGGTTTTAATCTGCATTTCCCTCCTGACTAGTGTTGCAGAGTACCTTTTCATATACCTGCTGGCCATCTTTATGTCTTCTTCAGGGAAATGTCTGTTCAGGTCCTTTGGCCATTTTAAAATCAGGTTATTTATTTTCCTGCAATTGAGTTGTAAGAGTTCTTTATAAATTTTGGATATTAACCCGTCATCATATAGGTGGTTTGCAATTATTATTTTCCAGTTCAGAAAGTTGCCTTTTCATTTTGTTGATTGTTGTCTCTGCTATGCAGATTTTTAGTTTAATGTAGTCCCATTATTTATTTACTTATTTATTTGGTACCTGAGCTTTTAGTATGATACTAAAGAAAAAATCATTGTGAAGGCCAAGGTCAAGGAGCTTTTCTCCTATGTTTTCTTCTAGGAATTTTAGAGCTTCAAGTCTTACGTTTATTTAGGTCTTTTATCCATCCATTTTGAGTTGATTTCTGTGTATGATATAAGGGTTGAATTTCATTCTTTTACATGTAGAAATACAGTTTTCCCAACATTATTTATTAAAGACACTATTGTTTCCCCTTTGTGACTTCTTGATGCCCTTGTTGAAAATTAGTTGTCCACATATGTTTGAATTTATTTCTGGGCTTTCTATTCTGTTGCCTTGGTCTATAATTCTGTTTTTAATGCCAGTACTATGCTATTTTGATTACTATAGCTTTGTAATATAATTTTAAATCAAGACGTGATGCCTCCAACTTTTTTTTTTTTGGTATTAATTTTGCTATTGGCGAATTTTTGCAGTCCCACATGAATTTTAGAATGTTTTTTTTTTGTTTCTATGAAGAACATAATTAGAATTTTGATGGGGATTATGTTAAATCTGTATATTGCTATGTGTAGTATGAATATATTAACAATATTAATTATTCTTATTCATGAACATTGATATATGTTTCCATTTATTTGTGTTCAATTTCTTTCATTAGTGTTTTATAGTGTTCACTGTACAAATCTTTCACCTCCTTGGTTAAATGCATTCCTGGCTATTTTTTGAAGCTATTATAAATGGAATTAAAAAAATTTTTTCTTTAGTAAGGTTGTTTGTATCTATTGCTACTGATATTTGTATGTTGATTTTGTATCCTGTAATTACTAAAATCATTTATTAGTTCTTACAGTTTTTAATGGAATCTTTGGGGTTTTCTATCTATAGAATCATGTCATCTGAAAATAAAGACGATTTGGCTTCTGCTTTTCCAATTTGCATACCTTTTATTTATTTTTCCTGTATAATTTTTCTTGCTAGTATTTCCAGTACTATGTTGAATGCAAGTGGTTGAAAGCAGACATCCCTGTCTTGTACCTGATGTTAGTGGAAAAGCTTTCCATTTTTCCCTGTTGATTATCATGTTAGCTGTTAGTTTTTGTTAAATGCCCTTTACTATGTTAGAAATATTCCTTCTATACCTAAACTGTTGAGTTTTTATCAAGAGAGAATGCTGAACGTTGTCAAACATTAATGTTCTTTCTGAGTCAATTGAGATGATCAAATGTTTTTACTTTTTATTCTGTTGGTGTGATATATCACACTGATTGATTTGCATACATTAAATCAGTCTTGCAGGCTAGGGATAAATCCCACATGGTCATGATGTATAGTCTTTTTGATGTGTTGTTGAATTCAGTTTGCTACTATTTTATTCAGGATTTTTGCATCAATGTTCATTAGAGATATTGGCCACGTGTTTTTCTTTTCTTGCAATGTCTGTCTAGCTTAGGTATCAAGGTGATGCTGGCCTCATCAAAATGTGTTTAGAAGTATGAGGTATTACTTCTAACTCTATTTTTTGAAGGAGTTTTGAAATTATTGGTAATCATTCTTCTTTGTATGTGTGGCAGAAATCAGTAGTGAATCCATCTGGTCCTGGGCTTTTCTTTGTTGGAAGATTTTTAGTTACCTCTTCAATCTCTTTATTTGTTATTGATCTGCTCAAGCTTTCTATTTCTTCCTGATTGAATCTTGAGAAGTTACATTTTTGAGGAATTTATACATTGTCTCTAGGTTATCTAATTCGTTGGCATAGAGTGTTTCATAATAGTCCTTTATGATTATTTTCTGATTCTTTTATGATTTACTTTCATTTCTGATTTTATTCAGTGTTCTTTCTTTTCCTTAGTCTAGCTAGGGTTTTGTTGATTTCATTTTTTCAAAAAACCAACTGTTGGTTTTGTTAATTTTTTTCTATTATTTTTCTGTTTTCTATTTATTTCTGTTCTGATTTTTATTATTTCCTTCCTTCTGCTAACTTTGGGCTAAGTCTGTCTTTCTTTTTCTAGTGCCTCTATAATGAGGTGTAACATAAGGCTATTTATTTGAGGTCTTTCTTCTTTTTTAATGTAGGAATGTATTGCTATAAACTTCCCTCTTAGACTGCTTTTGCCGCATCCCATAGATTTAATATGTTGTGCTTCCATTTTCATCTGTCTTAAGACACTTTAAAATTTGCCTTTTGGTTCCTGCTTTGATCCATTTGTTGTTCAGGGGCATGTTGCTTAATTTCCACATATTTGTGAATTTTCCAATATTCCTCTTGTTATTAATTTCTAGTTGATAACATTGTAATCAGAAACCGTATTAGATATGATTTAAATATTCTTAAAATAAAAATTGTTTTGTGGTCTAACACATGATCTATCCTGGAGAATGTTCCATATGTACTAAAAAAGAATGTATATTCTGCCACTGCTGGATGACAAATTCTATATGTTTGTTAGGCCCATTTGGTCTAAAGTGTAATTCCAGTCCAGCATTTCCACGTTAACTTTGTGTCATTGTTGAAAGAGGGTGTGGTAAAGTTTTCTTTAAAAACACTTTAAAATATAAAGGAAAAATTTAGTTTGCTCAGAGATACATACCTGATCATCTTAAGGTATTTACTTCAAGATTTGATATATTGAGGGGCGGAGCAAGATGGCCGAATAGGAACAGCTCCAGTCTCCAACTCCCAGTGTCAGCGACACAGAAGACCGGTGATTTCTGCATTTTCAACTGAGGTACTGGGTTCATCTCACTAGGGAGTGCTGGACAGTCGGTGCTGGTCAGCTGCTGCAGCCCGACCAGCGAAAGCTGAAGCAGGGCGAGGCATCGCCTCACCTGGGAAGCGCAAGGGGGAAGGGAATCCCTTTTCCTAGCCAGGGGAACTGAGACACACAACACCTGGAAAATTGGGTAACTCCTACCCCAATACTGCGCTTTAAGCTAACGGGCACACCAGGAGATTATATCCCACACCTGGCCAGGAGGGTCCCATGCCCATGGAGCCTCCCTCATTGCAAAGACACATAATTGCCAGATTCACCAAAGTTGAAATGAAGGAAAAAATCTTAAGGGCAGCCAGAGAGAAAGGTCGGGTTACCCACAAAGGGAAGCCCATCAGACTAACAGCAGATCTCTCGGCAGAAACTCTCCAAGCCAGAAGAGAGTGGGGGCCAATATGCAACATTCTTAAAGAAAAGAATTTTAAACCCAGAATTTCTTATCCAGCCAAACTAAGTTTCATAAGTGAAGGAGAAATAAAATCCTTTACAGATAAGCAAATGCTTAGAGATTTTGTCACCACTAGGCCTGCCTTACAGGAGACCCTGAAGGAAGCACTAAACATGGAAAGGAACAACCGGTACCAGCCATTGCAAAAACATGCCAAAATGTAAAGACCATCGAGGCTAGGAAGAAACTGCATCAACTAACGAGCAAAATAACCAGTTAATATCACAATGGCAGGATCAAGTTCACACATAACAATATTAACCTTAAATGTAAATGGACTAAATGCTCCAATTAAAAGACACAGACTGGCAAACTGGATAAAGAGTCAAGACCCATCAGACTGCTGTATTCAGGAGACCCATCTCACATGCAGAGACATACACAGACTCAAAATAAAGGGATGGAGGAAGATTTACCAAGCAAATGGAGAACAAAAAAAAGCAGGGGTTGCAATACTAGTCTCTGATAAAACAGACTTTAAACCATCAAAGATCAAAAGAGACAAAGAAGGCCATTACATAATGGTAAAGGGATCAAATCAACAGGAAGAGCTAACTATCCTAAATATATATGCACCAAATACAGGAGCACCCAGATTCATAAAGCAAGTCCTTAGAGACTTACAAAGAGACTTAGAATCCCATACAATAATAATGGGAGATTTCAACACCCCACTGTCAACATTAGACAGATCAACGAGACAGAAAGTTAACAAGGATATCCAAGAATTGAACTCATCTCTGCAGCAAGCAGACCTAATAGACATCTATAGAACTCTCCACCCCAAATCAACAGAATATACATTCTTCTCAGCACCACATCACACTTACTCCTAAATTGACCACATAATTGGAAGTAAAGCACTCCTGAGCAAATGTACAAGAACAGAAATTATAACAAACTGTCTCTCAGACCACAGTGCAATCAAACTACAACTCAGGACTAAGAAACTCAATCAAATCCGCTCAACTACATGGAAACTGAACAACCTGCTCCTGAGTGACTACTGGGTACATAACGAAATGAAGGCAGAAATAAAGAAGTTCTTTGAAACCAATGAGAACAAAGATACAACATACCAGAATCTCTGGGACACAGTTAAAGCAGTGTGTAGAGGGAAATTTATAGCACTAAATGCCCACAAGAGAAAGCAGGAAAGATCTAAAATTGACACTCTAACATCACAACTAAAAGAACTAGAGAAGCAAGAGCAAACACATTCGAAAGCTAGCAGAAGGCAAGAAATAACTAAGATCAGAGCAGAACTGAAGGAGATAGAGACACAAAAAACCCTCCAAAAAATCAATGAATCCAGGAGTTGGTTTTTTGAAAAGATCAACAAAATTGACAGACCGCTAGCAAGACTAATAAAGAAGAAAAGAGAGAAGAATCAAATTGACGCAATAAAAAATGATAAAGGGGATATCACCACCGACCCCACAGAATACAAACTACCATCAGAGAATACTATAAACACCTCTATGCAAATAAACTGGAAATTCTAGAAGAAATGGATAATTTCCTGGACGCTTACACTCTTCCAAGACTAAACCAGGAAGAAGTGGAATCCCTGAATAGACCAATAGCAGGGTCTGAAATTGAGGCAGTAATTAATAGCCTACCAACGAAAAAAAGTCCAGGACCAGATGGATTCACAGCTGAATTCTACCAGAGGTACAAGGAGGAGCTGGTACCATTCCTTCTGAAACTATTCCAATCAATAGAAAAAGAGGGAATCCCCCCTAACTCATTTTATGAGGCCAACATCATCCTGATACCAAAGCCTGCCAGAGACACAACAAAAAAAGAGAATTTTAGACCAATATCCCTGATGAACATCGATGCAAAAATCCTCAATAAAATACTGGCAAACCGGATTCAGCAACACATCAAAAAGCTTATCCACCATGATCAAGTGGGCTTCATCCCTGGGATGCAAGGCTGGTTCAACATTCGCAAATCAATAAACATAATCCAGCATATAAACAGAACCAAAGACAAGAACCACATGATTATCTCAATAGATGCAGAAAAGGCTTTTGACAAAATTCAACAGCCCTTCATGCTAAAAACGCTCAATAAATTCGGTATTGATGAAACGTACCTCAAAATAATAAGAGCTATTTATGATAAACCCACAGCCAATATCATACTGAATGGGCAAAAACTGGAAAAATTCCCTTTGAAAACTGGCACAAGACAGGGATGCCCTCTCTCACCACTCCTATTCAACATAGTGTTGGAAGTTCTGGCTAGGGCAATCAGGCAAGAGAAAGAAATCAAGGGTATTCAGTTAGGGAAAGAAGAAGTCAAATTGTCCCTCTTTGCAGATGACATGATTGTATATTTAGAAAACCCCATTGTCTCAGCCCATAATCTCCTTAAACTGATAAGCAACTTCAGCAAAGTCTCAGGATACAAAATTAATGTGCAAAAATCACAAGCATTCTTATACACCAGTAACAGACAAACAGAGAGCCAAATCATGAATGAACTCCCATTCACAATTGTTTCAAAGAGAATAAAATACCTAGGAATCCAACTTACAAGGGATGTAAAGGACCTCTTCAAGGAGAACTACAAACCACTGCTCAGTGAAATCAAAGAGGACACAAACAAATGGAAGAACATACCATGCTCATGGATAGGAAGAATCAATATCATGAAAATGGCCATACTGCCCAAGGTAATTTATAGATTCAATGCCATCCCCATCAAGCTACCAATGAGTTTCTTCACAGAATTGGAAAAAACTGCTTTAAAGTTCATATGGAACCAAAAAAGAGCCCGCATCTCCAAGACAATCCTAAGTCAAAAGAACAAAGCTGGAGGCATCACGCTACCTGACTTCAAACTATACTACAAGGCTACAGTAACCAAAACAGCATGGTACTGGTACCAAAACAGAGATATAGACCAATGGAACAGAACAGAGTCCTCAGAAATAAGACCACACATCTACAGCCATCTGATCTTTGACAAACCTGACAAAAACAAGAAATGGGGAAAGGATTCCCTATTTAATAAATGGTGCTGGGAAAATTGGCTAGCCATAAGTAGAAAGCTGAAACTGGATCCTTTCCTTATTCCTTATACAAAAATTAATTCAAGATGGATTAGAGACTTAAATGTTAGACCTAATACCATAAAAATCCTAGAGGAAAACCAAGGTAGTACCATTCAGGACATAGGCATGGGCAAAGACTTCATGTCTAAAACACCAAAAGCAACGGCAACAAAAGCCAAAATTGACAAATGGGATCTCATTAAACTAAAGAGCTTCTGCACAGCAAAAGAAACTACCATCAGAGTGAACAGGCAACCTACAGAATGGGAGAAAATTTTTGCAATCTACTCATCTGACAAAGGGCTAATATCCAGAACCTACAAAGAACTCAAACAAATTTACAAGAAAAAAACAAACAACCCCATCAAAAAGTGGGCAAAGGATATGGACAGACATTTCTCAAAAGAAGACATTCATACAGCCAACAGACACATGAAAAAATGCTCATCATCACTGGCCATCAGAGAAATGCAAATCAAAACCACAATGAGATACCATCTCACACCAGTTAGAATGGCGATCATTAAAAAGTCAGGAAACAACAGGTGCTGGAGAGGATGTGGAGAAATAGGAACACTTTTACACTGTTGGTGGGATTGTAAACTAGTTCAACCATTATGGAAAACAGTATGGCGATTCCTCAAGGATCTAGAACTAGATGTACCATATGACCCAGCCATCCCATTACTGGGTATATACCCAAAGGATTATAAATTATGCTGCTATAAAGACACATGCACACATATGTTTATTGCAGCACTATTCACAATAGCAAAGACTTGGAATCAACCCAAATGTCCATCAGTGACAGACTGGATGAAGAAAATGTGGCACATATACACCATGGAATACTATGCAGCCATCAAAAAGGATGAGTTTGTGTCCTTTGTAGGGACATGGATGCAGCTGGAAACCATCATTCTTAGCAAACTATCACAAGAACAGAAAACCAAACACCGGATGTTCTCCCTCATAGGTGGGAAATGAACAATGAGATCACTTTGACTCGGGAAGGGGAACATCACACACCGGGGCCTATCATGGGGAGGGGGAAGGGGGGAGGGATTGCATTGGGAGTTATACCTGATGTAAATACGAGTTGATGGGTGCTGACGAGTTGATGGGTGCAGCACAGCAACATGGCACAAGTATACATATGCAACAAACCTGCACGTTATGCACATGTACCCTATAACTTAAAGTATAATAATAATAAATAAATTTAAAAAAAAAGAATATTAGCCCAAGCTCCATGAGCTTTTGTTGGCACACTGTAGCTGTACAATAAATGTTTGTTCAATGAATTAGTTAAACTAGATGTTCAGAAACTTTTAAATCATTCTTATTTGGTATCATTTATGTTCTTGAAAAAGATCTAATCAGCCTTTCTATGACTGGTCTTACAAATATTAAGTTCTGATATCTCTACTTAAGATGCACAGTATTTTTAATAATGATGCTATCAAGAGGAAGACAGATCATTATTCAACTTCTTATTAACAATACAAAAATAAATGTGCCTCTGTCCTCTCTTTTGCCTGGACAGACATTTGCACTCCAAGGATCAGAGGCCTTGCTCATCTACATTTTTGCATTATCTTTGCAGTGCCACATTGGCCTACAGTTTATTTGTCTTCCACAATATAGATGTTTAACCTGGGGATACTAAGCTTCAAAGGGTCTGTTATAATCTGAATGTTTGTGTCCCCTCAAAATGTATATGTTGAAACCTAATCACCAATGTGATGGTGCTAGGAGGTGGGGGCCACTGGGAGATGATTAGGCCATGACAACTCCACCCTAATGAATGGGATGAATGCCCTTATAAAATCGGTCCCAGAGAGCTGCCTTGCCCTTTCCACCATGTGAACATACAGCAATAAGATGCCATCTGTAAACCAGGAAGTAAGCCCTAACCAGACAACAAATCTGCTGGATCCTAGATCTTGGCTTTCCCAGCCTCTAGAACTGTGAGTAAAAAATATCTATTATTTATAAGCTATTCAATTTAGGGTATACTTTGTTATATTAGTAATAACAATTTATGGTAATTTTCTGTTATAGTAGACAGAATGAAGTACGGCAGGATACTTGGACCCCACGGAACTGTGTGTAGCAATTTCTTTTTATATGGACACATTTATTTTTCTGGAGAGAGACTCCATAGCTTTTAATAAATTTCCAAAAGGTATCTTTAATCTCTCAAAAAATTAAAAAATATTGCTTATAGGTTTTTTTTAAGGTTTTATTTCCCTGTAGACCTTCTCTGTGGTCATGTTTTCTAGGGTTTTTGAGGGAATACATGAAGAACAAAAAAGCCACAAACTAAAGCTTATGTTTAACACAGTGGTCTAAGTTATTGCTACAGTAATTTACCCATCACCAGAATGTATAAGAGCAGAAATGATAGGATACAGAAATCAGCATGGTTTAAAAAAAAAGAAGCAGCAGCAATTTAGAGTCACTTTTACTCCTCTTTGCTTCCCCAAACATGAGGAAAAATAAAACTTGCAAGAAAAATGTCCTAATGATATGTTATAAAAACAGCTTTGCTATTATTGGCAAAAAATGAGATAACAACATTAACCCATTTCTTAGTCATGTTCCTGAAGTTTTTAAAGAGAAACAGTTCTGTGAAATTGTCTTGTGTCATGAGAGCATCTATGACATGGTTTATTGTGTGTGTTTTTTATGGAGAAGATTTCTGGGAAAACCTATGCATGGGATAACTGGGCAATATTCCACCTAATCCTGACTAATTTTGGTCATATATTGTTTTCTGTATGCTCCTGAGCTCCAAGACCCAAGTTATTAACCCCTATTCCAGATTCAAATCCCACATATACATGCACCTCTGAACATCATTATGTGACACTGATGATGATAAAATGTGGATGACAATGATAGCTAATACTGACTTAGTATTTAATATGTGCCTCAGAAAGCTTTTGAGGTCATTACTATTATTAAAAAGTTTACAGACAAGGAGACTAAACTGTAGAAAAGTTAGGTAACTTATCCTGGAGCACAGAGCTAGCAAGTGGCCAAAGCAGGACTCACATTTAGTCATATTCCAGCACTTATCATGTTATTTGGCCCAGGTCGGTAGTGTCAGACTTGAATTGAATTAAAGAACACCCAAGCCAGTGTCCACTGGAGAATTGCTTGGTATGTCGGGAAAAGCCCCCATACATCTGCTGTCAGAAATGTCGAATGACTGAAAGCAGAGATCTTGCAGTAACATTTAAATTGATTCCTGAACTATAAACAGAAGATGGATGAGCAATGAGTAAGAATGTTCCAGGCAGAAATAATGATTTCTTTTCCTTTGGGTGGATGGGACTGCAGGCCACTGAGTTATTTCACTCAGAAACAGAAAGTAAAATATCATATGTTTCACTTGTAAGTGGTAGCTAAAAAATATGTACATAAAGACATAGAGAGTGGAATGACAGACACTGGAGACTCAGGAGGCTGAGAAGATTGGAGGGGGTGAGGGATAGGAAGTTACTTAATGGGTACAATGCACACTATGTGGCTATGGCTACACTGAAAGCCCAGACATCATCACTATGCAACATATTCATGTAACAAAACTGCATCTGTATCCCTTAAGTCTAAAATGAGACTACAGATTGAAATTTTAAAAGGTTAGAAATTTTAAAATAAAAAAATTAAAATTAAATAAAATTGAGCATTTAAATATGGCTCTGCCTCTGAAAGTGACAGATGCAAGGGTCCAGAAGCAAGAGCCATATTTGGGAAATTCCCAGTGATGAGTGTCAGTAGATTTCAAGATGGGAGTGGTAGTGAGAGACAATGAAAAAGTAGTAAGTAGGGTGTAGATCCAGAAGGATTTGGGGTGACATTTTAGGATTTAAACTTTATCCTGAAGTCAGAGAAGCACTGGAAACTATAAATTGGGTCCAGGGAGTAGTGATTGGACTTAGCTTGGCTACAGAGCAGAGAAGGAATGAGACAGAGCCAAAGCTGAATGATAGCAAGGGGGATCAGCTGGGAGACTGTTTCAGCAATCTAGGCTGAGGAAAGGAAATGTACTGGAGAGATATTTAGGAGGCAGAATCCACAGGTTGGATTGACTTGTTGCCACTGGTGAGGGAAAGGAAGGAGGCAGAATGACATTCCAGGTTCTGGCTTAGTTGGCTATTGTATAATGGTGACATTCCCTAACATAGAGACCTGAGTAATACAAACAACTGTTCACAATGTTTTTGACCTATCTAGAATATTTCATAAAAGTTCTAGAAACTACCAAAACACTCTTGGACAGGTTTTAGAAGGCTTCATGCACATGAACTGAATGCTTGCTTTAGGTGAGTTTTTATGTTAATTTTATATACACTAACAAGGAAAAAAATAAGTCACTAAGTACATTTATTAAAGTACACTTTTGTAGCTTAAAATCATAATTTTTTTCATAGAGACCTTGAATTACAATGAAAGTAAAATAAAGTTGTTGCAGGAGTGACTCTCTGAGCTATCTTTGAAGTATCTTGCTATCGAAGTAATTTGGCCTCAAGAGCTTACGAAGTACAAACGAGTAGTGGTTTCTTTTTTTAGTCACTCTTAACTAGCCAAATGAGGATTGAGATCTTCATCAAAGCCAAATAAGTGCTTCCCTCTGGAGTTCAGCAAGGGCCAAATGCAGGCCTGCTGTGCACTCTGAAGGCATTCAGTTATTTATCCCTGTGTGTGGGCTTGTATGGGCTTCACTGGTATTGCTACTTACAGTCCTCATTGAAAAGAAGAAGGATTAGAAAAGCTAAATACATGAGATAGAAATCATTAAAACGATTACTCACTAAAAGCACAGAGATAAAAACAGTATGGTCAATAAAAGGAAAAAAACATAAATCACACACATATGATAGAGGACCAGAAAGTTCTCTAAATTTGAAAAAAAATAAAATGATGAAACAAATTCTCAGTAATAATTACTAAAAAACAGATTAAGGGATTACTTCTTAATGGAAGTCTATGGGTAAAGTCCCCTCCAAATGATTACCCCAGGAAAGTATTTGTGGACAGTAGCCATAGGCAGCTGATTCTTTCTCCAGGCAAGTCATAATGATTGTAGTGAAGATAATCAATTCCCTAACTTAGGCATTTTATTAAATTGAAACCACAAACAGCACTCTCACATCCACTGAAATCAGTAGATTTTTGACAAAATTAAAATGACAACATTTGCCACTGGCATATCATTTATTTTAGGAAGAATTATGCCAAGTACAAATCTATCTTTTGCTCTAATGAAAACTTGCTGGCTATTTTTAAAACAGAGATTGATAATGACTTCTTCTTGACAGCTGTTCACATGCACAAATTTTTGTACACCACATAGACTTAATGTTCTTTGTCCAATGGAAATCTTGCGATTAACAAGACAAATAAGTCACTGCTCTTCAGTGTTTTCAATTCTGTTCAATTCAATGGTGATTGAGGCTGGTTAGGGGGAAATTGCTTGTTTTTCCAATTTCAATGTTATGAAAACACACTGTTGTGGTTAGGAAGCATTACAAGACCCATCTAAATTTAGCAAACATTTTCAATCCCTTGACCAAGCCCACCCACAGTACTGGATGAAACTTTAATTTTATCCACACTCATGTGGGTAATGTAAACCCCTCAGGTTCTGCATAGCCCACTGAGCAAGAAAGCTGAATGCAGCAATGTCAGGAAAATATGTAACCTTTGGACCTAAACAGGGGTGAGGGATGGGGGGAACAGAGACCCCATTGACAAATTCAAGTTGGTTTTAAACTGTTTCTCAACTTATCCACATCAGATCTCCTTTGTTTGCTCAGAAAGCAGCTGGAAGGATGACTAATTAAGGGAAGCCAGCTTGATGTTTATCTGAGGTGCTGGACTCAGCAATCTCTATGGCTAACATCTGAGTGGGAGGTCAGTCCAAGGTGTCATATCCATGTTAATAACTTTGAGTGCAGTCATGCTTTCTTAAAGGCTTAAAAAATGTGGAAGCTTAAAATTAAGCGTGGGTGACTAAAGTCGAATGGAAGTTGCCTTGTGTGGTATATGACTGCCACAGAGAAAAAAAAAAGAGAAAATTTGCTGTATAAAATGCTACACATAGTAGATGGTCAATAAATGATGGCTGAATAAATAAAGTGTAACCATTTAAGCAAAAGGCCAAATCTATGATCCCAAATCAAATCTGTATGGCAAGATTTCTCTTTCTTTACTGCCTAAGTACAGTGAAGAATGTGAGAAGGGGGAGAAAGAAAGGGTGATCCAAGATGAGGCAAATCCAGCTAATTGCAAGAATTGCTTTAAAGTCTTATTATCTTAAAAGTTCATACAAATATTACATACTATGTTGAGGCATATAAATATTTATTTTATGGCTTCAGGTATTCCCTTTCTAAATAGTATGAGAAGCATGACAAACTGTTATTCTCCCTGATTATGTTAACCCAAGAAAAGTTTAGAAAAGGACTTTGGGAATGACTAAATACCTAACTTGAATTTATACATCCCTATATTTGTGCAAATTATATATAAAGATTTTTTTAAATTTTATTTTTGGCATTTCATTATCAATAAGCAAATGCATTTTGATAGTAGATTAGAAAGATTTTATATCTTAAAATATGGAATTGTATATTAAGGGAGAAAGGCATGTGACAAATAAATGTGTACTAACCACTTATGTGTGTATAAGGTGTGTATATGTCACTACTATACTGTAGAATTAGAGGTTATAAAAATTAGCTAATATTCTAATATACGTGCTATGATGATAAATGATTGTTTAAAAACCCTCTTGAAAATTAGACACATTGCTTTATGATCACACCTTATGCAAATATGAGTGTGTCTTATACAGAAGTTTTCTGCAGAGAGATGAAAGGAGAGTTTCATTTTCCCTAATAGCCACTACAGGTAAAAGAGATTGAAATTTCCTTAGCCTTGATGCATGAAAAATAATTCTAGGGTTTTTATGGTTTTAGGTTTTACATATAAGTCTTTAATCCACCTTGAGTTAATTTTTGTATAAGGTGTAAGGAAGGGGTCCAGTTTCAGTTTTCTTCATATGGCTAGCCAGTTTTCCCAACACCATTTATTAAATAGGGAATCCTTTCCCCATTGCTTGTTTTTGTCAGGTTTGTCAAAGATCAGATGGTTGTAAATGTGCTGCATTACTTCTGAGAGCTCTGTTCTGTTCCATTGATCTATATATCTGTTTTGGTACCAGTATCATGCTGTTTTGGTTACTGTCACCTTGTAGTATAGTTTGAAGTCAGGTAGTGTGATGCCTTCAGCTTTGTTCTTTTTGCTTAGGATTGTCTTGGTTCCATATGAAATTTAAAGTAGTTTTTTCTAATTCTGTGAAGAAAGTCAGTGGTAGCTTGAGGGGAATAGCATTGAATCTATAAGTTACTTTGAGCAGTATGTCCATTTTCAAGATATTGATTCTTCCTATATATGAGCATGGAATGTTTTTCTATTTCTTTGTGTCCTCCATGAAAACCCTAGAAGAAAACATAGGCAGTACCATTCAGGACATAGGCATGGGCAAAGAATTCATGACTAAAACATCAAAAGCAATGTCAACAAAAGCCAAAACTGATAATGGCATCTGATTAAACTAAAGAGCTTCTGCACAGCAAAAGAAGCTATCATCAGAGTGAACAGGCAACCTACAGAATGGGAGAAAATTTTTGCAATCTACCCATCTGAAAAAGGGCTAATATCCAGAATCTACAAAGAACTTAAACAAATTTTCAAGAAAAAAGAAACCCATCAAAAAGTGGGCAAAGGATATGAACAAACACTTCTCAAAAGAAGACATTCGTGCAGCCAATGGACATATGAAAAAAAGCTCATCATCACTGGTCATTAGAGAAAAGTAAATCAAAACCACAATGATATATCATCTCATGCCAGCTAGAATGGTGATCATTAAAAAGTCAGGAAACAACAGATGCTGAAGAGGATGTGGAGAAATAGGAACACTTTTACACTGTTTGTTGGAGCGTAAGAGCATAAATTAGTTCCACCCTTGTAGAAGACAGTGTGGTGATTCCTCAAGGATCGAGAACCAGAAATACCATTTGACCCAGCAATCCCCTTACTGGGTACATACCCAAAGGATTATAAATCATTCTACTATAAAGACACATGCACACATATGTGTATTGCAGCACTATTCACAGTAGCAAAGACTTAGAACCAACCCAAATTCCCATCAATGATAGACTGGATAAAGAAAATATGGCACATATATACCATGGAATATTATGCAGCCATAAAAAAGGATGAGTTCATGTCCTTTGCAGGGACATGGATGAAACTGGAAACCATCATTCTCAGCAAAATAACACAGGAATAGCAAACCAAATACCACATGTTCTCACTCATAAGTGGGACTTGAACAATGAGAACACATGGACACAGGGAGGGGAACATCACACACCAGGGCCTGTCAGGGTGTGGGGGGCTAGGGAAGGGATAGCATTAGGAAAAATACTTAATGTAGATGACAGGTTGATGGGTGCAGCAAAACACTATGGTGTGTGTATACCTTTGTAACAAACCTGCACGTTCTGCACATGTATCCCAGAACTTAAAGTATAATAATAAGAAAAAATTCACACTCAAGCCATAAGTACTGAGCTCTAATACTAAAGCAGTATTAGGTATACCTTCAGTACTGAGTTCTAGTACTGAGACCTAGGCAAGTGTAATACATATTAAAGCAAATAAATTATATTTCTACTCTTCAATTAGATTATGTTTTATTAGTGTTACCCAAAGTTCTTGGCTAAACTTAAGTTCTTCCCTTGAAATATATATAAAAAGATTTTAAATGAAGCATAAAATTAATACATATTTTCATGGTTTAATCCCATTGCAGGAACACTAACTGTACTGACTTTTATAGGTAATGTTCACTGAGAGGCAGAAAACGTGATTTATTGGGGAATGCTCTCAAGGTCAACACTTACGAGTGAGTTAAGAAAGCACAATATAGCAGAGGGAGATGTTGAACACCAAAGCAGTCACAACAAAGGCCCAGCTGATCCCACTGAGGGTCATTCTACAGCAGGAATGACACTGCAGAGTTGTCCCACATCAGGACCCAAGAGGCAGACCTTTATATTTCTATATTGACCAGTCTATAAACATTGGCTTCCCCAGGAAAGGCGACATAACCTTGGATGAGGCAGCTCCCTTTAAGATTAGGCCAATCTCCCAAGGGGCCTCCGTCACAAGCTATTAGTCACCAACACTCAATAGATGTGGGAATTATTGCTTTACTCCTGAAATAGGTGAAGTGAAGAACCTGGGCAATGCACTACAATGTCTACCACAGTAATCTCTGTTCAGTCTCCAAGGATTATACAGGAACTCACCATCCCTCAGAAAGTAGACACAGTATTAATTATCTGGCCATCCCTATCCCTTAACACAGTGCCTGACTCCAAGCAGGTGCTCAAGAAAAGTTTGCTTACTGGCACACCTCTGAAAATCAGAATCTAGTCTCTTGTGCTTCAGCTAACACTAAACACAAAAGACAAAAAATCCTGAGTCCCCAAATTCTGAAAGCAAAATCAAGTCCCTTTTGAAGCAAAAGGAAATTGTGGGCAAAAGATAATTGTCAATTGATGGCAGAGAATTCTGCTAATACAATAAACTTGTGGAAGAAACCCTCCAAAAATTGATTTCATTAATTTTTATTGTAATTATGACTGATTAGTAAGGATCAGTTCATCATTACTTCCAATTTCAAAAACTGTTGTGTATAGTAGGGAGAAATCAGTTATTGTGGGATCTTAAATATGATTGTTTTGAATGAATGGTTTAATTCATTAAGCTTATACTTAATAAGTGTCTACTATGTATCAGACATCATTGTGTGTAAATAAAGGTAAGTAACACATGACTCTTTCATAGCCCAGCATAGAGACCAGCACAAACTAAGAATTATAGAAAAGGAATTAAAGGAAAGGTAAGGATTTTGTTGGAAAAGTCATAGGAGCCACTTCCAGTAGAGAGCAGCAATAATGTCTTTAAAAAGATGAAGAATCATTAGTGTCTTTATGTATACAACTCTTTTTCAGTGGAGAATCTTGTCATAAGATAAATCTAATATCTTCAGTGCATGTGGACCTCCCAGCAGAGGAAGATTTGAACGGAAAATGTCCGTGAAACATTTTAAGATTTTTTTAGTATTGAGAACTTTCATTCTCTGCCACCTCCAAGACCACACTACTTTTTACAACTTCAATTCCCCCCAGCTTGTGAGCCAGAGTGTGTGAGTGAAATAACAAAAAGAGGACAGAAAAGAAAATTAGGCCTAAATCTAGACTGCTAGGCTGTGCAAACTGAATGATGCCGAAGTTCACACACATTCCTCAGCATTTGTGTTGTGAATGAAAGCTTTTCTAACTCTTCTTGCTCCTTCTTAACTTCCCTTCTGGAGATATTTTTCTTTGTTAACCATCTGTTAATTAACAGAAATGGAACTCTTATATGTCATAGACCCTGTGACAATGAAATATAATTGCTCAAGATTATTCCTTCCTTCCCTTACTGCCTTCTCTTCTCCCCTCTCTCTGCCCTGCACACTTCTTTCATTAATCTTTGGGCAAAACATGACGCACAAAAATAATAAGGCACAAACCCTACTTAGAAGGTGCTCAGCCTAATGGAAAAGTCAGACACATAAAAAGGTAATTATAGCACACTGTATATACATTTAAAACTACACATACAAACAGAAACACACACACACAAAATTTTTAATTCAGGAGTATGGATGGAGGAGAAGCAGTTGTGCAATTTGGGAGATAATTTAAAGGAAGGCTTCCCAGAGGAATAACACCTAAGTGATAAAGAATAATGTGGTTGGGGGCCTATCATGGGGAGGGGGGAGGGGGGAGGGATTGCATTGGGAGTTATACCTGATGTAAATGACGAGTCGATGGGTGCAGCACACCAACATGGCACAAGTATACATATGTAACAAACCTGCACGTTATGCACATGTACCCTAGAACTTAAAGTATAATAAAAAAATAAATAAATAAATACTAATCTCAGTAAAATAATTAAAAAAAAAAAAAGAATAATGTGGTTGTAGCCAACCTTCAAGATGACTTCCAATGATCTTCATCTTCTGGTGTTCACATCCTTTTATAGTCTCTTCCTACAGTGAACCAGGGCATACCTAAGTGACCAAAAGTGTACTGAAGAAGTAATGATGTGTAATTTCCAAGGGTAGATCATAAAAGGCATTACGGCTTCTGCCTTGGTCTCTGCGATCACTTGTTCTGAGAGAAGGCAGCCTCCATGCTGTGAAAACTCTTGAGTAATCCTGTGGGTAGGCCCAGGTAGAGAGGCTGTCTGCCAACAGCCAGCCCCAGTTTGCCAGCCATGGGTCATATTATCATTTTGGAGCTAGATCTTCCAGCCAGCTAAGCCTTCAGATAGCTCCAGCTGGCATCTAACATCAACACCAAGCCAGAAATGCCCAACTGAGTCACTTCCAAATTCCTGATCCATAGATACTGTGAACAACAATAAATGATTATCATTTCTTTAAACCACTAAGTTTGGGGGTAATTTGTTTTTCAGGATTTCCATTTTTAAAGGCTAAATATTTC
Organism: Macaca nemestrina; assembly: GCF_043159975.1. NCBI lineage: Eukaryota > Metazoa > Chordata > Mammalia > Primates > Cercopithecidae > Macaca > Macaca nemestrina. The sequence goes on from NC_092136.1 coordinate 37,079,409, forward strand.
ATTGTATGTATATACCACATTTTCTTTATCCATTCATTTATAAATGGACATTTAAGCTACTTCCACCTCTTGAAACTTTTTTGAATAATGCTGCGAAGAGCAAGAGTGTGTAAATACCTCTTCAAAACACTGTTTTCAATTCCTTTAAATATATACTCAAAAGTAAGATTGAAGGATCATATGGCAATTTTATTTTTAATTTTTTGAGAAACTTCCAGGCTGTTTTCCATAATGGCTGCACCATTTTACATTCCCACAAAAAGTGCACAGGCATTCCAATTTCTCCACATCCTTGCCTGGTTATTTTCTGTTTTTTGTTTGTTTGTTTGTTTGTTTGTTTTCAGTTGTCATTCTAATGAGTGTGAGGTGATATCTTACCATGATTTTGATTTGTATCTCCCTAATGATTACTGATGTTGAACATCTTTTCATAAGCCTGTTAGTCATTTGTCTATCTTCTTTGGAGAAATGTCTATTCAAGTACTTTTCCCAGTTTTTAATTGGTTATTTGTTTGTTGTTGTTGTTGAGTTGTAGATCTTTATATATTCTGGATATTGATCCCTTTTGAAACAATGTGGTTTGCAAATATTTTCTTCCATTACATAGTTTGCCTTTTCACTCTGTTGTTTCCTTTGATGTGCAAAAGTTTTTAAGTTTGATGTAGTACCATTTGTCTGCTTTTGTTTTTCTTGCTTTTACTTTTGGTGTCATATCCAATAAATCACTGCCAAATCCAATATCATGAAGCTTTCCCTGATATTTTCTTCTGGCATAGTTTCACATCTTACGTCAAATCTTTAATCTGTTTCCCATATCATTTGTTGACGAGACTGTCCTTTCTGCATTATATAGCCTTGGCACCCTTGTTGAAGATCATTTGACCATATACCAAAGGCTCTATTTCTGGGCTTTCTATTCTGTTCCATGAGTCTATATGTCTGTCCCTGTGCCAATTCTACACTGTTTTAATTACTTTAGCCTTATAACTTGTTGTGAAATCAGGAGTGTGAGGCATTCAGCTTTTTCTTTCTCAGAATTGCTTTGGCTTTTCAGGGTATTTGTGATTCCATATGAATTTTAGAATTTTTTATTGCTTTGAAAAGTGTCATTGTGATTTTGATAGAGATTGCATTGAATCTGTAGAATACTTTGGATAGGTATGGACATTTTAACAATATTTTCTTGTAATCCATGAACACAGAATGTATTTACATTTACATGTTTCTTTTATTATTTCTTTCAGCAATGTTTTGTAGTTTTCAGTGTAAAATATTTTGCTTCCTTGGTTAAATTTATTCCTGTTGGTTAAAATTATTAGTGTTTTATTCTTTTGATGGTATTATAAGTAGTATTATTTTCTTAATTTCCCTTTTGCCTTGTTCTGTGTATAGAAATGCAATTGATTTTTTGTGTTGATTCTATATCATGCAACTTTCTTGAATTCATTGATTAGTTCTAACAGGTTTTTCTTGTGTGGAATCTTTAGTGTTTTCTACGTATAAGATTACATCATTTGTAAATACAGATAATTTCACTTCTTCCTTTTCAACTTGCATAAGTTTTATTTCTTTTTCCTGGTTAACTGCTGTGGCTAAGACTTCCAATACTATATTGAATAGAAGCGGTGAGAGTGAGCATCTTTACCTTTTTCCTGATCTTAGGGAAAAAGATCACTAGAGGAAAGGATGCTAGTTTTTCACCACTAACTATTACGTTAGCTATGAGTTGTTTATATATGGCATTCATTATGTTGAGGTAATTTCTATTTCTAGTTTGCTGAGTATTTTTATCACAAAAGTGTGTTGGGTTTTCTCAAATGCTTTTTCTGCATTAATTGAGATGATCATGTAAATTTTGTCCTTTGTTCTATTAATGCAGTATGTTACACTGAATTGACTTTCATTTGTTGAACCATATTTGCATTGCAGGACTAAATCTCACTTGGTTATGGTGTAGAATCCTTTTAAAATATTTGCTAGTATTTTGTTGAGGAAATTTGTCCCAATATTCCTCAGGGTTATTGGTATGTAGTTTTCTTTTCTTGTAGCATCTTTTTCTGATTCTAGTGTCAGAGTAATGTGGGCATCAAAAAATGAGTTTAAAGCATTCCTTCCTCTTCAGTTTTTTGAAAGAGTTTCAGAAAGACGGGTGTTAATTTTTCTTTACATGTTTTCTAGAATTCTCCAGTAAAGCCATATTGTCCTGGGCTTTTCTTTGCTGGGAGACTTTTAATTACTGATTCAATCTCCCTACTAGTTATAGGTCTGTTCAGGCTTTTTTTTTTTATAATTAAGTTTTGGTAGTTTGTATGGTTCCATAAATATATCCATTTCTTCTTGGTTATCCAATTTTTGGTTTATAATTATTCATAGTATTATATCATGATCTGTTTTTTTAATTTCTGTGGCATTAGTTGTAACATCTCCTCTTTCATTCTGGTGTTTGTTATTTGATCTTCTTTTGTCTAGCTAAGGCTTTGTCAATTTTGTTGCTCTTTTCAACAAAACAGCACTTAGTTTCATTAATTTTTATCTCTTGTTTTTATATTGTCTATTTTATTTATTTCTACTCTAATATTTATTAGCTCATTTCTTCTGCTACCGTTGGGCTTATTTTGTTATTTTTCTCTTTCTCTGAGGCATAAAGTTAAGCTGTTGATTTAAGATCTTTCTCTTTTTTAATGTAAATGTTTATGACTATAGCCTTCCAGAGCTCTTAGTACCGCATTTGCTGCATCCTATAAGTTTTGGTATGCTCTGTTTTAATTTTCATTTTTCTCAAGATATTTTCAAATTCCCTTGGTATATGTTCTTTGATCCAATGATTCTTCAACAGTGTTCTTAATTTTCACATACTTGTAAATTTCATGGTTTTCTTCTGCTATTAATTTTTAGTATTATTTCACTATAGTTGGAAAAGATATTTGGCATGACTTCAATCTTGTTAAATTGCTTAAGACTGATCTTGTGATCTAACATGTAATGTATTTTGGAGAATGTTCTGTATGTATTACAGAAGAATGTACAATGTGTTGCTATTGGGTACAGTGTTATATATGTGTCTGTTAGGTGCAACTGGTCTATAATGTTGTCCAGGTCCTCTATTTCCTTATTAAGGATCTGTCTGGTTGGTCTTTCTACTACTGAAAGTAGAGTATCCTAATATTAATTATTCCCATTTATTTCTCCTTTCCATTCTGTCAATATTTGCTCATATATTTGGGTGCTCTGATGTCAGATATATATGTATTTATCATTGCTATATCTTCTTGGTGAATTTATTTTTATATCATTATATAATGTTTTTCTTTGTCTCATGCAACAATTTTTATCTTAAAGTCTATTTTTTTCTGATGTAAGTATGATCACCCCATTCTCTTTTAATTACCATTGTCATGGAATATCATTTTTCACCCTTTTGTCAATGTTTATAGTGAGTCTCTTGTAGACACCTTATAGTTGGATTTTATTTTTGTTTTTATCCATTCAGCCTGGGGCATTTAATTTATTTACATTTAAAGTAATTACTGATAGGGAAAGATTTAAAACTGCCATTTTAAACTGCTTTTTGTATAACTTGTTATTTTGTCATTCTTTACTCTCTTACTGCCTTTCTTTGTGTTTTGTTGATTTCTTGTAGTGGCATGCTTGATTTCTTTCTTTTTTTCTGTGTACATCTTCTATAGGTATTTATTTTATGGTCACCATGGAGATTATATAAAACATTTCATAGTTACAATAACCTATTTAGAACTGGTAACAACTTCAATCAGATACAAAAACTCTAGTCATTTATTTCCCCCATACTTTGTTTTTTATATATATTTTGTATCCATTAACATAATTTTGCAATTACAGGTATTTGTTATGCTTTTATCTTTTACATTCTATACCCAAATCAAAAGTGATTTATGAGACTTCTGGTTCCAAAATGGCAGCATAGAAGTATTGGCCTCATTCCCTATCCCCTCACACACACACAGAAAATTAAACACAAATATATACTGCAAAGAGTATCGTCACCTAGAAAGAATGAATATTGTTAAAATGGCCATACTGCCTGAAGAAATTTACAGATGCTATTTCTATCAAACTACCAATAACATTCTTTGCAGAATTAGGAACAACAATTTTAAAATTCACATGGAGCCTTTTCTAAAAAAGTTCAAAAAGCCAAGACAATCCTAAGCAAAGAGAACAAAGCTGCAGGTATCATGCTACCCAACTTGAAACTATACTACAAGGCTACAATAACCAAAACAGCATGGTACTAGTACAAAAACAAACACATAGACCAATAGAACAAAATAAAGAGCTCAGAAATAAGGTTGCATATCTACAACCATCTAATCTTTGACAAAGCTGAAAAAAACAAGCACTGGAAAAAAGACTCCTTATTCAACAAATTGTGCCGGGTTAAAGAGCTACCCAAATGCAGAAGGTTGAAACTGGATCCCTTCTTACACCATATACAAAAACCAACTCAAGATGCATTATGGACTTAAATGTAAAACCCAAAACAATACAACCCTGGAAGACAATCTAGGCAATACCATTCAGGACATAGGAATGAGCAAAGATTTCATAACAAACATGTCAAACGCAATTGCAACAAAAGCAAAGATTGACAAATGGCCTCTAATTAAACTAAAGAGCTTCTACACAGCAAAAAAAAAAACTATCAACAGAGTAAACAGATAACCTACATAATGGAAGAAAATATTTGCAAACTATAAACCTGACAAAAGCCTCATATTAGCTTCTTTAAGGAACTTAAACAAATGTACAAGAAACAATCAAACAATTCCATTAAAAAGTGAACAAAGGACATGAATAGATACTTTCCAAAAGAAGACATATATGTGGCCAGCAAGCATATGAAATAAAGCTCAACATTACTAATCATTAAAGAAATGCAAATCAAAACCACAATGACATAACATCTCACACCTGTGAAAATGGCAATTATTAAAAAATCAAAAAATAACAGATGCTGGCAAGGTTATGACGAAAAAGGAATGCTCATACACTGTTGGGAGTATAAATTAGTTCAACCATTGTGTAAATCAGTGTGGCAACTCCTCAAAGACCTAAAAACAGAACTACCAGTTGATCCACCAGTCCCATTACTGAGTATATACCAAAGGAATGTAAATCATTCAATCATAAAGACACATGTGGCTGGGTGTGGTGGCTCATGCCTGTAACCACAGCACTTTGGAAGACCAAGGTAAACGCATCACCTGAGGTCAGGAATTTCAGACTAGCCTGGCCAACATGGTGAAACACCATCTCTACTAAAAATACAAAAATTAGCCAGGAGTGGTGATGCATGCCTATAATCTCAGCTACTTGGGAGGCCGAAGCATGAGAATTTCTTGAACCTGGGAGGCAGAGGTTGCAGTGAGGCAACATCATGCCACTGCCCTCCGGCATGGGTGACAGAGTGACACTCTGTCTCAAAAAAAAAAAAAAAAAAAAAAAAAGAAACAAAAAGAAAAAGAAAGAAAAAAGAAAAAGAAAGAAAAACAAAAACATCTGTATGCATATGTTTAGTGTAGCACTATTAACACACTATACACAATAGCAATGACATTGAATCAAGCAAAATACCCATTAATGGTGGACTGAATAAAGAAAATGGGGTACATATATACCACGGAATACTTTGCAGCCATAAAAATGAATAATATCTTATCCATTGCAGGTACATAGATGGAGCTGGAGGTCATTATCCTTAGCAAACTAACACAGTGATAGAAAACCAAATAACACATGCTCTCACTTATAAGTGGAGGCTAAACAATGAGAACAAATGGACATACAGAGGGAATAACAGACATTGGGGCCTACTTGAGGGTGGAGGGAGAAGAGAGAGAATCAGGAAAAATACTAACGAATACTATGCTTAGTAACTGGGTGACCAAATAATCTGTACAACCAATCCCCATGACATGAGTTTACCTATCTAACAAACCTGCATTTGCATCCCTGAACTTAAAATAAAAGTTCAAAAAATAATAAAAGTAAAAGTGGTCAAAGGACATGAACAGACACTTTTGAAAAGAAAACATACACATGGCCAAAAAGCATAAGGAAAAATGCTCAGCATCACTAAACATCAGAGAAATGCAAATCAAAACAACAATGAGATACTATTTCACACTAGTCAGAAGAGCTATTATTAAAAAGTCAAAAATAACAGATGCTGATAAAGTTGTGGAGAAAAAGGAATGCTTATACACTGCTGGTGGGAAGGTAAATTAGTTCAACCATTGTGAAAAGCAGTGTGGCAATTCTTCACTTTGCCATTAGTGAATGGCAAAGAATTACCATTCAACCCAGCAATACTATTATTGGTTATATACCCAAAGGAATATAAACTATCCTACCAAAAAGACACATACACACATATGTTTATTCCAGCACTATTCACAAAACCAAAGATGTAGAATCAACCTAAATGCCCATCAATGGTAAACTGAATAAAGACAATAAAGTGTATATACAACATGGAACACTACACAACCATAAAAATAATGAGATCATTTCCTTTGCAGCAACATGGATGGAGCTGAAGGCTATTATTCTGAGCAAACTAACACAGTAATAGAAAACAAAATACTGCATGTTCTCACTCATAAGTTGGAGCTAAACAATGAGAACACATGAACACAAAGAAGGCAACAATAGATGCTGGGGCCTACTTGAGGGATAAGGGTGGGAGGAGGGAGAAGATCAAAAACTACCTTTTGAGTACTATGCTTATTACCTGAGTGACAAAATAATCTGTACACCAAACCCCCAAGACATGCAGTTTATCTATATAACAAACTTGCACATGTATCCCTGAAACTAAAATAAAAGTTAAAGAAAAGTTGTCACCATCATCAATATACTAGAATTCAAATGTGAGGATGAGACAGGACCCAGGGCCACAGAGAAGTATAAAAACTCCAAAAAAGCGTAAGATAATTGAACTTTCTTTTTTCTTTTGACGGAGTTTCACTCTTGTTGCCCAGGCTGGAGTGCAGTGGTGTGATCTTGGCTCACTGCAACCTCTGCCTCCCGGGTTCAAGAGATTCTCCTGCCTCAGCCTCCCAAATAGCTGGGATTACAGGCATGCGCCACCATGCCTGGCTAAGTTTTTGTATTTTTAGAAGAGATGGGGTTTCTCCACATTGATCAGGCTGGTCTTGAACTCCCAATCTCAGGTGATCTGCCCAGCTCGGCCTCCCAAAGTGGTGGGATTACAGGCGTGAGCCACTGTGCCAGAGAACTGAACTTTCACATTCACAATACCCCTCCCCTCAATCTGCTGGCTCCAAGCATATGGTAAATTTCCCTCTGACTTACAGTTTCTACATGGAAAAAGTGAGAACATGGATGGCAATCATCTATCCCAGCCATTTTGGGTTTTCTCATAGGATACCTGCCTCACCTCACCTACAGGAAGCATCACAAGTGCCTAAATGGAGAAATATCCCTGAGGACAGCCAGAGACAAAGTGTGGACACACGACTATCATCCCCAGACTTGGAAACTCTGCTCTGTAACTTGTACAAATGCATGCCAAATCAGAGTGGCTGTTCAGTGGCACCACACTGTAAGCAGTTTGCTTGACATGTTCCCTCAGCAAGAACCCCTAGCCAACCTTTTGGAATGGGTAACAAATTTGGAATGGGCAACACTCTGATTGTTTAGTATAACTGAAGTAAACCTGGGCTTAAAGAGGTAGTGATCTATTGGGGAAAACACCAAATAAACAAAAGAAAGAAGATCCAAAGGTAAACTGCAAAGAATCTCTAAGCAAACATATCCAATAAAAATCAAAACAAGTCAGACAGAGAAGACTTGAATAAATAATCCTCCAATGCAAAGATATAAATGTACAACCACAAAAAAACAAAAGGAAACAGGAAACCATAAAATTTGACCTTCTCAAATGGGCAAAGCAAAGAAACAGTGATTGGCCTAATGAGATAGTGATATGTGAATTCTCTGACCAAGAACTCAAAATACCAGTTTTAAGGAAGGTCAGTGATTTCCAAGATAACACAGAAAAGTGATTCAGAAATTTACCAGAAAATTTTAACAAAGAGATTAAAACAATTTAAAAAATTAAACACAAATCTTAGAACCGAGAAATGTCACAGGAAGTCAGGGACCCCGAACGGAGACACCGGCTGAAGCCGTGGCAGAAGAACATAAATTGTGATGATTTAATGGACATTTATCAGTTCCCCAAATTAATACTTTTATAATTTCTTATGCTTGTCTTTATTGCAGTCTCTGAACATAAAATGTGAAGATTTCATGGACGTTTATCACTTCCCCAAGCAATACTCTTATAATTTCTTATGCCTGTGTTTACTTTAATCTCTTAATCCTGTCATCTTCATAAACTGAGGATGTATGTCACCTCAGGACCCTGTGATGATTGTGTTAACTGTACAAACTGTTTGTGAAACGTGTGTTTGAACTATATGAAATCAGTGCACCCTCAAAAAGAACAGAATAACAGCGATTTTCAGGGAACAAGGAAAGATAACCATAAGGTCTGACTGCCTGCAGGGTCGGGCAGAATACAGCCATATTTTTCTTCTTGCAGAAAGCGAGTAGGAGAAATTTTGCTGAATTCTTTTCCCAGTAAGAAATAACCCTGGGGAAGGAATGCATTCCTTAGGGGAGGTCTACAAACGGCTGCTCTGGGAGTGTCTGTCTTATGTGGTTGAGATAAGGGATGAAATACACCCTGGTCTCCTGCAGTGCCCTCAGGCTTGCTAGGATTGGGAAATTCCAGCCTGGTGAATTCTAGTCAGACCGGTTGTCTGCTCTTGAACCCTGTTTCCTGTTAAGATGTTTATCAATACAGTGCATGCACAGTGGGTCATGGACACTCATCAGTAATTCTAATTTTGCCCTTGCCTTGTGATCTTTTATTGCCCTTTGAAGCATGTGATCCTTGTGACCTACTGCCTGTTTGTACATCCCCTCCCCTTCTAAAATCCCTAATAAAAACTTGCTGGTTTTACAGCTCGGGGTCGCCATCATGGTCCTACCAATATGTGATGGCACCCCTGGAGGCCAAGCTGTAAAATTTCTCTCTTTGTACTCTTTCTCCTTATTTCTCAGACTTGTCGACACTTAGGGAAAATAGAAAGAACCTACGTTGAAATATTGGGGGCTGGTTCCCCCAATAGAGAAATACATTTGCTGAACTTAAACATTCATTAGAGGCTCTCAACAGAAGAATGAACTAAGCAGAGGAAAGAATCAGTGAGCTCAAAGACAGCCTACTTGAAAATATTGTCAGAGGAGAAAAAAGAAAAAAGAATGAAAAAGAACAAAGATTGCCTATAAGATATAGAAAATCACCTTGAAAGACCAATGCTAAGAATTATTTGTGTACAAGAAAGAGTTGAGCAAGAGCAAGTAATAAAAAGCTTATTCAAAAAAATAATTAGGAAGACTACAAAACTTGCAAAAGAGATAAATATCCAGTTACAAGAAAGTCAGAGAACACCAAAGACAATCAACCAAATAAGAGTATCCTAAGTCATATAATAATACAACTCTCAAACAACAAAGACAAGGACTGAGCACAGTGGCTCATATTTGTAACCCCAGCACCTTGGGAGGCAAGGATGGGAGGATCACTTGAGGCCAGGAGTTCGAGACCAACCTGGTCAGCATAACAAGACCCCATCCCTACAAAAATAAAAAATAAAAATTAGCCAAGAACATGCCTGTAGTCATAGCTACTTGGGAGGCTGAGGAAGGAGGATCTCCAGGCTAACTTCTTTAGCCTAGGAGTTCAAGGCTTCAGTGAGCTATGAACATGCCACTGGAATTCCGCCTGGATGTCAGACCAAGACCTCATCTCAAAACAAAAAAGATCAAAGACAAAAGGGACACTAAGAGTAACAAGAGAAAAGAAGTGAATGAGATATGATGGAACTCCAATTTGTATGACAACAGACTTCTCAACTGAAACCATACAGGTCAGAAGGTAGTGGAATGACATTTTTAAAGTGTTGAAGGGAAAAAAAAAATCTTTCATCTAATAATACTATGTCTAGCAAAGCTTTCTTTCAAATGTGAAGGAGACAGAAAGTTTCTCCTAGATGGACAAAAGCTGAGAAAATTAACCAACAGACCTGTCTAACAAGAAAGGCTAAATGGAATTATTCAATGTGAAATAAAAAAAATGCTAACATACAAAATGAAAACATGTGTAGGTACAAAACCTACAGGTAAAATTAGGTCAATGGACAAAACCAAAATACTCTAATACTGTAATTGGAGTAGGTATGCAATCCACTCATAACCCTAGTATAGTATGAAGCACAAAAGGCAAATCTGTCAACAATTACATCTACAGGAACCTATTAAGAAAGAGACAAATTAAAAATATGTAAATCAAGATGACAGAAAGTCAAAATATGGAGAAATACAGTTAAAGTGTAGAGTTGTATTTTTGTTTTTTCTTTGTATATTTCCATTCTTTTTAATCCAAGATGTGCTGTCATCTTTTAAAAATAATTTTTAGGCCGGGCGCGGTGGCTCAAGCCTGTAATCCCAGCACTTTGGGAGGCCGAGATGGGCGGATCATGAGGTCAGGAGATCGAGACCATCCTGGCTAACACGGTGAAACCCCGTCTCTACTAAAAAGTACAAAAAACTAGCCGGGCGAGGTGGCGAGAGCCTGTAGTCCCAGCTACTCGGGAGGCTGAGCCAGGAGAATGGCGTAAACCCGGGAGGCGGAGCTTGCAGTGAGCAGAGATCCGGCCACCGCACTCCAGCCTGGGTGACAGAGCGAGACTCCGTCTCAAAAAAAAAAAAAAAATAAAATAAAAAATAATAATAATAATAATTTTTATACCAATAAGATGTTTTAAATAAGACTCATCACAATTACAATGCAGAAACCTATAATAGATTTACTAAACATAAAAAGCAACTAATTAACAAATTAAAACATGCTGCTAGAGAAAATACTTATCCACAGATGAAAACAGTAAGAAAGAAAGAAAGAAAGAAAGAAAGAAAGAAAGAAAGAAAGAAAGAAAGAAAGAAAGAAAGAAAGAAAGAAAGAAAGAAAGGAAGGAAGATACGAGTTACAAAACATCCAGAAAGCAAGCATCAAAATAGCAGTAATAAGTTCTTAATTATCAATAATAACACTGAATCTAAATTGACTCAATTCTCCCATTAAAAAGCATAAACTGTTGGGAGGCCGAGGTGGGCAGATCATGAGGTCAGGAGATCAAGACCATCTTGGCTATCACAGTGAAATCTCGTCTCTACTAAAAATACAAAAAACTTAGCCAGACATGGTGGTGGGTGCCTGTAGTCCCAGCTACTCAGGCTGAGGCAGAAGAATGGCATGAACCCAGGAGGTGGAGCTTGCAGTGAGCCGAGATCATGCCACTGCACTTCAGCCTCGATGACAGAGTGAGACTCCATCTCAAAAAAAAAAAAAAAAAAAGGCATAAAGTGGCTGAATGGATAAAGAATAAGATCTAACTATATGTTGCCTACAAGAAACCTATTTCACTTGTACAGATACACATCGACTAAAAATGAAGAGTGGGAACAAATATTCTACGCAAATAAACCAAAAAAGAGTAGGAATAGCTATATTTATATCAGATAAAAAATACTAGAAGTTAAAGACTGTAAAAAGAGACAAAGGTTACCATATAATGAAAAAGACAATTCAGCAAGAGAATATGACAATTATAAATATCTACACAACCATCACTGGAGCACCCAAATACATAAGGCAAATATTAATACATCTAAAGAAAGAGATAGACTGAAATACAATAATAGTAGGATGTTCAACAATCCAATCTCAGTAAGGGACAGATCATCCAGACAGAAAACATCAACAAAGAAATATTGGAGTTAAACTACACACTTAGAACAAAGAAATCCTAACTGACATATTTACAGAATGTAACTGAAATATTTACAGAATATGGCACACACCTGCAATAGAATAACAATAGTTTCATCAGCACATGAAACATTTTCCAGAATGGAACACATGGTAGGCCTCAAAATAAGTTCACATAAGTTATAAAAAGTAGTAATAATATCAAGTATCTTTTCTGATAACAGTGGAATAAAACTAGAATTTAATAACAAGAAGAATCTTGGAAACTACACAAACACATGAAAATAAAACAACATGCTCCTGATTGATCAATCGCTCAATGAAGAAATTAAGTAGAAAATTAAAATATTTCTTAAATGAAAATTGAAATACAACAGATCAAAATCTATGGTATAGAGCAAACGATGTACTAAGAGGGACATTTATAGCAATAAACACCTATATCAAAAAAGCAGAAACACTTCAAATAAGTAGCTCATGCACCTTAAGGAACTAGGAAATAAAAAAATGAACTGAACCCAAAATTAGTGGAAGAAAATAAATAATAAAAATCAAAGCAGAAATAAACATAATTTAGACTAAGTGAACAATACAGAAGATCAATAAAATTAAAGGTGAGTTTCTGAAAAGATAAAATTAACAAACATTTAGGGAGAAAAAAAGAGTACAACAAAAATAAATAAAATCAGAAACAAAACGAAGACATAACCACTGGAACCACAGAAATACAAAGTATCATTAGAGACTATTATGAAAAATTATGTGCTAACAAATTAGAAAACCTAGAAGAAATGGAAAAATCCTGGACACATACAACTTACCAGGATTGACCTATGAACAAATAAGAAACCTCACCAAACCAATAACTAGTAATGAGATAAAAGTTGTAATAAAAAGTCACTTATTAAAGAAAAGCCCAGGACCTGATGGCTTCACCTGAATTCTACTAAACATTTAAAGAAGAACTAATACTAACACTATTCAAAATCTTCAAACAAACAAACAAACAAACAACAACAACAACAAAAACTGAAGAGGAGGGAATACTTCAAACTCATTCTAAGACACTAGCATTACCCTGATATCAACACCAGATAAGAACACAACAAAAAAAGAAAACTACTAGCCAATGTACTAATGAACACAGATGCAAAAATCCTCAACAAAACCAATCAAATTGAATTCAACAATAGATTTAAAAGATCATTCACCATGATTAAGTGAGATTCTTCCCAGGGATGCAAGTAGGGTTCAACATATGCAAATCAATTAACATAAAACATCACATTAACATAACCAGGAACAAAAACCATATGATCATTTCAATAGGTGCTGGAAAAGTATTTGATAAAATTCAACATCTCTTTATGATAAAAATCTCAGAAAATCAACATACCTCAAAATAATAAAGGCCATATGTGGCAAATTCACAACTAACATTGTACTGAACAGGGAAATCTTGAAAGCATTTTCATTGAGATCCAGAATAAGATAAGAATGCCTACTTTCACCATGTTTATTCAACATAGTACTGGAAGTTCTCACCAGAAAAGTTAGGCAAGAGAAAGAAAAAAAGGAATCCAAATAGAAAAAGAGGAAGTTACAGGATCCTTATATGAGAATAACATAGTTTTATAATTAGAAAAACCTAAAGTCTCTAACAAAAAATTGTTAGAACTGATAAATTCAGTAAAGTTGCAGTAAACAAAATCAACATACAAAAATCAGTAGCATTTGTATACACCAACAGTGAACAATCTGAAAAATAAATTAAGAAAGCAAACCCATGTATAATGGCTTCAAATAATATAAATTACCTAGAAATTAATTTAAGCAAAGAAGTGAAAGTTCTATACAAAGTAAATTATAAATGACTCATGAAGGAAATTGAGGAAGACACAATAAAATGGAAAGATATTCCATGTTCATGAATTAGAAGAATTAACACAGATTCAATGCAATAGCTTTCCTATCAATGTCATTCACAGAAATAGAAGAAAACATTCCTAAAAAGTATACGGAACCACAAAAGAGCACAAATAGCCAAAGCAATACTGATCAAAAATAACAAAGCTGGAGGCATCATGTTACTTGACTTCCAAATATGCTACAAAGCTATGGTAAACAAATAAGCATGGTACTGGAATAAATACAGACACAGCGACCAAAGGAATAGAATAAGCAACCCAGATGTAAGTCCATACATTTATAGCCAACTTATTTTTCACAAAGGTGCCAAGAACATACAATAGTGAAAGATAATCTCTTTAACAAATGATGCTATGAAAACTGGTTAACAATATGCAGAAGAATAAAACAAGACCCCTATTTCTCAAAAATCAAATCAAAATGGATTAAAGACTCACAACTATGAAACTATTAAAATAAAACATTGGGGAATAGGTGCTTCCCCTATTGGTCTGAGCAAAGATTTTTCATGTAAGACCTAAAAAGCACAGGCAGCTAAATCAAAAATAAACAGGATTACATCAAGTTAAAAGCTTCTATAGAGCAAAGAAAACAATGAATAAAGTGAAGAGACAACCCACAGAGTAGGAGAAAAAAAACTGCAAATTATCCATCTGACAAGGGATTAATAACCAGAATACATAAGGAGCTCAAACAACTCAACAGCATGAAAACAAATAATCTAATTTAAAAATGGGCAAAGGACATTGAATAGACATTTTTCAAAAGAAGATATATCAATGACCAACAGGTATATAAAGATGTTCAGCATCACTTACTATCAGAGAAATGCAAATAAAAATGACAATTAAATCTCATTTCACACTAGTTAAAATAGCTTCTATAAAAAAGACAGGGAATAATGTATGCTGATGAAGATGTGGAGAAAGGGGAACCCTAGTACACCATTGGTGGGTATGCAAGTTAACACAGTCATTATGGAAAATGTATGAATGTTTCTCAAAACAACAAAAATAGAACTACAGTATGATACAGCTATTCTACTATTTGGTATATATCTCAAAGAAAAGAAACCAATGTATCAAAAAGATATCTGTACTCATATATTTATTGCAGCACTATTCATAATAGCCAAAATACAGAATCAAAATAAGTGTTCATCAGTGGAAGAATAAAGTAAATATGATATATAGACATCATGGAATATTATTCAGCCATAAAAAGGATAAAATCCTGTCTTTTGCAGCAACATGAATGGGACTGTAGGTAATTATGCTAGTTAAAATAAGCCAAGCAGATAAAGACAAATATTGTATGTTCTCACTCATATGTGAGAGTTAAGTGGATCTCCTGAAGCTTTAGTATAGATTGGTGGTCACCAAAGGCCAGGAAAGGTAGAAGAGATGGGGGGATGTAGTGTGGTTGATTAATGGGTAGAAACATACAGTTTGATAAACAAGACATAGTGTTTGATAGATTAGTATGTAACTACAGTTTATAATAACTTATTATATATTTTAAAATAGGTAGAAGAATATAACTCAGGTGTTTCTAGCATAAAGACAAATATTTAAGGTGATGAATATCCCAATTTCACTGATTTGATCTTTATAAGTTAAGTGAATCTATTAAATTGTTACATGTACCTCCAACATATGTATACCTATTAAGTATTAATAAGGGAATAAAATTTTCAAAAGTGATTTATGCACTACCATTATGGTATTACAGGATTCTGTATTTGTTGATATATTTACCTTTACCAGAGATCTTTATTTTTCTCTTATGCCTTGGTGTTGCTGTCTCATGTCTTTTTCTTTCAACTTGAAGGACTCTAGCACTTCTTGCAAGGCAGGTCTAGTTTTGATGAACTCCCTCAGCTTTTGTTTATCTTGGAAGGTCTTTATTTCTCCTTCATCTTTGAAAGACACTTTTGCCAGTTATAGTATTCTTATTTGGCAGGTTGTTTTCTTTCAGCACCTTGATTATATAACCCCACTCCCTAATGCCTCTGCTGAAAAATCTACTAATAATTTACAGAGTAACCTTGTATATGACAAGTCCATCTTCTCTTTTTTTTTTTTCAAGATTCTCATTGTCTTTGCCTTTGGACGGTTTGATTATAATGTATCTTATTGTGGACCTCTTTCAATTTATCCTAATCAGGTCCTTTGAGCTCCTTGAATTTGGATGTCTCTCTCTCTCTATATATATATATTTTTTTTTTTTGCATATTTGGGAAGCTTACAACCATTATTTCCTCACATAAGCTCACTATTCTCTCTCTTTTCTCAATGTGTAAGTTCTATAATGCAATATTTATTCACTTGATAGTGTCCCACAAGTTCCTTTGCTTTTTCTTCTTTATTCTTTTTTCTTTTTGTGCTTTTGACTTAATAATGTCAAAGTACCTGTTTTCTGAGTTTGTTCATTCTTTCTTCTGCTTGATTAAATTTTCTGTTGGACCCCACTAATACATTTTTATTTATTTTTATTTATTTTAAATTATGCTTTAAGTTCTGGGTACATGTGCAGAACGTGCAGTTTTGTTACATAGGTATACAGGTGTTATGATGACTTGCTGCACCCATCAACCCGTCACTTACATTAGGTATTTCTCCTAATGTTATCCCTCCCCTTGCTCCCCACCCCCTGACAGGCCTTGGTGTGTGATGTTCGCCTCCTTATGGCCATGTGCTCTCATTGCTAAACTCCCACTTATGAGTGAGAACATACGGTGTTTGGTTTTCTGTTCTTGTGATAGTTTGCTGAGAACGATGGTTTCCAGTTTCATCCACGTCTCTGCAAAGGACATGAACTCATCCTTTTTATGGCTGCATAGTATTCCATGGTGTATATGTGCCACATTTTCTTTATCCAGTCTATTATTGATGGACATTTGGGTTGGTTCCAAGTCTTTGCCATTGTGAATAGTGCCTCAATAAAACATACGTGTGCATGCGTCTTTATAGCAGAATGATTTATAGTTCTTTGGTAATAGGATTGCTGGGTCAAATGGCATTTCTAGTTCTAGATCCTTGAAGCATCGCCACACTGTCTTCCACAATGGTTGAACTAATATACACTCCCACCAACAGTATAAAAGCGCTCCTATTTCTCCACATCCTCTCTAGGATCTGTTGCTTCCTGACTTTTTAATGATCACCATTCTAACTGGCATGAGATGGTATCTCATTGTGGTTTTGACTTGTATTTCTCTAATGAAGAGTGATGATGAGCATTTTTTCATGTGTCTATTGGTTGCATAAATATCTTCTTTTGAGAAGTGTCTGTTCATATTCTTTGCCCACTTTTTGATGGGGTTGTTTGTTTTTTTTCTTAAAAATTTGTTTAAGTTCTTTGTAGATTCTGGATATTAGCCCTTTGTCAGATGGATAGATTGCAAAACTCTTCTCCCATTCTGTAGGCTGCCTGTTCACCCTGATTTTAGGTTCTTTTGCTGTGCAGAAGCTCTTTAGTTTAATTAGATCCCATTTGTCAATTTTGGCTTTTGTTGCCATTGCTTTTGGTGGTTTTAGACATGAAATCTTTGCCCATGCCTATGTCCTGCATGGTATTGCCCAGGTTTTCTTCTAGGACTTTTATGGTCCTAGGTCTTACGTTTAAGTCTTTGATTCATCTTGAGTTGATTTTTGTATAAGTTGTAAGGAAGGGGTCTAGTTTCAGTTTTCCACATATGGTTAGCCAGTTTTCCCAACACCATTTATTAAATAGGTAATCTCTTCCCCATTGCTTGTTTGTATCAGGTTAGTCAAAGATCAGATAGCGGTAGATGTGTGGTGTTATTTCTTAGGCCTCTATTCTGTTCCATTGGTCTATATATCTATTTTGGTACCAGTACCATGCTATTTTGGTTACTGTAGCCTTGTAGTATAGTTTGAAGTCAGGTAGCATGTTGCCTCCAACTTTGTTCTTCTTGCCCAGGATTGTTTTGGCTATGTGGGATCTTTTTTGGCTCCATATGAAGTTTAAAGTAGTTTTTTCCATTCCTGTGAAGAAAGTCAGTGGTAGCTTGATGAGGATAGCATTGAATCTATGCATTACTATCCATGAGCATGGAATGTTTTTCCATTTGTTTGTATCCTCTCTTATTTCCTTGAGCAGTGGTTTGTCGTTCTCCTTGAAAAGGTCCTTCACATCCTTTGTAAGAGGAAGATATTCACCAATCAGTCTGGCTAGAGATTCTAGGGTCCTCTCAAACATTTTTCATGAATGTGTTTTCTCTTATCTTGTGGATTTACTTTCCTAATTAGAGAGGTTTTCTGGTTTCTTTTTTAGGTGCCCACAATATATATATATTTCCATGGTATCTGTCTGTGTACTGCAGGTTTGTAAGATGTAGCAACAAGCTGCCTAGCTCTGTCTCTCTTTTTCTTCTTTTTTTTCTCAGTGGCTCCGAGACACCTAAAGTACACCAGTTCCCTGTCAACAGTCTGAGTCAGATGAGACAGAAACCAGTCCTTCACACAGTCCCCTGAAAAGCTGAAACATTGGACTACATTTCAGTCTTCTCTTTCCTGAGACAGAAGCCACAGTTTGGACATTTTTTTTTTTCCTGATTACACTAAGCACTTGGCTGTGCTAGCTTGGAAGGAAGGGTTATCATGGGTGAAATGCAATGGCTTTTATTATCCATTTAAATACAGCTATTCTTGGCTTTATGCTTGCTTGGGGTACTGTAACTTCTTAATTGATTTCTGGAGTTATCATAAAGATCTTTTGGACTATATATTGTTGTCAGGGTCTCTGGGGAGGAATGAAGTCTGGGGCATTTTATTCTGCCATCTTGCTCTGACATAGAGCTTTAAGATAAACTCTATTTAAATATGGGTTGGCAGAGCATGCTGTGCCAATTTAGCCCCACCTTCATTCCTCTTCTTGTCTTATATATAGCCTCAAATGATACAGAAAATTCTTACAGGCTCCTACAGACATTTTATATCCACATTTTTTAGTCTTTGAAAATACAGTATTAAATACTACTTGCAGGAAGCCCTACTAGGTGGGCTCCTCTCTTCTTATGGGTGAAGGGACTCACTGCTTCATGAATGAGCTCATTCAATTGATGGCAGTCGTAGTCTTCAGAAAATGAATTTTTTTTCTTCTTTCTTGAGCTGTAATCTGGATCTTTATAGTTTCTACTCATTGCTCATCGTTTTACCCTTAGTAGAAATGAGAATGAAACTTATTTGAGGTTTTATTTTTATTGTTAATTACACAGGGCAGTATTTTATTTAAAGATGGATATAATGCCTCACCATACTCTGGTCTGTTTTTGTATTAACATCCATAAGCTCTTCTGCCATATGGATTCAAGGCCTTCTCTCCATTCTTTACCTCTCCACTGAGTCAAATTTGCTCCTGTTCTTAATAATTTTTTTTTTTTTTACAAAAGAATCCCTGAGCTAAATCCAAGATTCCAGATGATGTATGACCACTGCAAAGTGGAGAGGAACAATTACTGTCTGAAATTAACTCATTGTGCTCCTGACAATGGGATCTTTATTTATTTGTTTATTTATTTATTTATTGAGATGGAGTCTCACTCTGTTGTCCAAGCTGGAGTGCAGTGGCACAATCTCCGCTCACTGCAAGCTCCGCCTCCTGGGTTCATGCTGTTCTCCTGCCTCAGCCTCCCAAGTAGCTGGGAATACAGGCACCCGCCACCATGTCCGGCTAATTTTTTGTATTTTCAGTAGAGACAGGGTTTCATCATGTTAGTCAGGATGGTCTCGATTTCCTGATCTCATGATTCGCCCACCTCGGCCTCCCAAAGTGCTGGGATTACAGGTGTAAGCCACCGCACCAGGCCCATTTTTTATTATTTCAAAGCAGTTAGCTCAAGTTAAATCTGCTTTTTCAAAAATCCCTAATACTTTTTTTTCACATACAATTATGCCTATTCAAGTCTTCCTCATCCTATACTTATGAATGGATTCCCACAATTTCCAGACCCAGAATCCAAAATGAGGAACGTAATTAACATAGAAAGCAGGTTTAAAGAAAAAAAAAAGAAGATTCAAATAAGTGCAATCAGATATGACAAAGATGACATTTCAGCCAATCCCACAGAAATACAAATGATCTTCAGAGACTATTACAAACACCTTTATGCACACAAATTAGAAAATCTAGAGGACATGCCTACATTCTTAGAAACATAACCTCCTAAGATTGAATCAGGAAGAAACTGAAAACCTGAACAGGCCAATAGTAAGTTCAGAAATTGAATCAGTAATAAAAAACCTACCAATAAGAAAAAGCCCTAGACCACATGGATTTACAGCTGAATTCTGCCAGATGTACAAAGAACTGATACCAATCCTATTGAAACTATTCCACAAACTCAAGAAAAAAGGGTTTCTCTCTAACTCATTCTATGAAGTCAGCATCATCCTAATACCACAACATGGCAGAGACACAATGAAAAAAGAAAATTTCAGGCCAATATCCCTGATGAAAATAGATGTATAAAAATCCTCAACAAAATACTAGCAAGTCAAATCCAGCAGCACATCAAAAAGTTAATTCACCATGATCAAGTAGGCTTTATTTCTGGGATGCAAAGTTGGTTCAATAAACACAAATCAATAAATGTGATTCACCACAAAAGCTCATCAAAAACAAAAACCTTAAGATTATCTCAACAGACATAGAAAAAGCCTTCTTTAAAAT
The DNA here is from genome assembly GCF_043159975.1 of Macaca nemestrina. Taxonomy (NCBI): domain Eukaryota; kingdom Metazoa; phylum Chordata; class Mammalia; order Primates; family Cercopithecidae; genus Macaca; species Macaca nemestrina. Next base: position 37,099,939 of record NC_092136.1, read on the forward strand.
CCAACTTTCCTTCATGATCAAAACCCTCAACAGATTAGGTACTGAAGGAATATACTTCAAAATAATAAGAGCCATGTATGACAAAGTCCAACATCATACTGACTGGGCAAAATCTGGAACCATTCGCCTTGAGAACTGGAACAAGACAAAGATGCCTACTCTTACCACTCCTATTCAACATAGTACTGGAAGTCCTAGCCAGGGGAATCAGGCAAGAGAAAGAAATAAAAGGTATCCAAGTAGAAAAAGAATAAGCCAAAATATCCCTCTTTGCTGATGATATGATTTCATACCTAGAAAATTCTAAAGACTCTGCTAAAAGGCTCCTGGATCTGATAAATGAATTGAGTAAAGGTTCAGGATACAAAATCAATGTACCAAAATCAGTAGCATTTTTATACACCAATAATGTTCTATCTGAGGGTCAAATCAAGAAAACAATCCCATTTACAATAGCTATGAGGAAAATGAAATATCTAGGAATCCATCTAACCAAGGAAGTAAAAAACCTCTACAAGGAGAACTACAAAACACTGCTGAAAGAAATCAGAAGTGACAGAAATAAATAGAAAAATAGTTCATGCTCATGGATTGGAAGAATCAATATAATTAACATGGCCACACTATCCAAAGCAATTTACAGATTCAACACTATTCCTATCAAAATACCAATATCATTTTTCACAGAATTAGAAAAATATATTGTAAAGTTTATATATAACCAAAATAGAGCCCAAATAGCCAAAGCAATCATAAGCAAAAAGAACAAAGATGGAGATATCACATTGCCTGACTGCAAGCTATATTAGAAGCCTACAGTAATCAAAACAGCATGGTATTAATACAAAAACAAGCACATAGACCAGTGGAACGGAATAGAGAACCCAGAAGTAAACTCATAGACCTACAACCATTGGATCTTTGACAAAAATCAACAAAAATAAGCAATGTGGAAAGGACTTAACATTCAATAAATTGTACTGGGATAACTGGCTAGACATATGCAGAATAAAACTGGACTCCCACCTCTCACTATATGAAAATTAACTCAAAATGGATTAAAGCTTTAAATCTATAACCTCAAACTATAAATATCATAGAAGAAAACCTAGGAAATACACTTCTTGACATTGGCTTTTGGCAAATAATTTATGTTTAAGTCCCCAAAAGCAATTGCAACAAAAACAAAAGTTGACAAATGGAACCTAATTAAACTAAAGAGCTTCTGCATAGCAATAGAAATTACCAACAGAGAAAACAGACAACCTAGAGAATGGAAGAAAATATTTGCAAACTATGCATCTGGAGAAGATCTAATATCCACAATCTACAAAGAACTTAAAGCAACAAGGTAAAACAAACAATCAAATTAAAAACTGGGCAAAGAACATGAACAGATTCTTCTCAAAAGAAGACATACAAGTGATGGCTGGATGCGGTGGCTCATGACTGCAATCCCAGCACTTTGGGAGGCCAAGGCGGGCAGATCACAAGATCAGGAGTTTGAGACCAGCCTGGCAAACATGGTGAAACCCTGTCTCTACTAAAGATACAAAAAATTAGCTGGGCCTGGTGGCACAAGCCTGTAATCCCAGCTACTCAGGAGGCTGAGGCAGAATAATGGCTTGAACCCAGGAGGCAGAGGTTGCAGTGAGCCAAGATCACACCATTGCACTCCAGCCTTGGTGACAGGGTGAGACTCTGTCTAAAAAAAAAAAAAAATACATACAAGTGGCCCACGAACATATTTAAAAAATGCACAACATCACTATTCATCGGAGAGCTGGAAATAAAAATCACGATTAGATACTATCTCACATCAGTCAGAATGGCAATTATTAAAAGTCAAACAATAGATGTTGGTGAGGTTGCAAAGAAAAGGGAAAGTTTATACTACATTGGTGAGATTGCAAACTAGTTCAGCCACTGTGGAAAACAGTTTGAAAATCTCTCAAAGAACTTAAAATATTATCTCTGCTCATTTGTGGGTATATATACTCCAAGGAAAAGAATTCATTTTATCATGCACCCATATATGCACCCATATGTTTGTTGCAGCACTGTTCACAATAGCAAAGACATGGAATCAACCTAAGTGCCCAACAACAGTGGATTGGATAAAGAAAATGTGGTATATATATACACCATGGAACACTATGCAGCCATAAAAAAGAACAAAATCATGCCCCTTGTGCAATATGGATAAAGCTAGAGACCATTGTGCAATATGAATAAAGCTGAAGACCATTCATTATTCTAAGTGACCTAATGCAAAAACAGAGCCAAATACCACATGTTGTCAGTTATAAGTGGGAGCTAAACATTGAATACACATGATCATAAAGATGGGAACGATAAACACTGGGGTTCACTAGGTGGGGGAAAAAGGGATTGGGGCATGAGCTGAAGAACCACCTTTTGGGTACTATGCTTATGACCCCGGTGATGGGATCAGTAGGACCCAAAGCCTCAGTGTCACACAATTTACCCACGTGACAAATCTCTATGTGTACCCTTTAATCTATACTAAAAGTTGAAATTTAAAAAAAAGAAAGCAGTAGGTTTTAACGTTTCACTGATACCCAGTGCACTATGATATGTGATCTTCCTGATACACCTTTCCTTCTACTTTTGTCTTCTGTTTTTCTTAATATCACAATCAGGACTGTTTGTTTAATTGCAATTTGTGTAATTATTTGTCTAATGCTATTTCTACTTGGCTGTAAGCTTCATAATGAAAGGAAGTATATTTTGTTTGCTGATACAACTGGTGTTTAGGATAGTGCCCAACCATTATCGACAGCCAATATGCATTTAGCAAATAAATGAAAATGCTCCCTCCACTTTTCTTTGAAGGCCATCCACGTTGTTTGGGTCTTCTAGGAAGCTCACACTGAGATGAAGTTGGAAGAATAAGTAGTTTATTGGGGGAAAATGCCTTTAAAACATAAGAAATATAAGAAAGAAGCAGAACTGCACAGGGAGAGCCTCTGATACTAAGGCCAGTCTTACAAAGGCTTGTCTAACCCAGTGAGGAGCTCTAGAGTGAAGACTACTCATTAGAGGAGTCCTGTGTTCAGGGGAAATGTGTAAGCTCCAGGACCCCAAACTCTTGGGAGCCATGAATGGTTTGGTAGTCTTTACTGATATATAATAAGTATTAAATAAATATTTATTAAATAAATAGCAGTACTATGGGGCTTTTATATCCCTCCCCCTACCCAGAAAAGAATTATGTGATTAAAAGGAGAAATTTCAGGTAGTGTATTCATTAGAACTCCTTATCAAGAGGTAACAGAAACCAAATCTAGCTAAAGTAAGAGTAAAAGGCAGAGGGAGATATTTTCTTTCTTTTCTTTTCTTTTTTTTTTAGAAATCAAAGTTCACTTTATTTTAAATAAAATTTCTGCTCTATATCAGAAAATTAGGCAGGATGTTCTCAAATAACTGACATGACAGTTTGGCGATATTTTCTAAGGATAAAGAGACACTTTACACTTCCTGAAAGCACCATGAAATCAGGCTTCCTAGATTCTAGAGAGCCTCTGGAACCCAGGCAGTGTTCCTTCTCTAAATCAAGCCTGAGTTTCTTTCTGTAGCTCTGACTAATTCCATTTCTCTGCAGACTAGCTTTCTCCACTAATTGTCTTCCAAGGGGAAGTGACTATCTCATCGATCCTTGGTTTACATTGTATGGTTACAGGACAAACTAAGGAGCTGCCTCTCAGTTCCAAATATCAATTCTTATCAGAAGGATTAGGAAGAAGAATCTGCTTGGCACCTCTTGGGCCCTGTTTTTAAACCTGTTCCAATCTGCCATGGCTGGGGAGTGGAGTGGGATGGGAGCTGAGGTGGCAGAATTATGCAGTGCAAATTTGGATGGTAGGCCCATCTTACACTTGTGTATTGAGAAAGCACTTTTAAGAGAAGGCAAATAGCAAGTGAAAGAATGAATGGACCACTGCAGATGAGCTAGGAAGGAATGTTATACTGTCTGTATCCCCGGAGATTTTAAAGAAGCCGATCATGTAGTTTAGTCACTTCCTTAAAGGCAAAACACTCTCTTAAGGCCCCTTCCAGTTCCATGATTTCAAGAATCCTGCATTCTCTCTCCTGAGGGGTTGGCCTTCTTTTGTAAGTCCTTTAACAACATACCCAGAATTAAATTTGTTTTGTACCCAGCAGGTAAACGGACGCAGGCATCAGAGTAACAGTTTTGAGCCTCTCAAAAACCACTCAAGTGAAATGATATTAACGCAGCTTAGAAGTTAATATCTATATAAACAACTCATATAATTAAAGTTACTTCAGATCACAGTGCAAATAATCTGGTAACACTACCAGAGTTATTATATTACAGAAAACATACTTGGGCATGTTTCTGATGGGCTGCAAAACAGAACAGAGCATTTAAGAATTTCTTGTACAAGGACACACAAGTGTATGAAAAACTGCTCATTGTCACTAATCATCACAGAAATACAAATAAAAACCGCCATAAGATACCATCTCATACCAGTCAGAATGACTATCACTAAAAAGTCAAAAAATAACAGATGTTGGCAAGGCTGCAGACAAAAGGGAACAATTATATACAGTTGGTGGGAATGAAAATAAGTTCAGTCACTGTGAAAAGCAGTTTGGAGATTCCTCAAAAAATTAAAATTACAACTACTATTCAACTCAGCAACCCCATTACTAGGTATACTAGGTATATACCCAAAGGAAAATAAAACGTTCTACAAAAAAAATACATGCACTCATATGTTCATTGCAGAACTATTTAGACATGGCATTAACCTAGGTGCCAATCAGTGGTATATTGGATAAAGTAAATATGGTACATATACATCATGAAATACTATGTGGCTATAAAAAATAATAACATTATGCCATTTGCAGCAACATGGGTATGGCTGGAGACCGTTATCCTAAGCTAATTAATGCGGAAACAGAAAACCAAATACCACATGTTCTCACTTATAAGTGAGAGGTAGAGAGGTGGCACCAAGATGGCCGAATAGGAACAGCTCCAGCCTCCGCCTCCCAGCATGAGTGACAGAGAAGACAGGCAATTTCTGCATTTCCAACTGAAGTACTGGGTTCATCTCACTGGGGCATGTCAGACAGTGGGTGCAGACAGTGGGTGCAGCCCAACGAGTGAAAGCCAAAGCAGGGCGAGGCATCGCCTCACCCAGGAAGCGCAAGGGGGAAGGGAATTCCCTTTCATAGCCGAGGGAAACCGTGACACACAACACTTGGAAAATCGGGTCACTCCCACCCTAATACTGCACTTTACCAAGGGTCTTAGCAAACTGCACACCAGCAGATTATATCCCGCACCTGGCTTGGAGGGTCCCACACCCACGGAGCCTCCCTCATTGCTAGCACAGCAGTCTGAGATCTAACTACAAGGCGGCAGGGAGGCTGCGGGAGGGGAACCCGCCATTGCTGAGGCTTAAGTAAGTAAACAAAGCAGCCTGGAAGCTCGAACTGGATGGAGCTCACTGTAGCTCAAGGAGGCCAGCCTGCCTCTGTAGACTCCACCTCTGGGGACAGAGCATAGCCAAACAAAAGGCAGCAGAAACCTCTGCAGATGTAAATGTCTCTGTCTGACAGCTTTGAAGAGAGTAGTGCTTCTTCCAGCATGGTGTTTGAGATCTGAGAACGGACAGACAGCCTGCTCAAGTGGGTCCCTGCCCCCGAGTAGCCTAACTGGGAGACATCCCCCACTAGGGGCAGAGTGACACCTCACAACTCACATGGCCAGGTACACATCTGTGACAAAGCTTCCAGAGGAACGATCAGACAGCAATGTTTGCTGTTCAGCAATATTCACTGTTCTGCAGCCTCTGCTGCTGATACCCAGGCAAACAGGGTCTGGAATGGACCTCAAGCAAACTCGGACAGACCTGCAGCTGAGGGTCCTACTGTTAGAAGGAAAACTAACAAACAGAAAGGACATCCTCATGAAAACCCCATCTGTACATCACCAACATCAAAGACCAAATGCAGATAAAACCACAAAGATGGGGAAAAAGCAGTGCACAAAAGCTGCAAATTCTAAATATCAGAGTGCCTCTCGCCCTCCAAAGGAACGCAGCTCCTCGCCAGCAATGGAACAAAGCTGGATGGAGAATGACTTTGACAAGTTGAGAGAAGAAGGCTTCATACGATCAAACTTCTCAGAGCTAAAGGAGGAAGTACACACCCAGCACAAAGAAACTAAAAACCTTGAAAAAATTTTTGACAAATGGCTAACTAGAATAACCAAAGTAGAGAAGTCCTTAAACGACCTGATAGAGATAAAACCATGACACGAGAACTACATGACAAATGCACAAGATTTAGTAACTGACTCGATCAACTGGAAGAAAGGGTATCAGTGATTGAAGATCAAATGAATGAAATGAAGCGAGAAGAGAAGTTTAGAGAAAAAAGAGTAAAAAGAAATGAACAAAGCCTCCAAGAAATATTGGACTATGTGAAAAGACCAAATCTACATCAGATTGGTGACAGGGAGAATGGAACCAAGTTGGAAGACACTCTCCAGGATATTATCCAGGAGAACTTCCCCAACCTAGCAAGGCAGGCCAACATTCAACTTCAGGAAATACAGAGAACACCACAAAGATACTCGTCGAGAAGAGCAATTCAAAGACACATAATTGTCAGATTCACTGAAGTTGAAATAAAGGAAAAAATGTCAAGGGCAGAAAGGTCAAAGAGAGAAAGGTCGAGTTACCCACAAATGGAAGCCCATCAGACTAATAGCAGATCTCTTGGCAGAAACTCTACAAGCCAGAAGAGAGTGGGGGCCAATATTCAACATTCTTAAAGAAAAGAATTTTCAACCCAGAATTTCATATTCAGGCAAATTAAGTTTCATAAGTAAAGGAGAAATAAAACTCTTCACAGACAAGCAAATGCTGAGAGATTTTGTCACCACCAGGCCTGCCCTACAAGAGATCCTGAAGGAAGCACTAAACATGGAAAGGAACAACCAGTACTAGCCACAGCAAAAAACATGCCAAAATGCAAAGACCATCAATGCTAGGAAGAAACAGCATCAACTAATGAGCAAAATAACCAGCTGACATCATAACGACAGGATCAAGTTCACACACAACAATATTAACCTTAAATGTAAATGGACTAGATGGTCTAATTAAAAGACACAGACTGGTAAATTGGATAAAGAGTCAAGACGCATCAGTGTGCTGAGACCCATCTCCCGTGCAGAGACATACATAGGCTCAAAATAAAGGGTTAGAGGAAGATCTACCAAGCAAATGGAAAACAATAAAAGTCGGGGGTTGCAATCCTAGTCTCTGATAAAACAGACTTTAAACCATCAAAGATCAAAAGACACAAAGGCCATTACATAATAGTAAAGGATCAATTCAACAAGAAGACCTAACTATCCTAAATATATATGCACCTAATACAGGAGCACCCAGATTCATAAAGCAAGTCCTTAGAGACCTACAAAGAGACTTAGACTCCCACACAATAATAATGGGAGACTTTAACACACCACTGTTAATATTAGACAGATCAACAAGACAGAAAGTTAACAAGGATATCCAGGAATTGAACTCAACTCTAAACCAAGAAGACTAATAGATATCTACAGAACTCTCCACCGCAAATCAACAGAATATACATTCTTCTCAGTACCACATCGCACTTATTCCAAAATTGACCACATAATTGGAAGTAAAGTACTCCTCAGCAAATGTAAAAGAACAGAAATTATAACTGTCTCTCAGACCACAGTGCAATCAAACTACAACTCAGGATTAAGAAACTCACTCAAAACTGCTCAACTACATGGAAACTGAACAACTTGCTCCTGAATGACTAGTGGGTACAAAACAAAATGAAGGCAGAAATAAAGATGTTCTATGAAACCAATGAGAACAAAGACACAACATACCAGAATCTCTGGGACACATTTAAAGCGGTGTGTAGAGGGAAATTTATAGCACTAAATGCCCACAAGAGAAAGCAGGAAAGATCAAAAATTGACAGCCTAACATCACAATTAAAAGAACTAGAGAAGCAAGAACAAACACCTTCAAAAGCTAGCAGAAGGCAAGAAATAACTAAGATCAGAGCAGAACTGAAGGAGATAGAAACACAAAAAAGTTCTTCAAAAAATCAATGAATCCAGGAGATGTTTTGAAAAGATCAACAAAATTGATAGACCGCTAGCAAGACTAATAAAGAAAAGAGAGAAGAATCAAATAGACGCAATAAAAATGATAAAGAGGATATCAGCACCAACCCCACAGAATTACAAACTACCATCAGAGAATACTATAAACACCTCTATGCAAAAGTACTAGAAAACCAAGAAGAAATGGATAATTTCCTGGATGCATACACTCTCCCAAGACTAAACCAGGAAGAAGTTGAATCCCTGAATAGACCAATAACAAGCTCTGAAATTGAGGCAATAATTAATAGCCTACCAACCAAAAAAAGTCCAGGACCAGACGGATTCACAGCAGAATTCTACCGGAGGTAAAAGGAGGAGCTGACACCATTCCTTCTGAAACTATTCCAATCAACAGAAAAAGAGAGACTTCTCCCTAACTCATTTTATGAGGCCAACATCATCGTGATACCAAAGCCTGGAGGAGACACAATAAAAAAAGAGAATTTTAGACCAATATCCCTGATGAACATTGATGCAAAAATCCTCCATAAAACACTGGCAAACCGAATCCAGCAGCACATCAAAAAGCTTATCCACCATGATCAAGTGGGCTTCATCCCTGGGATGCAAAGCTCGTTCAACATATGCAAATCAATCAACATAATCCAGCATATAAACAGAACCAAACATAAAAACCACATGATTATCTCAATAGATACAGGAAAGGCCTTTGACAAAATTCAACAGCCCTTCATGCTAAAAACTCTCAATAAATTCGGTACTGATGGAACGTATTTCAAAATAATAAGAGCTATTTATGACAAACCCACAGCCAATATCATACTGAATGGGTAAAGACTGGAAGCATTCCCTTCGAAAACCGGCACAAGACAGGGATGCCCTCTCTCACCACTCCTATTCAACATAGTGTTGGAAGATCTGGCCAGGGCAATCAGGCAAGAGAAAGAAATAAAGGGTATTCAATTAGGAAAAGAAGAAGTCAAATTGTCCTTGTTTGCAGATGACATGATTGTATATTTAGGAAACCCCATCATCTCAGCCTCAAATCTCTTTAAGCTGTTAAGCAACTTCAGCAAAGTCTCAGGATACAAAATCAATGTGCAAAAATCACAAGCATTCTTATACACCAATAACAGATAGAGAGACAAATCATGAATGAAGTCCCATTCATAATCACTTCGAAGAGAATAAAATACCTAGGAATCCAACTTACAAGGGATGTGAAGGACCTCTTCAAGGAGAACTACAAACCACTGCTCAATGAAATAAAAGAGGACACAAACAAATGGAAGAACATTCCATGCTGATGGATAGGAAAAATCAATATTGTGAAAATGACCATACCGCCCAAGGTAATTAATAGATTCAGTGCCATCCCCATTAAGGTACCAATGACTTTCTTCACAGAATTGGAAAAAACTACTTTAAAGTTCCTATGGAATGAAAAAAGAGCCCACATTGCCAAGACAATCCTAAGCCAAAAGAACAAACCTGGAGGCATCACACTACCTGTCTTCAAACTATACTACAAGGTTACAGTAACCAAAACAGCATGGTACTGGTACCAAAACAGAGATATAGACCAATGGGACAGAACAGAGCCCTCAGAAATAATACCACACATCTACAATGATCTGATCTTTGACAAACCTGACAAAAACAAGAAATGGGGAAAGGATTCCCTATTTAATAAATGGTGCTGGGAAAACTGGCTAGCCATATGTAGAAAGCTGAAACTGGATCCCTTCCTTACAACTTATACAAAAATTAATTCGAGATGGATTAGAGACTTAAATGTTAGACCTAATACCATAAAAACCATAGGAGAAAACCTAGGCAATAACATTCAGGACACAGGCATGGGCAAGGACTTCATGTCTAAAACACCAAAAGCAATGGCAACAAAAGCCAAAATTGACAAATGGGATCTAATTAAACCAAAGAGCCTCTGTACAGCAAAAGAAATTACCATCAGAGTGAACAGGCAACCTACAGAATGGGAGACAATTTTTGCAATCTACTCATCTGACAAAGGGCTAACATCCAGAACCTGCAAAGAACTCAAACAAATTTACAAGAAAAAAACAAACAACCCCATCAAAAAGTGGGCAAAGGATATGAAGAGACAGTTCTCAAAAGAAGACATTCATACAGCCAACAGACACATGAAAAAATGCTCATCATCACTGGCCATCAGAGAAATGCAAATCAAAACCACAATGAGATACCATCTCACACCAGTTAGAATGGCGATCATTAAAAAGTCAGGAAACAACAGGTGCTGGAGAGGATGTGGAGATATAGGAACACTTTTACACTATTGGTGAGACTGTAAACTAGTTTAACCATTGTGGAAAACAGTGTGGCGATTCCTCAAGGATCTAGAACTAGAAATACCATTTGACCCAGTCATCCCATTACTGGGTATATACCCAAAGGATTATAAATCATGCTGCTATAAAGACATATGCACACGTATGTTTACTGTGGCAGTATTCACAATAGCAAAGACGTGGAACGAACCCAAATGTCCATCAATGACAGACTGGATTAAGAAAATGTGGCACATATACACCATGGAATACTATGCAGTCATAAAAAAGGATGAGTTCATGTCCTTTGTAGGGACATGGATGAAGCTGGAAACCATCATTCTCAGCAAACTATCTCAAGAACAGAAAACCAATTACCACATGTTCTCACTCATAGGTGGGAACTGAACAATAAGAACACCTGGACACAGGAAGGGGAACATCACACATCAGGGCCTCTTGTGGGGTGTGGGGAAGGGGTGAAATATAGCATTAGGAGATATAGCTAATGTAAATGACGAGTTAGTGGATGCAGCACACCAACATGGCACATGTATACATATGTAACAAACCTGCACGCTGTGCAGATGTACCCTAGAACATAAAGTATAATAATAATAATAAAGGTGATCTTAGGAATAAAAAAAATAAGTGAGAGTAGGTACACATGGACATAAAGATGGGAACAAGAGACACTGGGGATTACTAGAGTAGGGAGAGGGTGAAGAGGGCAAGGGTTGAAAAACTACCTATTGGTTACTATGCTCACTACCTGGGTGACAGGATCATTTCATACCCCAAACCTCAGCATCCTGCAATATACTTGTCACAAACCTACACATGTACCCTCTGAATCTAAAATAAAAGTTGAAAAAAAAAAAAAACAACCACCAATAATTTTTATGCATGTAAATTTAAAACTAACATTTTCTCTGTGACCCTAACACATGCTACAAATACTTTAGCTTTTAGGGTCTTGGTTCGTATAGTTTATTTATCCTTTCACATATTCATTCATGGTTTCATTTGACAAACACATCTTGAGTATCTTTACTGTGTGAGATTCCGTGACAGATTTTGGAGAGACAAAAGGAAATCACATAGTGTCTCCCCTTAAGACATTCATACATTGTGAAGATGATCACATAAATAATTACAAGAGACTGAAAAGTACTACACTGAAACTACATAATGGTATTGAGGGAGTTCAGAGGAGGCAGTAGCAAAGAGTAATGGGAAGGTTTCAAAATCCTAATCTCTGGGAATCTGGGTAGAAGTGTTCCACTGTCCACCTCAGATCCAAAGTACTACATTCATCATGGGACACTTCTCTGTTCTGTTTAATTTGTCATTGTTATATTTTATGCTTCTGGGAGTTACAAACGTGGTGTATTTGGTTTTCTGTTGATTCAATACCAGATTATCATCAATTTACTGGCTTAAAAACAAGAGCCTTTATTACTTTGCAGTTTCAGTAGGATAGAAGTCCAGCATAGTATGACTGGAGTCTCTACTTAGGGTACCACAGGGGTAAAATCAATGTGTCAGCTGGGGCTGTGGTTCTCAGTCTCTCCAGGACCAGAATCCTCTTAGAGGCTTATTGGGTGTGACAGAATTTAGTTCCTTGTGGTTGTAGAATTGAGGTCTCTATGTCTGTGAAACATGTCTCCTTCATCTTCAAGCTAAGAACAGTAGATAGAATCCTTCTCATGTTTTTAATATCACAGATTTCCCCCTCTGCTTGAAAGGAATCATTCAATCTCTCTATCTTAATATCCACTGATTAGTAACCTTATTTAAATCTGTGAAGTCTCTTTTCCCACATAATGTTAACATTTGCATGAGTGTAACACTAGATAGAGAAAAGGTCATGGGGGCCCAAATTCTGCCTATAACACTTGACATATTACATTGTTATTCTCTCTTTGCTCTTTCATTTCTTTTGAATCACTACACACACATACACAAAAAAGATCAGGGCCTTGGAGAGAGGATATACTAAATCCAAGGCAATGCCTAAAGAAATGAAGATTTCTGTGCAACAGATCAGAAAATCAAAGCCACTAACTCCTAATTTGTAGTTTGCCTTCATTAAAGTCTCCCTCCATGTCTTTGGGTAGTCAGTGAAGGTACAGGTTGGGGACTGAGATGACTGATATTTATTGAGCACTTACCATGAGTCAGGCACCTCAAATCATGAGATTCTTAGAATACGCTTATAAAGTAGGATTATCACTGTGGTTATTTGACCGAGAAAACAATGAAGGTACAAAGAGTTTAAATGGCTTGTTCAAGTGTGTAAGCTAGGACAGAAAACTTTGGGATATAAACCAAAGTCCACTTGGCTTGAGAGCCAAAGTTTCTGACCACTACCCAACGCTGTCTCCTGGTAATCAGAAAGGAACTTTCTTTTATGTGAAAACTAGGTGGAAAAGAAAGAAGAAAGGGAGAGGAGAAGGAAATATTTATGTGTCAAGCACATTCACACGTACTATCTCATTGGATCTTCAGAAGTATTCTATTTGGTAATATCTTCTTCATTTACTGAGGAGAAAACTGATACTCAGTAAGGTTAAGTGATTTTGCCAAGATTCTGGAATTCATACGTGGTAAAGCCAAAGAACTGTTTGTAAACTGAAAGTATACTGTCCTTCCAGTCTACTCTCTCAGCCTTACAAGTGACACACCCCTTCCAAAGTAAAAAGCAAAGGTTCTGCCTACCAAGAGCAGGAAATAAAATGCAAAGAACTGTTCTGTGTGCACTGAGCCAGGATGTTAATAGCAACTGTGAGGTTCTGGATATGCCTACGGAGTCAGGCCCAAGTGTGTGGCTAACTGTGCCCAGTCTCCTCGAGAAATAAGTCCTGAGGCCAGCACACCTGGGCCTGTGTCAGTCAGGGCCAACCCAGATAATGCCTCTTCTTCCCAGGAGCACATCCTGGTTCAGCCAGGATGCCATATGGGTCTCCAATTAATTTGAAAATGAAAAATTATGGGTTGAAGATGTTTTAGCTCCAAATACCAAGAAATGATGGTATTAACCTGTGAAATAATTTCAGCTTGTCCTATGAAATGACATAATTCAAATGGTGTTTTGTTTCTAGGCCTCCGGTTTGGCATAGTTCATCTGGTCTGAAAATGTTTTGCCAAATGAGAATTCATGCCACTGCCTTGATAGAGTCACCTTTGGGGTCAGAGAATGCCAGGCTATTGTCTGCCCCAATTAGAACAGCTGGCTTGTCTTTCTTTCTAAACAAATCCTGGCCTTTGAAACCTTTCCTTCAGAGAGTTTTCTTTTGCCTCCACTTTGTGCCTCCATATAAATAAGCTTGAACAATTTTTCTCCCATATTTCTTAACTTGTTGACTATTTTGAAATGTTCAATCTAACCGTCCCATATACTTGTATACAGAGAAGACTCATGCCACTCATTTGACAAATATTGAGTGTCTACTGCATGCCAGGCACTGTGCTAGCTACCTTGAGCAGTAGGTAAACAAGATCAACAAAGTTTTTATCTCAAAGATCTTGAAATCCAGTGGGGGGAGACCAAAAATAGTGAAGCAAATACATAAATGGACAAAATAATTAGATTGTAAAACAACGCTAGGAGAGATGTAAGCAAGGTTATGAGATACCAAATATCCAGCAAAGGCAACTTTAGGTAGAAGGCCAGGGAAGACCTCTTTGAGAGGGTAACATGTGAGCTGAGAGACAAGAGGGAGCAAAGAGCTGAAGTCACAAAATTGTATGTTCCCTAGCAGCCTAGTGGTTAGGAACAAAAAATTACATGCAGAGACAACACATGCAACAGCCCTGAGGTGGAAAATAGCTTTGTATGTTTGAGCAAGAGAAGACAGCTAAAGTTCCAGGAGGATAATGGGCAAAGGAAAAAGATGGTATAAGATAAAGTTGGAAAGGTATGGGGACTCCAAATCATCTGAAGCCCTGTAGCAATGATATATATCATTTTATTCAATCCTTCCACAAACCTGTTAAGTACAGTTGTCCCTTGGTATCCCTGGGGGACTGGTTCTAGTACCACCACCCCCTCCCCTGGCAAATGCCAAACTCCAACAATGCTAAAGTCCCTTATATTAAATAATGTAGTACTGCCTATAAGTTATGCAAATCTTCCTCTATACTTTAAATCTCTAGATTACTTATAATGCCTGGTACAATGCATATGCTATGTAAATATTTGTTATACTGTATTGTTTTTAATTTGTATATTTTACTGTTTATTTCCCAAATATTTTCAATCTGTGTTTGGTTAAATACATGGTTATGGAACTCATGGATACACAGAGCCAATTGTATTAATATATCTTTTCTTTCAATGAAAAAACAGAGGTGTGGGGAATTTAATGTAATGGTGAATTTTCTCCAAAGACCAAGAAGACCTGGCCTTTGTGGAACTACTATTAACCTACAAAAATTTCCAAACTGACATACTTTAAATAAAATTTTTCCCCCAGGCTCTTGGATTGAGTGGGCCTAGAAAAACCTCAACATTTATTGAAATGTATGAATTTTTGCAGTTTTTCAAAAGAGCCACCTTTAGAACAGTGACCTAGGGATAAGGTTATATGATTAACTTCTACCTAAAGGTAGTAGCTGAAAACAGTAACACAAGTTGGGATAAAGGGAGAAGGTGCCATTGAGCCTTGTCTTTGTGTAGTAGCAGGCAAGTACTTTGGGGGTGACCCAGGAACATGTGGACACTTTGTGCTCTGTGGGAGTGCTTTTGTGGGTCCTTCAGAGTTCTCCTGTAGGGACCTTTCCTACTCCCAGAGATGCACTCTTCACCTGCTCTCTCATTATTTCTTTGTTAAGGGAAAGGTCCTCCCACTCACCTCTGTACTGATGATTTTAAAAAACTGCTCAGCCTCAGTATCCCACCCATTTCTAGTTCCATGTCTCCTCCCTTCCACAGTGATTCTCTACACATTTTTGTTGGCAACATACTTTGACATAATTCAAAACATACACGAAGGGATTAAAAGTTCAATACTGGATTTAAAATAAGTTTTGTAAATTGAAAACATAAATTTACCCAATTATTACACCACTCACCGATTTCCCTTAAGCTTTATGTCACTATGTGAGTAGAAATATTCACTGCCCTGACCTTTCTTGCTTCTGTTGTTGAATGAGCTGAACTAAGTAGGATACAATAAAGTCAGGTTTTTTTTCCATCCACTGCTGCCCTCAAGCCATTCTGCCAGATCTCTATTCTCTGTCCTCTCAGACCAATTCAATAAGCTTTTTTAGCCGTATCTGAATAATAACAGAATAGAATCATTTCAGATATTAAAAATAAATCTAAAATGACATCCAATCTCTCACACAATGTTAGGTTCCTCTCTTAGTGTGCCATGACCCAAAAATTCTATATATTAGCAGTTAAAAAATTGGCAAAGCCCACTTTTCCACTGCTTCAACATACTATTCTTCTCTCCCCCAGTATGTTACTCTTGGTAACACCAGGTTGGGACAAGGAAAATATGAAGAGGCAAAGGGGAGAAAGGTTTCATCCATGGGGAGTGCTATTGTTATCCGGTACTGCTGTGTTCTGCAGGTATTTTGTGCTCTATGGGAGTGCTTTTGTGGGTCCTTCAGAGTTCTCCTGGAACGTTTCCTAGCCCCATAGATGCATTGTTAACCTATTCTCTCTATTTCCCTCTCAGCTCCTGCTCCAATGGTACATTCCGTAGTCTCATTTCTTTGCTGCCTTTTGGAAAGTCCTGAGATATGTCCAGCTTCTTTCTTAGAATATGGGGTTCTTCTCAGCTATTGTCTTCAATCGCAATTGCAAGATAGAAAAAGTCTTGCTTGACATCTTATTAAACTTACATACTTACGAGGAAAAGATCTCTTGCATCCCAGTTAAGCCCCCCATTTTTACACAAAGATTATATACCTCTTACCTCATCTTTCCCTCATTCAGTGGCTACCTGCTGTTTATCACATGGTAGGCACTCTTATTTTGATACTTCCTCAGACATAATCATATGAGCCTCTGTTAGAGCTAAGTAAATTTAACACATTAATCAAGGTCTGGTGGCACACCCTTCAAAATTTTGATGCACTCCTGCCCTCCTGTATATTTCCACTTGGATATCTCTTGTCACTTCAAACTTAATATTCTCAAAGTAAAACTACATTCTTCTAGTTCTAGATCCTTGAGGAATCGCCATACTGTTTTCCATAATGGTTAAACTAGTTTACAATCCCACCAACAGTGTAAAAGTGTTCCTATTTCTCCACATCCTCTCCAGCACCTGTTGTTTCCTGACTTTTTAATGATCGCCATTCTAACTGGTGTGAGATGGTATCTCATTGTGGTTTTGATTTGCATTTCTTTGATGGCCAGTGATGATGAGCATTTTTTCATGTGTCTGTTGGCTGTATGAATTTCTTTTGAGAAATGTCTGTTCATATCCTCTGCCCACTTTTTGATGGGGTTGTTTATTTTTTTCTTGTAAATTTGTTTGGATCTAGAACTAGAAGTACCATATGACCCAGCCATCCCATTACTGGGTATATACCCAAAGGATTATAAATCATGCTGCTATAAAGACACATGCACACGTATGTTTATTGCGGCACTATTCACAATAGCAAAGACTTGGAATCAACCCAAATGTCCATCAGTGACAGACTGGATGAAGAAAATGTGGCACATATACACCATGGAATACTATGCAGCCATCAAAAAGGATGAGTTTGCGTCCTTTGTAGGGACATGGATGCAGCTGGAAACCATCATTCTTAGCAAACTATCACAAAACAGAAAACCAAACACCGTATGTTCTCACTCATAGGTGGGAACTGAACAATGAGATCACTTGGACTCGGGAAGGGGAACATCACACACTGGGGCCTATCATGGGGAGGGGGGAGGGGGGAGGAATTGCATTGGGAGTTATACCTGATGTAAATGACTAGTTGATGGGTGCTGACGAGTTGATGGGTGCAGCACAGCAACATGGCACAAGTATATATATGTAACAAACCTGCACGTTATGCACATGTACCCTAGAACTTAAAGTATAATAATAAAAAATAATTAAAAAATAAAAAAATAAAAATAAATAAAATAAAATAAAACAACATTCTTCCCTTCAAAATGGCTCCTTGTCAATAGGTAAGATATTCTTCCAGGCATTTATGATCAAAAACGGTCAACTTTTTGAGCCTTTTGCTATCTGCCAAGCGCAGTTGGTCATCACCCCCATTCATACTTCTGGGGCTCTTCTCCTTTAGGCCTCACATTACCTCACTCTGAAGAGCTGCAGTAATCTTCTAACTGGAGCCCCAGAATTTGGGCTTTTCTTTTCTAAGTTAGGCTGAATATGGCTGTATGACACTTAAATCCTGCTTTCATAGTGATGTTCTAATTTTACTGCTCAAAAGCCTGTTTTCCTACTGATGCTTGGCAAAATTTCTAGACTCATACCTGACTGTCTCTTAACACTTTAGCCTTTTCTCCTGCTTTTCCATATCATGCAACTGATATTATAAACTAGGCCATTGTTCTATGAATACATATTTTGATGTGACCATTTTGATTCTAGGATATTTTACTGTAAACATCGAACCATTGAGCTGTCAGTTTTTGCTGTTGCCTGGATGCCCAATTATCTTTCCTCCCTCAATGAGCTTCACCTCATCTTGACCTCAATACATCCATGACCCTTGGCGGTGGGGTGAAGATTGGGGTGAGGGAAAGGAAGGGCTGAGGTACTGGGAGAAATCCGATTCTGAGATAGAAGAGTTCAAAGACAGGGCAAGGAGCAGGAATAAGGTGAAACTTTGGGATGGGAAGAGGAAGAGGAATGTATATAATATTTTGTGGTTGAAAAATGTTTCACATTTGACTCACTATGTAAAAATGTCTGCACTAAATTTTGTTCTTTCCATCCTGGGCACATGAAGTTTATGATACTTCTAAGCCTTTGCTGTTCCTTGAGTGCCCTCTATTCATATTCAGGTTCACAAATATTTACTGAGTGGCTCCCCTACTCTCCTGCCCTAGTTGTTAGAGTGATAGAGGTGAGTAAAACATGAGGGAAAGTCTTTCCCTGAAGGATCTCACAGACTAGGGGGTAGACAGGTCGGCTATTAAGTTTAATATGAAAAATGCTTCAAGTTGTTGTGGGAGCACCAAAGTGACACAGCCATGTTGGTGGCTGATTTCATGGGTCACTCATTTTTGCCTAAACATACCCTCTTCCCAGCAGAAAGGTCAGACAGAATTTTCTTGCCTATGGTGTGAAGAGGTGCAGGTTAAGCCTTGGGACATCTCCAAAAGACTTTAGATTCTCCAATGCAACCTGCAAAAAAAGTAAGTAGATTTAAGGTATACAGAATAATAAGTTACATTACCCAGAATCACAATACCTATACTGTATACACTTGCCTGACAATTTTTTTTCTACAGTGCCTGTTTTCACCTTTGTAACTATGATACCTGATTGGGGGAAATTAAGGCAGAATGGGTAAATGATTTGCTTCATGGTTTCAGGCAAAGTGAACCGCCTATCTATGTTTATAAAACTTAAACAGTAAAGCTGCAAAACTTAAACTTGTAAGCTTTGGCTTTAAAGCCTTCCTAGCCATAAGCTTTCTTTATTTAAGACATGTCAATACTCCCTATGATTTTGCTCAGTTGTAAATTTCCTGCCACATCTTATTTCATCATTACACATGACTGGTGAATGTTGTTCTTGTCATACTTAAATTGCCTTAAGTTTACACTTAATTTATACTCAAATGCAAAGACACATGTATCATACTAGGGCATGGGCAGCAAGCTGTTCAGACTCATGGAATTGTGTACAACCTTTCACTTGGATAGTATGGCAAGGTTTATAAAACACTTTCTCACATGAATTAACTCATTGACTTCCCAGTGAAGCAGATATTGCTATAGAGACATGGGGCAGGGAGCTAAAAAGAAGATTCCAGAAGTTTATGCTCCTTGTTTGTGTTGATAAATAATTGTTTCTAAATTCATAGCTTTGGGCCAGGTGCAGTGGCTCACACCTATAATCCTAGCACTTCAAGAGGCTGAGGTGGGTGGATTGGATTGCCTGAGCTCAGGAGTTTGAGACCAGTCTGGGCAACATGGTGAAACTCCGTATCTATTAAAAACACAAAAATTAGCCGGGCATGGTGGCGCGTGCCTACAGTCCCAGCTACTCAGGAGGCTGAGGCAGGAGAATAGCTCGAACCTGGGAAGTGAAGGCTGCAGTGAGCTGAGATTGAGCCACTTCACTCCAGCCTGACAACGGAGCAAGATTCCGTCTTAAAAAATAATAATAATAATTTTTAAAAATTCATGGCTTTAAGCAATCTATCTCAAATTCCATTTAGTTTACAAGTAAAGTAGACCCTGCTGCTATTGCCCTACTCTCTAGGGAGAAATTAATGGAGCTCATTCTACTTTCCCACTGGATAAACTTCTCAAATTCGGGTACGATATGGGAGAGTGAGAGATCTTTGCTCTGAAAAGTTGCTTGGTAACCAGTGACATAGCATAAATATATTTTAATAGTTAAGGCAAAGAATGTCTATGTGGGAGTTTGTCATTTCTGCTTTACAAAATTCCCCAATACAGCAGAAGCTCTTGGGGACAGAGATTTTTGCCTTATAGTGCTCAGTGAGTGAATACCTATTGATAGCATCAATTTTTGAATTATATTTATCCCTTTTCACAATGTGCCAACTGCAGTACAAAATGAATTCCCTATTTGGGGTCAGGTGCTTGCCCATAAAAAGACAAGAAGTCAAAAACAAGTAGAGAAAAAGGAGTGTATTAAAATTTAGAAAGACCAGGCTCTTATCCAAAAGTCCTCAACCCAAAGTAATTTTGTTTATAACTTGATTTTTCCATTAGAGGAACAATTGTTTTACTTTACTTGGATTGATTCAGTAGTTAACGTGCTCAAATTGTAGAGTATGGGTGGCCTTTTTGTTTTGTTAATGCCA
This sequence comes from Macaca nemestrina, assembly GCF_043159975.1. Lineage (NCBI taxonomy): Eukaryota > Metazoa > Chordata > Mammalia > Primates > Cercopithecidae > Macaca > Macaca nemestrina. The sequence goes on from NC_092136.1 coordinate 37,120,432, forward strand.
GATGTAATTTTGTAGTAAAACTATTTTTGTTTATTTAAAAACCACATTCAAATTGTGAAATAGGAATTCTACCCTCTTTGCTCTTCCTTTTTCTCATTTCCTTCAAATTCCTCTCAAATTATCCTCTTGCAAATCAATGGATTTGTGAATTTTGGCCATCATCCATAAGGAAGCAACAAGAATTTGTGGCCCAGATTTGTAAATATTCCCATAGATCAGATTATGGTGGCCATCTCTCTTTTGGATACAGGAACTGTTTCTTATTTTTCTACAGGCCCTAGAGCACATAGCATATAGAAGGTATATAAATAGTGCTTAAAAGAAAAGTATATATGGAAAGAGTAGAGAGGAAAGGCCAGAGCTTTTATTTAATAGCATGTCTAATATGGGTGGCTATCTCCACTTTAGCAACAGAAATATTTTTAAGGGAAAGAGAAAAACTCTGTAAGACATCCATGAAACAAGTCATTGTGCCCAACTCTCATCATTTATGTAACACCTTCTGTGCAATTCTATACTCCTCACATTATTGTTACCATTTGTAATTTTATTTAATTTTTTTATTAACTTTTTTTTCTAAAAATATTTACAAAGAAAGCAAAAGCAATTCTGACACAAATCAGAACAGTAGCTGCCCACAAAAGATGGAGATTGACCAGGACTTTCTGGGGAGATGAAAATGTTCTAAATCTCAATGTGGAAAATATACTTGTTAAAACTCATTGAATTATGTGTTTAAGAAATGGGCAGATTAAATAATTTAATTTTTTCTGCAATTAAAATATATTTAAGGTAAATAAACTGATCAAGTAACTAAAGATACTCACAATTAAAGCAAATAGTGTTATTAAATTCTAGATACTACTCCTTAGAGAAGGCTCTAAACCTGATACCTGCTTTCTCTTTTTAAAACAAATTAGTAAGCAAGTAAAAAAGAATAAAGACATGTTAGTAGCTCTATATCTTCTTCTTCCCTTTCCTTTATTTAGGCAATAAATTAGTATCTTGCCTTCCATTGTCAAATAGCCCTATGTGAGGCCGGAAAAGGTAGGCTGCTCAGATAAGGAAGGCAGACCTGTGCAGAGGAGGCTAATCTGAACACAGGGCAAGTCCGCTTGCCAAGAGTGTGGTGGCCCAGCACTATCAGAAGATTGGCCACACCCAAGGAGATTGAGCAGATAATAAATATATTGCGAATAATGAGAACAAGGTTTTTTACTATTGGAAAGGGAGTTACAATTAAGGAAAAGATAAAGGAATAATAAACCCAACCAATACTAGATTAAAACTGAAGGTACCAGAGTGAGCTATTAGTTTTAGTTGTAGATGTATATAGAGATAAATATAAATACAAATGTATGTGGTTCCTAGTTATCTGCAGAAAAAGCCTAAGAGTAATGGTACTCCAGTAGTAATGATCACCTAATGCTCATATCTTCGTTTGAAATACTTAAATGAACAAAGACTCCTTGAAGAAATGCCTGAATCCAAGGCTGCAGCTGAGAATGTGATGAGCCTGGAACACCTTTCATAATAGAAAGAAAGAAAATACTCAAAGAATGCGGACATATTAAAAGAACACAAAAGCAAGCTTGAAGGAACTGGCTCCCAGTGACCAAAGTACAAATGAAACATTAAAATAATGCTAAAAGAACAAATTATAACCCATTGAATAATCTAGTACCCCATTGATATAAATAAACAAATACATATATACATACATACATAAATGGATAGACCAGGTGCAGTGGTTGCTCATGCCTGTAATTCCAGCACTTTGGGAGGCTGAGGAGGGAGTGTAACTTGAGTCCAGAAGTTCGAGACTAGCCTGGGCAACATAGTGAGACTCCAGAATCTACAAAAAATAAAGTAACTAGCCGAGCATGGTGGTATGCACCTGTAGTCCCTGCTACTTGGGAGGCTGAGGTGAGAAGATCGCTTGAGTCCAGGAGGCTGAGGCTGCAATAAGCCATGATTGCACCTCTGCACTCCAGCCTGAGTGACAGGGTGAGACCCTGTCTTAAAATAAGAAGAACAAATTAAATAAATGGGTAGAAGAGTAAGCTCTTCCACACAACAGAAAGCTTCCAATAAGATGTGGAAGGAATATTGTTTTAAAAATTCACCATTTGGCAATAAACATAATAATAATTAACCCAAGCAAAAAACTTCAACAGATACTAAAACTAGTAGGTCAAAATGAGGTAAAGAAAGAGAGTTTTACATAGTCTCAAAGTATCTCCATTCAAAATATTTGTCAATTACAAAGGGAACAAGAAGTAGAGAAACTTGGTGGACGTAATCTTAATCAAGTGATCGAAACAAACACCATCAGTAATGGGACACATAGATATCATGTGCAATCTGATAGGATGGTAATGAAAATAAAATAGCAAGTGTGACAGTCTGATCAAAACCTCATAACCTGGGTCTAATCATGAGGAACCACTGACAAACTCAAATTGAAGGATATGTTGAAACACAACTGGCCGATCTTCAAAAATGCTAAAGTATCGGTTCAAGAAGAGAACACTGTCTAAATTCTGCTTAGAGATGTTAGGAAAGGCTTAGAGATAATTTAGATATATAAAATGAAGCAGTTGTCATAACTTAGAGAGGAAGTCATTCTAGGCACAGGAGACAGCATTTTCAAAGGTGTGGAATTCTGGGTACTATAGTGAGTTCGGTGCCTAGAAAGCATAGAAAGATAGTAGCTGCAGCCAGGGAGATGGGCTGGAGCCAAATTATGAAGGATCACTTTCCTCTGTATTTTGCACAGTAAAATGAGTACGCAGAAATTGAGTGATTAATCCTGGAGGAGTTGGAAAAGACATTAGAGTTGATGGGTTAGTCCATGTCTGAGAAGCAGATGCCCAGTCAGGATTGAATACAGAGGCAGTTTATTAAGAGAAATGCATGCATGAAAGAATATATGACAGGAGCTGGAGAGGGCTGGAAGAGTCATGAGATTGTAATGTAAGTCTGACCCCAAGTGAAGATGAAAGGTAAAGATGGTTGGGTCGTATGTTCAGCAAAACCATTCATGAATCCTTCAGCCAAAGTAAATGACAGAGTAGTCCCCTTCTCTCCCAAGAATCAGGCTGCCTTACTATTCCTACCTCACTTTATCATTGGTAGGAACTACCCCTTGGTAGGCCTCAGTGGCAACACAAGACTGGACTTCAAAGTGCAGTAGCAGGTACCGTTGGTCCATTATGCTGTCTGCAATAGAAGGGAAACAAAGCACATTCTCATTACCACCACTTATTTTATTTATTTATTTATTTATTTATTTATTTATTTATTTATTATACTTTAAGTTCTAGGGTACATGTGCACAGTGGGCAGGTTTGTTACATACGTATACATGTGCCATCATGGTGTGCTGCACTCATTAACTCGTCATTTACATTAGCTATATCTCCTAATTCTACCCCTCCCCACTCTCCCGACCCCATGACAGGCCCCGGTGTGTGATGTTCCCCATCCTATGTTCGAGTGTTCTCATTGTTCAATTCACATCTATGAGTGAGAACATGCGGTGTTTGGTTTTCTGTTCTTGTGATAGTTTGCTAAGAATGATGGTTTCCAGCTTCATCCACGTCCCTACAAAGGACATGAACTCATCCTTTTTTATGGCTGCATAGTATTCCATGGTGTATATGTGCCACATTTTCTTAATCCAGTCTATCATTGATGGACATTTGGGTTGGTTCCAAGTCTTTGCTATTGAGAATAGTGCCACAATAAACATACGTGTGCATGTGTCTTTATAGCAGCATGATTTATAATCATTTGGGTATATACCCAGTAATGGGATGACTGGGTCAAATGGTATTTCTAGTTCTAGATCCTTGAGAAATCGCTACACTGCCTTCCACAATGGTTGAACTAGTTTACAGTCTCATCAACAGTGTAAAAGTGTTCCTATTTCTCCACATACTCTCCAGCACCTGTTGTTTCCTGACTTGTTAATGATTGCCATTCTAACTGGTGTGAGATGGTATCTCATTGTGGTTTTGATTTGCATTTCTCTGATGGCCAATGATGATGAGCATTTTTTCATGTGTCTGTTGGTTGCATAAATGTCTTCTTTTGAGAAGTGTCTGTTCATATCCTTTGCCCACTTTTCGAAGGGTTTCTTTTTTCTCCTAAATTTGTTTGAGTTCTTTGTAGGTTCTGGATATTAGTCTTTTGTCAGATGAGTAGATTGCAAAACTTTTCTCCCATTCTGTAGGTTGCCTGTTCCACTCTAATGGGAGTTTCTTTTGCTGTGCAGAAGCTCTTTAGTTTAATTAGATCCTATCTGTCAATTTTGGCTTTTGTTGCTATTGCTTTTGGTGTTTTAGACATGAAGTCCTTGCCCATGCCTGTGTCCTGAATGTTATTGCCTAGGTTTTCTCCTATGGTTTTTATGGTATTAGGTCTAACATTTAAGACTCTAATCCATCTTGAATTAATTTTTGTATAAGGTGTAAGGAAGGGATCCAGTTTCAGCTTTCTACATATGGCTAGCCAGTTTTCCCAGCACCATTTATTAAATAGGGAATCCTTTCCCCATTTCTTGTTTTTGTCAGGTTTGTCAAAGATCAGATTGTTGTAGATGTGTGGTATTATTTCTGAGGACTCTGTTCTGTCCCATTGGTCTATATCTCTGCTTTGGTAGCAGTACCATGCTGTTTTTGTTACCGTAGCCTTGTAGTATAGTTTGAAGTCAGGTAGCGTGATGCCTCCAGCTTTGTTCTTTTGGTTTAGGATTATCTTGGCAATGTGGGCTCTTTTTTGGTTCCATATGAACTTTAAAGTAGTTTTTTTTTTTTTTTTTTTTTTTTTTTTAATTCTGTGAAGAAAGTAATTGGTAGCTTGATGGGAATGGCATTGAACCTATAAATTATCTTGGGCAGTATGACCATTTTCACAATATTGATTCTTCCTATCCATAAGCATGGAATGTTCTTCCATTTCTTTGTTTCTTCTTTTATTTTGTTGAGCAGTGGTTTCCAGTTCTCCTTGAAGAGGTCCGTCACATCCCTTGTAAGTTGGATTCCTAGGTATTTTATTCTCTTTGAAGCAATTGTGAATGGAAGTTCACTCATAAGTTGGCTCTCTATTTGTCTGTTATTGGTGTATAAGAATGCCTGTGATTTTTGCACATTGATTTTGTATCCTGAGTCTTTGTTGAAGTTGCTCATCAGCCTAAGCAGATTTGGGGCTGAGACGATGGGGTTTTCTAAATATACAATCATGTCATCTGCAAACAGGGACAATTTGACTTCCTCTTTTCCTTATCGAATACCGTTTATTTCTTTCTCCTCTCTGATTGCCCTGGCAGAACTTCCAACACTATGTTGAATAGGAGTGGTGAGAGAGGGCATCCCTGTCTTGTGCCAGTTTTCAAAGGAAATGCTTCCAGTTTTTGCCCATTTAGTATGATATTGGCTATGGGTTTGTCATAAACAATTCATATTATTTTGAGATATGTCCCATCAATATCAAATTTATTGAGTTTTTAGCATGAAGGGCTGTTGAATTTTGTCAATGGCCTTCTCTGAATATATTGAGATAATCATGTGGTTTTTACCTTTGGTTCTGTTTATATGCTGGATTACGTTTATTTATTTGCGTATGTTGAACCAGCCTTGCATCCCAGGGATGAAGCCCACTTGATCATGGTGGATAAGCTTTTTGATGTGCTGCTGGATTTGGTTTGCCAGTGTTTTATGGAGGATTTTTGCATCAATGTTCATCAGGGATATTGGTCTAAAATTCTCTTTTTTTGTTGTGTCTCTGCCAGGCTTTGGTATTAGGATGATGCTGGCCTCATAAAATGAGTTAGGGAGGATTTCCTCTTTTTCTGTTGATTGGAATAGTTTCAGAAGGAATTGTACCACCTTATTCTTGTACCTCTGGTAGAAGTCAGCTGTGAATCTGTCTGGTCCTGGACTTTTTTTGGTTGGTAGGCTATTAATTATTGCCTCAATTTCAGAGCCTGTTATTGGTCTATTCAGGGACTCAACTTCTTCCTGGTTTGTCTTGGGAGAGTGTATGTGTCCAGGAATTCATCCATTTCTTCTAGGTTTTCTAGTTTATTTGCATAGAGGTGTTATAGTATTCTCTGAGGGTAGTTTGTATTTCTGTGGGATCGGTGGTGATATCCCCTTTATCATTTTTTATTGCATCTATTTGATTCTTCTCTCTTTCTTCTTTATTAGTCTTGCTAGTGGTCTATCAATTTTGTTGATCTTTTCAAAACACCATCTCTTGGATTCATTGATTTTTTTGAAGGGTTTTTGTGTCTCTATCTCCTTCAGTTCTGCTCTGATCTTAGTTATTCCTTGCCTTGTGCTAGCTTTTGAATGTGTTTGGTCTTGCTTCTCTGGTTCTTTTAATTGTGATGTTAGGGTGTCAATTTTAGATCTTTCCTGCTTTCTCTTGTGGGCATTTAGAGTCATAAATTCCCCTCTACACACAGCTTTAAATGTGTCCCAGAGATTCTGGTATGTTGTGTCTTTGTTCTCATTGGTTTCAAAGAACATCTTTATTTCTGCCTTCATTTCATTACAGACAAGCAATTGCTGCAAGATTTTGTTATCACCAGGCCTGCCACACAAGAGGTCCTGAAGGAAGCACTAAACATGGAAAGGGACAACTGGTACCAGCCACTGCAAAAACATGCCAAATTGTAAAGACCATTGATGCTAGGAAGAAACTGCATCAACTAACAAGCAAAATAACCAGCTAACATCATAATGACAGGATCAAGTTCACACATAGCAAAATTAACCTTAACTGTAAATGGGCTAAATGCTCTCATTAAAAGACACAGACTGGCAAAGTGGATAAAGAGTCAAGACCCATGTAGTTGAGCAGTTTTGATTGAGTTTCTTAGTCCTGAGTTCTAGTTTCATTGCACTGTGGTCTCAGAGACAGTTTGTTACAATTTCTGTTCTTGTACATTTGCTGAGGAGTGCTTTACTTCCAATTATGTGGTCAATTTTGGAATAAGTGCGATGTGGTGCTGAGAAGAATGTATATTCTGTTAATTTGGGGTGGAGAGTTCTATAGATGTCTATTAGGTCTGCTTGCTGCAGAGATGAATTCAATTCCTGGATATCCTTGTTAACTTTCTGTCTCTTTGATCTATCTAATGTTGACAGTGGAGTGTTGAAGTCTCCCATTATTATTGTATGGGAGTCTAAGTCTCTTTGTAAGTCTGTAAGGACTTGCTTTATGAATCTGGGTGCTCCTGTATTGGGTGCATATATATTTAGGATAGTTAGCTCTTCTTGTTGAATTGATCCTTTTACCATTATGTAATGGCCTTCTTTGTGTCTTTTGATCTTTGATGGTTTAAAGTCTGTTTTATCAGAGACTAGGATTGCAACCCTTGCTTTTTTTTGTTCTCCATTTGCTTGTTATATCTTCCTCCATCCCTTTATTTTGAGCCTATGTATGTCTCTGCGTGTGAGATGGGTCTCCTGAATACAGCAGACTGATGGGTCTTGACTCTTTATCCAATTTGCCAGTCTGTGTCTTTTAATTGGAGCGTTTAGTCCATTTACTTTTAAGGTTAATATTGTTATGTGTGAACTTGATCCTGCCATTATGATATTAACTGATTATTTTGCTTGTTAGTTAAATGGAAGAACATACCATGCTCATGGATAGGAAGAATCAATATGGTGAAAATGGCCATACTGCGCAAGGTTATTTATAGATTCAATGCCATCCCCATCAAGCTACCAACGAGTTTCTTCACAGAATTGGAAAAAACTGCTTTAAAGTTCATATGGAACCAAAAAAGAGCCCGCATCTCCAAGACAATCCTAAGTCAAAAAAACAAAGCTGGAGGCATCACGCTACCTGACTTCAAACTATACTACAAGGCTACAGTAACCAAAACAGCATGGTACTGGTACCAAAACAGAGATATAGACCAATGGAACAGAACCGAGTCCTCAGAAATAAGACCACACATCTACAGCCATCTGATCTTTGACAAACCTGACAAAAACAAGAAATGGGGAAAGGATTCCCTATTGAATAAATGGTGCTGGGAAAATTGGCTAGCCATAAGTAGAAAGCTGAAACTGGATCCTTGCCTTACTCCTTATATGAAAATTAATTCAAGATGGATTAGAGACTTAAATGTTAGACCTAATACCATAAAAATCCTAGAGGAAAACCTAGGTAGTACCATTCAGGACATAGGCATGGGCAAAGACTTCATGTCTAAAACACCAAAAGCAACGGCAGCAAAAGCCAAAATTGACAAATGGGATCTCATTAAACTAAAGAGCTTCTGCACAGCAAAAGAAACTACCATCAGAGTGAACAGGCAACCTACAGAATGGGAGAAAATTTTTGCAATCTACTCATCTGACAAAGGGCTAATATCCAGAACCTACAAAGAACTCAAACAAATTTACAAGAAAAAAACAAACAACCCCATCAAAAAGTGGGCAAAGGATATGAACAGACAGTTCTCAAAAGAAGACATTCATACAGCCAACAGACACATGAAAAAATGCTCATCATCACTGGCCATCAGAGAAATGCAAATCAAAACCACAATGAGATACCATCTCACACCAGTTAGAATGGCGATCATTAAAAAGTCAGGAAACAACAGGTGCTGGAGAGGATGTGGAGAAATAGGAACACTTTTACACTGTTGGTGGGATTGTAAACTACTTCAACCATTATGGAAAACAGTATGGCAATTCCTCAAGGATCTAGAACTAGATGTACCATATGACCCAGTCATCCCATTACTGGGTATATACCCAAATGATTATAAATCATGCTGCTATAAAGAGACATGCACACGTATGTTTATTGCGACACTATTCACAATAGCAAAGACTTGGAATCAACCCAAATGTCCATCAGTGACAGACTGGATGAAGAAAATGTGGCACATATACACCATGGAATACTATGTAGCCATAAAAAAGGATGAGTTTGTGTCCTTTGTAGGGACATGGATGCAGCTGGAAACCATCATTCTTAGCAAACTATCACAAGAACAGAAAACCAAACACCGCATGTTCTCACTCATAGGTGGGAACTGAACAATGAGATCACTTGGACTCGGGAAGGGGAACATCACACACCGGGGCCTATCATGGGGAGGGGGAAGGGGGGAGGGGGGAGGAATTGCATTGGGAGTTATACCTGATGTAAATGACGAGTTGATGGGTGCTGACGAGTTGATGGGTGCAGCACAGCAACATGGCACAAGTATACATATGTAACAAACCTGCACGTTATGCACATGTACCCTAGAAGTTAAAGTATAATAAAAAAAAAATATATATATATATATAAAAGAGTCAAGACCCATCAGTGTGCTGTATTCCGAAGAATCATTTCACGTGCATACACACATGGGCTCAAAATAAAGGGATGAAGGAAGAGCTACCAATACAATGGAAAACAAAAAAAGGCAGGGGTTGCAATCTTAGTCTCTGATAAAACAGACTTTAAATCCACAAAGATCAAAAGAGACAAAAAAGGCCATTACACAATGGTAAAGGGATCAATACAACAATCCTAAATATACATGCACCAAATACAGGAGTACCAAGATTCATAAAGCAAGTCCTTAGAGACCTACAAAGAGACTTAGATTCCCACACAATAATAATGGGAGACTTTAACACCCCACTGTCAACATTAGACAGATCAACGAGACAGAAAGTTAACAAGGATATCCAGGAATTGAACTCAACTCTGCACCATGTGGACCTAATAGACATCTACAGAACTCTCCACCCCAAAGCAACAGAATATACATTCTTCTCAGCACTTCACACTTGCTCCAAAATTGACCACATAGTTGGAAGTTAAGCACTCCTCAGCAAATGTAAAAGAACAGAAATTCTAACAAACTGTCTCTCAGACCACAGTGCAATCAAACTAGAACTCAGGATTAAGAAACTCACTCAAAACTGCTCAACTACATGGAAACTGAACAACCTGCTCCTGAATGACTACTGGGTACACCACCACATCTTTTAGAAGAAGAGGTGAAGGAAATTCCAGGGAAATGTGTGAAAGAGTTTAAATGCAAATATTTCGTATTTCACCTTTGTTCTTATTTAAGTATTAATTTCCTCTTAGTTACAAGAGTCATAGACATTTTTGCGTTGAGCCGTGACTACATTTGTCAATCTGTGGTTAGTAAACACGGACATCTAATCTGGGAGAGTCTATCATTTTGCTTTGCTTAATATGGTTAGTCTTCTGTTTTTAGTCTTTGGTGCACCTGTGGAGGCTAACCTCAATAATACATAATTCTCTTTTCTCTGGAGTTACTTGATGTATTATGGAACACAAGTTGTTGTACACAAAACACATGCTGGTTAGTAACTACATATGCCCTAAATAAAAATAGGAAAATAAATTTGACTTCTATTTAGTAGGAAGACACATTTCTTCTTAAATGTTGTTATTGTTGCACAGAAAAGTATTTTTGATTTTGAAAAGGTTGATAAAATTGAAATCAACAAATTTTGTTGTGATTCTGATGAAGTTGAAAAGACTATAAATCCATAACAAAATTTCAAGTTGCTTTAACTTATTCTTAATTGCAAATGTTCTAAACCCCATTAAAGAAATGGTCTTGCTAGACTCATTTTATCAGGTTTGGAGTATCTTCCTTCTTTATCAAGTGCCTAAAAAGTCCTCCAAATTGCATAAAAAACACCCATAAAATATGACTCATTGCATTTTTGGTGAGTAATGCAATTAACACTGTAATATGGTAGCTACATTTAAAAAATTTTTATTTACATTTATTAACTGCTAGCGTTGGGAACTTTTTTTAACTCTGAGAAACAGATTGAAGATGCCCAGTGCGGATTCAAAAAAACTTAACAATGTGCCCTTTCCTCAAAAGATAATGTGTCTGTTCCAAATGATTCCATTTAAAAACACAACAGAGCATTTATTTGGGTAAAAAACTGGTGCCTAAATTTCAGAACATATTTTCATTCAATGGCAAGAAAATTGTTATTCCAAAAATGAGATGCATATAAGAGGTAGCTTAACTGAAGAATCATGCTAAAGATGTGTCTTTAAAATAGCTGCTGCATATGAGTGATAGCTTTGACATTTGGTCTTCAAGACTACTCTGTTAAATGCTCTACTATATCTGAATAGTGTAGCAATATTTTTTGTGTGATGAAGGCGGTGAAGAATTTCTATGTTTTAGAAAATAATCATTTAATAGCTTTCATTATAAATGTCATTCCTGGCCTCATATATGCTGCGGTTACTTGTTCCTGGTCAGGAATGCACTGATTTATGCAGAATAGACACTCATCTTTTAATTCTAATCTGAAAAGCAATCCTGGTGTGGTCAGCCTGAAGCAATTTTTAGAGGATGTTGCTATGAGTTTTCTTGATTTTGGATGTGGGTACAAAGGTCTGCTTTGGTCATTTTATTTTAAAGGCTGTCTTGTAGGTGCACCAAATCCACTGGTCCTTTAGAGAAAAGGAATGAAAAGATGCAGCTTCTTCATAGGTCAGGGTTGCTGCATTGCAGTTCAGAGAACACAGATTCCATCTTATTCCATGTGTAATGCAGCAAAGTATTATACTCCTTTTTCTTCAAGCTAGAATCGTATTTCCCAAAATTACATATGACTATGCTGAGTTAGAAAAGATAAACTAGGCAGGGTGCAGTGGCTCACATCTGTAATCCCAGCAATTTAGGAGACGGAGGCGGGCGGATCACCTGAGGTCAGGAGTTCGAGACCAGCCTGGCCCACATGGTGAAACCCCATCTCTACGAAAAATACAAAAATTTAGCCGGGCGTTGTGGTGCACGTCTGTAGTCCCAGCTACTCAGGAGGCTGAGACAAAAGAATCGTTTGAACCTGGGAGGTGGAGGTTGCAGTAGGCTGAGATCACGTCATTGCACTCCAGCCTGGGTGACAGAGTGAGACTCTGTCTCAACTATAACAATGACAACAACAAAAAAAGAAAAGATAAACTATTCATTTATTGCCAGATACTTATGGTGGGGGAGTGGAATTATTTTCAAAAGGTGAAAAATGGATTATTTCTTTAAGAAAGCCAGATATACCTGTAGTGATTGAGTTATTAAAATGTAGTCCAAAATGAGATGTGCTGTAAGTGTAATATAAACACTGGATATTGAACCCTTGAACAAAAAAAGAATATAAACATTCCATTTTTATATTGATTACATGCTGAAAAAAAAATTGAATATATTAAACAGACTATACTATTAAAATTTATTTCACCTGTTTCATTTTACTTTTCTCAATGTAGCTTCTCAAACATGTAAAATTACAACGTGGCTAAAATTTGTGGCGTGCATTATATTTATATTAGACCGCATTAGTCTAGAATATTCAGTCTATTCAAATCCTGACATCACTTAATCTCTTCCATTCTTTGTGCCCAGCACAAAATTTCTGTGAGGGTCCAGCTTAGCTTTGCAGGGACACTGGCCATGTTAATTGATGACAAGATGGAAATCCTCCAAGACAGTGTATGGAGCTTGAAGCACCCAGGTATGAAAACCAGATGAGGTTAAAAGGCAGAAATCTTAGCCTTTGCTCGTTGACATATCACTGAGTCACATGTGGGAAATGTGACTTGAATTGAGAGAAGTTTCTCTAGTACAGGAGTTATTGGACTGGAGCCCATGATAGAACTGAAGAGTTTTCATAAACCTCTTGATATTATAAACACAATTAGTGTGCATGTGCTGTTTTCATCAGTGAGCCTGTCCTTTCAATTAGATTTTTCAAAGGTTCAGGAACCATGGCTTTAAAAATATTAAGAATCTTACTTCCAGGAAGATATGGCTCATTCAGACAGGTTATTATCTCATAATTACTGTTATATAGTCATCCATGTCTCTGAATATTAGTATTCTTAATAATGTGAATGTATGCATTAATATGTCATGGAGACCTAAATGGTGCTTGGTCTTCCCAGAGAGAGCATTTGGAGAAAACTATGTCATGGAAGTCAAAGTGCATGGCTATTGGTGAACAAGAATAACTAACAGTAAGGGTGAGACAAGTAGACTATCAATCGCATTACAAGAAAAGGCCACCTCATTGAATTATGTCCCAGGAAACTAAGCTATTGATGATTCAGCAAAAAAACTCTTATAGTTCTCACCCTAAATGAATGTTATAAACCCAGCTCTTTTTGGAAGAAAACTTCATTCATTTCTTTATTTGGGCTGTCATAGTACTTACCTTCTATTACAGAATTTTCCCTGTTTACATACTACCTTTTCAAAATTGACATATCTGTCTCACCCTATACTAAACAGGGGTCTTCAAGAACAAGAAGCCCTTTTTTTACTCTATTGTCACCAATGCCTTGCAAATAGACACTCAATAGAAGTTGAGTAAAATAATAAAATAATGGTTGTTGCTTGATTTCTATACATTCCAAAATAAAAGACAACCTATGAACAAATACAACTTTAAATATTAGAATTTATTTGGAAGGCTAAATAAAAGGCTAGAGCTGTATAGGTTTTAGTCAAACTGACTAGATTTAGCATTTGACCCTGTTCAATGCTCAAAAATTGAACTGATCTGAAGAAAGATTGCACGCAGGACCGCAGCTGCGATACACTTCTCCCAGGCCCAAACAGCGTTGAGTCATTCACCACAGTTAGTTTGTGAGTGAAGGAAACAAACTTTTTTTTTTTTTTTTTTTTTTTGAGATGGAGTCTAGCTCTGTCGCCCAGGCTGGAGTGCAGTGGAGCAATGAAAGCTCACCGCAGCCTCCCGGGTTCATGCCATTCTCCTGCCTCAGCCTCCCGAGTAGCTGGGACTACAGATGCCTGCCACTACACCTGGCTAATTTTTTTGTATTTTTAGTAGAGACAGGGTTTCACCGTGTTAGACAGGATGGTCTCGATCTCCTGACCTCGTGATCCGCCCACCTCAGCCTCCCAAAGTGCTGGGATTACAGACGTGAGCCACTGCGCCCGGCCAGGAAACAAACTTTTAAGTTAGAGAAGTATAAGCAGTCGTAGATCTGGGAGTCATCAGGAAATGTTTGCTACTTTAAAGAACTGACTGAAAGTTAAACAGGTTAATGTGACATTTCAAAGGGATTTTGAAATTCAATAGCTTTCTCTAGCAGTTGATGTTTATTCTCTGGTTGCAAGGCAAATGTTGAATTTCTTCTAAGGAACAAAAATAGATTCTAGAATAACTAGATAGGTTCAACATTCACCATAAATTTTTGTTTTTTTTCCTTCTCCCTGACCTTCCCCACCCCATGAAAAAATATTATATATGTATGTTTACAATGGGAAATGAAAACAACATCTGGCTGGCATTTAAACATGGTTTTCTTCATCATCAAAGGGGTTTGTATGAAAACAATAATTTTACAGTTAGAAGTACACTTTCATCCAAAAGAGAAAAGCAGAATCATAAAGAATATACATAAATTCAGGAAGAGGACATATTCTCTGTTTCTTACCAAAGCAGCACTCTGTAGGAATGTAAGATGTTTGCCATGATTAAGTGAAAGTTGTATGAGTCAAATAATCTCTTTCAAAAGCACATTATCAAATGCTGGTTACTAAGGCTAATGACAAAGATATGTCACGGAGCATACTGTATTACTTACAGACTAGGATATGAATTATACACCTGTGCATACAAAACAATTTCACAAAGCTTTATTAGGATACTGAAAAATTCCCTTTAGGTGAATCAGTTACCAAGTAAAGGTGAAGAACATACTTTAACTTAATATTCAGATGAAAGAAGCCTTTAAAATCATCTATTCTAAACCTGTTATTGATTTGGTTATAAATAACAGAAATCCAATCTGAACTTATTCCATTTTCTAAAAAGGGGGAGAGAGGACAGAGGAATTTTGTGGCTTATAAAATCCAAGAATGGGGCCAGGTGTGGTGGCTCATGCCTGTAGTTACAGCACTTTGGGAGGACAAGGTGGGAGGATCACTTGAGCCCAGGAATTTAAGACCAGCCTGGGCAACATAGAGAAACCCTGTCCCTACAAAAAATTAAAAAAAAAAAAATTAGTCCAGCCTGGTGCCACATACCTGAGAGACTGATTCCAAAATCTGTGCTTTCAAAATAACACTGAAATTAGACTGCTTTTGTAAAATGGACATATGTTCACTACAAACATTTTAAAACAGAAAAACATTTTCAAAGAATGATTAAACATACCAAATCCCTCCACCTAGAATTAAACATCATTAATAAAGAATATCTTTCATGTATCACTAATGCCAGAAAAGTAAATAAAACAGCAAAAAAATTATTTTTAATTATACTTTAAGTTTTTGGATACATGTGCAGAACGTGCAGGTTACATAGGTATACATGTGCCATGATGGTTTGCTGCACCCATCAACCAGTCATCTACATTAGGTATTTCTCCTAATGCTATCCCTCCCCTAACCCCTCAACCTCCTACAGGCCCTGATGTGTGATGTTTTCCCCCCTGTGTCCACATATTCTCATTGTTCAACTCCCACTTATGAGTGAAAATATGTGGTGTTTGTTTTTCTGTTTCTGTATTAGTTTGCTGAGAATGATGGTTTCCAGCTTCATCCATGTTCCTGCAAAAGACATGAACCCATCCTTTTTTATGGCTGCATAGCATTCCATGGTGTGTATATGCCACATTTTCTTTATCCAGTCTATCACTGATGGGCATTTGGGTTGGTTCTAAGTCTTTGCTATTGTGAATAGTGCTGCAATAAACATACATGTACATGTGCCTTTATAGTAGAATGATTTATAATCCTTTCGGTATATACCTAGTGATAGTATTGCTGAGTCAAATGGCATTTCCGGTTCTAGATCCTTGAGGAATTGCAACACTGTCTTCCACAATGGTTGAACTAACTTACACTCCCACCAACAGTGTAAAAGTGTTATTTCTCCACATCCTCCCCTGGATCTGTTGTTTCCTGACTTTTTGATGATCGCCATTCCATCTGGCATGAGATCGTATCTCATTGTGGTCTTGATTTGCATTTCTCTAATGACCAGTGATGATGAGGTTTTTTTTCGTAGGTTTGTTGGCCACATAAACATCTTCTTTTGAGAAGTGTCTTGTTCATATCCTTTGCCCACTTTTTGATGGGGTTGTTTTTCTTTCTTGTAAATTTAAGTTCCTTGTAGATTCTGGGTATTAGCCCTTTGTCAGATGGATAGATTGCAAAAATTTTCTCCCATTCTGTAGGTTGCCTATTCACGTGATAGTCTCTTTTAGAACACCAAAAATTTTTATAGAGAGGGCACATCGGAATATGTAGCTTATTTTTGAATAGAAGCATAACTTTTAATTTGAATTTAACTGACATCAGAGAGTAATGGATTGCTGAATCTAGATTTTTAGTACAAAAATGACTTGTCACAAAAATTATAAAATGCACAAAGATGTTGGAATCATTTTTAAACATTAAAATGACAGAATTGAATCCTTGCTTCCTAAAAATAAATTAGTGTATGTATACTACTCTATCTCCTGACCCTTCAGTGAGTTGTTAGTTTTGTATTTTCAAGCCTTATGTTTGTATTTTGTTTTGTAACCGTAATTCTTGTGATTGTTTACTCTTATTTCCATATTTACAGGGATTCTGAGCTTATCACAGTTCCTTTTATCAGACAACTTCTCCCTTACTGACTTTTTGTTTTTCACATCTTGATTTGTTGGATTTCATCATCAAATAGTTCCCCTCTCCCCGCCCAGCTTTCTCCTCGTCATGGCTAATGTGACTTAAATTCCTTGAGAATGCCTCTTGCCTTTCCACTCACAGGGTTTTTTTGTTTGTTTTTTGTTTTTTCTTCAACTTTGATTTCCAGCAGGTTTTACTATGCTGTTCCTCGAAAGTTTGAGAGCTTCTTGGATCTGTAATTTGATGTCTTTCATCAGTTTTAGGAAATTTTGTCACTTTCTTTCCAAATATGGCTTCTGCTACATTGTTGCTGTTGATTTTGGTCATCTCTCTTTTTGGAAGGCCAATTACACCTGACTTAGACTTCTCATGGTAACTCTTATGTCTTTTGTACATTTTTTTTTCCTTTTTCTTCATGTCTCATTATGCTTTATTCTAGATATTTCCTTCCAAAATATCTTTTAGTTGATGATTTTTAGTTGTGTCTAATCTGCTCTTAAATCAATCCATGGAGTTCTTAAAGTTGAGTACTACTCAGTTCTAGAATTTTTATTTTTTATAGTTTTCAGCTTTTTAATTTCCCTGAACATATTTACAGCATTGTGTTACAGCATGGGTATCTTTTTTATTACATGTATTCTTCACCTTTTAAAAATCACATCACATTTCTTCGTGACTGGTCATTTTTTTTTTATTTAGTGATAGACATTAAATATGAACAATTACAGAAATTATTTTAGAACTAGAACTTTTCCCCAAAAGAAGATTTTAAATAGCTTTTGAAGGCACTTAGGGACTCTAGCATCTAGGATCAATTTAATCCAACTTCAAGGGCTAAGACGATTTAAAACTGAGCTCCAATTCCTTCAAGGTCCAGTTTGGTTGCAAGTTTACATGTACTTCCCAAAAGACTATCAAAAGTTCCTCTTAGTTTCTCAGCTGCCTCTTCTGAAACTCACAACTGGCAGCTACAAATGCTGATCTAACCTCTAGGTTTTTTCCTGCTCCAAGATCTTTTTCATTCCTTATTAGTTCTCTGATGCTTTCACCTAGACTTCTTATAAAGAATATTTTGTCCAGGGTTTCTAGTTGTTGTGAGATGGTTAACCTGAATTACCTTGTCATTACCAAAGTTGAAGTCCTGGTTTGTAATTTGATGTCAATTTTAACACCTTGATTCTTGCTGGTTTAATACCTACACTATAATAAAAAGTTTCTTTTATTTAAATCTAGGAAGACTCCAAACTCTGTTTCTTCCATTATTATCTTGATATCTCTCATCTACTCTTTGGATGATCATGGAGGGATTTCACAGTGTTACCCTCACTACATGCCCATTCCTAGGACTAACTACCTTGTAAACAATTCACATAAGTCATGGTCTGGCTATGGAATAGAGAGATGATTCCATGAAAGAATCGGTGTTAGAGAGACAAACTGATTTTGGAGGATGCAATGGAATAAAACATTTTTATGGAAGGATAAACACTATCAAATCTTGTAGAGATCAGGTAGCTAAAGATGGTGATGAGGGTGTTGGGCCTGGTAATTAAAAGCCAACATTAACTATTAAGAGAACATTTCTACAAAGAATACCCTAGAATGAATTTAAAAATAGATGAAGAGTTGGAGGCAGTGAAGATTCTTTAAGAAATCAAGTTATGAAAGAAAACAGAAAATAGGTGGTATTTTGGTAAGAAAAACAGTCAATGGTTTGCTTTTAGCATGGGGCCCTTTCGAAAATCTTTGCAGACTGAGGGAAAGACATTAGCAAAGAAAGGCTTAAAGACTGTAGGCACAAGTAAAATTGACTGAACCAAGTCTTGGTGAAGACAGAAAAAAAAAAAAAAAAAAGGAAGCAAAGATAGCTTTCTGCTGAAATACAGGAGTACAAAGTAGGGATAAAGGAAGAGATTTATAAATGCCCAGATGAAGGTTAAGGGGGTGGGAATTAGAGGAATCCAGTTCGATAATATCTATTTCTGTGGTCTGTAAAAGGAAAGATCAGCTTTAAGTACAGGCATGTATTGCTTAATGATGGGAAATAAATTGAGACATATGTCATTAGACAGTATCATTGTGTGAACAGTATACTTACATAAACCTAGATAATATAGTCTTCTATACACCTAGGCTAAATGGTATATAGCCTATACAAACCTGTACAGCATGTTCCTGTACTGATAATGTAGGCAACTGTAACACAATCGTATTTGTGTATCTAAACATATTAAAGATATAGTAAAAATACTAAAAATACTGTATAAAAGATAAAAAAAGGTGCACTTATTATGAATAGAGCTTTTATGACTGGAAGTTGCTCTGAGTCAGTGAGTTGTGAATGTTAAGGCCTAGGACATTACTACACACTACTGTAGACTTTATAAACACTGTATACTTAGGTTACACTAAATATATTAAAAAAATATTTTTCTGGTTTGGTGTGGTGACTTGCACCTATAGTCCTAGCACTTGGGAGGCTAAGGTGGGAGGATTGCTTGATTGTTGATAAGGGTATTGGGCCTGGTAACTGCTTTACATGCATGTTTCAGTCCATTTTTATTTCTACACAAATTTTATTTATATAAAACTCAGGAGTTCAAGACTACAACAACCTATGATCCCACCACTGCACTCCAGCATGGGCATCACAGCTAGACTCTGTCTCTTAAAAAAAATTAAAATTAAAACCTAAAAATTTTATTTCCTCAATAATAAACTACATTAGCTTAAAGTAAGTTTTTTACTTTATAAACTTTACTTTTTTACTCTTTTGTAATAACACTGAGCTTAACACTCAAACATGCTGTACAAAAACATTTTCTTTATATCCTTATTCTATAATTTTTGTATTAATTTTTTAAATTTACTTTTAAAACTTTTTAGTTAAAAACTAAGCCACAGACACACACATTAGCCTAGACATACACAGGGTCAGGATGATCAATTTTACTATCTTCTACCTCTGCATCTTGTCCCACTGGAAGGTGTTGAGGGGTAATAATGTACATAGAACTGTTATCTCCTATGGTAACAATGCCTTCTTCTGCAATACCTCCTGAAGGACCTGCCTGAGGTTAACAGTAACCTAAAAAAAAAAAAATATGTAAAGGAGTACACTCTAAAATATGATAAAATATAGTAAATACATAAAAAAGAAACATAGTCATTTATCACCAAGTATTATGTATTGTACTGACTGGCAATGCAGGTTAACAGCAGCATCATCATAAATATGTGACTATTACATTGCCCTGTGATATTATAATGGTTAAGATGTCACAAGGTGATAGGAATTTTTCAGCTCCATTATAATTTCATGGGGCCACCATTGTATACGTAGTCCATCGTTGACTAAAATGTTAAGTGGTGCATGAGTGTAGTCCACCTACCTTTCAGTTATTTTCCCTTTAAGACCTTCAACACACACTTTTATTGGTCCTTTTTATTGGCCTCTTCTCACTGGCTTTAGAGTACAGAACTAGAAAACTTTTTCATAGTCCTGCAACAATCTTCCATCTAATATCTCACAAATCACTAATTTCCTTTTCCCCCTCAATATGTATTTTGGAGAATCTTACTATAAAGACTCTGTAGGTTGGCCACTTACTGATATGAAGATGTAGGAGGACAAATACTTTCTCTTACCTAAATGAATGCCAAATAACTTCAGCAGTTGGTTCCTTCTATCCCATTTTTTTCTTATAAATGGAAACTCCACAAGAGTAATGACTGTGTTTTATATACCCTTTCAAGGTGTAGCGAATACTGGGAGTGTTTAATAAATAATAAATAGGAGTGAAATTCCCAAATAATAAAACAGACTATAACCCTATCAATTGCTGCTAGTGATGCAGAGGCTGCACTTAAAACTACCAAGGAAAAAAGAAGACATTCTTAACCATAATGTTCAGAAATGTAAGTTACATTTTGGTAAATCTTTTTCAGCAAAAGAATAGCACTATGTACTCACTGAGTATTTACTATATGCCCAGAATTGTGCTAACTGCTTTACATGCATGTCTCAGTCCATTTTTATTTCTACAAAGAATACCTAAGGCTGAGTAATTTACAAAGAAAAGAGATTTATTTTGCTCATGGTTTTCTAGGTCATACGAGAAGCATGGCACCATCAGCTCCTGGTGAGGGCTTCAGGGTGGATCCTCTTATGGCCAAAGGCAAAGGGGAGCTGGTGTGTAATCACAAGGCAAGAGAGGAAGCGAGAGAGAAGAGGGAGGAACCAGGTTCTTTTTAACAACCAGCTCTCTGGGAACTGATATAGCGAAAACAGTTGTTACTATGAGGACGGCATTAAGCCATTCATGAAGGACTCTTTCCCATGACCCGGACATCTTTTATTAGGTCCCATATCTAACACTGGAGGTTAAATTTCAACATGAGATTTGGAGGGGTCAAATAAACTATCTCCAAAATACAGCAGTGCATTATCTCATTTCATTCTTACAAGTTTCAGTTGATAAAAATTTATCTTCTATTTGATTCACAGAAACATGAGAAAGTACCAATAATATCCACATCTTAAAATGAAACAAATGAGCATTCAAGAGATTAAATAGGATGTCCAAGTTCATACATTCAGCTATTACATGCAGACCCGAATTCAAACCCTGTGTTTTCTGAGTCCCCAGTCAATAGTGTTATTCACAATACTACACACTCTTCTCCTCAACTTAGCACCTATAAGACTTGAATAATAATAGTTTTCCTTGTGAAATTATGAGGAATCATATCATTTGATGGCTTAATAATACAAATCTTCACCTGTGCAAGGCAGACAAGTATTATTGGTCAAAGCATAAAGATGGGGTTTAATGAACAGAAATAATTATTCAAGAATCAGAAATGGAGCATGTCCTCTTGCTTGATTTCAGCTTTGTAGTCTAACATTTGAGCAATGATATATTTGATAGGACAACTGCCAATGGTAGAAAACTTGTTCAGTATTTAAGGTAACATTACCAAAGAGACAATCTCCTGCTGTGAATATTGAAATATTAAATTTTCCTTACTTTGTTGCCTAATAATTTGGGCAGATTATAAGAGAAGGAAGTGAGGTGGTCAAAAAGTCAGTGAAAAGCTTTATAAACTATGACCATTGTATGTTGTGCAATTCTGCATTTTAAATGTTTTTTAAAATTTATGCTGTAACTAGACTTTAAAAAAATAATTTATATGTAAACTTTCTCTTAGCATTCCTGCAGATCATCCTGTGTTACCAAACATTAGCTGGAGATAGTAGCTATAAACAGATAAAATTTGAGAAAATAATATAAAAACAGTTGTGTTTATTATACAACCCAGCATCTTTAGAATAGTGTTGATTTTTACAAACCATGCTTCAATCTACATCAAACATATGACATTGTGGTTATGAGAAAAATATATCATTGATCAGAGTTTCAAATTTATATTTATCAAGCACCTCACAAAATTCTCTTTATGTTTAAATGCTTATCCCTCTCTATTATAGAATGCTGCTACACAAAAATATTAATTAGAATACTGAAGCAGTTATGAAAACTAAATAGAAAAATAATTGCAATACAATAAATTTTACAAAATTTTAACCAGAAGCAATTTTTAATTTAGTTTTTAATCTATTAAAAAGATTCTAACATGTAAGGCTTAGTTTGTCATGGTATGTGCCAAAATTCCCTAATACTTCTTTTTCCAGAGATAAATTGAAACATAATTAATGTCACCTCAAATTTACATAACAATGTGAACAGAGAAGGAGAAGGGATGGTATATAAAATGAGGGAGAGTGGTTAGAAAGGTATTTTTTATTTTTTCCTAAATAGTTAGCTTCTAATATATGCTTGAGTATATACATGTATTTTTCTCTTTTTTAGCTCTTAAGTCCCATTAAGAACTGTCCCATACTTTTTGAATGAGAGATTTCAAATGAAAGTAAAATTATTTTTTAAAAGTCTGCAGTACAGACTCATTATCTCTACTTCTTAAAAACAAAAATTAGAAACAAACATTTTAAAAACCTCTGGTACGTAATACTCTGCAAAGACTAAAGAAAATATGATTTTCAAATATTTGCAAGTGAATTTTAAGAAATATTAGTTCATTTCAAAAATCTAATTAGGCATACTGTATTCTTATAAACTACTGCTTGTAGCACAACAAATAGTTTACTACAAATGAATTTAAGCACCAATAATATATCATATACTACATGAAATAGAAAAGACATATAGATATAATTAGTGTCTTTCAAGAACACCTCTACAAACTTCAAAGAACATAGTAATTAATAAACAATTTCAAAAATAAAATAAAAATAGGGATATTATCTAAAAATTGTAGTTATTAAATTTTATTTCTTAAGAACTAAAAACTGTTAAGAACTGATGTACTACACAATGACATTGATACTATGTTAAAATGATTCATAGAAGGCAGTCAAGACAGAGATTCAGAACTATTTTATTAGAAAAGTAATGCGTATTCATAGCAACGTTAGCTTTTATTTCTGTGTACTCTATGAACTTCCTAAAACCATTCTCCAAAGCTAACCATTTAAAACTCATTCATGTATTTTATTATGCATCCTACAACAAAGACTAAGAAGCAGGCAAGAATTACTATAAAACACAGTCTAATTACAGAAAAGTTAATTTATTTTTACAAGAAAACATTTCGAAACCAATTTTGTGTTTGTTGAAGGATTTTTTCATGCACATTATTCAAGATTTTTTTCTGTCAGAGTATTAGTTTCCTAGGATTGCTATAACAAATTACCACAAACTGGGTACCTTAAAAGAGCAGAAATATATTCTCTCACTGTTCTGGATGCTAGAAGTGCAAAACCATGTTAGTAGGGTTGGCAACTACTGGAACTTTGAGGGAGAATCTATTCCACGCCTTTTTCCTATCTTCTGAGGGTTCCCACAATGTATCACTCCAATCTCTGCCTCCAGCATCATGTGGCATTCTCCCCTGTGTCTCTATCTTTTCTTTCATTCTTTTTTTGTTTTTGTTTTTGTTTTTTTTTTGAGACAGAGTCTCGTTCCGTTGCTCAGAGTGGAGTGCAGTGGTGTGACCTTGCAACCTCCACCTCCTGGGTTCCAGTGATTCTTGTGCCTCAGACTCCTGGGTAGCTGAGATTATAGGCACACACCACCACGCCTGGCTAATTATATTTTTAGTAGAGATGGGTTTTCGCCATGTTGGCCTGGCTGCTCTTGAACTCCTGAGCCTCAAGCGATTTGCCTGGCTTGGCCTCCCAAAGTGCTGGGATTACAGGCATGAGACACCATGCCCGACCTATCTTCTCTTATAAGGGACATAAGTCATGTTGGATTAAGGGCTTGCCCTGCTCCAATATGACCTCATCTTAGCTACTTGCAACCACAATCACAGTATTTTCAAATAAGGTCACATTCTGAGGCTCCAGGAAGTAGATGAATTTTGGGGATGACACTGTTCAACCCAGTACCTTCAGTTTCTATTTAACATAAAAAATAATTCCCATACTATACTGGATGAAAAAAATGACTTAAGAAATAGGTGAAAGATTGTTGAACATACAAATATGATCTTTTATTTTCCAATCACATACAGAGATAAGAATTTTTGGGGAATATGTCTCATTCACAAACACGTATTATATGCAAAGAGAAATTTATTGTTCAAGTAGGATTCAGGGAATTAACCTAGGTGCATTCTCTTGTTTCTCTTTCAACCATATTGTTCTCCAGACTTTTTTTCGAATTCTGATTTCCCTGTAGGATTGTTCAGATTTAAATAAAGCCTGTAAAGCAGAAGTAGTAAACAAGCCTGGGTACTAAAGTTAAATATTACAGAGGTAGATAAAATAAGTCTGAGGAAAATTCATGTATTTAATTCTTATCTATTTTGCCCGTGCAGTTATGCTGATATTTCATTCACTTGGATTCACCAACCAAAAATTTGTAACTATAGTGGAGAATCTTTTTTCTGTATTTGAAAAAAGTGCACTGAGCAAATTAATAGTATAAATATTATTTCAAGGATAACTATTTAAGAGAATATTTATTTCTATGTACGGTTAATCAACATGCCCCCTTCCATACCCCATGTGCCCTTTGACTAATTATCTCCAACTCATCTTTCAGGTCACAATTCAAGTATCATGTTCTCATACCTCATTTCTGACAATGGATGAAATCCTTACTAGATGCTCTTACAGTACCATATACGACCTGTTTGTAGTATTTACCACTGTGTCCATTTTATATTGATTTTTGTGGTTATAACTAACATAATTTTCCTCTACTAAACTCTATAGGACATGTATTGTGGGCCATGTATATTGTACTTACCTTTGCTTTTCTAATGACAAGTGCAATACTTGCTGAATTACTGAATAAATCAGAAGTACATATTACTATAAAAAGTTGACATGTGAATTATGAATCAATCTCATCAATTTGTTAAAGAATCTTCTACCAAGTACTCTTTTCTTAAATAAACTTATACCCTTATTACAGTTATAATATCTTTGTAACAACATTAAGGGAACATTGATTTTATTATATTAAATAGATAGTTTTCTATTTCAAATAGACTGGCTGAATTATTTTGATTAGCTCAATTAAAAAATACAAGATTGTAATAAGAGACTTTATTACTTACAAAAGGCATTGTGAGCTATTATTAAAATAAATACAATTGACATGAAATATAAGTTTTGTGAAACAACTCTTTGTAAGGATTTTACATGTTTACCTTGAGATATACAAACAAAATGGCCCATATCATACGGAAAAATCCCTTTAAAATAATAGACTATAATTTGAAAGATGAAATTTTATCAATATAACACATATTTAAACTAATATTTTAAAATTTAAAATTTGTAAAAAGCGTACATTTGAGAAAGCTATAGTAATTATTCACAAGTAAGGACATTAAAATTCATTCCATAATCATCATTATTTGAGCCAGAGAAAGACTGATGCAAATTGGAATATCTAAATTCAAAATTTAGGACATGCAGATATGATTATAATATCTTTCTCTTTGGCAGCTTGAGTTTACATATTTAAATAAACCCAACTATTATTTTTTAAAAATGTTCCTGGCCAGAGGAAGGATTGCATTTCAAGAATCCAATATGATGCAAAGATTAACACATATTTCCAGTCTTGAGGTGCTGCTGCTCCCTGAGTGTAACTTTCTCTGTCATGTATTTCCTACAGTTTCTTTTTGAGGGAAAAAAAAATGCTAAATGCTATCAATTTTCAGACTGTCCCACACTTAAACCTGTATCAAGACATTCAGGAACACAACATGAGTAAAGATTAGAGAAATTGTGAGAAAAAATTTGAAGAATAAGATGATTGTAACTTATAATTTGACAGCTGCTCTAAGCTTGGCTGAGCGCCCTCTGGGGTTATCTTGTACATCCTGATCTTGTGGACTAAGTACCTTCTTGTGTATCAATTCCCACATTAAAGGAGCTCTTCTCATAGAGACTTCTTCTGTGTTTTCGTGACCAGAACCCAACTGCGATGTTTTCATCACTTGCTGTCTAACACTTAGGTTAAATCTTTCTGTCATGCTTATTCCAAGCAAAAATCTTTTGATGATGCGATCCTCTAGTGAATGGAAGGAGAGGGCAACAAGACGGCCACCAGGTCTCAGAAACTTCTGAGCTGTCTTCAGTCCTGTGTAGAGTTCATTGAGCTCATTGTTCACAAATATGCGAAGAGCCTGGAAAGTCTTGGTGGCAATATGGGTAGATCGCTGTAGTAAGTCTTTCCGTGCATAAATAGCAGAGGGAGGAAATGCACCTAGGAACACATTTTGTAAAGACAGGAAAAGAAGACCAGTAATATTAATATTTTTCACTGTAAATCTAATGAATTGTGTAGTTGTGTGCATATTTAGTGAACTAAGTTTTCTTAGAAAATTGTGGTGGCATTTCATTCATACTTTCCCATATTATTCCCAAGCATTCTTCCAAGGTTTAAAACTATGTGGCAAAAAAAAAACCTTTCATAACTCATAAGGATAATTGCAATTTAATAAGGAGCACAGAAAGAGAAATGGTGGACACATATTTAAAGAAATGATAACAAAATCCTTCTCAAATTTGGTGAAAAACATTAACTCAAAGATGGCTCAATGAACCACAAATATAATAAACAAAAAAAGGCTGCACATAGGCACATCATAAAACTACTATAGCCAAAGATAAAAACAAAAAAAAAATCATGCCAACAGAAAAGAAAATTCATTACATAAAGAGGAAAAAAAATATTATTAACAGCTAAATTTTTATGAGCACACTGGAGGCCAGAGGATAGTGGAATAACATAAACAGTGTTGAGAAGAAAACTGTTTACCATGAAGGCTAAGTCTACTAAGATATTTATTCAAAAATAAAGGTTCGAAGACATTTTAAAAGAAATAAAAAGTGAGACAATCCACTGTGAACAGGTCTGCATTCAAAAAATTGAAAGGAAATACATTAAGCTGAAATAAAATGAGGGCAGGTGATCATTTGGATACACAGATGAGAATGAAGTGATAAGGCCATATGTGTAAAACATTTTTGAAATAAATTAAAGACTTATATAAATGGAAAACTACTGAATGTTCAAAGATCGGAACACTTAACTACTGTATGTTCAAAGATTGGAAGATGGCAATACTACCCAAACTGATCTAAGATTCAACGTAATCCCTATCAGAATTCCAGCTGACTTCTTTGTACAAATTAACAAGCTGATTTTAAAATTCATATGAAATTACAAGGCATCCAGAACAGCCCAAATAATCTTGGAAAAAAAAGAATAAAGTAGCAGGACTTACATTTATGAATTTGAAAGCTTACTACAAAGCAATGATAAGACAGTGTGGTACTGGCAAAGCAGTAGATATAGAGAAAAACAGAACGTAATTGAGAGTCAAGAAATAAACCCATACCTATACAGTCAACTAATGTTTGACAAGAGTGCCAAGACCATTCAATTGGGAAAAGTCTTTTGAACAAACAATGCTGAGAAAATTGGATAGCCACATGTAAAAGAATGTAATTAGACTCTTACATCACATACAAAAACAAACTCAAAATGGATCAAAGACCTAACTGTAAAAGTACAAAGTATAAAAATCTTAGAATAAAACATAAGGCTAAATCTTCACGACTTTGAATGTTGCAAAAGATTCTTACATATGACACCAAAATTGTGAACAACAAAAGAAAAATATAGATAAATTGGACTTCATCAAAATTAAAAACTTTTCTCATTCAAATGACACCATCAAGAAATGAAAGACAAGTCAGAGAATGGGAAAATATTTGCAAATCATAAGTCTAATAAGGGACATATATCTAGAATATATAAAAGAAGTAAACTGCAGAATACATGTATATTATTTATATCATATTTTAAAACATGCATATCAAAATAGATATGTTCCATCTACTTCAATAATTGAGATAAGCAAAAATTACTAATTTCTAAATAAACCCATAAATATAATTTTCCTTAAGCTTATAACCACTGGCACACAAACAAGATATTAAAGTATAATGTTCAATAGATTTATACACAAATTTTTCCTTGATTTTGAACCATATTCCTGAAGAGTATTATCCCGTAGAGAAGCAATGTTTCTAGTACAAATTTGTTCTTAATGAACATCTCAGAAGATAACTTCAATCTTGGCATTTTAATCTCCTTAGCATGTTTCTTAAAGAAAAGTTAATTATACAAGGCGGGCACCTTAGTTCACATTTCAGTAATCTGAACACCTAGTAGTAAAGTTCAGACATAGCAGATTAATCTTCTATGGGAACTAAATCAGAGAAGGAGAGAAATCTTGCATGTATCAGAGAACTGAGAACCTGGTGGTTTAAAGTAAACCAAATTGGTGTGATGGTTCTCTCTTTCCTCTACAAGAATTACTTTGCCAAAAGTGTAGAGAATGTTAGACACTAGGGGATTTATCTTCCAACAACGAGGTCTCTCAGGAACACGAAGTCAACATCAAAACTGAAGAGGAAGGTCAGCTTCTTACCACTTGCTATTCAATTCCTCCATTTTCCTGATAGAGTATGGGTCACTGGGAAATGTGTTTCAGAGTATTCTAAGAATCTGAACAAACATGCAACTATTTACATTTTGAAGCCTGGACTCAGAGGAAGTGTCAGAAAGTTTGCATTCCTTTTTTTATTTATTTACTGTTATTTTTATTATACTTTAAGTTCTAGGGTACATGTGCACAATGTGCAGGTTTGTTACATATGTATATATGTGCCACGTTGGTGTACTGCACCCATTAACTCATCATTTACATTAGGTATATCTCCTAATACTATCCCTCTGCCATCTCCGCACCCCACGACAGACCCTGGTGTGTGATGTTCCCCTTTCTGTGTCCAAGTGTTCTCATTGTTCAATTCCCACCTACGAGTGAGAACATGCGGTGTTTGGTTTTCTGTTCTTGCGATAGTTTGCTGAGAATGACGGTTGCCAGCAGCATCCATGTCCCTACAAAAGACAAGAACTCATCCTTTTTTATGGCTGTATAGTATTCCGTGGTGTATACGTGCCACATTTTCTTAATCCAGTCTGTCATTGATGGACATTTGCGTTGGTTCCAAGTCTTTGCTATTGGGATTAGTGTCACAATAAACATACCTGTGCATGTGTCTTTATAGCAGCATGATTTATAATCCTTCAGGTATATACCCAGTAATGGGATGGCTGGGTCAAATAGTATTTCTAGTTCTAGATCCTTGAGGAATTGCCACACTGTCTTCCACAATGGCTGAACTAGTTTACAGTCCCACCAACAGTGTAAAAGTGTTCCTATTCCTCCACATCCTCTCCAGCACCTGTTGTTTCCGACTTTTTAATGATCGCCATTCTAACTGGTGTGAGATGCTATCTCATTGTGGTTTTGATTTGCATTTCTCTGATGGCCAGTGATGATGAGCATTTTTTCATGTGTCTGTTGGCTGCATAAATGTCTTCTTTTGAGAAGTGTCTGTTCATATCCTTCACCCACTTTTTGATGGGGTTGTCTTTTTGTTGTAAATTTGTTTGAGTTCTTTGTAGGTTCTGGATATTAGCCCTCTGTCAGATAAGCAGATTGCAAAACTTTTCTCCCATTCTGTAGGTTGCCTATTCACTCTGATAGTAGTTTCTTTTGCTGCGCAGAACCTCTTCAGTTTAATTAGATCCCATTTGTTAATTGTGTTTTTGTTGCCATTGCTTTTGGTGTTTTAGACATGAAGTCCTTGCTCATGCCTATGTCCTGAATGGTATTGCCTAGGTTTTCCTCTCGGGCTTTTATGGTTTTAGGTCTAACATTTTAGTCTCTAATCCATCTTGAATTAATTTTTGTATAAGGTGTAAGGAAGGGATCCAGTTTCAGCTTTCTACATATGGCTAGCCAGTTTTCCCAGCACCATTTATTAAATAGGGAATCCTTTCCCCATTTCTTGTTTTTGTCAGGTTTGTCAAAGATCAGATCGTTGTAGATGTGTGGTATTATTTCTGGGGACTCTGTTCTGTTCCATTGGTCTATATCTCCGTCTTGGTACCAGCTGCATTCTTGAAGACCTTGCATGATTCAAATTTTACATAATTCTAAACTACTTTTCTCAAAGAAGAAATGTAATATAAAATACATTTTAATGTACATATATTTTCATGTAAAATAGGAAGTAAACATTCATGGAGCACATAAATCAATAAGTACTGTAGGATATTTTTGCTATATATATACTTTTTTAATTTCTTAGCATTATCTCTAACATTTTGCAGAAATTAAAAGCATGGTTCAACATAACTGCTTAACTTTCTTGACATTTTAATGCAGAATTTCTTAATTCATAAAATAACAGAAAGGCAGAAAGCTCAATAAATGTTTGCATACTATTGTCAGTAAATATGTTTTTTAAAATTAATGAAAATGGAATGTTTCATAACAAAACCAAAAAAACAACAAAAAATGTCTGAAATCACCACGTAGTTCTAATATAAACAACAGCATTGGTTAATTTGACATTAAAGTTTGTTAGACATTTTGGCTTACTAGCTAAAATAGCACCTTCTTGTGGCAGAAGGATGGACATAATTTATAATTCATTTAGTTAGCTAGCTGTGAAACTATGACATTCCTAATTCCTTTCATTTGATGAAATCTATTTTCAAAGCATTCACCCAAAGTGAGATTTTATTAGTATTTTATATTACACAATTTCAAGTTTATATAAATCATGTTCACATTAAGTATATCCCCTAGTATATATGAATCTGCAGCTGACAAAACCACTGCAATCAGACAAGCTTTTCTTTATAAGATCTAATTTGGCCTTGCCAATGTCATAAAGTCATGCAGAATGGACATAGCAACTCTCAGCTATATTTGGGAATAGATGGTCTTCAGGATAATAGGGGAACCTTAATTTATGAAGCTTTCCTTCTGGGGCCTTCTTACTCTTATTTGGGGAATTCTGACCTGGATTATGTCTGATGGATTTCCTGGAAGATATTTCTAGATGTGGTCTTGTCAACCTCGCTAAATCTCATCTTTAGGGACCAAGAGATGACAAGAGGTCTGCAATGAGCAATGTGTTTTGTGGAGCTTTTTCGGTACTTCTCTGGGGAGATCAAAGGCACATATCTTCCCTTATTTTAGATAGGTTAAATTTCCAGGGCCATCTTTCCTTTATACTGGTACCTCATGTCTCTAATTTTTAGGAAGAAAGGTTGTCAAAGCAGATCGTGTAAAATGAAATTAAAAAGAAACAAAAGAATATAAACAGCATATGATGCCGGGCACGATGGCTCATGCTTGTAATCCCTTTAGGAGGGAGGGATTTGGGAGCACTTTGGGAGGCTAACGCAGGCAGATGGCTTGAGACCAGGAGTTCAAGACCAATCTTGGGCAACATGGTGAAACCCTGTCTCTCAAAAACAAAAACAAAAACAAAAAAACCAAAAAAACAAAATAAACAATAAAAACACCTACAATTTAGCCAGGCATGGTAGTGCATGCCTGTAGTCCCAGCTACTCCAGAGGCTGAGGCGGGAGGATCATCTGAGTCTGGCGAGGTTGAGACTGCAGTGAGCCATGATTGCACCACTGCATTCCAGCCTGGGCAACAAAGTGAGACCCTGTTTCAAAATACATAAAAATAAAATGGCATGTGATAATGGAAATTACAATAGTAAGAACAAAACATCAACTGGCAATGGGACACATGGATAAGAAAAAACAATCCAACCATAAAGGATTAGCAAGGTTCTATGAATTATTAAGCTTAAAGACAATAAAAGTCCTGTGCCTCTGAAGAAGCAAAAATGGTTTTCTTGTGAAAGTCACTGTTCAGAGAGCAAGGAACAGCGTTATCTTAGGAATGCAGAAGCTAGGTAAGAACAGCTGGCTCCTGATTTAATCAAGAAAACAAGATTAAAAAAAAACTAACAGATTCAATGCCTACTCTTATGCTGGACTCTGAATGAGGCCACAGGGAGAAAAATATTAGTAAGACAGAAAAATGGTCCCTGCCTTCGAGGAGCTCACTGTTTTGCAATTCTTCACTTCCTTCTCATCTCTCATATACTGCTATCAGAAATAGAAACTTGTTGTTCTGCTTTTTCGTCTGCTGAGTTTCACCACAGAGTCTAGTATGGCTAATTCATCTGATTAAGGAATAGAGTAGGTAAGGTGGAAAATCACAATTTGTGTTATTAGGTTTGACGATGAGAGAAAACCTCCTTTTTGTGTGTTACAGTCCATGAATGGACTTAGTTAACCTAGTACCAATGTATATGAGAATAGGTGTGCTTACCCCTAGTAGAGCACTTACTATACTCTTCTGTAATTACTCATTTACTTGTTTATCTCACTCATTTGACTCCGATCTCCTTGTGAATAAGAACTATTTCATGTTTACTCTTATAACCCTAGTACTTGACAGAGAAGCTTGTGATTCTTAATTCTGACTGTACATCACAGTCACCTGTGGTGCTTTTGACAAAAATGCCTGGCTCCACTCCAGATCTACTGAATCAGTTTCAGGGGTTTATTACTCAGGAATCACTACTTTTAAAAAGCTTCACAGAGAATTTTGACATGCAGCCAAGATTAAAAACTACTTTAGAAAACACTCAATAAATGTTTGTTGAGAAGATAATGAATAGATAATAAACTTAAAAAATGGTAAAAATCCAGGATCATTAGTGCAGTTTCATTCACATCATTGGGTGTGTACGCCCTGTGTGCCAAGCCTGTATATTAAACCTATGTGCCCAAAACTTATGTATAAAGCCTGTGTGTGTCTTTCACACCTACGTACTCAAAGCTTATATATATAACCTGTGTATCCAAGACCTCTGTCTTCCTCAGCCTAGAGGGTGGAGTTTAAGGAACATGGCTGTGCTTTGGTCAAGGATAGGCCAAGGTAGGATGTTTACATCCTGCATTACTCAGTGAGTTCAGGGAAAACGCGTATAACTCCACTTGTTATCACAGCCATGTAGCCGTAACATGGGAAGGCCATCACTTGGTTCTATGCCAATATTGTCTGTAAAAGGTATAATTGCCCTGCTGATACTGTGCAGGTGTAGGCACCCAGAGAAAGATAGAGAGAGTCAGAGCTATCCATCCTTGCAGACGGACAGAGGGGAGCCAGGACAAAGCTCGGCTCACTTGTGCCCAGAGAGAGAAAGAGTTAAGCTGCTGACCCTGAAGCCAAGGGAGAGTCAGCCATGCAGCTGCAGGCATGGGGGCAGCAGGAGCCACAGAGCTGGAGCAAACAGCTGAAATAAAGGTGAACAGTGTAGAGTGCAAGTATAAGAAAGCTATCGATGAGAGCTGCTGCTAAATAAAATCATCTTTCACCTGCCTACGGCCCCGAGTAGTCTTTCTGCTTATCCACCCACTCCCTTCAGATCTCAACATGACATTTGGTGTAGTCGTGAACCTGACAGGGTGGGTCTATAAAGAGCATAATATTCAGTCATATCAGTAAGTGACTAAATGAGCAGGATCATAATTTTAGTCACAAAAAGCATTATGAAAATACTTTTTAAATGTCATGATATAGGTCCAGTCCATGTGATCATGGGAACCAAAGTATGATTTTTGTTGGAGCAAGTGAACTCTCAAATTTGCCAGCAATTTCACCATCTCAATATAACTGATTGCATGCACTTAATTATACCTGATAATGATTGAGAACATCCTTAATTAATCAATTATTTGTACACGCAACGGAGCACCTGCAAATAATTTTAACCTCAGAAAATCCAAGCGTGGAAGCCTTTATTACCTGACATAGGGGAAATGTGCAAGGTGAACTTTAGTTTTGCATATTTCTTTTGCAGAATAAAATGAGACATGATAATATAATGTTAAAATTTCGAAATTTAAATTTTAAAAAGTCCTCAATATCTTCAGTGATTTAAGTTCAAGTTTTTCCCCAAAGATTAATGTACAATATTGTTGAGATTTTATATAAACTTTTTTCACTTAACAACTATAAAATCCTAAACCACAAATTTTCTCAATTCTTCCAAAGAGCAGAACTGTTTTCCTCATTATACTTTAAAATAGAAAAATTTGTTAGTAAAACTGACTACAAAAGGAAATTAAAGGCTAAGGAACATTTAATGGGAAGATGTTTTCATGTTAAATACACTTTCAAAAGAAAGCATACACTAAACCCAGCATGGGAACAAGTTCTAATTTCAATACAATTTTGAGACATTATTTGGCACTTACTTCTCTCACAGTAATGCTAGGAAAATTCATGACATAAAGGATTGATCCTAGCTGTGAAAGAAAATTGTTAAAGAGTTCTGCCTTATTAGAGGCACTCCATTCTCACATTGCAGATCAGGTTTGTTGACAGTGGTGTATTTTAAGACTCTTGACAGTTTGATATCCTTTCTGTTTTCTTTGTCTCACATCAGCAAATTCTGATGCCTCTCTATCTGGGATATATCCAGAACTCCACCACTTCTTACCAGCTCTACCACTATGACCCTAGTCCAAGCCATCATCATCTTTTCCACACATCCACCACCAGACTGATCCTTTAAAATACAAAAATTAATCATGTCAACACCTCCAACATCCCCTGACCTTGCTCTTCACTGAACCTTGGCATGGTCCCGCCTAAGTCCTTTGACCTGTACTTAGAAGATCTACCTTCATAGCCCTGGGTAGCTTACTCCCTACTTTATTCAAGTATCTTTTCAAATACTACATAATTCAAAAGGCAGTCTCTAACTATGCTTATGAAAAACAGCACCATGTCACTAGTCCCCTTACCTTGGTTTAATTTTCTTTGTAATACCTTATCAGAAACAAATATTTATTTCTTTGCCATCTATCTTCCTCTACTAGAATACAGACTCAGGGAAAATAGAGACTGTATTCACTGCTATAAAACCTTTGCACCAAGAACAGTTGGTGGACTGAAAGAATGACTACCTTTGTACTTCCAAGTTATAAACATAGTCATTGTTAAAAAAAAAAGAAAAAAGGAAAAAAAAAAAAGAAAGCCAAAGGAAATATTATCATTTGTATATGAAGTCAACAGTTAATGTCACTACTCTTTACATTCTACCTCAAGAGGCAACTTCCTTTTTTCTTCATACACATGTATGAAAAAAATATATATGAGTATATGTGCATATATAAAAAATATAAGCATATATTTATAAGACGAGAATCATCTGTAAAATAATCTACAACTTAGTTTACTTATCTTTACAAATAATTTCAGTTGTATAAATGCATTATAATTCATTTTGTTTGTTCATTTAACAAATGTTTGTAGTGTCAAGTACCAGCCAACTGGAAACACAATAGTAAATAAGATAGAAGTGGTCTCTGGTGGAGCTCACGTTGTCACCACAGTAGGAACATTTAGGATGGTTTTTATTTTTTCCATCACACACAAAAAATGATGCAATAAACAGGTGAACTGTACATTTTAAAATTCTACATAGCAGAAAAACTCTACAAAGTAAAATGAGAGTCACAGTCTGGGAAAAATATTTGCAACTGTACGTGAATCTTACATGTCTCTTGGAGCTGTTAGGTCAAAGGGTAGTTATGTCCACTTAAATTTGGATCAATATTTCCAAATATACTCTCTAAATAGATTATACCAATTTACTTCCTTCAATAGTATATGAGAGAGTCCTTCTGCTCACACCCTTACCAGTACTAGAAGCTATCATTCTTTAATTCTGATAGTAGGTCTATTAGATAGTCTGATAGTAGGTAAGTCTTAGCTTACTACTGTTTTAATTTTCATTTCTTTGGTAATTAGTAAGGTTGGACATCTTTCCAAATCTAATAGCCAGTTGATTCCAGCTAGAAATTGCTTGAACAAATCCTTTGTCCATTTTCTTGATGTGATGTTGGCCTCTGCTTTATTGATTTGGAAGAGCTGTTTATAAAATAAGGATATTAACCCTTTGTGAACTATTTATATAGTTGAAAATATTTTTTCCTGAACTGTGAATGTCTTTTAATTTTGTAGAGTTTCTGCCATTCAAAAATTAAACATTTTTATACAGACTTTTTTTTATAGTAGTTTTAGGCTTTATTAAATTTAGGAAGGCTTTCCCCACTCTAAGATTACAGATATAATCAACTCTATTTTTTTATGTATTTCTGGTTTTATTTCTTACATTTGAATATTTAATCCACACAAAATGTGTTTTTTAGTATATGAGGTTCAAATCTAACTTTTTTTTTTTTAAAATGACGTAGTCAACTATCCTATTTATTAAGCAGTACATTCCTTTTGTACTGATGTGAAGTACCCTCTTGATCATATACTACATTTCTATACATAGATGGATCTGCTTCTGGATTTTCAATTGCATTCCATTGATTCATTTCTTCTGTTTTTCTGCAAATACCAGGTTATTTTAATTATTACTAAATATTTTTTCCAGTAAGTTTTGCTATCAGGTGGGACAACCTTCTCCCTATCATCTTCTACGCCACCAGCCCACAATCATCTTTCAACATTCTTTTCAAAATTATCTTGGGTATTCCAATATATTTATTGCTCCAAATTAAATTCAGAATCAAAGTATATAAAAATAAAAATTTTGATTGGAATTATAGTAAGTGGGTAAATTTATTTGTGTAAAATTTAATTATAATGTTGAAGCAATGCATCCAGGGAACATAGTATTTCCATTAATATTTTATGTGTCTATTATTGAAGTTTAATAGTTGTCTTCACTTAAGTCTTGGTCATGTTATGTGCAAGCACTATGTTTATGCATATACATTGTATTCACTCCTATGAAAAAGCATAAAAAATGACAATACTTCTGCTAATAAAACATTGTGTAATGGAAATGTCGCTGACCTTCAAAGAAAGGGCTCTAAGTTCAATTTTTCAGATCACTCACTTTTTCTATGGCTATTTAATGTGGGGTAAAACACTTTACTTCTGAGTTTCTCCATTCTAGGATGAAATCATAACACTTCTCACAGGATTATTGTGAAAATCAGGTTAAAAAATGTTCAGAAGCATTTAGTGCATACTTGGCATAAAGTAGTCATTTTATGAGTGGCATAATACAGTTACTTACTCTTCTCAGTTGTAAAATGGAGTAGGTAGGAAGGGGATTTGATATGTTAACTTAAAGGTTCTGCCAAGCTTATTCCAGTTTCAGCCTGGACTAAAGAGACTGGGTAAGATAAAGGGTTATTGAAAACCCCTGAAGCATCTGAGTAATGCTTATTCAAGTTAGGCATTGGACTAAAAGATTTCAGCATCCGAAATGAAGTATAAAATTTTCCTATGTATACAATAATGGAACATTCTCGAATTTACAAAGTAGTACTTAGGTTCTAAAAATATAAAGACTTAGAATGACTTAAGTATGAAAAAAATTGTCTTTAAAAAAAAAATGTAGGCTGGGCGTGGTGGCTCACACCTGTAATCCCAGCACTTTGGGAGGCCGAGGCGGGCAGATCACTAGGTCAGGAGATCTAGACCATCCTGGCTAACCCGGTGAAACCTGTCTCTACTAAAAATACAAAAAATTAGCAGGGCGTGGTGGTGGGCGCCTGTGGTCCCAGCTACTCGGGAGGCTGAGGCAGGAGAACGGCGTGAACCCAGGAGGTGGAGCTTGCAGTGAGCAGGGATTGCGCCTCTGCACTCCAGGCCACTGCACTCCAGCCTGGGTGAGAGCGCGACTCCGTCTCAAACAAACAAACAAACAAACAAACAAACAAACAAAAATGTTACTTTTATCCTATTTAGTAACTGATGCTAAGGATTTTAACAGACCAAATTTCATCAGCCTAAACCTTCCAGGCTGTATTTAAACCATCTAGTCAGAAGTTTATTTTCCATAATTAAACTTCTAGATTTCTCTTGCCACCTGAGTTATACAACTTGTATTTGGGCATTTTAAGAATGCATTTTTGTTTTTTCTCTATTCTTTTTTTACTCCTGTGCCTAGTTTTCATAGAGCACCTTTCTGCACAGGTATTTTTTTTTATACTAAGAAACAGGGTCTCACTATCACCCAAGCTGAAGTGCAATGGCATGACATAGCTCACACTGCAGCCTTGAACCCTGGGATCAAGTGATCCTCCATTTTAGCCCCCTGAATAGCTGGGACTATAGGTGAGCACCACCACACCCAGCTAATTTTTAAATTTTTGTGTAGAGATAGGGTCTTTCTACGTTGCCTAGGCTAGTCTTGAGCTCCTGAGCTCAAGTGCTATTCCTCCTACCTTGGCTGCCCAAAGTGCTGTGATTATAGGAGTGAGCCACCATGCCTAGCCTTACTTTTTAAGCATGTTCTACAAGGCTAAAATATATTGGAGTGATTTTAAACCACTCCCTTTGTTTTCACAGGTAAAAACAAACAAACAAACAAAAAAAAACAAAAAAACAAAAACCTATTTATTTAGTAACTGAATTGCATCTGAGGTTACCCAGAAATTGTATAGACTAAAAAAGTGTATTACCCGCAAAGTACTAAACACTGGGGATTAAAACATAGTCCTTGCTCTCATGAAATTCAAACCTAATGAAAAGAATGATATGTAAATATTGTGATAAGTGCTATAAAGAATTTTACATGCTCTTATGAGAGTGAAGAAGAAGGAGAGAAGAACATTGACCCTGTATCGCACAGCATTTTCCAAACTTCAATCCCCAACCAAATACCAGTGTATCTGTTGTCAAGTAAGTTTGGGAAATGCAACATGTTACACTCCTTTTTCCAGGATTCACAATGCCCATTAACATGGTAGAGTTCTTAAGATAACTGTATAACTTTGTTTACCCAGAATTTCCCAACTTTTTGATAAGAAACTGTTTTAATTTTAATAACCATTCCATAGTATTTATTTTCTGGATAACACACTTGGGAAAATACTGGAGGTAAACTTTGTTTTAATCATGTTCCACGTATTTAATTCTTACAAAAATTCTGAGAGGTATGAAATAGATGTTCTAATTTTCATTCAAAGGTACCAAACTGAGGGGTTAAATGTCTCTTCTCAAGTTTGCAGGGATTGTAAGTAGTCTTATTCGACTAGTTCATCTCAGATACATTCTAGGAAGTCTAGATCAGTATGAGTTTTCTCACCAAAAAAACTCTTATTTATTTTATACATACACACATATATATATATATGTATTTTTTCAGTGTCCTAAGAATGTTGTTGAGCTTCTTTCTGTTTATAGATGCTCAAAACAAAGCAACAATTTTAAGATGATATGTTCACCAAGCCATCTCATCTTTTTCCTAATCAGAATTTAAGGAAGTTAAGATGAGATCACACGGCTTAGAGTGATTTCCAGAAGCTCTAATTCCATGTCTGCTGTTTTATACAATGATCTCATTTTCTAAGAGAAAATGAGTGTGGAATCTTTAAACCTGAATAGGCTTTTACTGAGAGATGTTTTAATGGAAGCCAAATCACTATGCATCGAATTGCAAGAGTTTTGCTTTCTCCCTACATTCCCCTTGGGGAGATGTGCATTGTCAGACCTAAAGACAGCGCATCTGGTGAAGGCGGCAAGTGCCCTGGTCTCTCATTCTGGGAATGGTAATGAATACCTTTGGCTTTTGTCCTTTTTGCTCTATTGAAAACAACTTATTGTTAGCTCAGGTTATTGACTGTACATTTGTCTCTTTTTCATCTGCTTTCTTGATAGTGGGTTTAAAAAAGAATCAGCTGCTACTGCTGCCATTGTCAAGATTTTTGGGCAGGTAGTGATTACATGTATTTGACTAAGAATCTAGACTCATCCAATGCAGTACATATGGGCTTTTCTTGACTCACTTACTAGGAAGGGAGCCTTTTTCTTGACTCACTTACCAGGAAGGGAGCCTTTTACAGTTGTTTTTATATTTGAAAATTGAGTGCTTAATATTCCCCAGTTAAGCAAGATGAGGAGAACAAGCTTGTATACAAGTGTAATAAAAGGTTGAGATGGCTAAAACCTTAAAAAATTAGGCCCAGCTTCTTATATTTTTGTTTTATTTAAAGCTTCTTAAGAAATGTTGATAGAGAAGACTTTCAAAATACATTTGTTGTTATACATTTCTTATACAGTATTTTAGCAATGAAAGAACAGTGCTTCTTGTTCTCATTTCTGTGCTTCTGCACATACTGTTCCTTCAGCCTAGAATGTTTCTCTTCTTGTACTTTACATCACTTAATACTCACTGATGTGCTGTCTTCTCCAATTTGCAATTTTTTATATATATAATATATATTATATATTACATATAATTATATATTATATAAATTTTATATATAATATATTATATATATAATATATATTATATATATATAATCAAATTATGTACCACCCTGTACTACTTGTCTATCAACATCCACTAGGCTGTAAAAGGTCCAGAGATCTTTTCTTATTTTCCTTTACTTCCCCAATCCCAGTTTTAAGGCCTGGTGCACAGTAGGTGGCAAAGAAAAAAGTCCTCTCAATAAGGGATACCCTTCCAGTCCCAGACAAAGATCAAGATGTATCATAAACAATATTCTGAATGTGGAAATTCATGAACTCCCTGAAATCTTCGTAAGATTTTGCATGTACATGCAATTTTATGTGGAGATGCTCTGCTGCTTCCATCAAATTCTTAAATGACCCACAGTAGGTAAATTTCTGGTAAACGCAAATTGGGAGTTAGCTGAGTTTTTAGCTTACAACTTACCACTTCTAATGATATCACCCAAAAACCTTCTGTATTTATTTAGTTTTGTGTTTCTTTACCTCCAGAAATATTCTACCACTTAGCATTACTGGAAGCCCTGATTGAAAACCCTGTTTCATGTATGATATCAGAAGTTGGAAACTCTATCACTGATTCCTTGGCTTTCTTATGACTCAAAGAATTTCACATAAAGTAAGAGAAAATCTTGCTTAGTAACAGTCTGCACTACATATAATAATAGAACACAATTAGTATGTGAAAGTAGTAAGATATATTTCATTCATAAAAAGCACCATGCTTCTGGCTAGATAAATGATTTGAAGTCCCAGAAAGAACTTGTAATTTTTAGTTCTGGGATACCCTTATGCTACTTACACTTTTTAAAATTTAATACATTCACGTGTTTAAATGTATTGAGATTTTTAAGCTTGTGAATGAAATTAGCAACGTGCTGTGGCTGTCAACGTGATGCATTGCAATTCCCCCTGAGTGGTACGGTTTAAATATTAATTCAGCTCTTGCACCTGTTTGCCGGCATTCAGCTGTTGAATTTCCATCACATTTAATAAGTCTTGGTGACGCAATTCATGTCCTTTTGCCTAGGCTCCTTTAATATAGTGTTAAATTCTCACCCATCTGAAATTCAAGTAATATTACAAATTTCAAACTGTTAATTAAAATTTGTGAACTTAAATGGTTCCGGATAAAACTGGCTTTACTCAGTGAGGTTCTTTGTAAACTTCTTCAGAGTCTCATCTAATCCCCAACTCCTACCAGGTTAAGTCTGATGACAACATGATCTCACTATGGGTGGTTGAGATTTACAAATCCTCATACAATAGGGAAAAAAATAAAGTCATAAGTTTGAACAGAAAGGTAATGAGGAACATTAACCAAGTCCAGGCAATGTACAAAAGAAAAAGGCTTAATTGGACTTACAGTTCCACGTGGCTGAGGAAGCTTCACAATCATGGTGGAAGGCAAGAAGGAGTAAGTCATGTCTTACATGGATTGCAGGAGGCAAAATGAGAGCTTGTGCAGGGCAACTCTCATTTTATAAAACCATCAGATCTCATGAGACCCATTCACTATCAGGAGAACAAACGGGAAAGACCCACCCCCATAATTCAGTCATCTCCCACCAGGTCCCTCCCACAACACATGGGAATCATGTGAGTTATTAAATGAGATTTCGGTGGGGACACAGAGCCAAACCATATCTTTCCACCCTGGCCCCTGCCAAATATCATATCTTCACAATGCAAAATCAATCATGCTTTCCCAACAGTACCCCAAATTCTTAACCTATTTCAGCAGTAACTCAAAAGTCCACAGTCCAATGTCTCATCTGAGACAAGGCAAGTAAGTCCCTTCTGTTTATGAGACTGTAAAATCAAAAGTAAGTTAGTTACTTCCTAGATACAATGGGAGTATAGGCAATGGGTGAATACAGCAATTCCAAATGGAATAAATTGGCTAAAACAAATGGGCTACAGGCCCCATGAAAATCCGAAATCCAGTAGGGCAGTCAAATGTTAAAGCTCCAAAATGATCTCCTTTGACTCCATGTCTCACATCCAGGTCACGCTGATGCAAGAGGTGGGTTCCCATGGTCTTTGGCAGCTCCACTCCTGTGGCTTTGCAGGGTATAGCCCTACTCCTGGCTGCTTTCACAGGCTAGTGTTGAGCGTCTGTGCCTTTTCCAGGTGCATGATGCAAGCTGTCAGGTGGATCTACCATTCTGGGGTTGGAGAATGGTGGCCCTCTTCTCACAGCTCAATTAGGTGGTGCCTCAGTGGGAACTCTGTGTGGGGGCCCCACATTTCTCTGCTGCACTGGTCTAGCAGAGGTTCTCCATGAGGGCCCCAGACCTGCAGCAAACATCTGCCTGGGCATTCAGGTGTTTCCATACATCTTCTGAAATCTAGGCAGAGGTCCCCAAACCCAAATTCTTGACTTCTGTGCACCCACAGGCTCAACACCACATAGAAGCTGCCAAAGCTTGGGGCTTCCACCTTCTGAAGCAACAGCCTGAGCTATAACTTGGCCCCATTCAGCCATGGCTGGAGTGGCTGGAATGCAGGATACCAAGTCCCCAGGCTGCACAGAGCAAGGGGACCTTGAGCCTGGCCCATGAATCCATCTTTTCCTCCTAGGCTTCTGGGCCAGCAATGGAAGGGGCTGCTGTGAAGACCTCTGACATGCCCTGGAGACATTTTCCCCATTGTCTTGGGGATTGACTTCTCATTACTTATACAAATTTCTGCAGTCAGCTTGGATTTCTCCTCAGAAAATGGGATTTTATTTTCTATCACATTGTCAGGCTGCAAATTTTCCAAACTTTAATGTTCTGCTTCTAAAACTGAATGCCTTTAACAGCATCCAAGTCACCTCTTGAATGCTTTGCTGCTTAGAAATTTCTTCCCCCAGGTACCCTAAATCATCTCTCAAGCTTGAAGTTCCACAAATCTCTAGGACAGGGGCAAAATGCTGCCAGTCTCTTTGCTAAAGCATGACAGTCACCTTTGCTCCATTTCCCAACAAGTTCCTCATTTCCAACTGAGACCACATCGGCCTAGACTTTATTGTCCATATCGCAATCAGCATTTTGGGCAAAGCTATTCAACAAGGCTCTAGGAAGTTCCAAACTTTCCCACATATTCCTGTCTTCTTCTGAGCTCTCCAAACTGTTCCAACCTCTGCCTGTTACCCAGTTCCAAAGTTGCTTCCACATTTTTGGGTATCTTTTCAGCAATGCTCCATTCCCAGTACCAATTTATTGTATTAGTCCATTTTCATGCTGCTGATAAAGACATACCTGAGACTGAGTCAATTACAGAAGAAAGAGGTTTAACTGGACTTACACTTCCATGTGGCTGCGGAAGCCTCACAACCATAGTAGAAGACAATGAGGAGCAAGTCACATTTTACATGGCTTGCAGCAGGCAAAATGAGAGCTGCAGGGCAACTCCTGTTTTTTAAAACCATCAGATCTTGTGAGACCCATTCACTATCACAACAACAGCATGGAAAAGACCTGCCCCCATAGTTCAATCATCTCCCACTGAGTTCCCTCCCATAATACATGGGAATTATGGGAGCTACAAGATGAGATCTGAGTGGGGACACAGAGCCAAACCATATCAACTACCTGTGTCTTAATTTGTTCAGCATAGATGGGATACCTCAAATTGAATCATGATTCCTATTACCTATTTAGGTGGTCACAATTATATTTAATTACTGGATATTTACGGAGTGATTGAGGTGTATTTGCCAGATGCAGAAGTCTAACCAGGAGATTCTAGCATATTTGAGACTCATTACAAAATATTTTATTTGCACCTTTTATGAATATTCTACAGGGCATGCATTATTGCTCCCACAGTTGGGCCATTTGCACTTCCCAGAGTTGGAAGATGGTAACACATAGGTGATTAACAGTGCTGCTTTTTTCTTGAGGTTAGCACATAATCATAATCAATCCTTGCACTCAAAGATAAAGTTGTCTGCCTTTCTGTAGCATACTTACCTGCAATAGAACACTTCTCAATTGTATTACAAATGTTCTTCAAAAAGTATTTATCTCTCCTACTGACATATAAGCTTCCAGAAGGTAGAGGTCATAGGTTTTCATCATTTTTCTCATAACAGGCTTGTTGAAAGACAAATAGACTATCTGACTGAATTAAAGATTACATATAAAATTCTCCGACATCCAATAGCATATGGATTTTAATTAAATCATAAATTATAAATATATTTTTTCACTCACATCCAAATTCAATACTGAACTTCCTCCTCCAATTTTTATTTTCCTACCTGCTCTATACCACTAAATTGTTCTAGAAATAATGCCCAATAAAGGCTTTTGGTTTCTAGAGGACATGTATACATTTTGAAAACCATGTTTCAAGGGCTAAAGGCATATATGTGCTATTAATTGCACT
This sequence comes from Macaca nemestrina, assembly GCF_043159975.1. Classification (NCBI taxonomy): domain Eukaryota; kingdom Metazoa; phylum Chordata; class Mammalia; order Primates; family Cercopithecidae; genus Macaca; species Macaca nemestrina. The sequence continues at coordinate 37,165,284 of NC_092136.1, forward strand.
TTGGGAATTTAGCTTAGAAAATATCCTACTTCCCAAAAAAATGCCTTAAATATGCCCAAATTATTTATTATATGGCTTTTAATAATAGCTCCCACTTGGGGGCCAACTATCTAATGATAAGTAAATGAATAAATTATGGTATCTCTACTGATATCTGGTATATTAGCATAAAATTTAAGTAATATAATAAAATAGTATGTAAAGAAATCTAAAATTATATACATCCAATCATTCACAAAAAATGTGAGAATAAATAAAGAGATAAAAGTAAAATGCAAAAGCATATTTACCTTTTGGTGGTAGAATGGTATTACAGGTTTTTAAGTTTTTTTTTTTAATTCCCTAACAATTTTCTATGACATATAAACAAAGATACTTTTATAATAGAAAAATAAAACTCCTGTACTTTAAAATTTTGAATTTTAATTACTAAATCATACATTCATTACTCATTAATTATTAATAATGAATTCATATTTATGAATTCATGATCTTTATGATTATGAATTCATGATCTCAATGATCATGAGTATTAATTATTTTTGCATGTGTTTGTGATATAGATTTTATGAACAACTAGACAAGGTAAATTCTTTATATTGTTTTTCTTTTGTCAAGTACCTATCACATGCCCAGAACTAGCATAGGTAGTTTTAAAAGGTAATCTCTAAGCATTACAATAATCTTGTAAATCAGAAACCGTTATCTTATTTTAGAGAGGCTTAGAATAGTTATGTCATTTGTTCAAGTTCACAAAGCTAGTAAATGGTTGAGATGGAATCTGAACCTAGGTTTTTGTATGACTCCAAAACTAACTTATTTTACTATTACTCAGTGATATAATAGAAAACAGGGACATGGACTTTGACTAATAATACGAGAGTGAAGGGGCTTTAAAAAAAAGAAAAAACAAAGACAAATCCTGTTGTTGGAATATGTTCCCCAAAGTTCATGTGTTGAAACTTAATGCCCAATGCAACAGTATTGAGAGATGAAACCTTTAAGAGATGATCAGGTCATGAGATTCTGTCCTCATGAATGCCACTATCTCAGGAGTGGGTTAGTTTTTGAGGAAGTGAACTCCTGATAAGAGGATGAGTTTGGTCCCCTTTCCTCTCCTGCATGCATGCTCTTTTGACCTTCTGCCTTTCTGCCATGAGCTGACATAGCTAGAAGGCACTCACTGGATGCTGCTCTTTGATTTTGGACTTCCCAGCCTCCAGAACCATGAGCCAAATACATTTCTGTCAATTATAAATTATCCAGTGTCAGGTATACTGCTATAGCAGCACAAAATTGACTAAGACAACAAGAGAAAAGAACAAAGCAATAAAACAATACAGCATATTGGCTTGGTAGTTTGAAGAAAAAGTCCATTTTTCATCAAAGGAGTATACCGATGAAGTCAACAACTTTTAGGTCCTACCTGGTAGATTATCATTCACAGCTTTAACTTCTGAGATAGACACGTGAAGCCCACAGGGCTCTAGACTAATGTTTTCCAGGAGACTATGCATAACTGTCAACATTTTTTCTTCTTTTTAGGAAACAAATGTAGTAGCTTTCAATATCATTGTTATATATATGCTGTCTCTAAAACATTTAATGAATAATAATAATTGGGCAACAGAAATCTCCATTCAACAATCATAACTTAAATTATAATTAATAATAAACCACATTATCTTGCCAAATTCCAAGCTTACAGCTTATTGTGTGAGGTTTAACGTGTTACCTAGGTAATGAGCTGCTGGTTACCTCAAATGAGTTGGCAGCCCATCCTGAGTTCTTTAATGTGATGAAGAAAAGGGTGGGGAGGATAAAGTAGCAGCTGGGAATAACAACTTCAACAACAAAAAAGGAATGGTTTCCTCTGTCTTAGTTTTCTTACACTGCTTCTTAAGATTTAGGTTCTCAGTCCCTTGACTGCCACTGATACCTCTGCTTGCTGACATCTTAACCATCCCTTCAAAGAGCAATGTAGCTGCTAGTGGTATAGGAAGTCTTTACTGACGAATCCATTAATGAAATTTGTATAGCACTATCCAATTCACTCAATTACCCACTAACTCACTCATTCTTATGTGTTCATTCGACAAAGGTTAAAAATAAAAAGATATCTGTAGACATATAAAATATGTTATCGGATTTAGTTATCCAAGAATCATTTGAGGTAGCTATTACTATCTATATTTTGCACATAAAGAAACCGATTCAGAGAAGATAAATTTACAAAGCTAGTAAATTACAGAGTCAGCTCAAATCTATGTGACTCAACAATTCTTGCTTTTTCTAGGGCAGGCTATTGATTCCTTTAACACGTGTTCTAAGAGATGTAAAGTATTCAAGTAAATTACATATGATTGCTCTATCCTTGAAGAGCTCACACAGTTTATAAGGTAGACAAAGTGTAATGAAGCAAAGGCTAGTTAGGCATATGAACACATAAAGAAAAAGTAAGCAACTTCAGAAGGATAGCAAGAAGGAAAAGTTTAGGGCAGGATCTAAAGTAATAATATATGAACTGAATCTTGAAAGTGAGTATGAATTTCTCATTTACCCTGTACTTTTTGTTCATGACATTTCCACAATTGATAATTATACATTTATTTGAATGATGATTTGAATGTTTATTGCCTGTTTCTCTCACTGAGAAAGAGAAAGGATTAAATAACTTTCCAAAGTCACATAACCATTAAGTAGCAAAACAAAGATTTAATTGCTGCTCTTTCTGATTGTATAAAGCCTGCCATGCCACATTGCCAAGAGAAAGATAAAAGATGAACAAACTGCTGTGCTAGTTTAAATCAAAGACCATGCCCAACTTGGGAAATAATGGATGGAATCTCTCTCTCTCTCTCTCTCTCTCTCTCTCACACACACACACACACACACACACACACACACACACACACACCCCACTACCATCACCACCACTAGCAGCAGCAGCAGCAGTAGCAGCAGCAGCATTTAAGCAAGGTCTTAAAGATGAAAATGTTTTCAATGGTGGAGACAGGAAGATATTTTTTTCCAGGTGGAAGATATATCACAATCAAAGATACATGAAATACAATGTAAGACATGTTTAGGGGAAAAGGACAGAACAGTTAAGCCAGAATGCAGGAGAATAATAACAGAAAATATGAAACAAGAATAGCTCAGACTAGAAAACAAGCCTTCAAACATCAAGCTCAGGAGTCTGGGATCAAATGCATCTGTAACTGGAGTCATTGGAAGTTTTGAGCAAGTAAATGATATGATTAGCAAAGCTGTGATATCTTAGGGAATTGGTTGGATATTAAGGAAAGGAATAAAGCCCACTCAAATTAAGTTAAGATTCTAAAAAATTGTTAAAAGGAGGTATAGGAATCACAAAAAGCCAACTGCAGGAAATATTGCTAGGCCTTTAGGGAACTGAGAAGCAATCAGACAAGCACTCTTTCCATGCCTGCGTTTGGTTATATATTCATGGGTGCATGCGTGTGTGTGTGTGTGTGTGTGTGTGTGTGTGTGTGTGTGTGTGTGTGTATCTGAACATTTCCTCCATTTTCTAGACATTTATTCTTTCCTCAAACTAATTTCCTTCATTCTGCTCTTGTCCCAGTTTTCCTAACTCTGACTTTCACCTTGCTTTGGACTGACAATGAGGCAATTCTGTCCCCAAATCTGTATTTCCAGTATCATCAACTTACAGTTTCTAAGTTTCCTGGCTCACATATTGAGAGAAGTGTCTAATTTACATGACTCTCCAATTAGTTGCTTCTGGAGTAAACTGGTATAAACATAGGTGCCTAGGTTTCTTTACCAGGTAGCAGGAGTTGATGGGAGGTGGTCTATGAAATTCAATGGGAAGAAGATATGGGTTTGGTAGAAACTCTGAAATATGTGTAATGCAGATGGATCTGAGAGGAAAAAGTGGATATGAGTAGGCCTCTAAGAAGTCTATTGTAATAGTCTAAATAACAGATAAACAATGGTAATGGTGGATATGGACAAGAGAAGACTGAATTAAGAGTCACCATCAGGACAGAACTTAAGTGATCAAATGAAAAATTGTGTGGGGGGGGGCACAGAAAAAAAATTACTCAGGGATATCTCTGGTTTCCATCCCAGAGACTAGGAAAATGCTGTTGTAACATCATAAAACACAGGAGATCGAATGGTCTAATAATACACTTACCCCTTACAAGAAAGAAAATTAAATGAGAACCAGAGAGAAAAAGTTATTTGTCTTGAGTAATAGTTAATTATTGGCAAAAGAGGAATCAGACTTAGGGAAACCGGACTTGGCTAGAGGATGGTGATAAAAAATCTGGACCACAGGTTGTGGGTTGTGCTTCAAGATCCCCAAAGCAATGGAAAAGAATACTACTCAATGGGAATAATTTAAAATGCAAAGTGAAAGGTACCCATGTTAGTAAAGCAAAGATGAAAGGTAATAGGATTAGGCACTAAATAATAAGAGATGAAGTAGAAGTTGGTCAGGACTAGAGTTAGTCGCAGTTGGGCAGGTATAGAACAAGAGAAAAAACAAGTTAGCTGGGAACCAAGAACAGTTTTTAAAGAGGAGGTTTGTCAGTCAACAATGGTGGGGTGAATCAAAAGTGAGACTTGTAATGAGTCAAAAGAGAGATTTGTGTGATCAGCCAGGCAGGTGGCAGCAACCAAATGGAAGCCAGATATTACTATAAGGACACCAAAGCCAGGAAGAGATTATTTTGGTGGAGAAGATAATGAAAATTTCAACATTATATATTTTGAGATTGAAGTATTGACATGGAATTTCGGCAGACATACAGAGCAGGCCACTACAAATGAAGGAGTACAGCTTGGAAATGTAAGTCTGAACCAGAGTCATTTATCTATTATCTATCGATCTACCTATGATTAATCTATCTACTGGCTGATTGATATAGAATGGCTATCCATCTTGCCATTCATGTCTGTCTGTCTATCTATCTAATCTTTCTTTCTGGTGAACCTGCTAAGGGAGACATTCTATCTATCTATCTATCTATCTATCTATCTATCTATCTATCTATCTAATCTTTCTATCGATGAACCTGGCTAAGGGAGACATTCTATCTATCTATCTATCTATCTATCTATCTATCTATCTATCTATCTATCTATCTGTCTGTCTGTCTGTCTGTCTGTCCATCCATCCATCCATCTATCTAATCTTTCTTTCTATCTGATGAACCTGCTAAGGGAGACACTTCAGTGATGAAGAAGTTTCAATGCAGCCTCATATCTGGTAAACAGTGGGGAAAGAGAGTGGTTTTTTGCCCCTGGAGATTTGAGGAAACTAAATGTTATCATGCTTTGGTGATAAACCATAACAACTGTCATTTAAAAAGCTCTGTCAACAAAAGATTGCCAAAAAAGACATAAATTATAGGGTGCATCTGGCTCATATAAGAAAGCTGAATTATTTTAAAGGAGAATAAGAACTTTATGATCAGTTATAGCTAATTTCAAGAACTATCTCTTCTTTGAAGCACTACATAAACAATTACAACCCTGGGGAGGAGTCCATTCTATGAGTGGAACTGTATCAATTAAACAAATTAACAAATGGGTCAAACAGTAGATTAGATACATCTTAAGAGTGAACCAGTAAAGTATCTTACCTAGATTATAACACAGAGATAGAAAGACATGGGAAATACAAGAAACTAAGTGTGGCAAAAGAGTAGAGAGAACGAGAGAAAAAAATATGGCTAGAAATAAAGTCCGACATTTTCAGGAATATAGAAATATTAAAGAAGCTCATTCTGTTCCGTGAAGGACAAATAAAAACAAAGTCACAACCAAGCACATCACAATTAAATATGAATGACAGGAAAATCTTAAAGGTAACCAGAGAAACAGAAATAATAACTATAAAATAGACACAAGCAGACTTTTCATTAGCCATAATAGACGTCAAAAGATAATGAAATGATATCTGCAAAGTACTAAGTGAAAATAATCATAAACCTATCAATTCTATACCCAACTAAGCATCATTCAAAAGTTAGAGAAAATAAAAATACAGTTAGACAAATGTAGCAACATACTCTCATAATTTGTCTGTATCTTTATCTTCATTGAAAATATCTTAAAATATCTATTTGGGTATGAGGAAAATTAATTCCAGAAATTAATGGGATTCATGAAAATATTATAAGCTAAGAAATCAGTAAACATATATATGTAGCCAAATAAATACTATGACGTCTGCTATGTAACTGGGAAAGATCATTTTTTGTTAATTCTTAGAAAGTAAAACCTTTGTCTTCATCTTCATCAGTGCCCAGCACAAAGTAGACTTAGAATAAATACATGATGGTTAAATGGATACATAATGTGTGCATGAAATAGGTGTTTCTAGGTCAAATTCACTATTTTGCTACTGAGAAAACTGAAATTACAGAAAACTGATCCTGTATTTTATGACATATTTAGCTTGATTTGCCCTTTAAGAGAACAGGAAAGATACTACAAGTGCAAAGACAATTATCACATTTTCTCTTCCTTTTGTAGGTATGAGTCTACCTAATAGTAAGTGCCTATATATGCTGCAGAAACTAGTTGATTAAAAGGCCTTCTTTACTAGTTGTCTCTAGTTGAGCTCATTGTATAAACATCAAAACTATGAAAAAAAAGGCCATTCATTTATTCATTAAAGAAATATTGATTGAGCATCTATTTTAAGACAAATAACATATCAAGTTTGATGATGCACCAATGAAGAAGACACATCTAATCCTTCCCCTCATATAGTATTGTAGTCCAATTGATAAGAAAGTCATTAAATAAATAATTATGTATTAGGAGAGGTAGGAAGTCAGCAAATATTTCTTGTTGTTTACTGTGTTCTATATGCTATCGCACACAAAAAATGTAAAGAGAGGTGATCTATTCTACAGTTTATAATACAGCAGAAGTGACTCTAAGTGATTAGAAATATTTGAGGCAATATACAGTCATCTGAAGATTACAGTGATAAAATAAATTAAAATGTTTGGGAAATTATGAAACTGCTAATATTTTTGACAAAAGTGAAGAGTTACAAGAAAGATAAAAAATATTAAAAGTTAACAAATTCCTATTTTAAAAATTCTAAGAAACACATTTCCTAGATATTCCATAATTTTTCAAATTCAAAAGATACAATATATAAAAGATACAAAGCAAAAGACATAATATATAATAATTTGGAAGTACTATTCTTAATTTTTAGTAACAAAGTTTAAACACCAAAACTATTCTTTCTTCCATTATTCCCCTCCCAGCCCCAAAAATATAATCTTTGATCTTTGTCAATCCATTAAAATTAGGAATTCTCTCTCTTTGACATTCTTTTAAAATAACTTGAACATTTTAAACTTTAAAAATGAAAGCATATGCTTGTCTTCAAAGAACATTCTGAAACATACAAATATAATAGCTGATGCGTGACACTACTACTTTAAGGAGTGGAGCTGCATACTGTTGATTCTCTCAATATTTTTGAGTGAGAAGAACATGTTATTGTATCTACCACCTAGACAAGATCTCAATCCATGTAAATATCAAAAACAAGATAGTACAAATAACATATAAACCTGCCTGATCTAAATTCTCAAATGGAGAGCTCAGATAAATATCTGCCACCAACTTGTTAAGCCTTCTAAATAACTAGTTATGGGAACAAATAATCTTTCTTCATTTTTAGCAAATAAGAAGGAGAAAAAGGTGGCCTGGCTAGTCATATATATCTTCACAAAATTAATATCAATGTGAAAACTGCTGATGTGTCAAACATACAATGCCAGCAGATCCCTCTAATTTTCACTTGCAGAAGTACTAAAAGTATAAAATAACAAGAAATGGAGCAATGAGGTAACAGGATGCATTTTCTTCTCTCTTTTTCCCTAGAAGCAGTCTGAAATTCATCCAGAATCAGGAAGATCTAGAGTACGTGGTTAATGTCCCAAAAATCTGATCCAGCTCAAGGTGACATTTAGAAAAAGGGATTCTAAGATAATGAGGAATTTCAGGAATTTGGAATTATATTAGGTCCTAGAATCGGACTCTGAATTGCCTGTCTTCTACTCTCCTCAGCCCCCTGAAATCCCACCTATTTCTTCATTTATTTGTTTGTTCATCTTCTCATGTCTGCAATTCATGAGTTTCTATTAGTTACCAGGAACTCTTCCAAAAATAGGCATCACTTCTGCCCCTAAAAGGCCTAACTCAAAGGTCTCCTTGTGTATAACTTCTACTTGACTCCTCTCCTCATTAAGTCCTCTCACTATATTAAAATAAATTTCTCTTTTTTCTGGGTTCCCATACCTTTTTGTTCATGGCTCCATTATTTATGGTATTTATCACAAGATGCAAAGTGCTGAAAGTATGTGATATCCTTGAAGACTGAGCTGTCAGCATTCTCTAGCAACACTGCCATACCTTAATCATAAGAAAGGGATCTAGAACAGAGTTATAATCAAAAGCAGAGAGTGTAAAATGAGATTACTAGCTTCTAATCCCAGCTCTAGTTGAGAAGAGGAAAGTAACCTAAGCTTTTTATACTTCAGTTACCTCATCTGTAACATGGGGATAAAACCAGTACCAGCCTCATGGGTTACTATGAAGATTAAGTGAGTTAATACAGGAAAATGATTTCACATAGTACCTAGTATTTGCTCAGTAAATGGTAGCTAGCATTATTATTTATCATTATTATTATCATTAAATTAGGGTTGGGCTACAGTCAGTTGCGATTAGAACATTCTCTGCTCCCCATTTGGTGCTACAAACTAAGAACAGCTAGACTTTTTTAGGAAAAGTTATTCAGGTTTTCTTTTTTTTTTTTCCACATTCCATTCCCTTCTGAGTTCATGTACAGAATGTCTTTTGAAAGGATTACTTATTAAAATAAGAAATAAAACATGAGTTTACTTAAGAAATGCCATTTGCTAATTTAGTTGGCATGTCACTATATACACAATGTGTAATAGACTGAATTTGAGAAATTTGAAATGACAGAAGAATAAGTGTAATTTTCATAGCAGCGGCAATGACAACTATGATATATCGGCGATGGCGAGCCATCCAAATTCAACTGTAGGTTTGACCATACCATTTTCCATCAGAGTGATAATTGAACACTCTAACACTTTTCCTTCCACTTCTTAATCAAAGCAATGTTAGTGTAAAGAGTACTTTTTGAGAAAAATGAAGGAAGCAACATGTAGGTTATTAAACAATAAAAGGATGTCAAATTATCTTGATCAGGAATAAGTTTATGTTCCAACTAAAATGACAATGACTATTTCTTAATAAATTTTATTATTTTATTTTCTTATTTTTGAGACAGAGTTTTACTCTGTCACCCAGGCTGGAGAGCTGTGGCACAATCTCAGCTCACTGTAATCTCCAGCTCCCGGGTTCAAGTGATTCTTCTGCCTCAGCCTCCTGAGTAGCTGGGACTGCAGGCATGTGCCACCACACCTGGCTAATTTTTGTATTTTTAGTAAAGTCAGGGTTTCACCATGTTGAACAGGCCGGTTTTGAACTCCTGGACTCAAGATCAGTTTGCTTTGGCCTCCCAAAGTGCTTGGGGTATAGAGTGAGCCACTGCACCTGGCATAAATTTTATCTTATCATTATCTTTTATTTTGAAGGTTCTCTCTGGATTAACAAAATGATGCTGAAAACAGATGATGGTTTCAGATACAGGTTGAGGCATGAGCCATCAATGCCACTGTGGAAAGATATACCTTACATGTCCCAGTGCAGAAAAAGATAATTATTCTTCTCCTTCCTACAAGTCACATAACTCCTAAGGGAAAAGCATCTTGGAATGAAGTGATCAATCTATCACAAATCACACTATTTGGTCATGGACAGGAAAATAGAATTGGAAATGGAAGTCCACACTCAAGAGTTCCAACTACCGCATTCCTTTACTGTCTGCATTACCTTAGTTCTGAATACAGAGGAGCAAAAAAAAAATGCTTACAAGAACATTTGCATTTTAAATTTCACAGATAATATTCCTATATGCCATCTCATTTATTAGTCATAGCAAGATTTGTTATTCCTATTTTCCAGATGAGGAAATTGAGGGTCAGAGAAGATAAGTGAACTTACTCAAGTTCACAGAACAAGTAAGTGGTACAACCAGAAACAAAACTTGAGAATTTTTGATTCCATATCCTGGAGAGTATCACCTATTCCTCAAGCTGTTTTAATTTATACTGAAGACTTTGATGCTCAGGTTGTCTCCCTCTTCAACATGAAGGAAAAAGTACAGTTTATCCTCAATAACACCTAAGAACTTATATATTTGTTCCCTTGAATTTTCATTTTTACTTTGGCTGCGAATGTACGCATCTTTTTTTGATTTATTTTTCAGCAAGCATTCACTGAGCTCTGGCTATGTACCCAATTCATGAGTCAGAATAAAGGTTATACAGAAGTTTCGGGAAAGGAATCAATCTATACAGTAATCAATATAAGTCACAAATATCTAAAAAGTGTCTCCCCCTCTTTTCTCTCATTCAAATAATTATATTATAAGACTTCTGTCACTTTTTGATTGTTTAGAGATCAATTATCTATTTTATCAATTATTTCATTTTTATTTAATCTAAATCTCAATGATCTGAAAAGTGATTGGTATACTTCTTCTTTGATTTTTAACATGAGCTCTGAGACTACAAGTGAATTTCAACATTGGTAAGCAAAACATAAATGGTATGGTTATATTTATTAAAGAAAAATAATGATTATTATCACAACTATTATTTGTCTCCATTTTAAGATGAGAAAGATGAGGTCTAGAATTATACAAGTTTACACAAACAGCAAGTTGAAGAACCAGGACTGGAACGAAGATGTTTTCATTAAACTAGTTTGCATTTAACTGGTAATTTCCTTGATATAACCGGAGAATGAAAAGAGCACTAGAATATGAAAAAGCTCAAATATAAAATATGGGCAGCCAGCCTCTTGAGGAAAATACCCATATTTCTTTATTCAAAGGGATGTCTAGAATCCATCTCATTTTTAACACTATGCAAAACATCAATACGTCAAATACATCAATTCTGCAAAATCCAGACCATGGCCATTTTTTCAAAATTAAGTGCATAAATTTTCTTCCTCCTGAAGAGATCAAGAATTTTTATATGTGTCATTCATCATATGAATGATTTTTAATTAATAAAAATTTCTATCAAAGCATTATTATTCTTCACAGCATTCCTAAAGAATAAGATAGGAATTGCTATCATTTCAACTTACAAAGATGAATAAAGTACTAGAGGGCAATGGAGTTTTCCTAACTTACCTGCATATGTTAGTGTTAATGTTGTGGGAGACGTAGTAGTCATTTTCATGCTGCTGAAAAAGACATACCCAAGACTGAGCAATTTACAGAAGAAAGAGGTTTAATTGGACTTACAGTTCCAAATGGCTGAGGAGGCCTCACAATCACTGTAGAAGGCAAGGAGGAGCAAGTCACCCTTATGTGGATGGCAGCAGGCAAAGAGAGCTTGTGTTAGGGACTCAGGTCTCCTGAGAGCCATTCATTATCATGAGAACAGCACAGGAAATACCTGTCCCCATGATTCAGTCATCTCCCAGTGGGTCCCTCCCACAACACATGGAAATTATGGGAACTACAAGATGAGGTTTGGATGAAGACACAGAGCCAAACCATGTAAGAGGACATTTGCTTTTTATGACCTACAAGACTGAACATCAATTTTTAAAATTAATGTTGAAGTTATTTTACTGAATCCAAACATTCTACAAGCAAGGCTTTTCTGACTGAATGTGCATTTTGTTAACTATATAAATTAACATTGAAAAAGTATTGCCAGGAACAGTTGCTTACACCTGTAATCCCAGCTACTCAGGAAGTTGAGCCAGGGGGCTGGGGATCACTTGAAGCCAAGAGTTCCAGACAAGCACAGGCAACATAGGGAAACCCTATTTCTAAAAATAAAAATTAAAAAAAATTAGCCTGCTGTGATGTTGGGCACCTGTAGTCCCAGCTACTCAGGAGGGCAGCTTGAGCCTCACAGCTCACTGTAGCCTTCAACTATGATTGCCCACTGCACTCCATCCTGGGCGACAGAAGGTGACACTGTCACTTGAAAAAAAGGTTTTTAATAAAAAAATCTTAAAAAATGTATTTACTAAATACCTTTCGAGTGTTAAACATTAGGCTAAATGCTAGGACACAGTGATTAATACAAAAGTCACAGCAGCGCTTATAATCTTGGTGCTTATAGTCTGGAACAGTATTGTCCAATAAAGATGTAATGTAATTCATGTTATTTAAAATTTTCTATAGCCACATTTAAAAAGCAAAATATTAATTTTAATGCCATATTTGACCCAATATGTCTAAAATATTACCATTTCAACATGTAATGAAGATAAAATTATTTTTATAATTTTTCTTTTTCAAACTAAGTCTTCAAAATCTGGTGCATATTTTAGATTCATGAAACCTCTTAATATGGAGTAACTACATTTCAAGTGCTTTATAACCACATGTGGCTGTTGGCATTGGTGTTGCACAATATAAATCTAAGGGAATATTTAAATAGTAAGCAAGCAATAAGATACAGCATAATAAGTGCCAGACAAGGTAATGCAGTGCAATGGCAGCACATAGGAGACCATCTCAACCAATCTGAGTAGGGTTGGAAAAAACTTTGTGAGGAAGTGGCATTTCAACTGAGCTCTAAAGGATGAGCTGAAATTAGCCAGAGAAAAGGGTAGGGGTAGGGCAAGGAGATGAGAGAACAGGAAGGTCAATATTCCAAGCAAAAGGACATCCAAGGCCTGCAGGTGAATGACTATGGTGTGCTGGGAAGACTACAAGAAGTTCAATATAGCTGGAACAAAGACTATTATGTGGAAAGGGGAAGATGAAAAGACAGGTAGGAGCCAGTTCATGGAGGAAGTTGCAAACCATGTAAAGGAGTTATGCTTTTATTCTAGGAAATCTATCCTTTCTAAAGTCTCTAGGCCTGTATTATATGTATGCAACTGGCAACTTCAGGCTGAAATGTGCTCGTCTTCACTGGAATACAATGGGGAGTAAGAGAGATGAAGATGAAGAGGCTAAAGCTAGATGACCATTTATTAGAAGTGATGAAGAATCTAGTTCTGGATTAGATGAGTCCCTTAGGCCATTTTCAACTCTTAGATTTTACAACTCCAACTCTTTAGCTAGAACATTAGAATAAACATTATGCTTAGTAAAATGTGGATTTGTTATTTATGAATCATTTTTGGAGGGAACCCTGCATCTAACACTGCATTTGTGTTAAGTATTTCTATTAAGATTCATGGCTGGTAGTTCTGAATAGTATATGTATGAACATGTGTGGTAGTAAGAACAGTGAAATCCTACAGGTTGTTTTTGGAATTCTCTTGTAAGTTGCTTATAAATTACTACTTTGATAATTTGCAAAGTAATTCACAATGCTTGTAAGTGCTCTGTTCCAACTTGGAGCCTTGAACCTGTCTTTTGGAACTCCCATGATATGGAAGAGTACTGGAACTGTAGTTATTTATACCAGCAAAAGGCACCAAACTTTAGATTTTACAATTTACAACTTAATCATGTGACTGACAGGATCCCACTGAGGGTGTGATTCCAAGTGTGTTGTTCTTCCTTGTCCTACTGAATTATTAGTTTTTGGAAAGCAAAGAAAGTGATTTATATTTCCATCGATATGGATTTTAATATGTGTCAGGAACTGTGCTGCATATTTCCTAGAGTGCTTGATAGTTTTGAACATATTTAGTATGAATTTATCAGAATCAGAAAACACATTTAAATATAGTCATTGCATATTATAGCTTGCCAAAATACATATTTGTTAAACAAAGATACTGCTTAGGAATTGTACTGGGTTTATAGAGTCCCCCACAATTCATGTCTACCCAGCACAATTCATTTCTACCCAGAACCTATAAATGTGATCTGACCTAGAAATAAGGTCTTTGCAGATGATTTCAAGTTAAGATGAGGATATACTGGATCAAGTGTGGGCCCTAAATCCAACATGACTGGTGTCCTTATAAGAAGAGGGAAATCTGGGCACAAAGACAGATGCCCAGGGAGAACGCCAAGTGACTATGGAGGCAGAAACAGTGACAAGCCAAGGGACACCAAGGATTGCTGGCAACCACCAGATGCTAGGAATAGTAAGGAAGGATTCTCCCCTAGTTCCCTTCTAACATCTTGATTTCAGACTTCACATCTCCAAAACTGTAAAAGAATAAATTTCTGTTGCTTTAAGGCATGAAGTTTGTAGTACTTAGTAACAGCAGCCCTAGGAAACCCATACAGGAACCTGTGCCCTTCCAATTACATCTCATATTTTCTTTATGTAGTACCTCTTGATTTATTGGACTTGACAGATTTAACCCTGTTCGCTGTTAAACAAATTGTGTGACGGTTGGATTCTATTCTTTGGATTCTCTGGTACTTCTATACAGTTCTAGTCCCATCAAAAGAGCTGTGCACTTACAGCCCAGAATGTTCACTGTTGTCATTACATAATTTAATTACATACTACATAAACCGAGGAAATATGAATGCAAAAGGAAAGACAGCTGCAGTGTCCAGGAAAACTAAGTTGGAAACTTTGGAAACTCTTGTTAAAGGTGAATCACTTAAAAAAATTCAATCAAATTAGGTATGAGTGAGGCAATTGTAAAAGACTAAAATGAAATCATGAAAATCTAGAAAAACTTCTCATTCAGATGGATTTGCAAATGCCTTTCAAGTCTTACTTCATCTTACTAAAACTATAACCAGAACTTACAGGACATATGGCATGGGTGTGGTTTGTTAAGAATGAATTTTGTGGAACTGCAATTAAAACCCAAGCATACAAATATATGTAGATTTGTATAGGTTCTATAAATCTCTGCTTTTTTAAAAATTTATTTATTATTATTATACTTCAAGTTGTAGGGTACATGTGCATAACGTGCAGGTTTGTTACATATGTATACTTGTGCCATGTTGGTGTGCTGCACCCATCAACTCGTCATTTACATCAGGTATAACTCCCAATGCAATCCCTCCCCCCTCCCCCCTCCCCATGATAGGCCCCTGTGTGTGATGTTCCCCTTCCTGAGTCCAAGTGATCTCATTGCTCAGTTCCCACCTATGAGTGAGAACATGTGGTGTTTGGTTTTCTGTTCTTGTGATAGTTTGCTAAGAATGATGGTTTCCAGTTGCATCCATGTCCCTACAAAGGACACAAACTCATCCTTTTTGATGGCTGCATAGTATTCCATGGTGTATATGTGCCACATTTTCTTCATCCAGTCTGTCACTGATGGACATTTGGGTTGATTCCAAGTCTTTGCTATTGTGAATAGTGCTGCAATAAACATACGTGTGCATGTCTCTTTATAGCAGCATAATTTATAATCCTTTGGGTATATACCCAGTAATGGGATGGCTGGGTCATATGGTACATCTAGTTCTAGATCCTTGAGGAATCGCCATACTGTTTTCCATAATGGTTGAACTAGTTTACAATCCCACCAACAGTGTAAAAGTGTTCCTATTTCTCCACATCCTCTCCAGCACCTGTTGTTTCCTGACTTTTTAATGATCGCCATTCTAACTGGTGTGAGATGGTATCTCATTGTGGTTTTGATTTGCATTTCTCTGATGGCCAGTGATGATGAGCATTTTTTCATGTGTCTGTTGGCTGTATGAATGTCTTCTTTTGAGAAATGTCTGTTCATATCCTTTGCCCACTTTTTGATGGGGTTGTTTGTTTTTTTCTTGTAAATTTGTTTGAGTTCTTTGTAGGTTCTGGATATTAGCCCTTTGTCAGATGAGTAGATTGCAAAAATTTTCTCCCATTCTGTAGGTTGCCTGTTCACTCTGATGGTAGTTTCTTTTGCTGTGCAGAAGCTCTTTAGTTTAATGAGATCCCATCTGTCAATTTTGGCTTTTGCTGCCGTTGCTTTTGGTGTTTTAGACATGAAGTCTTTGCCCATGCCTATGTCCTGAATGGTACTACCTAGGTTTTCCTCTAGGATTTTTATGGTATTAGGTCTAACATTTAAGTCTCTAATCCATCTTGAATTAATTTTCGTATAAGGAGTAAGGAAAGGATCCAGTTTCAGCTTTCTACTTATGGCTAGCCAATTTTCCCAGCACCATTTATTCAATAGGGAATCCTTTCCCCATTTCTTGTTTTTGTCAGGTTTGTCAAAGATCAGATGGCTGTAGATGTGTGGTCTTATTTCTGAGGACTCTGTTCTGTTCCATTGGTCTATATCTCTGTTTTGGTACCAGTACCATGCTGTTTTGGTTACTGTAGCCTTGTAGTATAGTTTGAAGTCAGGTAGCGTGATACCTCCAGCTTTGTTCTTTTGACTTAGGATTGTCTTGGAGATGCGGGCTCTTTTTTGGTTCCATATGAACTTTAAAGCAGTTTTTTCCAATTCTGTGAAGAAACTCATTGGTAGCTTGATGGGGATGGCATTGAATCTATAAATTACCTTGGGCAGTATGGCCATTTTCACGATATTGATTCTTCCTATCCATGAGCATGGTATGTTCTTCCATTTGTTTGTGTCCTCTTTGATTTCACTGAGCAGTGGTTTGTAGTTCTCCTTGAAGAGGTCCTTTACATCCCTTGTAAGTTGGATTCCTAGGTATTTGATTCTCTTTGAAGCAATTGTGAATGGAAGTTCATTCCTGATTTGGCTGTTTGTCTGTTACTGGTGTATAAGAATGCTTGTGATTTTTGCACATTAATTTTGTATCCTGAGACTTTGCTGAAGTTGCTTATCAGCTTAAGGAGATTTTGGGCTGAGAAAATGGGGTTTTCTAAATATACAATCATGTCATCTGCAAACAGGGACAGTTTGACTTCTTCTTTTCCTAACTGAATACCCTTGATTTCTTTCTCTTGCCTGATTGCCCTAGCCAGAACTTCCAACACTATGTTGAATAGGAGTGGTGAGAGAGGGCATCCCTGTCTTGTGCCAGTTTTCAAAGGGAATTTTTCCAGTTTTTGCCCATTCAGTATGATATTGGCTGTGGGTTTGTCATAAATAGCTCTTATTATTTTGAGGTACGTTTCATCAATACCGAATTTATTGAGCGTTTTTAGCATGAAGCGCTGTTGAATTTTGTCAAAAGCCTTTTCTGCATCTATTGAGATAATCATGTGGTTCTTGTCTTTGGTTCTGTTTATATGCTGGATTATGTTTATTGATTTGCGAATGTTGAACCAGCCTTGCATCCCAGGGATGAAGCCCACTTGATCATGGTGGATAAGCTTTTTGATGTGTTGCTGAATCCGGTTTGCCAGTATTTTATTGAGGATTTTTGCATCGATGTTCATCAGGGATACTGGTCTAAAATTCTCTTTTTTTGTTGTGTCTCTGCCAGGCTTTGGTATCAGGATGATGTTGGCCTCATAAAATGAGTTAGGGAGGATTCCCTCTTTTTCTATTGATTGGAATAGTTTCAGAAGGAATGGTACCAACTCCTCCTTGTACCTCTGGTAGAATTCAGCTGTGAATCCATCTGGTCCTGGACTTTTTTTGGTTGGTAGGCTATTAAGTATTGCCTCAATTTCAGAGCCTGCTATTGGTCTATTCAGGGATTCAACTTCTTCCTGGTTTAGTCTTGGAAGAGTGTAAGTGTCCAGGAAATTATCCATTTCTTCTAGATTTTCCAGTTTATTTGCATAGAGGTGTTTATAGTATTCTCTGATGGTAGTTTGTATTTCTGTGGGGTCGGTGGTGATATCCCCTTTATCATTTTTTATTGCGTCGATTTGATTCTTCTCTCTTTTCTTCTTTATTAGTCTTGCTAGCGGTCTGTCAATTTTGTTGATCTTTTCAAAAAACCAACTCCTGGATTCATTGATTTTTTGGAGAGTTTTTTGTGTCTCTATCTCCTTCAGTTCTGCTCTGATCTTAGTTATTTCTTGCCTTCTGCTAGCTTTCGAATGTGTTTGCTCTTGCTTCTCTAGTTCTTTTAATTGCGATGTTAGAGTGTCAATTTTAGATCTTTCCTGCTTCTCTTGTGGGCATTTAGTGCTATAAATTTCCCTCTACACACTGCTTTAAATGTGTCCCAGAGATTCTGGTATGTTGTATCTTTGTTCTCATTGGTTTCAAAGAACATCTTTATTTCTGCCTTCATTTCGTTATGTACCCAGTAGTCATTCAGGAGCAGGTTGTTCAGTTTCCATGTAGTTGAGCGGTTTTGATTGAGTTTCTTAGTCCTGAGTTGTAGTTTGATTGCACTGTGGTCTGAGAGACAGTTTGTTATAATTTCTGTTCTTGTACATTTGCTCAGGAGTGCTTTACTTCCAATCACGTGGTCGATTTTGGAGTAAGTACGATGTGGTGCTGAGAAGAATGTATATTCTGTTGATTTGGGGTGGAGAGTTCTATAGATGTCTATTAGGTCTGCTTGCTGCAGAGATGAGTTCAATTCCTGGATATCCTTGTTAACTTTCTGTCTCGTTGATCTGTCTAATGTTGACAGTGGAGTGTTGAAGTCTCCCATTATTATTGTATGGGAGTCTAAGTCTCTTTGTAAGTCTCTAAGGACTTGCTTTATGAATCTGGGTGCTCCTGTATTGGGTGCATATATATTTAGGATAGTTAGCTCTTCCTGTTGAATTGATCCCTTTACCATTATGTAATGGCCTTCTTTGTCTCTTTCGATCTTTGATGGTTTAAAGTCTGTTTTATCAGAGACTAGTATGGCAACCCCCGCTTTTTTTTGTTCTCCATTTGCTTGGTAAATCTTCCTCCATCCCTTTATTTTCAGCCTATGTATGTCTCTGCGTGTGAGATGGGTCTCCTGAATACAGCAGACTGATGGGTCTTGACTCTTTATCCAGTTTGCCAGTCTATGTCTTTTAATTGGAGCATTTAGTCCATTTACATTTAAGGTTAAGATTGTTATGTGTGAACTTGATCCTGCCTTTATGATATTAACTGGTTATTTTGCTCATTAGTTGATGCAGTTTCTTCCTAGCATCGATGGTCTTTACATTTTGGCATGTTTTTGCAATGGCTGGTACTGGTTGTTCCTTTCCATGTTTAGTGCTTCCTTTAGGGTCTCTTGTAAGGCAGGCCTAGTGGTGACAAAATCTCTAAGCATTTGCTTATCTGTAAAGTATTTTATTTCTCCTTCACTTATGAAACTTAGTTTGGCTGGATATGAAATTCTGGGTTTAAAATTCTTTTCTTTAAGAATGTTGAATATTGGCCCCCACTCTCTTCTGGCTTATAGAGTTTCTGCCGAGAGATCTGCTGTTAGTCTGATGGGCTTCCCTTTGTGGGTAACCCGACCTTTCTCTCTGGCTGCCCTTAAGATTTTTTCCTTCATTTCAACTTTGGTGAATCTGGCAATTATGTGTCTTGGAGTTGCTCTTCTCGAGGAGTGTCTTTGTGGCGTTCTCTGTATTTCCTGGATTTGAATGTTGGCCTGCTCTACTAGGTTGGGGAAGTTCTCCTGGATGATATTCTGAAGAGTGTTTTCCAACTTGGTTCCATTTTCCCCCTCACTTTCAGGCACCCCAATCAGACGTAGATTTGGTCTTTTTACATAATCCCATACTTCTTGCAGGCTTTGTTCATTTCTTTTTCTTCTTTTTTCTTTTGGTTTCTCTTCTCGCTTCATTTCATTCATTTGATCCTCAATCGCAGATACTCTTTCTTCCAGTTGATCGAGTCGGTTACTGAAGCTTGTGCATTTGTCACGTATTTCTCGTGTCATGGTTTTCATCTCTTTCATTTCGTTTAGGACCTTCTCTGCATTAATTACTCTAGCCATCAATTCTTCCACTTTTTTTTCAAGATTTTTAGTTTCTTGCGCTGGGTACGTAATTCCTCCTTTAGCTCTGAGAAATTTGATGGACTGAAGCCTTCTTCTCTCATCTCGTCAAAGTCATTCTCTGTCCAGCTTTGATCCGTTGCTGGCGATGAGCTGCGCTCCTTTGCCGGGGGAGATGCGCTCTTATTTTTTGAATTTCCAGCTTTTCTGCCCTGCTTTTTCCCCATCTTTGTGGTTTTATCTGCCTCTGGTCTTTGATGATGGTGATGTACTGATGCGGTTTTGGTGTAGGTGTCCTTCCTGTTTGATAGTTTTCCTTCTAACAGTCAGGACCCTCAGCTGTAGGTCTGTTGGAGATTGCTTGAGGTCCACTCCAGACCCTGTTTGCCTGGGTATCAGCAGCAGAGACTGCAGAAGATAGAATATTTCTGAACAGCGAGTGTACCTGTCTGATTCTTGCTTTGGAAGCTTCCTCTCAGGGGTGTACTCCACCCTGTGAGGTGTGGGGTGTCAGACTGCCCCTAGTGGGGGATGTCTCCCAGTTAGGCTACTCAGGGGTCAGGGACCCACTTGAGCAGGGAGTCTGTCCCTTCTCAGATCTTAACCTCCATGTTGGGAGATCCACTGCTCTCTTCAAAGCTGTCAGACAGAGTCGTTTGAGTCTGCAGAGGTTTCGGCTGCGTTTGTTATTGCCCTGTCCCCAGAGGTGGAGTCTACACAGACAGGCAGGTTTCCTTGAGCTGCTGTGAGCTCCACCCAGTTCGAGCTTCCCAGCAGCTTTGTTTACTTACTTAAGCCTCAGCAATGGCGGGCGCCCCTCCCCCAGCCTCGCTGCTGCCTTGCAGGTAGATCAGAGACTGCTGTGCTAGCAATGAGGGAGGCTCCGTGGGTGTGGGACCCTCCCGGCCAGGTGTGGGATATGATCTCCTGGTGTGCCTGTTTGCTTAAAGCGCAGTATTGGGGTGGGAGTTACCCGATTTTCCAGGTGTTGTGTGTCTCAGTTCCCCTGGCTAGGAAAAGGGATTCCCTTCCCCCTTGCACTTCCCAGGTGAGGCAATGCCTCGCCCTGCTTCAGCTCTTGCTGGTTGGGCTGCAGCAGCCGATCAGCACCAATCGTCAGGCACTCCCCAGTGAGATGAACCCAGTACCTCAGTTGAAAATGCAGAAATCACTGGTCTTCTGTGTGGCTCGTGCTGGGAGTTGGAGACTGGAGCTGTTCCTATTCGGCCATCTTCTGGTCTCGAATTCTTGACCTCAAGTAAATCTCTGCTTTTATCAAATTTTCTATTGACCATACTATCACAACTCTTCATTACAATAAATAGGAAAGAGAATTTTCACTGTAAGTACAGGTTATTACATGATGTTTTCATTCAGTTCCCTGACTGTATAATCTATTAGTCTATAAACTTTGTAAACACAGAGGTTATATCTGATTAGCTCCTACTTTAACTTTAGTGTTTAGGATAGTGCCTAGTATAAAGCAGCCTCTCTCAAAATATTTTTTTGAATAAATTAGCACAAAATGAAAACACATTTTTGTTTTTCCCTTTTCCAAAAAAATCATATTATCATTAACAAAGTTGTATTATTACAGACTGATATTTATGATATAAAAATGGACTAGTTCCAGATAACTCAGTGTTTTAATGGCACTTACTAAAATGAGGTTTTATTTACCATATATGAGTATTTTCACTTTTACTGTATCATTTCTCATAGCTCTAATATGCTTTTCATATCATAATCTTTCTGAAAGTACTTACATTGTTCCTATTGTGCACCTTCACATAATTTCTACTTAATGCCAAAGTGTTATTTCTGCAAGTTTACAAGGTAGGATGCACAGACAGAAAAGGTAGCTTGAAGGAAGATTCCCAGTTATGCCTCAAATTCATGAGCTTCCAAATTCTAGATTACTATTGCAAACTACTCCCTGAGCCTCAGTTTCCTTATTAATTAGAAGAGGTTTTCTGACTAGATAATTTCTAGGATGCTCTCCAGTCCCAACCCCTCATTTTTAGCATGAATTTTAGATTTGCTTATAAATAAAAAGTATCACTTCTCACTGCTTTTCTTTCCAGTACAGGAGACAGAAAATAATACGTAGGTAAAGAATTACAGAAAGGATACGGTGGAGACATAATAGTGAGTACGGAGTGGTTAAAGGAACACCAGACAGAAGATGAATTTAATATCAGCATGCTGGTATAAACTCTTTCAGGGGGGAAGAAATGAAATATTTTATGTTCATATAACCACAAGAATTCTCCTCTTAAACTTGCATAAAGAAATCTCAATAGTAAGTTCTAAGGGCCCTGAGATATGTGGCTTAAAAAATTAAAGGCTAGACAGCTCTTTATATTTCATTATGATAACTAGGTAGAATATAGTCTTATTTAATTATATCATAAAACAATTGCTACATGATCTGTAAATACTAAAGATCTAAATGAATTTATAATTAAGTTTTACTTTTTAAACTATGGATAATATTAAGAAAGAGACAGCCAATATCAGGTTCTATTTATAAGTTACACAAATATTCCTTTTTAAAAAACTTCTTAAAATTTACTTAAGTAATTTAATAGGAATCACTGGAAACAAATCTTAATAACATTTGGTAAATAAAAATGATACAGGGTTTCAGACAGTCCAACAAGATGAAGAATTTATCATTGGAATTCTGTTAAATAACTGCAGGAGTTATATTTCTGCCTTGGAAAACTTTCATCATGGAACACAGCTGTGAAACAACTTTGGCTTCAAACAGAAAGGCTATAATAAAGTGCCTCCTAGCTAGAGTTAGGTTCAAGAGGTTTATGGTGGTGAATAGCGAAATAGCAGAAAAGATGAAATGTTTCAATAAGCCCCTCAGGCTGATTTAGTTAGCATTCACAAAGTGGAATAACCTATACATCATATACCCTTTGTTAGTTGGTTGTTTGGAATAGATATATGAGTCACTGGATTTTATTTTAGCATTTGGGCAATGCAATTCTCCTTTTGCCCACAATATTAAAATGCAGAAATGTGAAACTAAGAGAAGTAATGTCAGATCTTATACAGGGTGCTTATCAACCATTGTGATGGATCAAGAAATCCTTTCACTCATCATTTCATGTTTCACCTTGGTAGGCACAAATGATAAATTATCTTGTGTAAAATAAAAATCTACTATAATACAAATTAGTAAACTACAGTATACTCTTTTAAAAATTGTATTTGGGGGAGAGGTTTTGAAGGGGAGAAGCTTGCACAAGCAAAAGAAAGCTGATATTAAAGAAAGACAGGCAAGATTCTATCCTGCATGATTTCAAGTACAAATGAACCCCTCTGGGAGTCTGGGGGATTAATGCACACACACATGTGCATGAGTGCACACACACAAACACATGCACACACGTAAATATAATTTTTTCTCTTAGACACTGTCGAGAACTAATGAGGCTACCTGCAACGATGCTGGCAAGCTGCTGGGTTCTGGTGATGGGGTAGATGCTGCGTGCCTGAACAATTGCTGAAGCGATTTTCCTGGCATGCTTCTCCTCCCCATATGTTCTTAGGATAGATGCAAGTGCCGGTTGATCTAAAGCATTCACAACATCAGCAGCAGTGGGCATGTCAGGGTACCTACGCACAAGAAGAGCCAATTAGTTCACTGACGTCAGTTTTCATTGACAAGAGGTGAAACTTCAGAGTACTGAGACATAAAGTCAGACATATACACATAGTCTAGGAGAACTGAGGTTTTAAAGTCAGAGACTGAAACACTAAACAAATGAAATAGACTTTCTATTTCAAATACCCATCATTATGGCAAATGGTGATGGTTTGTAACATTCATCAAGGTCAAGGCAGCAGGAAGTTAAAATATTATAATAACCTTAAACTTATAATTCACAAAGAAATGTTTATTGTTCCTGTGTATTTTTCTTGAACTAAAACACTGAAAAATGGTTAAATTTAAGTTGTTCAAAATTTAAATTACTGCTTGAATGTTTTTTTCAGTATAGAAGATAAAAGGTTTGCAGATGATATTTAAACAAGGCTAAATCTCAATAACTTGACTAAATCTGAGGCTGTAAAATATCTGATTACCTGTGAAGACACAAATTAAACTTAGAAAATCTATTTAAAAAAAAGATACTGCTGGTCAGTTTCCCTCACAAAAACTCATACAACCTTAATGGCAATAATGCATATTATTCAAATGTTTAACAATATTTGGTCATTCATCCATAACAAAGGTCACAATATGACAAAACCAGGTAATCAATAAGCAGTATTGAACAAGCCTAGATAGTAATTTTAGGTGGAGGAGGAATAAAAATTACCAACCTCTGGTCAAATAGAATAAATTATAGTCAGACACAGCATTTACTCTGTTCAGACCATTCCTGTTTACCTTAGGGAAATGGGCCAAAGAATTCTAAGTGATGAGCTAATTGTGACCTTACATATTAGAAAAATAGCTTTGCTAATGGTGCAGTTACTGCTCTTACAGTTAATATGTTGGATTGATTGTTGGTAACATACTGTGAGGATCTGTAAGTAACAACGGTATGGTAGCTTTAAGAACTGAGGGTCCAACCAGAGTGGGGCTGCCAAGAAACACCTGAAACTCTCCTTAAAAATACTAAAATATACATTGTTAACATGCCTAGTGCCTCCAGGAGAAAATCTTTTTGCTGTCTTTGGCTTGTCCCTAGATTTGTCATGACTTTCATCTCTTCTGATGTCTCTTTGTCTCTTTTTTTCATCCATAGCTCGCTTTTCAGATTTTTTTTTTTTTTTTTTTTTTTTGAGACGGAGTTTCACTCTTGTTGCTCAGGCTGGAGTGCAATGGTGGATCTTGGCTCATTGCAACCTCCGCTTCCTGGGTTCAAGCGATTCTCCTGCCTCAGCCTCCCGAATAGCTTACAATAATTGTTTTTATGTCAGTCTGCCATTAAACTCACAGAACAATGAACGTCTTATAAGGTAGCCCTATTTCTATCTCAGTAGGCTTTGCTTCTTCAGCTTTCAGGATGAAGATCTGGTTTTTGGAGTTCAATTGATCTGGATTAGAATCCTGGCCTTTTTACTCATATTGAGTAAGATTTTTAACCTATTAGAGCCTCAATTTTTAACCTGTGAAATGAAAGTAACAATTCTTAACTCACAGAACGGTTTGGATAATTATTGGTGCATGCAATTGCAAAACAGAAATATAATGCCTACAATATAAAAGATGCTCAATGCGTGCCACTGTCCTTTAGATCTTCCCCATTCATAAATTTGCAAAGCATAATTTGTGGCTTAAATGACAAAATCCCTGCTAAACCTGACCTATTTGTGAATTCAACTGCTTAAACCAGCGAGCATCTGAATGAACTGTGTTAATGACGTAAAATTTAGAAATTTATCCATGGGATACAGTCCAGCTTTACCAAGAGAATTTTATGATGAGTATAGATGTACTTAGCAGTTTTTAATGATATTTTTCTATCTTTAAATAAGAAAATTAAAAAGCATTTTGTTCCATACACATAATTTTACTTTAAACAAGTAATTGGACAATACACATAATTTTATTTTACTCTTATATTAACAATGATTGATGGTGTAGAAGTTTCCATAGTGCTAAAGTGCAAAAGGTGCAACACTGGAAGGTTTGGCAAGCTGCTAGGCAGCTTCAGAATAGGCATTCATGTGGTAAATGAGTCAAGATCCAAGAGCTGCCCCCCAACTAATAGATTTGATCTTGTCAGTCCTCCAGAGTTCACTGACTTACAGTGACTAAACTTAGAAAGAAAATATAAACACAAGTGATAATTAATTACCTTCTAGTGAAGACTATAACTGCCAACAGAACTAGACTCTCGAATTCTTGAAGCTATGAATTTCTTTCTATGGCTTCTACATGAGAAACCTTACTATAATCTGAAAGCTGCTGTTGAAATTAGAATCAGCAAAGAATAAATTATGTTTTTTAAGACTCCAGTGTTAAATGACAACTGGTTAAGGAAGCCTCTTGCATCCATCTTCATCACAGGGATAATCTCCCTTCAGGAACTAACAGGCCATATTTTTTTGGCCTGGATTAGCCAAGGCAAACATATACCACTTGGATTAGCATTGCACGTGTTTGAATCTATGACTTTTCTTCTTCAATGAATTCATGTGAATCAACTCCCCCTTTTCAAATGTTAAATACTTTCTTCAGAGCTGTTAAAATCTTTGATTAAGTTACAGACTATACCATCTACCCGAAAGCCATTCAACATTTTAAGATATATTTACTCAATTCTAATTTCATCCATTAGGTATTAATTTAAGAGTTTAATTCTCAGTGTCAACGTTATTTTCAGGCTCTTGGGAAAACCACAGGCACCCTGATTCACAAACTACAATTTGCTGATAAGTCTTTAAATTAACAATATGGGATTTACTACTAGTAACTAGAAGTTTGGTTCATTGTATTTCAGAAATTGGCTTGATGTTTTATTACCTCTGCACAACCACCTCCATCTCCACACATGAGACTATATTTCACTTTTACTATTAGTTAGTTGTTTTAAAAGTATTTTTATTATTTTCTTTTATCATTACATTCTTCATTCTGTGAATGCCAACAACATGTGCAAAAGAAGGTATAACATTTAGGAACAACAGAGTCCCAACAAATATAGGTCACAAGCCAAGTTAACAGGTTGTATCACAACATAAGGGAAAAGGCTATATGTGAATAATTACCACAAAACAAAGCAGTTTGTGGTGGGGCATGATATGAGAGAGAAAAACCACAGTTAAGTTTTACAGGTATAGGCTGTCCATTCCCTAGG
Source organism: Macaca nemestrina (assembly GCF_043159975.1). Classification (NCBI taxonomy): domain Eukaryota; kingdom Metazoa; phylum Chordata; class Mammalia; order Primates; family Cercopithecidae; genus Macaca; species Macaca nemestrina. Next base: position 37,191,951 of record NC_092136.1, read on the forward strand.
TCAGTATTGAGAATAGACACAGGTCCTAATCTAAGCTTTTAACATTAATTTAGACAATTAATATAAAGAAATTGTTGGCCGGTAATGGTGGCTCATGCCTATAATCCCAGCACTTTGGGAGGCTGAGGCAGGTGGATCACATGAAGTCAGGAGTTCGAGACCAGCCTGGACAATATGATGAAAATTCGTCTCTACTAATACAAAAACAATTAGCCAGGCATAGTGGTACATGTCTGTAATCCCAGCTACTCAGGAGGCTGAGGCATGAGAATGGCTTAAACTCGGGAGGTGGAGGTTGCAGTGAGTTGAGATCATGCCACTGCACTCCAGCCTGGGTGACAGAATGAGACTCTGTCTCAAAAAAAAGAAAGAAAGAAAGAAAGAAAATAATTTTTTCTATACTTTCCTAGAATATGATTGTTTTTGTGTTATTTAATCTATTTGAATAATGGAGAATAAATGTTGGTATTTCCAGGAAGAGGAAGTATAGAGGATATCTTATTATAGTACTGTGTTTGATATCATATCATAAATTACAGTTTTTCTGGAGAAGGTTCAAAGTGATTGTATAAGACAGGACAAAACACACTTACTGACTCTAAGATCTTGCCTTTTTTTTTTGTATTCTAAAAGAGGATGCCTTAAATATATATAGTTCTTTTTGCTTCTCACAAGAGGCATAGTTGGGCATGAATAAAAATGAAATAGTTATTGCAGTATCGTGATATTTACTGACATTGGTTAACACTCTAAAACCCATATTGTATAAGTAAAAAAGATAATCAGTATGAAAGTTATACTCTTCACTATTTTGTGTAAAGGCAGTAATTGTTTTTCTTTAAAAATCCTAAATCCAGAGAAATACTGATGTGTATAATGAGTATCAAACAAACTGGTTTATTATGTATTGGTAGTTTTAGGTGTAGGCATGTAATGGAAATTCTGTAGTCTTAAAAAAAATAAATTCAGAGTGTTTTTGACAAATTGATTTCTTGTTGTGAGAAGTGCTTTATGAATACTCACCTGCCACCATCCATTCTCATGTCCAAGGGGCCATCTTTCCGAAGGGAAAAACCTCTTTCAGGAGTATCAAGTTGCATGGAGGAACACCCAAGATCCATAAGAACTCCATCAAAAGTTCCTGGCTGCACCCCAGCTTTCGTTAATAAGGCTTCTGCCTGGCTGAACTGGCCCAGCACAGCTCGGATTTGTTTACTGTGAGTAAACCCAGGAGATAGAGAAAACACTTCTGTTAGATAAAAGTCTTTCTAAAGTCTATGATCAATGGATAGGAGCACATTCCATTATTACATTATTTAACTAATATATATTTACCGAGTGCTTAGTGTTGTATAAAGACATGGATATGGAAACTATACATCTTCGGTCTCAAACACCAGAGCTAGTTTAATGGAATTTTATTACTGCTGATAAACACAATTTATTGTGTATCTTTGTGAAGGGATACAATATATTCATAAGTTAGAAAAATTCCTTTGTCAAACCAGGTCTTTCATATTTTCTTAAAAAATTCTTACATCTATGGGTAGAGAAAGAAGCATATGTCATTCTATCAAAAAAATAACAAGTAAGCCAATTTAAATACAGTAAATAATATAATATAAATCATAAAAAAGATGTCAAATATGTTCAAACCAATCATTTTAGCTTTCTCCATGTTTTTCCTATAATTTAGAATATGGTGCTATGCAGCTATAAACTTGAGGAATGAAACTGTGACTAAAATAAACCTTCTTGCAGAAGGGATTATCTCTCAGCAGGGATTCTGAAGTGAATGGAGCATTCAGAACCAACAGACAGGCAGGAGTTGGGATCACCTCGCAGCTATACTAATTCTTCCTACACAAAGTGAGATGCTGCCTTCACGGTTCTTTAGAAGCCTTAAGGCAACTAGCATGCATTTTGGAAGGTGAATGGGAAGAGAAAATTGGGCAATACTCTCAAGACGTCATTCCTTCTGTCTAAAGGTGTGTAGAGTGAGTTTGGATTTCAACAGTGTTGGATAATTTACATTGATGATATTTACTTATATGTATGTTGTTTAAGGTGAACTTCACAGCTCAATAGTAATTTTTTAATAAAATTCCGATGGAGAAAGTAATTGAATATCTGCTATGGGTCAGGCATGATGTTATTTGGAGTGTACATAAAGATTAATAAAGCATGACTTTCTGTGCTTTGAGCTGAGAGGAAAAGACGTACAAACAGTTTACAAAATACTCTGATGGGTGCCACTAACAGAATGATGAACAAATTGCCCTGTTCTTATTTGAAAAATAAAAATGCTGCTCTTTTCTGAATGTGTTCCAGTCTGCCTATGTCCCTAGATTTGAATTCCACGATGATCAGCAAGAATAAAGTAAATTCTTGCTCCCCTTGTTCTAGTTATATTAATAGAGCTCAAGATGAAATTAGTTTTAGAATTTATTTGACACTGTTGACTTACACTGCCTAAATCCCTTTAGTCTTTTTCATGTACACTGCTGCTAAGCCTACTTCCTCCATACTGTACTTGGGCAGTTTTGCTATTTTTTTAATGTAAGTATAATTTTTGGCTTATGCATTTTCTACAGTCCTTTTAGGATTCACAAATTATCTTCAACTACAAAAATCTTCATACTGCAGCAAAAGCCTATAACAAATCACTACTGTCCAGTCTTAATTCCTTAGACATTATAGCTATTATCCTGCTTACAGCTAATGTACTTGTAAAATAAACATAAGATCTTATAGAGGATGTTTGCATTCTTGGATGTCCTCAAGCTTAGCTGTTTAACAGAAAATATTCATATAGTTTCAGAACTCACTATGAGTAAATAACGAAGTTGTAATAATCATTGTGGTACAAAGCTCAACATTATAATGTACAAGTACGAAAGTATAAAAAAAAATGATGCACCACCACAAAATAAATGTGTTTAAGACAGTTTTCTGACGCTATATCAGTTATGTGTTTCTAGAACTGAATTGTTCTCAGAGTAAAGGAAACATCCATGAAGTTTTCTGACCAGTTGTTAAAAAGTCAGCCACAACTTTAGACTCTGCTCTTTATCTCATATATGCAATTATGTCAAGGCTAATTGTCCTAGATAGGCAGATTACATGCCCACTTTTCCCTCACTCACTCCCCTTCCATTGCTCTCTTCTTTCTTTTACTTCTTCTTTTCCTCCATTCTTCATTTTTCCTTTCAAGCTTTAATTTTCAGTATTTTTGCACGTGCATTTAACAAGTGTTAAAAGTAACAGAAAAGTATCATCCTATGTTCTCCAGGATGGAAGCAGAATGTTGCTTGTGATCCAGAACAACTGCTAAATGAGAATGCTTTCTCAATCCAACCCCAATAAAAGTAAAGGGACGCAGCAGTAGAATGCAAACAATATCTTGGTTGTAGGCAGCCATTTCTGAGGTTCTCTGACTATAATAAGTATTGTTAATACCGACACTGGCAAGTCATTTGCACTGGTAGTACAAGTTATGAATCTATTTTGCTATAAATGACTAAGGTGCTCTAGTATATACCTAAGACTGGTGATATAAGAATGGCTACCACTCACTGTGTACTTATTAGAATTGAACATGGAACATGTAACTTCATCATTCTTCTAATGGCATACAATCTAATAAGAGGAGTTAAGAACAAACAGCTTCACAAATTATAAAGTCAATCCACTCACAAGGTTGAGCATCCTGTAGTTAATAAGTGCTCATCCATCTTGGCTAATACTAGCACTGGAAACACAGAAATAACAGAATATTGCTATTGAAAGGCAACTCACAAGTCAATTATTACTATCACATAACTGATATTTGAATTTTTCCCATATCCAACATCACTGCTAGGTGAGTGGACAGAAAGGAAAGTAATTGTTTTAACTACCTCCTGTATATACCATTGGTGAGAGAGGGCTTCCAATTCTAAGTCTGTGAAGATGGGCAAACACAGGATTTCATTTGACCCCACACTGGCCAGAAGAAACAAAAGTTTGTTTTATTTTATTTATTTTTTTAATTTTATTTAACTTTTAAGTTCGGGGTATATGTGCAGGTTTGTTATATAGGTAAACTTGTATCATGGGGGTTTGTTGTACAGGTTATTTCATTATCCAGGTATTAAGCCTAGTATCCATTAATTATTTTTCCTGATCCTCTCCTTCCTCCCACCCTCTCCACTCTGGCAGGCCCCAGTGTGCGTTGTTCCCCTCTATGTGTCCATGTGTGTTCATCATTTAGTTCTCACTTAAAACCACGAGCATGTGGTATTTGGTTTTCTGTTCCTGCGTTAGTTTGCTAAGGATAATGGCCTACAGCTCCATCCATGTTCCTGCAAAGGACATGTTCTCATTCTGTTTTATGGCTGCTTAGTATTGCATGGTGTATATGTACCACATTTCTTTATCCAGTCTACCACTGATGGACATTTAGGTTGATTCCATGTTTTTGTTATTGTGAATAATGCTGCAATGAACATACGTGCACATGTGTCTTTATAATACAACAATTTACACTTCTTTGGGTATATACCAGTGGTGGGATTGCTGGGTTGAATGGTATTTCTGACTTTAGGTCTTTGAGGAATCATTACACTGTCTTCCACAATAGTTGAACTAATTTACACTTCCACTAACAGTGTATAAGCATTCCTTTTTCTCTGCAACCTCGCCAGCATCTGTTATTCTCTGACTTTTAAATAATAGCCATTCTGAATGGTGTGCGGTGGTATCTCATTTGTGGTTTTGATTTGCATTTCTCTAATGATCAGTGGTGTTGAGTTTTTTTCCATATGGTTTGTTGGCGGCATGCAAGTCTTCTGAGTCAAAAGTTTATTAATCACATATATTCCCCTCCCAGCCAAAGGGAAGAAGCCATTACTTGCCATACTGGGTCACATAGGGGTTGCACTCAGGAAGAGAGTGGAAAACCAGGGGCTGTGAGAAGCAGATTTTAAGAGGTTGGGTTGCCCCCTAGTTCCCAGAAGAATGTGATTGGTTTGTTTGGATAATCCCTTGAGCTGGCAGGAATTGAACCTGCTAATGAGGGATAAGCAAAAATTATGCCTGATCCCTTTGATAGAAAGGGTTGTTTGGCTAGGTAACTTTATCTGCAAGAATATAGTGGGGAGAGGAACTCGTGGCTAGGCTATTTGAGGAAAAATTAATTTCTTTATATATACTAAAAACATAAATTATAGCTCCTTCCACACCACCACAATGGTGCACATGGGTGTCCTGGCTGATGCTCTCAAGAGCATCAACAATGCCAGACAGAGAGGCAAACACCAGGTTCTTATTAGGCTGAGTTCCAAAGTTATTGTCAGGTTTCTCACTGTGATGATGAAGCATGATTACATTGGCGAATTTGAAATCACTGATGATCATAATGCTGGGAAAATTGTTGTGAACCTCACAGGCAGGCTAAACAAGTGTGAGGTGATCCCTCATCACTAAACAAGTGTGGAGTGATCAGCCACAGATTTGATGTACAACTCAAAGATCTAGAAAAATGGCAGAATAATCTGCTTCCATCCTGCCAGTTTGGTTCCATTGTAATGACAACCTCAGCTGGCCTCATGGACCATGATGAAGCAAGAAGAAAACACACAGAGGAAAATCCTGGGATTCTTTTTCTAGACATGTAATACATATTTACAAATAAAATGCCTTATACACACACATACACACACACACACACACACACACGCATTGTCTCTCTCTATATATATATACACACACACACATATATGTTTACACATATATATATACATATAGGTGTGTGTGTGTATATATATGCGCACACATATAAAATGTGGAGAGTACATATATATGCACAAACACATATATACATAGTGTGTGTGTGCGTACATACTACTTGTTCTGGAGAATCCTGGCAGACATAATATCTCAGGTACTATTTGATATTAATATAAGAGTAAAATAAAATTATGCCTGTTTTCTAGTGAACTCCACTTAAGTAAAACAGTACTTTCCCCAAAAGTTAAGGAACACATAATAACTGGGCCTTAATCTGGGGTGTTACACCACAGTCCTTAGTTCACATTTGAACATTTTCAGTAACAGGAACTCACTACTGTTTTGTTAAACAGTTCTTTTTTACTTGATAGCTATTTTATCACTACTTCTATAACTTTTGTCCCTAGTATTCCCCTATGTCAAACAAGTTGAAAACCTATTTCCCAGAGCAGCTGTTCATACATGTACTGTTAGCTACTGTAAAGGATATTTGTTGGCTACCTTAGTTTCCAATCTGTCAATTCCAAAAGGAACTCATAATTTCAGTTAAATATTTTGGGAAAGATCGATCATATCCATGATAGTTTATACATCAACTTGGCTAAGCTTTCATGCCCAGTTATTTAATCAGACCCTAATTTATGTGTATTTTGTAAATATTTGTAATATCTACAATCAGCTGACTTTAATTAAAGGCAATTATCCTTAATAATGTAGATATGCCTCATCCAATCAGCTGAAAGCCCTGAAGTTTCCCAGAGGAAGAAGAAAATTCTGCCTCAAGACCACGACATCAGCTTCTACCAGATAGTTTCCAGCCTACTGGACTGTCCTACAGATTTCACATATGTCAGACTCCGCAATCAGGTGAGTCAACTCCCTGAAATAAATTTCTTCATGTAATAAGATATCATATATATATATATGTGATATATATGCATTTATCTACTTCCTATTGATTCTGTTTCTCCTAGTAGTCTAACAGATACAATATCTCTGCTCAAGAGGTAGATTTTTGATTAGCTACACTACTTTGTGTACATTATCCAAATGGCCCACTATAATTGGTTCAGAAATTGGCAAAAGTCACAACTCTAGCCAGTGAGATACAAGAGATACTTCCTGGGGTCAGGGGAAAGAAGATTCTTCTTTTTTCCAGCAAGCTACTGGGGAAAGAAGGTTTTTCTAACACTTGCTTGATATGAAAGAAGCAGCACATAGCTCTGATGACTACGAGTAAACCAGCAGCTAAATTGTCCCAAAGAAGGAGAGAATAGCAGCCAATTTTGGCCAACATTATAGAAAGCAAAGTAGAGAGAAAGATTAACCAAGCCACTGAATTGAGCCTCACCTAAAATACAACATACTCTTGAAGTTTTAAGTTATAAGAATCCATAAATTATCTTTGTTGCTGAAAACAGTTTGATGGGTTATTATTTTACTTGTAATTGAAAACATGCTAAGTACTATAGCTATCATGTTCTTTAAGTCTTCTTTACTCCAAACCAGGGGCGTACAATCTTTTGGCTTCCCTGGGCCACTGGAAGACGAAGAATTGTCTTGGGTCACATATACAATACACTAAGACTAAGGATAACTCACGAGCTAAAAAAAAATCACAAAAAATCTCATAATGTGTTATGAAAGTTTATAAATTTGTGTTGGGCCACATTCAAAGCTGTCCTAGGCTGCATGTGACCCTTGGGCTGCGGGTTGGACAAGCTTGCTTTAAACCATGTCCATTCTCATACTGCTATAAAGAACTGCTCAAGCCTGGGTAATTTATAAAGGAAAGAGATTTAGTGGACTCACAGTTCTCCTGATTGTAAGGAAATTTATAATTATGGTGGAAGACAAAGGGGAAGCAGGCACCTTCTTCACAGGGTGGGAGGGAGGATGGAGTGAGTACAAGCCAGGGAAATGCCAGATGCTTATAAAACCATCAGATCTTGTGAGAGCTCACTCACTATCACCAGAACAGCATGGGGAAAACCACCTACAAGACCAGATTCCTTCACCTGGTCCTGCCCTTGCCAAATGGAGATTATGGAGATTACAATTTGAGGTGAGATTTGGATGGGGACAAAAGTAGCAATGTAGGGCAATTCCAATGCACAAGAACTTCTAAAGTTTCTGACTGTGCCCTGTTTTCGAATATACTATTAGCCAAGGCAAGTCAAATAGCTCAGTTTAGATTCAAGGGCTATAGTAACAAACTTCACCTCTTGATGGAAAGCGTTGATGGACATCATGAAAGGAATGCATACAGAAAACAGACAAATTCTAGGGAGCATTTTTGTAAATAATATATCATACTCTTTTCATATTTAGCAGTTAATTTGTAATAAGGAAGGAGAAAGTGTACTTTTTTCCTCTAATCTAGATTCACTTCTGCTGATTGAGACTTTTTATTGTTATAAGGTAGCTTCTTTTTAAACGCATTAAGAGAAACATACAGTGTTGGTTGGTGATTGACAGTACAACTCATAAGTAGACTTAAGGGCAAGGTTCCAGTGCCAGGAATATAAATCTGGGTAGAAACCAAACAGAAGACTGTGGCAAAGGGATCTGTCAAAGGTGAATACGTGATAATCTGGGAGAAAGCAGTATGTTAGCAGTAAGGGTTCTATAAGAAGATAATGTGTATAGACCTAGTCATGTTAGCAACAAGTAATACTCTGAAAGCATTATCTTTACTAACCATTGTCCTTCCTTCCCTTCAAGAAACATTTTTTTAAAAATTGATTTAGTCATTCATTTGTAGCTCATACATTGACTTTAACAAAATATATTTTAGAAATAATAAAACACAATTATATTTCTCTGTCTCAGTAACCCTTTTAAAATTTATTCAGTGAAGTAATCTTTCCCTGTTCTGGAATAACAATCCAGCAGGTCCCAAACCTTTACCACTCACTCATATGTAATAGTCCCATGGCCACTGAGTTGCAGACAGAGTCAGCTCAGGAGTTAAGACTGTCCAGTGCTCAACTATAAAAACAAACAACAAATAAATATTTACTGAGCTACTACTAAAATGTCAGGCACTTTTCTAACCACCTGAGATATAAAGAAAATAAAGTACCAATGATTGTAGAACTTATATTCCAGGAAACAATAAAAATCAATACATTTGGAAACATCTATTTCTGTTTACAGCAGTTTAACTTGATCAGACCAACTCTTCAACAGAACAAAACTAGAAAAGCTAGATAAGACAATTATAATTACCCATTTGAAGGAATCAGAGAGCTATAAAAACAGCTAAGACCTGAGGGAAAAAAGAAAAGTGAAAACAGGTGAGCCCAACATTGGAGCAGGTATTCCACTAATGGCCTACTTATTTGCAAGTGGATGCTGAGAGCTGAAGAAACCAAGAACTTTCGGCGGCTTCATAGGATACAGGAGATAAATATTAGAATTCAGGACCCATCCACGTGGATATGACCAGGAAATAGCCCTAGAATTTCAGTTGGGGTGCTAAAGGGCTAAAACTGGGATTAAACTAGTAGAAGGGTCAACAAAAAATAGATCATTATACAAGTACTGAAATTCAGTTTCCAATCAACTCAAGCCTTATTGCATTAGAGTAACATAGTCTTAGATGAATTGCCTGCCAGAAGTAACATTAAGTGGTATCTGGAGGAAGACACCTTCAAGACTCTCAAATTATCTCCATAATTTTTTAAAAACAATGTGTGAAATAAAATAAAAATTACTAGACAGACACAGGGATAAGAACACATACCAAGCTTAAGGAATATATGATAGAAACGGACATACAGAATACAGAATAGAGTTATCAAAACGGACTATAAGATAACTGGTTAATATACTCAAGGAAACAGAGGACAAACTAGATAATTTTATCCCAGAAATGGCTCTATAGAAAACAGTTAAATAAAATAAAAATCAGACCAAATGGAAAACAGAAAAGTATAATCATCAAAATTAAGAATTCAATAGATGCGCTTAAGAGTAGCTTACAAATAGCCAGAGAGAATTAGGGACATGAAAGACAGTTCATTAGAAACTATTCAGATTGAGGAAGAGATTGGAAATAATTTGGAAGACACACACACATACACAAAAAAAAAAAGAGCAAAAGAGACATGGTGAGAAAACCTAACATACATATGACTGGAATTCCAAAAAAAAAAAAAAAAAAAAAGGAAATAAAGAATGGAGTAAAAGCAATATTTAAAAACAACGGCCAAGCTTTCCAAAATGATTCAAGATTTCAAACCACAGATTAAAGAAATACAATAAACTACAAAGAAGATAAACATACATACAAAAGCAAAAATGCAAAACTAGGACCATCCATAGTAAAATTTGAAAAGACAACGGGAAATAAAATTACTAAGGAACAGCCAGAAGAAAAAAGATACATTACACTCAAGGGAGCAACAGTCAGAACTCAAACAATGGAAGCCGGAAGACTAACAATCAAATTTCCATCAAAAATTAAAGGCAGATAGAGATATTCTCAGCTAAAGAAAATTGAGTTAGTTCACCTGCAAGAGACCTATATAAAAGAAATATTAAAAACAGTTTTCTTCCGGCAGAAGAAAATAATCACAAATACAACCAAAGTAATGAATAACGGGAAAAAAAGCAATGGAAAGTGTAAATATATGCTAATTCCAGATTAATACAGACTGTACAAAACAATACTTTTTTGGGAGTTCAATACATATGTAGAATTAAAATATATGGTAGTGGCACAAAAGGAAAGAGTAGAATTAATGTAGTTAACATGATCCAAGGTCCTTGCAATTACAATGTCCTGGAAGAGGGAAAATTACTATTTACTAATTTATGTTAGCCTTTCCTGTTTTGTTTTGTTTTGTTTTGTTTTTGAGACAGAGTGTCACCCTGTCGCCTAGGCTGGAGTGCAATGGCGTGATGTCGGCTCACTGCAACCTCTGCCTCCCAGGCTCAAGAGATTCTCTGCCTCAGCTTCCCGAGTAGCTGGGATTATAGGCATGCACCACGATGCCCGGCTAATTTTTTGTATCTTTAGTAGAGATGGGATTTCGACATGTTGGCCAGGCTGGTCTTGAACCCCTGACCTTGTGATCCGTCTGCCTTGGCCTCCCAAAGTGCTGAGATTATAGGCATGAGCCCCTGCACCTAGCCATGTTAGTCTTTCCTAAGACAATCATGTGGGTTGTGATCCCAAAGAAACCTCAAAATGAATAAAATAATGTATAACAAATAAGAAAGCAGATGATGAAATGGACTAATTTTTAAAAGACAAGAAAGGAGAGAAAAAGGAACATAGAACAGGTTGAACAAATGGAGAACAAACAGAAACATGGTGGGTAGATTTAAACCCAAATACATAAGAAATTACACCAAGTATTACTTAAGTAAATAATTAAAAGACAAAGGAGTATCAGATTGAATTTTAGCAATCAAATTATAGACTGCCTATAAATAACACAATTCAAATGTTAGTATCAAAAAAAGGTGAAAGTAAGAAGACAGAAATAGATGTCATGCAAATATTAAACAAAGGAAAGATGGTGGAGCTACACCACCATCTTTGTATTATCAAAATACAATTCACCAGGTCATCATAACCCTGACACAAAATTCAAGAAAGACATTACATGATAAACTAAAGGTCAGTCAGACACAGTAGCTCATGCCTGCAATGCCAGCACTTTGGGAGGCCGAGGCAGAAGCATTGTTTGAGCTCAGGACTTTGAGACCATCCCGGGCAACATGGCAAGACCCTGTCTCTTTCAAAAATACAAAAAAATAGCCAGACACGGTAGTGTGTGCCTGTGGTCCCAGCTACTTAGGAGGCCGAGATGGGAGGATCGCTTGGGTCTGGGGAGCGGAGGTTTCAGTGAGGAGCCAAGACTGTACCACTGCACTCAAGCCTGGGTGACAGAGCAAGACTCTATCTCAAATAACAAGAACAACAAACCTAAAGGCCAATCTCTCTCATGGATAAAACAAAGTAATGAAAATTAACAAAATATGTACAAACCAAATTCAACAGCCTATACAAAAGATGATATTATCAGGTTGACATCCACATGGCAAGATCTAAGTATGCAGTACTGAAGACAGGACAGAGGTGAGAACTGAAGAGAGCTTTTGTAATTGCCTTAGAATAGTAAGACTTAGTAAAGGTTTATTAAATGAATATATAACAAATTTTTTAAATGGAAGAATTCTTTGGTCTTAGATTTAGGTCAACACCCTCAGGAGACAGATATCTAATACTAAAAGAAATATCAAATAAAAATGTGATTTTCTCAAATACAAGGCCTAGAGGTTTCATTACTCTTGGGCCCTCATGGGGAAGTTTATTTACTTTAATATTATAAAACAGATTAGAAAATGAATAAGAAAGAATTTTTAAAAGAAAATTTCCTTGGTGAGAACTGCTTTATCCCTTGATTTTTTAACATTTAATTTTATTCTTTTTACATGATGTTCAAATGCTGAATCCTTTATTCCACATAATTGTCACATAAAAATATCTACTTCCTCTGTGCTTAAATTCCACTGCCCCAGTGTGTGCCTGCTTCTGACACCCACGCGAATTCTCTCTCATATAAAGTCTATACAATGCTTGGTGATAATTTCTCCTTCTAGACACCCATAGAGATTTTTTGGGTTGTTGTTTCTGTACAAGTTTATAGGGCAGACGTGAAATTTTGTTACAAGTATATAATGCATATCCTTAAGTCAGGGCATTTCGCGTGTCCAGCACCAGAGTACATTTTTTTAAAAACTATACTCACTTTATTCTGCAATCAAACACTGAATTTATTCCTTCCAACTATATGTTTGCACCCTTTAACCCACTTCTCTTCATCCTCTCTCCTCCGCAACGCAGTTACCTTTCCTGGTCTCTGTTATCTTTCCACTCAACCTCTATATGATCAAAATTTTTAATTCCTACATATAAGTGAGAACATACAATATTTGTCTTTATGTGCCCAGCTTATTTTAATTAAGATAACGACCTCTAGTTCTATCCACATTACTTCAAATGACATGATTCCATTTTATTTGTTTTTTTGTTGCTGTTGTTTGGTTTTTTGTTTGTTTGTTTGTTTGTTTGTTTTTTTGAGAACGAGTCTTGCTCTGTCAGCCAGGCTGGGGGGCAGTGCTGACTCACTGCAACCTCCATCTCCCGGGCTCAAGCAATTCTCCTGCCTCAGCCTCCCAAGGAGCTGGGATTACAGGCGTGTGCTACCTTGCCCGGCTAATTTTTGTATATTTAGTAGAGATGGGGTTTCACATTGTTGGCCAGGCTGGTCTCGAAATCCTGACCTCAGGTAATCTGCCCGCTTTGGCCTCCCAAAGTGCTGGGATTACAGGTGTGAGCCACCACGCCTGGCCAATTTCATCCTTTCTTAAGGTCAAATAATATTTCATTATGTATATACATACATTTTCCTTATCCATTTATCTGCTGATGAACACTTAGGTTGATTCCATATCTTTGCTATTGTGAATAGCACTGTGATAAATATACCAGTACATGTATCCCTTTGATATACTAATTTCTTTTCATTAGGTAGATACCCAGCAGGGGTATTGCTGGATTGAATGGTAATTCTATTTGTAGTGTTTGAAGAAATCTCCTTAGTGTTTTCTGTTACGGCTGAATAGTTGTTAAATATTTTCTCCCATTCAATAGGTTGTCTCTTCACTCTATTGATTATTTCTTTTGCTGTGCAGAAGCTTTTCAATTTAATTCCCATTTATTTATGTTCGGGTTTGTTGACTGTACTTTTGAGGTCTTTGTTACAAATTATTTGCCTAAACCAAGGTACAGGAGTTTTCTTCTAGCCTTTTTAATAGTTTCAGCTCTCACGTTTAACTTAATTCATACTGAGTTGATTTTTATATATGAAGAGAGACGGGTCCAGTTTCATTCTTCTGCATATGGCTATCCAATCTTCCTATCACCATTTACTGAACAGGGTATACTTTCTCCTACAGCTCTGTCAAAGATCAGCTGGCTGTAAATATATGGCTTTATTTCTGAGTTCTCTATTTTGTTCCATTGATCTATGTGTCTAGTTTTATACTAATACCAGGCTGTTTTGGTTTTGTAACATGTTTTCAAGTCAGTTTTCAAGTCAGGTAATGTGATGCCTCTAGCTTTGTTCCTTTTGCTCAAGATTGCTTCAGCTATTCAAGCTCTTTATGGTTCCATATGAGTTTTAGAATTGTTTTTTTCTAATTCTGTGCAGAATGACATTGGTGTTTGATACAGATTGTAGTGAATCTGTAGATTGCTTTGGGCAATATGGTCATTGTAATGATATTAGTTCTTTAGATCCATGAGCATGGGATGTTTATCAATTTGTTTGTGTCATCTTCAATTTATTTCATGAGTGTTTTGCAGTTTTTCTTATAGAGATCTTTCAGCTCCTTGGTTAAATTTATTCTTAGGTATTCATTTTTTTCTAGCTATTGTAAGTGGGATTGCCTTCTCGATTTGTTTTTCAGTTAGATCACTACTGCTGTATAAAAATGTTACTGACTTTTGTATGCTAATTTTGAGTCCTGAAACTATACTGAATTCATTTATTAAATCTAAAAGGTTTCTGGTGGAGTCTTTAGCTTGATCCAGATATAAAATGATATGATCAACAAAGAAGAATAATTTGACTTCCTTTTTTCCCATTTGGATGACTTATTTCTTTCTCTTGCCTGCTTACTCTGGGTAGGACTTCCAGTACTATGTTGAAAGGCAGTGGTGAATGTGAGCATCTTTGTCTTTTAACAGTTCTTAGAGGAAAGACTTTCAACTTCTCTTTATTCAGTATGATGTTAGCTGTGGGTATGTAATAGATGGCACTTAGTATTTTAAGGAATGTTCCTTCTATGCCTAGATTTTTGAGAGTTTTTATCATGAAGGGATGCTGAATTTTACTAAATGTTGTTTCTGTGTATATTAAGATTAATATATGGCTTTTGTACATCATTCTGTCGATGTGATGTATTATGTTTATTGATCAGTGTATATTGAATCATTCTTGCATTCCAAGTATAAATCTCACTTAATCATGGTGAATCTTTTTGATGTTTTTTGCATTATCTGCTAGTATTTTCTTAAGAATTTTTGCATCTATGCTAATTAGGGATGCTGGTCTGTCGGCTGTTTTTTTTTTTTTTTTTTTTTTGGATCTTTGTCTGGTTTTGATGTCAGGGTAATTCTGATCTTGTAGGATTAGTTGGGGAGAATTATGTCCTCTTTGATTTTTTGGAATAGTGCTAGGGAAATTTGTGCTAGTACTTCTTTGTGTTGGCAGAATTCAGCTATGAATCCATATAGTCCTGGGCTTTTCTTTGTTGAGAAACTTTTTATTACTGACTCAACCTTGCTACACATTACTGGTCTGTTCAGGATATCTACTTCTTCCTTGTTCAATCTCAGGTTGTATGTTTCTCAGAATGTATCCATTTCTTCTAGGTTTTCTAGTTTGCAAGCATAAAGTTGTTCATAAGTCTCTAATGATCTTTTTTTTATTTCTGTGTTATAAGTTGTAATGTCTCCTTTTTCCTTTCTGGTTTTATTTGGGTCTTTTTTTCTTGGTTAGTTGAACTAGTGGCTTATCAATTTTGTTTATATTTTTGAAGAATCAACTTTTTGTTTCACTGATCCTTTATATTATTTCTTTAATCTCTTACTTAGCTTCACTTTGATCTTTTTATATATTTTCTTCCACTAGTTAGGGGTTTGGTATGTTCTTGTTTTTCTAGTTCATTGAGGTGCATTATTAGATTGTCAATTTGTAATCTTTCTGATTGTCTGATGTAAGCCATATATTGCTATAAACTTCCCTTTAAGGACTGCTTTTGCTATATCCCAAAAGTTTTGGTATGTAGTGTTTCCATTTTTATTTGCCTTAAGAAATTTTTTGATTTCCATCTTAATTTCTTCATTGATCCAATGGTCATTCAGGAGCATGTTGTCTAATTTCCCTGTATTTGTATCATTTCCAAAGTTCCTCTTGGTATTGATTTCCAGTTCTATTGTGGTCTGAGAAGACATTTGATATGATGTTGGTTTTCAAAAATTTGTTGAGACTTGTTTTGTGGCCTAGCATATGGTCTATCCTAAAAAAATAAAAAAGAATCATTTACTGATGATCTCTTTATCAATATGTAATGACTTTTTTGATTGACTTATTTTTTACTGTTTTTGACTTAAAGTCTGTTTTATTTGATATAAGTAGCTAATTCTAGTCATTTTTGGTTTCTTTTTGTGTGGAACATATTTTTCATCCCTCTACTTTTAGTTTATATATTTATTTCTTTTTTTAACAAAAAACTTTTATTTTAGCTTCAGTGGTACATGTGCAGATTCGTTATATAGGTAAACTCGTGTCACAGGGGTTTGTTGAATAGATTGTTTGTCAACCAGGTACTAAGCCTAATATCTAATAATTACATTTTTCTGCTCCTTTTTCTCCTCCCACCATCCACCCTCAAGTAGGACACAGTGTCTGTTGTTCCTTTTGTGTTCATGAGTTCTCATCTTTGAGCACCCATTTATGAGAACGTGCAATATATTTCTTTACTGGTTTCTTGTAAGCAGTATATAGTTGGTTCATTTTAAAATCCATTCACTCATTCTATATCTTTTAAGTGGAGAATTTAATCTCTCTATGTACAAGGTTATTATTGATATGTGAGGCTTCATTCAACACATTGTTAATAGTGTTCTACTTGTATTATATATTTTTGATTTTTTTTTTCTTATTATTTGTTGTTCCAGTTTGGTGGATTTCTATAGTGGTACTATTTGAATCCTTTCTCTTCTTCCTCTGTGTGAGTGGTTTACTAGTTGAGCTTTACACATTCATATTTTCATGATGGTAGATGTTGTCCTTTCACATCCAGGATTAGGACTCTTGAGCACTTCTTGCAGGGCTGCTCTAGGGGTAACAAATTCACTTATCATTTGCTTATCTGAGAAAGGCCATTTCTCCTTCATTCATGAAGGCTCATTTTGCTGGAGATAGGATCCTTGGTTGAGTTTTCTTTTTCTTTCAGCACTTTGATGATATCATCGCATTCTATTCTGGCCTGTAAGGTTTCTAATGAGAAACCCAGTGTTGGTCTGATGAAGTTTCCTTTATAGGTGAATAGACACTTTTACTGTTTTTAGAATTCCTTCTTTATCTTTAGACAGTCTGACAATAACGTGCCATAAAGAATCTTTTGTTTTGTATCTTCCCGGGGATCACTGAGCCTCCTGTATCTGAATGTCTAAATCTCATGCTAGACTTGGTACATTTTCAGATATTATTGATTAAATAGATTTTCTAATCCTTTCATTTTTTTTGCTCCATGGGATACCAATAATTGTAATATTCAGTTGCTGTATGTTGTCACTAATGCCACAAAGGCTTGGCTTATTTATTTATTTTTTTAGTCTGATTGGGTTATTTCAAAAGAGCTGTCTTCACCTTCTAAGATTCTCTCTTCTGCTTGATCTACTCTATTGTTAAAGCGTTCAATGTATTTTGCATTTACTTCAATGAAATCTTCAGTCCAAAATTTCTATTCACTTCTTTAAAAAAAAAAAGTCTCTTTGGTAAACTCATTCATATCCTGAATTGTTCTGATTTTTTTGTATTGTTTCTCAGCATTGTTTCTCTGTCATATCCCCAATGACCTTCTTCAAAATCCATATTTTAAATTCTTTATCTGGGATTTCAAAAATTTATTTTTGATTAAGATTTACTGTTGGTGAATTATTATTTTCCTTTGGAGTTATCAAATTTATTTGCTTTTACATATTTTCTGTGTCCTTATGTTGCTATCTGCACATCTCAAGTGATAGTCACTTCCTCCTATTTTTGAATTTATTAGGTTGGTGGAAAAATAACTGGAGTTTTTGTCATTACAATTATTTATTTGTTTATTTATTTATTTATTTATTCATTTGAGACGGAGTCTCACTCTGTCTCCCAGGCTGGAGTCAGTAAGGCACGATCTCGGCTCACTGCAACCTACGCCTCCTAGGTTCAAGTGATTCTCCTGCCTCAGCCTCCCACTGGTATCTAGCTCCTGACCTCGTGATCTGCCCGCCTCAGCCTCCCAAAGTGCTGGGACTACAGGCGTGAGGCACTGTGCCCAGCCTGTCATTACTTTTAAATGGTAAAAATCGCAATTACTTTTGCACTCACCTAATACTTTCGTAGCGGAGGATTTTTTTCCTAAAGATATATCTATGATGTTGGTTGGGTAGGGCACTTTGGCTTTGATTCTGGGTATATGCAGTAGTACAGTCTCTGTGATTTCCTCAGTGGGTTAGGGTACAGTTGGAGGTGGTGGTTAAGTGGTGCTGGGTGCTGGATACTGGGATGCCAGGTGGGCCAGTCTTCAGGCTCAAGTGGTGGCTGCAGTGAGCTGGGTGTGCTTATCCTTGCGCCCCAGTGCAGTTTATACTCACGTTAGTGTTGGCTGTTACTGGTGGGCTGATTCTTTGGTCTACAGGTGGCTTGCTTGGATATTGGTAGCAGCAGCAAAAGACCAGGTGGGAGGGCAGGTTCTTAGGCCCTTGGGCAGCAGGCATGACATAGGCCATGGTTGTAGCAGTGGTAGAACAATTCTCTGGGTCCCACATGGTGTGTGTTGATGTTGGCAACATCTTCAATGGGCTGGACGGGCAAATCTCCAGGCCTTCAGGTGGTGCTTCCAGGTAGGTGCCAGTTGAGGCAGTAGCACCTATCTTGCATCCCAGCCCTGGCTGCAGGAGTCCCAAGCCAGAAAATAACTTAAGTCCCAACAGCAACTAGTGCCCCTCTCACCTTTCCAATGGTGCTCACTTCCCAGTACTACTAGCTGCAGCCCAGCTTGGTCCTCTCTTCTCAGCCTTGGCTGCAGCAGTGCTCCCACCTTGCTTCCAAGTTTTAGTAGCAACAGCCCAAGTTATCCTAATGCTTCACATCTAACACTTCTGGGCTCCAGGACAGCATGCAGTCTGCCAAAGGACAGTTTTAAAAATGGCACCTTTCTATAGCCATGTAGGTCTCAGAAAGAGTGCAGGACCCAGCATTAGCACCCTCCCTGGAGCAATTCTATCCCATGGTCTCTTGGCAGCTCCCTGTGTTTCTGGGACTGGGAGGGTCAAGGGGCTCTCCTGTGACCAGGATTGCATGTTTCGAGGATGGAGATGTGAGCTGCAGGATGTTTCTCACTTAACCTTTCCCCATGTTGGGAAGTTACCTGGCTCCCAGCCAATCTCGTACAAGCAGGCTGCCTTTCTTCTCTTTCCTTGCTTTTTGTGTTTCCTGTCATTTTTCTGTTGAATTCCTGAGTTCTCTCTTGACAAATGTATTCAAATTACGCTTGTTGATACACTATTTTGATTCTTCTAAGTAGAGGAGGCAGGCATGAAATGCTTCTAGTCAGCCATCTTGAAGACCCTCAATAGAGCTTATTGATGATTCATTTGGCACTCCTTATATGCTACTTTGTCATGCTTCTATTTATCTTTCATCCATTCTGCTGCCTCTGCAACTAGTACAAAAATCTCTTAAGGGTACTGTGGACCATATCATACACTTCTACTATGTCTTTAGCACTGAAAAGATTGTAAGTGTTCAATAAGTACTTTCTAATGATGGAGACTGTGATGACTTTGAGAGGCATAAAAAATTTTTGAATTTCAAAGTTTTTTTTTCACCATACTTTGATGTGATCAGAGTGCTAAGGAAAAGGCATAAGCAAATGCATATGCATAACAGTTGTTTTGGAGGGGCAAATATATAGTTATGCAGTATGTATCTCATAATTGTTACAAGAACATAGTCTTAGAAATTTATCTTTTACAATTCCACGTTATGAGAAGCTTTATGAAGCTACCTTAAAAATACAGTCAATCAGTTTCAAAGAGTGTATGTGTTTAAAATTTTTGTTTATGATATATTGCCACCTACAATATCATGGAAAAACTTAAATACACTCAAAGGAAAAATGCTAGCATGTTCCACTAACAAAGAAAATAAAATTCAAATGCATACCAACCAAAGCCAGGAAGTTCAATTAAAGTTAATTAATACATTGAAGAAACAAACTTTGCGGGATTTTACTTTGAAGAATGGCATTACAATCACAATACACCATTTAAACAAAATTCATTTTTGAGTATTCTTTTTTTTTCTTGCTAGTATATTTTTCCCAGGAAAAAATACATTTTTTCATATGTAGAAAGGTTTATTTTATGTATAATCTGATTTTCTCCAAGTAATAATTATCAGACAATATTTGCAAAAAGGCCTTTAAACTGATTCTTCTCTGATTTCTAATATGTCTGGTTCCTGTATATTGGAACCTTGCTACCTTCATATCATCCTCTTATCCAATTTTCTACAAGCCTTACTGTGATAAGAATAAGGAGTGTCCATCTTTCTGAGGCATCACTTTCTAATACTCATGTCTTCCAAAGTGGTTTAGGTAAATTCAACCTCTAAATAATCACTATGCATATACACTGCCAAGATAACCCCACTGATTCTATCAGTTATTCAGGAAATTATATCACAACTTACATACTAATAGTTTTGAGTGCTTGACACTGTTGAAGCAGGGTGTTTGGATGACTGCCTGAATCCTAGTATGAAGGGACTGGATGATTTAAACCAGCGGTCTCTAAATAACAGTGAACAGTACAATCATCTGGGGAATGTTTATAAATTGTGGATGTTTCACTACTGACCCAAAGAATCAACATTAATACAGCAAGCTGTATTCTGGGGATTTTCGTGGCGTTCTCATTCATCTCCTTCTAAGGAGCCATGGTTAAGTACACCAAAAAGAAGAAGAGGTTTTGGCAGATCTGTCAAGACCATCAGGAACAGCATAGTTCTAAGGCTGATGATAGTTTTCATAGAGTAAGTATGCACAATAAACATGAAGTAATTGAGTAAAAAAAAAAAAATTAAATGCTAACTATTAAGGTAAAGGGTAACAGTTGTCACATAAAGTTAGAGACAGCAGCTGCTAGAAACACTGAGCCTCAGAAAGTAGGTGTGTGTGGCTGGGCACGGTGGCTCACGCCTGTAATCCCAGCACTTTGGGAGGCTGAGGTGGGTGCAACACAAGGTCAGGTGATCGAGACTATCCTGGCTAACACGGTGAAACCCCGTCTCTACTAAAAATACAAAAAATTATCCGGGCGAGGTGGCGGGCACCTTACTCCCAGCTACTTGGGAAGTTGAGGCAGGAGAATGGCATGAACCCGGGAGGCGGAGCTTACAGTGAGCCGATATCGCACCACTGCACTCCAGCCTGGAACAACAGAGTGAGACTCCGTCTCAAAACAACAAAAACAAAAACAAAAAAACAGAAAGTGGGTGTGTGTGTGTGACCCACCTCCCAGAGAGAAGAGAGAAACTGCACTTACTGACAGTAAGCAATAAGGTCACGGACAAAGAAGAAATGGTGTGAGGGCACTAATCTGCCTTCATGCATCAACTTGGCCCTAACTCTAGTGTACAAGTCTGAAATGACTAAATCTTACCCTAGTATCCAATAATGGATGGACTTTAAAATGGCACTCT
Organism: Macaca nemestrina; assembly: GCF_043159975.1. NCBI lineage: Eukaryota > Metazoa > Chordata > Mammalia > Primates > Cercopithecidae > Macaca > Macaca nemestrina. Next base: position 37,213,280 of record NC_092136.1, read on the forward strand.
AAATTCAATTGAAATAAAGAAAAAGCAAAACTACATACAACCAAGTATCTAAAAATGAAAGGAAGATGTATGATGGAAGTCAGCAGTGCTATTCAAATAAACCATACATTAGTTCAAAATTACAGCTCATATAGTCTGTGGTTTGAATTTTAAAATTAATGAACATTTTTTATTCTATTCTATATATGTATTCATTTTAATTTAAAATAAGTTTAATTTACTTGTTGGCAAGTCAAATTGATGCTCCAGGAAGACATACGTCATTCCTTAGCCTTGAATACTCACTGACAATGCTGCTAAAAAGTACTAGAATACTGAAATGATGCATCCAGAGAAAGAACAGAAACTATGACAAACCTTTTCTCCTGTTGGTGGTTCTCATTAGCTTTAAAACTCTGAAGTTATTACATAAGAAGAATATTATGGCAAATAGCTAATGGTTTTAGTCTAAGGAAAAGGAAATATACCCTTTTATATCTCTGAAAAAAGTTCATTAAAACTTAAAATTGGTAGTACGAGTTTTAGTAGATTTTCATTTCTTTTTTTAAGTTCAGTAACAGTAAGAAAAATTCATTCCTTCTGTAAATGCAAATTAATTAGCATTTGTTTCAGAAGAAAATTTCTGAATGTGTTTCTGTCTGGGTGTGTTTCAGAAGAAAATTTCTTTTACCAACACTGTATTGTAGTGACCTCTCTCTGAAAGGGTTTTTCTGTGTCTTCCATTTGCTGAGTTTTATTCCTGTGAATACTGTGTATTATTTCTCATTTTAAAAGAATATGCAAGTGTATATTAGTATGAAATAATCTGCCCAACTAGGCATTAGTTTCATTTATGTAGATCTTAATTGCCATTATTTTGCAAAAGGGTGATTGGTAATTAGACTGAAACCTGGAAGTGCAATGCAAGAATAATCCTTAGGATCTGGTATTTTTGTTGAGTTAATGTTACCTAATACAGCATTGCTTTTTGGTCTCTAAGATTTCACTTCCTATATTACTAAAATACACATCATGAAATATTTTCAGATGTGGTCCAGTGTACTGAAATCTGTATCTTTTTTTTTTTTTTTTGAGACGGAGTCTCACTCTGTCGCCCAGGCTGGAGTGCAGTGGCGCGATCTCGGCTCACTGCAAGCTCTGCCTCCCGGGTTCACGCCATTCTCCTGCCTCAGCCTCCCGAGTAGCTGGGACTACAGGTGCCCACAACCGCGCCCGGCTAATTTTTTGTATTTTTAGTAGAGACGGGGTTTCACCGTGGTCTCGATCTCCTGACCTTGTGATCCGCCCGCCTCAGCCTCCCAAAGTGCTGGGATTACAGGCGTGAGCCACCGCGCCCGGCTGAAATCTGTATCTTTAGTCCATTTACTAACATTAATAAATATATACAGTGTCCCAATAATTAGAAACATTTTAGGTAGTTGACTATTGTGACAACTAACTAGGTTTTATTATTCAATTATTATTAATTTTAGGTACAAAATATATTTTCAGCCACTCAATATATATATGTGATACCTAAAATAAATTATTCAAAAATCTGAAGATTAACTACAGCTCTAGATGTACAAAAATAGCACCAGTTGTTGGCCATAGCAGACTTAATCAACTTTTAACAATTTCTTTTAATTCAAATCCTACACTACCTTGCAGAAAATAGGGCCTGCTGATAATAGGGCACATATAAAAATGATTTTATCTAATAACACATTTTCTTGCAGTAAGTACTTCAGAAATGTTCCACATAATTCAAACTATATATGAATACCATTACAAAATCAAAAGAATAAATCATCTGTATTTTAAGCTTAATTTTGGTAATAATATCCTAAATACAAATAGATATTTTTGAGATCTTTAAGAAAATCAGTCTGCGGCAGACATTTTCTGAATACTTCTATGTGTCAGGTACTATGTTAGATAATGAGGTAACAAAGGAAGACATAGTCCCTATTCTCATACAGCTCACAGCAAATAATACTAGTATACAACTTTATAATTCACAGAATATTTCAAGAGAGATGATCATATTTTGACCTGTATCACAATCCTATAAATTATATAATGTAAACATTTTTATCATTATAGAAACGTTGCCTTAGAGAATATTTTTTGTATTAGGTTAGTTAGTAATAGGGGGTAGAATAAGTGCTCAATAAATATTTGATAACGATGGAGTGAAAAAGTTGCTCAAGGTCACACAGCTAGTAGTGGTAAAGCTAAGAATTAAACTCAGGTCAAGTTAATTCCAAAACCATGAAGTCAAAGTATTACTATAGATAGCTTTAAGAGGTTGATTCAGGGAATGTGTTTGCACTCCCCTCTGTGATGAACCTGATTCAACAACTGCTTAATATAGTAATTCTTTTTTCTTTTATTAATAAACTTTAAGTTCTGGGATACATGTGCAGAATGTGCAGGTTTGTTACATAGGTATACATGTGCCATGGTGGTTTGCTGCACCCATTAACCAGTCATCTACATCAGGTATTTCTCCTAGTGCTATCCCTGTCCTGGCCCATCACCCTCTGACAGGCACTGGTGTGTGATGTTCCCCTCCCTGTGTCCATGTGTTCTCAATGTTCAGCTCCTACTTATGAGTGAGAACATGCGGTGTTTAGTTTTCTGTTCCTGTGTTAGTTTGCTGAGAATGACGGTTTCCAGCTTCATCCATGTCTCTGCAAAGGACATGAACTCATGCTTTTTTATGGCTGCATAGTATTCCATACATGTATAAAATAGGTGTAGTTGTAACTACCACATTTTCTTTATCCAGTCTATCACTCATGGGCTTTTGAGTTGGTTCCAACTATTTGCTGTTGTGAACAGTGCTGCAATAAACATATGTGTGCATGTGTCTTTATAGCCAAATAATTTATAATTCTTTATAGCCAAATAATTTATAATCCTTCATAGCCAAATAATTTATAATCCCATTATAATCCAGTAATGGGATTGCTAGGTCAAATGGTATTTCTAGTTCTAGATCCTTGAGGAATGGCCACACTGTCCTCCACAATGGTTCAACTAATTTACATTCCCACCAACAGTGTAAAGGCGTTCCTATTTTTCCACATCCTCTCCAGCATATGTTATTTCCTGACTTTTTAATGATCACCATTATAACTGGAGTGAGATGGTATTTCATTGTGGTTTTGATTTGCATTTCTCTAATGACTAGTTATGATAAGCTTTTTTTCATATGTTTGTTGACTGTGTAAATGTCTTCTTTTGAGAACTGTCTGTTCATATCCTTTGCCCACTTTTTGATGGGGTTGTTTGTTTTTTTCTTGTAAATTTGTTTGAGTTCTTTGTAGGTTCTGGATATTAGCCCTTTGTCAGATGGATAGATTGCAAAACTTTTCTCCCATTATGTAGGTTGCCTGTTCACTCTGATGATAGTTTCTTTTGCTGTGCAGAAGCTCTTTAGTTTAATTAGATCCCATTTTTCAATTTTGGCTTTTAATATAGTAATTCTTGACCTATATATTTATTACTTTAAAAGGTAGAATGGCATGCCAGGAGAAAAAGTCTATTGATTGATTTAGTTTCAGCATCCAACCCTGGGCGGAGGGGGCAGAAGACAGCGGAAAATAAAAAGAAATTATAGAGCTCTTGCATTTTTGTCACCATTGTGGATCGTTAGGCCACTAAATTATAAAACAGCAATCATCTGCCTGATAACAAACTTTATTGTGTGCTTGAGAATATTAGTATCAACCAAATGTCAATCTTAAATTAGAATTAACCAGATTAGCCTTATGCCAACTTAACTAGGTTTCCTAGCGTGACCACATATCTTAACTTAAAAAAGAGCAACGACAAAATCTGAAACAACATGATTTTTTATACAAGTATTTAAATGAATTCATTCAGATTTAGGGTCAATTATTTGGGTTAATTTGTGTTAAAATGAGCCTTATAATAAATATTTATCGTAAAGGTATTTGTAGGGTTGCTAGGTAGGATGTCAAAATGTCCAGAAATGCTGTGTGACCAGAGAAATCTTTTCTGCAGTTGGGCCTGTTTAATAATTACAAAATGCCAGGGCTAGACTTAAACAGATTTCTAAAATACCAGGAAGCTCACATTCAGTGATTTTTGATACAACAGCTAACATTTATTGAGCCCTTACTATGTGACAGGCATTGTTTTAAGCACTTTCCTTGTTCTGATGCATATAATCTTCAGATACATGTATTAAATATGTGATATTATATTCCCCTATTCTACAGATGGAGAAACTGAGGCAGAGAAGTGAAGAGACTTCTTGAAGGTTACACAGCTAGTAAATAGTACAGCTGGGATTCTAACCCAGGTAGTATAATTCTAAAACCTGTACTATTAAGCACTATGCCATACGACCCCTGAAGACAAGGAGAATTACCAGGTCTAATACCACAAATGATTGATAGCTACCATTTGAGTTATTACTGTGTGCCAGACATTGAGTTAAGGGCTTTCTGCTTATTTCATTGAATCCTTATAAAAACAAAAATTGTTGAGGTAGTTACAACTACACCTATTTTATACATCAGATAACTGACTCAGAATGTTGAAATAATCTGTCTATTGTTACAGGTAGTGGCAGACTGAGATTCTAACCCTGGTTGTTCCGTTTCATTGCCTCGGATCACTGCAGAATATTACAATGTTCTGGAAGCAATATACTACTTTTAGAGTTGGAACTCATCCTACGTATTTTGCACCTCAAAAGACTCTTGATAGGTTTCAGGGAAAAAGATGGAGCTGGAAAAGGTTATAACATGCTGAAGGAGTTACCAGTATGGAGTTCTCCTATCAAATATATGTATAATGTTTAGCTATTCCACAATGTATGCATATTTCAAAACAACATGTTGTCCATGAAAGCTATATGCAATTTTGTCAATTAAAAATAAATATGTCAAAATATAAAAACGCCAATATGGGAAATAATTATCAGATGCCATATTTTAAAAATTACATAAAAATTTGAATTTTCCAAAGAAAAATAATTCAACAATATGTGAGGATTACTAAGTAGATAATTCATAACAATAACAGTAGTAATAATTATTGAATTTAAGGTGTCACTCAGGAATTTGAGAGAATTAACATTCTCTCCTTATACACAGGCATGTCCTAAGCTGACAGAAGTTAGTTATTCCATAAACACAAGTTTAGCAATGTTTTTATACAGGGTTTGAAGAACAACTGGCTTACTAAATAAAAATCTAAAATCTTTTCCTCTGCTTAATTCCAAATGGTGGTCCCATCAGATCTAATTTAAAATACACTGGCAGAGATCAGCATGTAAGCTGGCACTAGGCTGGCTCAGGAGTCAAGGGACTTTAACTCCATGCATGGATGCACAGCACATATTTTAATATTTTCAGGGGAAAAACATTCAAAGCTAAGCAGGAGAAAATCCTGTCTTTAACTGATTATATTAAATGTGTACAAAATAGTATTGCCCCTATGAATTCCCAAAGAATCTACTGCTGATAGTAAACAAATGTTAAGGGGCCCTTTTAAAATAATAACAACAGCATTAATACCAACAAACATGGTAGCACTATGCAGCTAATCAACATCCATATCTATAGTAATAACAACAACAACATGCAGTTAATTCATTTCCATAAAACAATAATCAGGTGTGAAAATAAGAAAAATAAAACTACAACACTCAGTTTTTGAAAAGAAACTTTTAAAAAAGCTTGATATGTGTAATGTTAAAATAAATATACATACATAAACATATATTTAAATATATTACACATTTTAAGGATATAAAGCATGTGCATGTTACATATATGCACATGCATATATATTCATGTGTTTTATGTATATAATTGCTTAGTTCTAAGAGGGAGAGAAATCTAATTGGTCAAAATCAGTCATAAAATTTTAACCATGTTTCTGCAAAAACAGCAGTGCCAAAGGGTAATGCATCGCTAATGGTTTCCAGTAGAATAAATAGCTACTCTGACGTCAAAACTTTGTTACACTCCAATAACTGGCTCACTTGGGGTTTCAGGTACAGCAAGTTACATGTCAGTTTTAAATAAAGCTATAAAAATAGAATGCCTGGTGAACCATATTGTCGCTATGCAACCTGATACAATATGATTTATATCCAATAAAATGTAACAGAAGTGATAGATTATACCAAAATAGTACCTGGTAGTTTAAGATGCCCGGCTTTCTAAATTTCAAATGAAAAATATCATATTTCACTCTCTCATGTTCTAAAGCAGTATACAACTGAGTTATCCACTGTTAGTACAAGTGTCAAATTAGGAATATTTACATATCCCAAGACAAAATGATTCTTACACTGCTAAATCTTCCCTGATAGATATAATAATACTATCCTAATTAGGGACATGAGACAATAAGAAAAGGTAAGTCTACAGAATACAAAAAATGATTTATGTTATTTCATATAAGAATATCAATCATTTTACAGAAAGGATATTTCTCAAATAAACATATAAATTTACAATCAAAACACAACAATTGTACTATCTTATCCTAAAACTAGACTTGAAACTGTTAAATCGAAAAGGCCCTGAAAGATGTGCCCCATTTATATAGTATATATAATAATGAAAAGATGCTAACTGAAACAGTTAGTGTTATCTTAAAGAGAGTACAAATTAGATCTTACACAGCTTGAACAATTCCATCAAACACAATGTACAATCAGAATGATAATGGATTCTCTATATCAGTGTCTTGCTATGAACTACAAAGAGGATATATTTGTGTAGGTGAAGCAAGAAAAAACTCCTAATCATTTCATCATCAATACTTATTTAAATAATATCAAAAAATGGTAATTATATTTAAGTTGCTGATAAATACAGCAATTTCTGTGTAAAAAACATTTAAATTCTAGTATTATATAGTTATTATTTCTATGCTAAAATAGAAAATATTTTATTCTTATATGTAGACATTTATATAAAGGTGTTTATAAAATATCATATAAATTCATCCATATACATGCATTATTCTTTTCCCTTGTTTTCACATACTTTGTATAAGGAAGGCAAGAAGCAGGAGATGTATACGTGTAAATCTCAGTTCCACTTTTACCAGATACTGACTTCAGCCAGGTTAGGTAACTTCTGTGAGTCATATTGTTTCATGGATATTAATGTAGAGAAGACAATGAAATGAAATAATATTTGAAGTCTGTAGAACAGAGCCCATAACACGCAATATTCTAGGCATTGTACCAGGCTACAAAACAGAGTTCTACCCTCATGGAGCTGATATTCTAATGGGAGTGGGAGATAGTAAACATCATAAATAAGTAAATCATAGAGTTTAATAAGTGACAAGTAATATCAAAAGATACAAAGTAACATAAAGTAGAGAAGAGTGAGATCAGTAGTGCTGGAACTATGATTTTAATAAGGTGGTAGGGTGTACCTTACTGAGAAGGTAATGTCTCAGCAAATACTGAAAGGGAAGAAAAAGTGAGAGAAGAACATTCCAGATAGAGAAAAACAGCTAATGCACTGACCTTAATTCAGAGGCATGCCTGCCAATTTTGAGGAGTTGAACAAGGAAGCCAGAGCGACCAAAGTGAACAAGGGACAAAGAAGTAGGAAGAGGCTGGACATTGTAGGGCCCTAGAAGCCACTGTACATTCTTCATTCTCTTTTTTTTTTTTTTTTTTTTTTTTTGAGACAGAGTTTCGTTCTAGTTGCCCAGGCTGGAGTGCAATGGTGCGATCTTGGCTCACTGCAACCTCCACCTCCTGGGTTCAAGCGATTTAGCTGTGTCAGCCTCCTGAGTAGCTGGAATTACAAGTGTCCGCTACCACGCTCAGGTAATTTTTGTATTTTTAGTACAGACAGGGTTTCATCATGTTGGCCAGGCTGGTCTCGAACTCTTGACCTCAAGTGATCCACCCACCCTGGCCTCCCAAAGGGCTGGGATTATAGGCATGAGCCACCATGCCCAGGCAATTCTTCCTTCTTTGTAAAACAGTTACCACTACAGAGTTTTGAATAAAGGAGTGGCATAATCTGACATGTTTTGAAAGGATCCTTAATGGCTGCCATGTTGAGAAGAGTTTAAGGAGACATAATTGTCTGGGAAAGAGACTGCCACATTGATCTAGGGTAGATGGGACTAGGGTGGTACCAGAAGAGGTGGTGCAGTTTATGTCCTAATAATATATTTTGAAGTTAGAGGCAATAAGATTTCTGATGGACTGGATGTAGAGTGAGAGAAAAAGAGAAATCAAGGATGACTATAAGGATTTTGGGCAGAGCAACTGAAAATGTGAGAAAAGCGGTAGGTAAGTAAAGTAGGTTTCAGGTGAAGATCAGGTGTTCAGTTTCAGTTATATTAAAATTAAGATCTCTTTAGATATCCAATATCTATCAAATGTGGAGATGTCAAGAAGATATTTGGGTATACAGGTGTGGGGTTCAAGAGAAAAGATGTGTATGAAGGCAGTGCTTGAAATCATTCAACTTGATGACTTCACTAACAGTGTGAATCTCGATAGGAAAGAAAAGAGAGCCAAGAAATTCTAATATTAATACTGAGGAAGAAATGCTGATGAAATTATGATTAACATGGTGCATGCATGTTTTAATATTTATTAATTATAAAAATAATAATATTCATTAAGATGCTCACCCAGATACTACTGTATTTGGGGCTTTCATGCAGGTGTGTCTACACTCCATGTAAAAGACAATAAAGAGAAGGCCTAAGGACTGACAATTTCATTTTCTCACCACCTCTTTCATGCTTTTCTCAAAGTTCTTTCTATCCTTTCTATGATGATGCCAGTAAGCATCTACTTTTAGCAAGGCATAGGCTTCATCGTCATATTCTATAGATTATCAGTTTAATTGAGTAGCTGAGACCTTGTGAATTTAGGGAAAGAGACAAGGAGAAAGGGGGGAGAAGTGTGATGAGAATGAGGATCAAGCCTCCCTATGATCCACTAAACAGGATTTGTTTCTAAACTTTTATTTATAGATTTAAAAATTTATGTGTTGTTTTGTCCTTGTATTCTATGGTATTAGCCACCTTTGGTAATTTGCATTTACACACTCTTATCACACCATAGAATCATTTCACAAAGTCTCTGATTGACTCATTCCATATTTTATAATTGCCTTGGCCACTGTCAATCACATAGAATTGTATATAGGTGATGAATAAATTATAGCTATTATTGATACGAAACAATACTATAAGTTCTTAGATTAATAAAAAAAACTTCCTCCCATATATATCACTTATGCATAATCATATCTTTCTACAGTCAGCATTTACAACTTAAATATTACAAAAGATCTCTTTGATCATATGGCCGAAGTTACTCTTCATTGTACACATAAGGAGAGAAATTCAGACAGGAATGGTAATTTGCCCAAGCTCAAATCGTTAATTTCTGGAAGAATCAACTCTATTCAGAAATGAGGTCGGCAGTATTATTAGAAAGGGCTGTGAAGAGGGTACAAAAATGAATATAGTAAGGAAATTGCATTCTAGGGCACTATAATGTTTTACATGTTTATCCTCTAGTACCCAGGGGAAAATCTTGATACATAATGATTTTTCTTGGCTTCTGCATCACAGGATTCCTGTATCACAACTGATCCTTAAATTGACTGATAATCAGGTGACATGTAACTATAGAATCTGGGAAGACAGTGGAGTGAGGCTCTTCACAAAATATATATATATATATTTTTTAAGGTAGGGTTCTCATTCTACTTTGATTTTTGAGTAATTATGACATTTTTAAAAACAGACAACTACTAATTACAATGCTTAAATTGCCAAAGCACAGAAAATTCTCATTATAATCAATGGGGGAAATAGTAAAATGACAATAAGGATTTATCAAATGTAAAGTACCAATTCAGGTAAGGAGTAAAAGTGAATTGCAATATAAATAGTAACATAAATACAAAATAGTCTATGGTGATTTTATCCAAAATACTATACTGGAGAATTAAGACAAACAAAATGCTTTCATGTTTTTAAAAGAGTTTTTTTCCACAATGTGAACCACAATATTTGAATGGGGATTATGGTGGCAGAGAGTCAGCAAGCTGTGTGACAGGCATGAAACTGTGTAGGCCTAAATTTTAAGATTCTATGTAGTTAAACAGCTGAGAATACAATTCAGGTGTACAAAGTTAAATACTACATGTGTAGCATTGAGCTGAGCCCTGTGGAAGACACATAGGAGACATATTACATGATCCTTGCTCTCAAAACACTTACCATCATCTTGGGGGGATAATAAGTTACGTTTATAGTAAAGAACAATATATGACAGAATACAACCATACATTTAATATGTAAAGAAAATAGAATGAAGGAAAAAGAAAGGTAAAAATGAAGCCAAGTATCAGAGATATTCACATATACAAAAAGGCTATATTAAAAATTATTGTTTTATTTAAATCTGATAGAGCACCTTCAAAAATATACTTTTGAACAATTACTCAATTCAAAAAAGGTCCATGAAAAATATTGCACATCTATTAAGTTCCAGAAACTGGGCAAGACATTATGGACAAAAAGATGAAACACATCTTTCTAGTGGAAAGAAATGCAATTACAATACAGAATGATTATATAATAATATTTCAAAATTCAGAGACACCTAAATTCTTATCCTATTCTCTATAAAAATAAATCAAATCACATACTCAGGTTTCAATAAAACTGAAGCTTAAAAAGTTATACACATTTAACCAATTTTCTCTCTGATTTAGATTTTTTTTTATCACCTTGACTACAAAACTAAATTACACTTCATCAATGTTATCTATGCCTATAAGACCAAAAGGTAAAAGGTATGCCAGTAACATGTAAATGATAGAGAGCCTCATTTTATATTATAATATCTAACTTGACAGAAGTGGCAATAGCTAATAAGAAGTTACATCCTACGTAAAATGATTCAATGACATTTCTCCATTTCTTACTAACAGGAGGCTCAATTCCAGAGGACAGGAAGACAGGATGTCAACATACCATATATACTCTACTGAACATACTATGTTCAGTTCGGTAACAAACCTGCACGTTATGCACATGTACCCTACAACTTAAAGTATAATAATAATAAATTAATTAAAAAAATTATTTATTATTATTATACTTTAAGTTGTAGGGTATATGTGCATAACGTGCAGGTTTGTTACATATGTATACTTGTGCCATGTTGGTGTGCTGCACCCATCAACTCGTCATTTACATCAGGTATAACTCCCAATGCAATCCCTCCCCTCTCCCCCCTCCCCATGATAGGCCCCGGTGTGTGATGTTACCCTTCCTGAGTCCAAGTGATCTCATTGCTCAGTTCCCACCTATGAGTGAGAAGATGCGGTGTTTGGTTTTCTGTTCTTGTGATAGTTTGCTAAGAATGATGGTTTCCAGCTGCATCCATGTCCCTACAAAGGACACAAACTCATCCTTTTTGATGGCTGCATAGTATTCCATGGTGTATATGTGCCACATTTTCTTAATCCAATATGTCACTGATGGACATTTGGGTTGATTCCAAGTCTTTGCTATTGTGAATAGTGCCGCAATAAACATACGTGTGCATGTCTCTTTATAGCAGCATAATTTATGATCCTTTGGGTATATACCCAGTAATGGGATGGCTAGGTCATATGGTACATCTAGTTCTAGATCCTTGAGGAATCGCCATACTGTTTTCCATAATGGTTGAACTAGTTTACAATCCCACCAACAGTGTAAAAGTGTTCCTATTTCTCCACATCCTCTCCAGCACCTGTTGTTTCCTGACTTTTTAATGATCGCCATTCTAACTGGTGTGAGATGGTATCTCATTGTGGTTTTGATTTGCATTTCTCTGATGGCCAGTGATGATGAGCATTTTTTCATGTGTCTGTTGGCTGTATGAATGTCTTCTTTTGAGAAATGTCTGTTCATATCCTTTGCCCACTTTTTGATGGGGTTGTTTGTTTTTTTCTTGTAAATTTGTTTGAGTTCTTTGTAGGTTCTGGATATTAGCCCTTTGTCAGATGAGTAGATTGCAAAAATTTTCTCCCATTCTGTAGGTTGCCTGTTCACTCTGATGGTAGTTTCTTTTGCTGTGCAGAAGCTCTTTAGTTTAATGAGATCCCATTTGTCAATTTTGGCTTTTGCTGCCGTTGCTTTTGGTGTTTTAGACATGAAGTCTTTGCCCATGCCTATGTCCTGAATGGTACTACCTAGGTTTTCCTCTAGGATTTTTATGATATTAGGTCTAACATTTAAGTCTCTAATCCATCTTGAATTAATTTTCGTATAAGGAGTAAGGAAAGGATCCAGTTTCAGCTTTCTACTTATGGCTAGCCAATTTTCCCAGCACCATTTATTCAATAGGGAATCCTTTCCCCATTTCTTGTTTTTGTCAGGTTTGTCAAAGATCAGATGGCTGTAGATGTGTGGTCTTATTTCTGAGGACTCTGTTCTGTTCCATTGGTCTATATCTCTGTTTTGGTACCAGTACCATGCTGTTTTGGTTACTGTAGCCTTGTAGTATAGTTTGAAGTCAGGTAGCGTGATGCCTCCAGCTTTGTTCTTTTGACTTAGGATTGTCTTGGAGATGCGGGCTCTTTTTTGGTTCCATATGAACTTCAAAGCAGTTTTTTCCAATTCTGTGAAGAAACTCATTGGTAGCTTGATGGGGATGGCATTGAATCTATAAATTACCTTGGGCAGTATGGCCATTTTCACGATATTGATTCTTCCTATCCATGAGCATGGTATGTTCTTCCATTTGTTTGTGTCCTCTTTTATTTCACTGAGCAGTGGTTTGTAGTTCTCCTTGAAGAGGTCCTTTACATCCCTTGTAAGTTGGATTCCTAGGTATTTGATTCTCTTTGAAGCAATTGTGAATGGAAGTTCATTCCTGATTTGGCTCTCTGTTTGTCTGTTACTGGTGTATAAGAATGCTTGTGATTTTTGCACATTGATTTTGTATCCTGAGACTTTGCTGAAGTTGCTTATCAGCTTAAGGAGATTTTGGGCTGAGACAATGGGGTTTTCTAAATATACAATCATGTCATCTGCAAACAGGGACAATTTGACTTCTTCTTTTCCTAACTGAATACCCTTGATTTCTTTCTCTTGCCTGATTGCCCTAGCCAGAATTTCCAACACTATGTTGAATAGGAGTGGTGAGAGAGGGCATCCCTGTCTTGTGCCAGTTTTCAAAGGGAATTTTTCCAGTTTTTGCCCATTCAGTATGATATTGGCTGTGGGTTTATCATAAATAGCTCTTATTATTTTGAGGTACGTTCCATCAATACTGAATTTATTGAGCGTTTTTAGCATGAAGGGCTGTTGAATTTTGTCAAAAGCCTTTTCTGCATCTATTGAGATAATCATGTGGTTCTTGTCTTTGGTTCTGTTTATATGCTGGATTATGTTTATTGATTTGCGAATGTTGAACCAGCCTTGCATCCCAGGGATGAAGCCCACTTGATCATGGTGGATATGCTTTTTGATGTGTTGCTGAATCCGGTTTGCCAGTATTTTATTGAGGATTTTTGCATCGATGTTCATCAGGGATATTGGTCTAAAATTCTCTTTTTTGTTGTTGTGTCTCTGCCAGGCTTTGGTATCAGGATGATGTTGGCCTCATAAAATGAGTTAGGGAGGATTCCCTCTTTTTCTATTGATTGGAATAGTTTCAGAAGGAATGGTACCAACTCCTCCTTGTACCTCTGGTAGAATTCAGCTGTGAATCCATCTGGTCCTGGACTTTTTTTGGTTGGTAGGCTATTAATTATTGCCTCAATTTCAGAGCCTGCTATTGGTCTATTCAGGGATTCAACTTGTTCCTGGTTTAGTCTTGGAAGAGTGTAAGCGTCCAGGAAATTATCCATTTCTTCTAGATTTTTCAGTTTATTTGCGTAAAGGTGTTTATAGTATTCTCTGATGGTAGTTTGTATTTCTGTGGGGTCGGTGGTGATATCCCCTTTATCATTTTTTATTGCGTCGATTTGATTCTTCTCTCTTTTCTTCTTTATTAGTCTTGCTAGCGGTCTGTCAATTTTGTTGATCTTTTCAAAAAACCAACTCCTGGATTCATTGATTTTTTGGAGGGTTTTTTGTGTCTCTATCTCCTTCAGTTCTGCTCTGATCTTAGTTATTTCTTGCCTTCTGCTAGCTTTCGAATGTGTTTGCTCTTGCTTCTCTAGTCTTTTAATTGCGATGTTAGAGTGTCAATTTTAGATCTTTCCTGCTTTCTCTTGTGGGCATTTAGTGCTATAAATTTCCCTCTACACACTGCTTTAAATGTGTCCCAGAGATTCTGGTATGTTGTATCTTTGTTCTCATTGGTTTCAAAGAACTTCTTTATTTCTGCCTTCATTTCGTTATGTACCCAGTAGTCATTCAGGAGCAGGTTGTTCAGTTTCCATGTAGTTGAGCGGATTTGAATGACTTTCTTAGTCCTGAGTTGTAGTTTGATTGCACTGTGGTCTGAGAGACAGTTTGTTATAATTTCTGTTCTTGTACATTTGCTCAGGAGTGCTTTACTTCCAATTACGTGGTCGATTTTGGAGTAAGTACGATGTGGTGCTGAGAAGAATGTATATTCTGTTGATTTGGGGTGGAGAGTTCTATAGATGTCTATTAGGTCTGCTTGCTGCAGAGATGAGTTCAATTCCTGGATATCCTTGTTAACTTTCTGTCTCGTTGATCTGTCTAATGTTGACAGTGGAGTGTTGAAGTCTCCCATTGTTATTGTATGGGAGTCTAAGTCTCTTTGTAAGTCTCTAAAGACTTGCTTTATGAATCTGGGTGCTCCTGTATTGGGTGCATATATATTTAGGATAGTTAGCTCTTCCTGTTGAATTGATCCCTTTACCATTATGTAATGGCCTTCTTTGTCTCTTTTGATCTTTGATGGTTTAAAGTCTGTTTTATCAGAGACTAGTATGGCAACCCCCGCTTTTTTTTGTTCTCCATTGGCTTGGTAAATCTTCCTCCATCCCTTTATTTTCAGCCTATGTATGTCTCTGCGTGTGAGATGGGTCTCCTGAATACAGCAGACTGATGGGTCTTGACTCTTTATCCAGTTTGCCAGTCTATGTCTTTTAATTGGAGCATTTAGTCCATTTACATTTAAGGTTAAGATTGTTATGTGTGAACTTGATCCTGCCATTATGATATTAACTGGTTATTTTGCTCGTTAGTTGGTGCAGTTTCTTCCTAGCCTCGATGGTCTTTACATTTTGGCATGTTTTTGCAATGTCTTGTACCGGTTGTTCCTTTCCATGTTTAGTGCTTCCTTTAGGGTCTCTTGTAAGGCAGGCCTGGTGGTGACAAAATCTCTAAGCATTTGCTTATCTGTAAAGGATTTTATTTCTCCTTCACTTATGAAACTTAGTTTGGCTGGATAAGAAATTCTGGGTTTAAAATTCTTTTCTTTAAGAATGTTGAATATTGGCCCCCACTCTCTTCTGGCTTGGAGAGTTTCTGCCGAGAGATCTGCTGTTAGTCTGATGGGCTTCCCTTTGTGGGTAACCCGACCTTTCTCTCTGGCTGCCCTTAAGATTTTTTCCTTCATTTCAACTTTGGTGAATCTGGCAATTATGTGTCTTGGAGTTGCTCTTCTCGAGGAGTGTCTTTGTGGCGTTCTCTGTATTTCCTGGATTTGAATGTTGGCCTGCCCTACTAGGTTGGGGAAGTTCTCCTGGATGATATCCTGAAGAGTGTTTTCCAACTTGGTTCCATTTTCCCCCTCACTTTCAGGCACCCCAATCAGACGTAGATTTGGTCTTTTTACATAATCCCATACTTCTTGCAGGCTTTGTTCATTTCTTTTTCTTCTTTTTTCTTTTGGTTTCTCTTCTCGCTTCATTTCATTCATTTGATCCTCAATCGCAGATACTCTTTCTTCCAGTTGATCGAGTCGGTTACTGAAGCTTGTGCATTTGTCACGTATTTCTCGTGTCATGGTTTTCATCTCTTTCATTTCGTTTAGGACCTTCTCTGCATTAATTACTCTAGCCATCAATTCTTCCACTTTTTTTTCAAGATTTTTAGTTTCTTTGCGCTGGGTATGTAATTCCTCCTTTAGCTCTGAGAAATTTGATGGACTGAAGCCTTCTTCTCTCATCTCGTCAAAGTCATTCTCCGTCCAGCTTTGATCCGTTGCTGGCGATGAGCTGCGCTCCTTTGCCGGGGGAGATGCGCTCTTATTTTTTGAATTTCCAGCTTTTCTGCCCTGCTTTTTCCCCATCTTTGTGGTTTTATCTGCCTCTGGTCTTTGATGATGGTGATGTACTGATGCGGTTTTGGTGTAGGTGTCCTTCCTGTTTGATAGTTTTCCTTCTAACAGTCAGGACCCTCAGCTGTAGGTCTGTTGGAGATTGCTTGAGGTCCACTCCAGACCCTGTTTGCCTGGGTATCAGTAGCAGAGGCTGCAGAAGATAGAATATTTCTGAACAGCGAGTGTACCTGTCTGATTCTTGCTTTGGAAGCTTCCTCTCAGGGGTGTACTCCACCCTGTGAGGTGTGGGGTGTCAGACTGCCCCTAGTGGCGGATGTCTCCCAGTTAGGCTACTCAGGGGTCAGGGACCCACTTGAGCAGGGAGTCTGTCCCTTCTCAGATCTCAACCTCCATGTTGGGAGATCCACTGCTCTCTTCAAAGCTGTCAGACAGAGTCGTTTGCGTCTGCAGAGGTTTCGGCTGCGTTTGTTATTGCCCTGTCCCCAGAGGTGGAGTCTACACAGACAGGCAGGTTTCCTTGAGCTGCTGTGAGCTCCACCCAGTTCGAGCTTCCCAGCAGCTTTGTTTACTTACTTAAGCCTCAGCAATGGCAGGCGCCCCTCCCCCAGCCTCGCTGCTGCCTTGCAGGTAGATCAGAGACTGCTGTGCTAGCAATGAGGGAGGCTCCGTGGGTGTGGGACCCTCCCGGCCAGGTGTGGGATATGATCTCCTGGTGTGCCTGTTTGCTTAAAGCGCAGTATTGGGGTGGGAGTTACCCGATTTTCCAGGTGTTGTGTGTCTCAGTTCCCCTGGCTAGGAAAAGGGATTCCCTTCCCCCTTGCGCTTCCCAGGTGAGGCAATGCCTCGCCCTGCTTCAGCTCTCGCTGGTCGGGCTGCAGCAGCTGACCAGCACCGATCGTCCGGCACTCCCCAGTGAGATGAACCCAGTACCTCAGTTGAAAATGCAGAAATCACCGGTCTTCTGTGTCGCTCGCGCTGGGAGTTGGAGACTGGAGCTGTTCCTATTCGGCCATCTTGCTCCGCCCCATAATAAATAAATTAAAAAAAAAAAAAAAAAAAAAAAAAAACGTACTGACCAAGAGGTCAGTGAAGTAAAGCGTTTGGAAATTAAGAGATTAAAACGGAAGAAAGTGGAAATAACCTAATTTTAAAAAAGAAAACACACATGGATTGAAGTACTCTACCCATGAACATTAAAAATACTAAAATCTCAAGATCTATAAAAACATTGTACATTAGTTTCCTCTTTGTGGATGTAGTTTTGAAGTTTCATGTATGTGAGACCAAGACCTGGACATCTGGATGACTCTGCCTTTCTTCCCTGTGACCAATGAAAAGTCACAATAGCAAGAAAAGGATCCAGAAATAGGAAGGAAACTATAGTGCTTAATCTGAATGACAAGGGCTACTACTATGCAGATATACTGTTTTGGCTCAGGAAAGATGGCACATCCTATAACAATACTTGCCCAATGAAAAGTTATTTCTCCCTAAAGAATATGGCAAGTAGGATCCTGTAACTCTGATTAACCTAGAAAGTGGGAAGACAAATTTTTAGTCTTGAATTTCTATTACATCTCAGTCCTAAAAATGTCATCTCTGTGAATTCAAACACAATACTTTTTCACCCTAGCAGAATATGCCATCTTTCATTACTCCACAGTGAAGCAAATGTTTATGTATACACATATACATATGACTATGTAGTAACTATGACTATGAAAATACATATCTGTGTATATAGCATATATATATAATATATACTATACAGTTATACTATACACATATATCTGTGTGTAGTTATTAGTGTGTATATATATCTGTATGTATAGTTATTACATAGTAGTCATATATATGTATATATACATTTACATCTATCGGTGTATAGTTATAGTTATTGCATAGTCAGTTCACATGTTAATCTTCCCTTGATAGACTGTGATCCATTCAAAATCAGAAAACTTTCTAGCACTAGGTCATTCCTACAATACAGTAAACAGTCAAGACTTACTTTTTACAAAAATGTACAAATCCACTGGTTTAGTGATTTGTATTAAATCTGCTCTCTTATGACCCGCCTTTCTTAAGTGTTCTTCTAATAGGCAAGACATTATAGTGGCTTAAGAGTAGACTTTAGAGCCAGACTGCCTTGGTTTAGATTCTGGCTCTGCCAATGATCAGTTCTCTGCAACCTGAATAAGTTACTGAACCTCTTTATGTCTTAGTTTTTTCATCTATAAAAACATAGATAGCAATAGTGGTCTATGTGGTAAGTTTATTATGAAGATTAAATAATACTTGCAAAGTGTTACGAACATTGATTAGCACATAGTATGCAGTTAGTACATAGTAGCTATTATTATTATTAAGACATCAGATGTCAATGTCTTCAGTGTATAGGAGAAATGGGTGTAATTATAATAGCCAACTATTTTTACTCCTGACTCTAGAAAACTTAAGTATTAAGAACTGTAGTCGATGTTGCTCCTTTCAAAAGTTATCTTCAGTTAAGGGTAGTATAAAATATTTATCTCTTACATCATGGGCCAGAGAGTGACATTAAAGAAAAATACTTTGCTACTACTACTACAATACTATTTTAATTATTTTAAAGAGCTATAATATACAAAATAGGAAACATGAGGATGATCTGGCTCTAACACGTCAACCCATTGATCACCAGAGTTGATTCAGCTCATCTGGCTGAGGAGGTGGGAGTCCCCTTCCTCCCTCACTGCTCCATGTGTGTCCCACCTAGATCTGTGTATTTAGTCAAAGAGGACAATTTTCCCTGAAAAAAGAGGACCATTCCATAGTCAAGGGTATATGAGTAGCTGTGCTTCCCCACTAGAACCTCCAAAGCTCTCAAAGTAGGGAGCTTCTAATGTAATTTTGTTTTATTTTGGTTGGTGTTTTTCTTTATTTCTTTGAGCAAGAGAAAACACAGGTCTTGGTTAATTGGGATTTACTACAGTCTGCTTTACCAGCAAGTAAATTAAAATGCCAGAGATTCAAAGTTCAAGGAATCTTCAGATGTTATATTCTGATCAAGAAATGGTGTGAAATATGCCATTTTGTTTATGGATTCCAGATGATAAAAGACAAACATATGGCTTTTCTATTGCCACTCCTGCTTCCCATATTTACAGCAGGTCTTCCTTCGAAGCCCACAAACCTTAAAAACAAAAAAAAGACCCAGGTGCAGTAACTACCAACCAACAGGTCTTAACTCAAACTGTAGTCTACTTGTCTACTTGCCATTCCTACTCTACGGCCTATGGTTATGGCTCAATCAAAGTAAATTTCAGATTCTTTTGGTAATCCCTGGGTAAGAAGTGAGCCTGACAGCACAACATCTATGATTCCTCAAGGCTCCAGTTGCATAACATGCGTTCTCATAATCCTAGAGCCCCCATATTCTTCCCTATTTTAACAAAAATCTTGCTCTTTTGCTTAGAAAAGGTTTTCTGTGTCTACAATACTTTTAGTTTCCTCTTCGAATGCATTTATCTGCTCACCTGTAGAGAGACTAGGGGTAGTAGCTCTTTTCTGTCTTTAGTTTGCCCTGGGAAAGCGATCAGTCAACAAATAGTTGTTGATCACTTACCATATCCCAGAAAACAGAGGGAAGAAGTAAATAAGACAACAGACTTATTCCCCCCGACAGCTGTAATTCTAGTGGGAGGAAAGAGGTAATAAGTATTTAAAGACATAAAGAAATAGGATAATTCCAGGTAATGATAACTATTATAGAGAATATAAAATATGGTAAATGGAGAAGAGTGATGGTGGAGGAAGTGAAAACGGGGGTCATTTCAGCTGCAGTATGAAGAAAAAGCCCTTAGCTAAAGACTGAAATGTCTGAGCCTGAATAACCAGAAAGTGACATCTATGAAACAGGGAAGAATGTTCTATGCAAAAGGAATAGCAAGAGCTAAGTGCCTAATATGGAAATGAAACTGATATGTTCTTCGTACAGAAAGGACAGTGTGTTTGGAACACTATGAACAAGAAGAAGCTTAGAGAAAGATGAGGTTGAACAGATATCCAAAGCCCAACTGAGGCAGACAGAAAAATTAGAAGATTTTTGCAGTAAGCCAGGCTACAGATGATGGTAGTTTTACTAAATTTACAGCAGTAGGGATGGTGAGAAGTGGCTGTATAAGGAGTATATTTTAAAGTAATCAGAAGTATTGGTGAGGAAGAGGAGCCAAGAAGGACTTGTTGGGGAAGTGGAGCAAGATGGCAGAACAGAAGGTTCTACCGCTGTTCCCTCACTGCAAGGGCACCAATTTATCTACACAAGAAAAACACCTGCATAAGAACCAAAAGTCAGGTGAATACTCACAGTTCCTGGTTGTGACTTCATATCACTGAAAAAGGCACTGAAGAGGTAGGAAAAACAGTCTTGAATCACCGATACTACCCCTCCCCTATGCCCTTGCAGTAAAGGTGTGGTGTGGAGTGTTTCTATGCTCTGGGGAGAAAGAAAACGCAGCATTTATGAGGCATTGAAATCAGTGCTGCCCTTTTATAGCAGAAAGTGAAACCAGACCAAACTCAGCTGACATGTGCGATGGAGAGTGCATTTAAACCAGCTATAGCTAGGTCAGAACTTGAGTACCTATGCACAAGTCTCACCAACAAGGGATAAAGTGCTCTGGGCCCCTACATGAACTTGAAAGGCAGTCTGTGCCACAAGGACTGCAACTCCTAGGCATGTCCTAGTGCTGAACTGGGCCCAGAATCACTGGACTTGGGAGGTACATGATATACTCAGACACAGGCCAGGGCGGCTAAGGGACTGCTGGCATCATCCCTCCCCTAACCCCAGGCTGCATACCTCATGACTCTAAAGCAGACCCCTCCCTTCTGCTTGAGGAGAGGACGGGACGAATGGGAAAGACTGTCCTGCATCTTGGAAACCAGCTTAGCCACAGCAAGATAGGGTACTGGTCAGTCATAAGGCCACCCTCCCAGGCTCTAGCTCTTGGATGACATTTCTAGACACACTGTAAGCCAGAAGGGAACCCGCTGCCTTAGGCAAGGACCCGGTCACGGCAGGACTCATCACACCTGTTAACTGGAGAGCCACTGGTCCCTGAATAATAAACAGTGATACCCAGGTACTATGTCGTGAGCCCTGGATAAAACTGTGAGACTTGTTGGCTTCAGCTGAGACTCAGCACATTCCCAGCTGTGTTGGCTATGGGACTAGACTCCTGCTGCTTGAGAAAAATAGACATAAATGTAAAGTGGACTTTGTTTTGCACCTTAGGTACAAGCTTAGCCATAGGAGGGTAGAGCAGTAAGTAGGCTCTTAAGGTCCCACATTCTAGGATTTGGCTCTTGGACAGCATTCCTGGATCTGCTCTGGGCCAAAGGGGAGTCCACTGCCCTGAAGGGTGAGTCCTAAGCCAGGCAGCATTCAGCACAAGCTGACAAAAGAGCCCTTGCACCTTAAGGGAATATCACGGTAGTCTGGCAGTATTTCCCATGGGTCCATGGTTGTGGTGGCCATGGAGTGAGGCTCCTTTGCCTTTGGAAAGGGGAGAAATAGTAGGAAGTACTGTGTCTTGGGGTTTGAGTGCCAGCTCAGCTACAGTACACTAAAACACCAGACAGACTTCAAAGATTTTTGACCATAGTCCCTGGCTCCTACATAGCACCTCTGGATCAACCCAGAGGAAACTCATTTCCCTGCAGAGAAGGACAAAGGCCTGGGTAGCTTTGCTACCTGCTGACTGTAGAGCCTCAGGGCCTGAAGTGAACATAGGCAGTAGACAGGGAGTAGTTATAGGAGGCCTTGGGCAACATCCAGTGCTGTGTTGGCTTCAGGTCTGATCCAGCATACTCATAGTGGTGGTGGCAATAGTGATGCTTATATCACACCACCCCCAGCTCCAGGTAGCTCAGAACAGAGAGAGATACCCCATTGTTTAGAAGAAAGTAAGGGGAGGGAGTGAAAGTCTCTGCCTAATAATCCAGAGAATTCTTCTGAATCTTGTCCAGGACCATCAAGGCAGTACCTCTTTAAGCCTGCAAAAACCAGTTTTACTTGGCATGGGGTGCCCCTTTAAGCTGATATAGCTTAGATCACAACTTACAAGGCTGTTCAAATATCTGGAAAGCCTTCCCAAGAAAGATGGGTACAAACAAGCCCAGACTGTGAAAACTATAATAAATACATAACTTTTCAATGGCCAAATACAGAAGAACATCTACAATTATCAAGATGATCCAGGAAAACATGACATCACCAAATGAAGTAAAGCACCAGGGAACAATCCTAAAGAATCAGAAATATGTGACCTTCCAGACAGAGAATTCAAAATAGCTATGTTGAAGACACTCAAAGAAATTCAAGATAACACAGAGAAGGAATTCCGAATTCTATCAAATAAATTTAACAAAGAGATTGAAATAACTAAAAAGAAGCAGAAATTCTGGAGCTGAAAAATGCAATTGGCATACTGAAGAATGCATCAGAACCTGTTAATAGCAGAATGGATCAAGCAGAAGAAAGAATTAGTGAGCTTGAAGACAGGCTATTTGATAATACACAGAAGAGACAAAATAAAAAAGAATTAAAATCCATGAAGCATGCCTACAGAATGTAAAAAATAGCCCCAAAGGGTAAATCTAAGAGTTCCTGGCCTTAAAGAGAAGGTAGAGAGATAGATAAGGATAGAAGGTTTATTCAGAGGGATAGTAACTGATAACTTCCCAAATCTAGAGGAAGATATCAATTTTCAAGTATGAGAAAGTTATAGAACACCAAACGGATTTACCCCAAAGAAGACTACCTCAAGGCATTTAATCATTAGACTCCCAAAGGACAAAGATTTAAAAAAGGATGCTAAAAGCCACAAAGGAAAAGAAGCGAATAATATACAATGGAGGTATCCAATAGAACTAGCAGCAGACTTTTCAGTCGAAAACTTACAAACCAGGCAAGAGTGGCGTGAAGCTTTAAAGTGCTGAAAGAAAAAAAACTTTTATCCTAGCATAGTATATCCAGTAAAAATATCCTTCATACATGAAGAAAGACTTTCTCAGATAAACAAAAGCCAAAGGAGTCCATGAACACCAGACCCGTCCTACAAGAAATGCCGAAGGGAGTACTTCAATCAGAAAGAAAAGTGGAATTCTGAAAACTATACAAATATATGAAAAGTATGCAATATACTCCTAAATGGCCAGTGGGCCAATGAAGAAATTAAGGAAACTGAAAAACTCTTGAAACAAACTATAATGGAAACACAACATAACAAAACCTATGGGATAAAACAAAAGCAGTACTAAGAGGGAATTTTACCGCTGTAAATGCCTATATCAAAAGAGAGGAGAAACTTCAAATAAATAACCTAATGATGAATCTTAGAGAACTAGAAAAGCATGAACAAAACAAACCCAAAATTAGTGGAAGAAAATAAATAATAAAGATTAGAGTAGGGATAAATGAAATTGAAATAAAGAAAACAATATAAAAGATCAATGAAACAAAAAGTTGGTTTTTTGAAAAGTTACATAAATAGACAAATCTTCAGCCAGATTAAGCCAGATTAAAAAAAGAGAGATTCAAGTAAATAAAATCAGAAATGAAAAAGGAGACATTATAACTGATACAACAGAAATGCAAAGCATCATTAGTGGCTAGTATGAACAACTACATGCTAATAAATTGAAAAATCTAGAAGAAATGGATAAATTCCTAGATGCATATAACCTACCAAGATTGAACCAAGAATAAATCCAAAACCCAAAAAGACAAATAAAAAGTAATGAGATTGAAGCCATAATAAAGAAGTCTCCCAATAAACAAAAAGCCTAAGACCCTATCAATAGCTTCCCTATGGAATTCTACCAAACGTAATTTAAAGAACAACTAATGCAAATTCTACTCAAACTATTCTCATTAAACTAAAGAGTTTCTGCACAGCAAAAGAAACTACCATCAGAGTGAACAGGCAACCTACAGAATGGGAGAAAATTTTTGCAATCTACTCATCTGACAAAGGGCTAATATCCAGAACCTACAAAGAACTCAAACAAATTTACAAGAAAAAAACAAACAACCCCATCAAAAAGTGGGCAAAGGATATGAACAGACATTTCTCAAAAGAAGACATTCATACAGCCAACAGACACATGAAAAAATGCTCATCATCACTGGCCATCAGAGAAATGCAAATCAAAACCACAATGAGATACCATCTCACACCAGTTAGAATGGCAATCATTAAAAAGTCAGGAAACAACAGGTGCTGGAGAGGATGTGGAGAAATAGGAACACTTTTACACTGTTGGTGGGATTGTAAACTAGTTCAACCATTATGGAAAACAGTATGGCGATTCCTCAAGGATCTAGAACTAGATGTACCATATGACCCAGCCATCCCATTACTGGGTATATACCCAAAGGATTATAAATTATGCTGCTATAAAGAGACATGCACACGTATGTTTATTGCAGCACTATTCACAATAGCAAAGACTTGGAATCAACCCAAATGTCCATCAGTGACAGACTGGATGAAGAAAATGTGGCACATATACACCATGGAATACTATGCAGCCATCAAAAAGGATGAGTTTGTGTCCTTTGTAGGGACATGGATGCAGCTGGAAACCATCATTCTTAGCAAACTATCACAAGAACAGAAAACCAAACACCGCATGTTCTCACTTATAGGTGGGAACTGAACAATGAGATCACTTGGACTCGGGAAGGGGAACATCACACACCGGGGCCTATCATGGGGAGGGGGGATGGGGGAAGGATTGCATTGGGAGTTATACCTGATGTAAATGACGAGTTGATGGGTGCAGCACACCAACATGGCACAAGTATACATATGTAACAAACCTGCACGTTATGCTCATGTACCCTAGAACTTAAAGTATAATAATAATAAAAAAAAAAGTTAAAAAAAAAAAAAAAGAAAAAGAAAGAGGATAAAGGAATACTTTCAAACTCACTGTGTGAGGCTAGTATTACCCTGATACCAAAACAAGAGAAAGACACAGCAAAAAAGACTACAGGCCAATATGGCTGATAAATATTAATGCAAAAACCCTCAATAAAATATTAGCCAACTGAATTTAACAATACATTAAAAAGATCATTCATCATGACCAAGTGGGATTTATTCCTGGGATTTAAGACTGATTGAACATATGAAAATCAATCAGCCAGGCATGGTGGCTCATGCCTATAATCCCAGTACTTTGGGAGGCTGAGGCGGGCGGATCACCTGAGGTTGGGAGTTCGAGACCAGCCTGACCAACATGGAGAAAACCCATCTCTACTAAAAATACAAAATTAGCTAGGCGTGGTGGCGCATAACTGTAACCCCAGCCACTTGGGAGGCTGAGGCAGGAGAATCGCTTGAACTTGGGAGGTGGAGGTTGTGGTGAGCCAAGATCACGCCATTACACTCCAGCCTGGGCAACAAGAGCAAAACTCTGTCTCAAAAAAAAACAACCACATGATGATTTCAATCAATGCTGAAAAGCATTTGATAAAATTCAATATACCTTTATAATAAAAACCCTTTATAAAACTAGGTACTGAAGTAACATATCTCAACATAATAAAAGCCATATATGACAGACCCACAGCTAGTATCATACTGAATGGGGAAAAACTGAAAGCCTTTTCTCTAAGATCTGGAACACAACAAGGATGACTACTTTCACCACAGTTATTAAACACAGTACTGGAAGTCCTAGATAGAGCAGTGAGACAAAAGAAAGAAATGAAGAGCATCCAAATTAGAAAGAAGTCAAATTATCCTTGTTTACAGATAATATGATCTTATATTTAGAAAATCCTAAAGATTCCACCCAACAAAACTACTAGTACTGATAAACACATTCTACAAAATCAACATACAAACATCAATAGCATTTCTATATGTTTGTATATAGAAACAGAAAACAATCAGAAAAAGAAATCAAGAAAGTAATCCAATTTACAACAGCTATAAATAAAATTAAATACCTAGCAATTAATTTAACCAAAGTAGTGAAAGATCTTTATAAAGAAAATTATAAAACACTGATGAAAGAAATTATAGAGGACACACAAAAAATGGAAAGATATTCCATGTTCATGGAATGGAAGAATCAATATTGTTAAAATGTCCACAGTACCCAAAGCAATCTACAGATTTGATGCAATCCCTGCCAAAATACCAAAGACATTCTTCACAAAAAATAGAAAAAAAAAAATCCTAAGATTTATATGGAACTACAAACATCCTAGAATAGCCAAAGCTATCCTGAGCAAAAAGAACAAAACTAAAGCAATCACCCTTATATCACTTCAAATTACACTACAGAGATAATAGTAACTGAAACAGCCTAAAAACACATACACACAAGCCAATGGAAGAGAATAGAAAATCCAGAAACAAATCTATACATCAACAGTGAATTCCTTTTATACAAAGGTTCCAAGAAATATACTGGGGAAAGGAGAGCCTTCAATAAATGGTGCTAGAAAACTGTATATCCATTTATGGAATGATGAAGATCCCTATCACTTGCCACATACAAAAATCAAATCAAAACGAATTAAAGATTTAAATCTAAGACCTCAAACTATGAAGCTAATAAAAGATAACATCTGAGTAACTCTCCAAGACACTGACCTGGACAAAGATTTCTTGAGTAATACCTCATGATCAAAGGCAACCAAAGCAAAAATAGACAAATGAGATCACATCAAGTTAAAAACCTTCTGCACAGCAAAGTATACAATCAATAAAGTGAAGAGACACCTACAGAATGGGAGAAAATATTTCACAAACTACCCACCTGACAAGGGATTAACAACCAGAATACATAAGGAGTTTGAATAACTCATGGAGAAAAAAATCCAATAATCCGATATAAAAAGTGTGCGAAAGATCTGAATAGTCATTTCACAAAAGAAGACATATGAATAGCAAACAGGTATATAAAAAGATGCTCAACATCAGTGATCATCAGAGAAGAGCAAATCAAAACTATAATGAGATGTCATCTCACTCCAGTTGAAATGGTTTATATCCAAAGACAGGTAAAAAAAAAATGCTGGTGAGGATGTAGAGAAAAGGGAACTCTCATATACTGTTGGTAGGAATGTAAAGTAGCACAACCCTATAGAGAACAGTTTGGAGGTTCCTCAAAAAACTAAAAATAGAGCTACCATATAATCCAGCAATCTCACTCCTGGGTATATACCCAAAAGAAAGGAAATCAGTATATTGAAGCGATATCTGCACTCCCATGTTTGTTGTAGCAGTGTTCACAATAGCCAAGATTTGGAAGCAACCAAGTGTCCATCAACAAATAAATGGATAAAGAAAACGTGATACTTATACACAATGGAGTACTATTTAGCCATAAAAAAGAATGAATGAGATTGTGTCATTTGCAATAGCATGAATGGAACTGGAGGTCATTATATTAACTGAAATAAGCCAGGAATATCACATGTTCTCACTTATTGTGGAACGTAAAAATCAAAACAACTGAACTTGTGTAGATATAGAGTAGAAGGATGGTTAACAGAGACTGAGAAGGGTAGTTGGTGGTGGGGGGAGGGAGGCTGGGAGGTGGGGGTGGGGGTTGGGGCCATAAGGGGATGGTTAATAGACACAAAAGAAAAAAAAAAAAAGAAAGAATTAATAAGACCTAGAACAGTGTGACATAGTCAATAACTTAATTGTATATTTTTAAATAACTTAAAGAGTACAATTGGATTGATTTTAACTCAAAGAACAAATGCTTGAGGGGATGCATACCCCATTCTCCATGATGTGCTTATTTCACATTGCACACCTGTATTAAAACATCTCATGTCCTTGATAAATATATACACCTACTATGTATCCACAAAAATTGAACAAACAAATAAACAAAAGAATGACTCGTTGCTTTCTTGGCCTAAGCAACTGGGTGCCAACTACTGAGATAGGAAATAGAGGATGGAGGTGAAAAGGAAAACATCTTTTGGTTTTCAGCCTACTGAGTAGCAATTTCAAGTAGCTAATTAGACTAAACTTGAGTGGAGCTTAGGGGAAAGGTTAGGGCTGGGGATATAAATTATAAAGGTATCAGTCAAGAGATGACCTCAGAAGCCATGGGATCATATTCTGCAAAAGTGTAGACAGTGAAAAAGGCCAAGGACTAAGGCTGGAGGCACTCCAAAATTAGAAGTCTGTTAGAGGAGGAGGAGACCAAGAGGCAGAGTTAATGAGGGAAACCAGTGACTCTGAAGTTACAGAAGACCAGAGAAAACATCGTAGCTAGAAGGAAAATGTAGTTATTTCAGTAAAGTAGTGAGGATGAAAACTCAATTGGAGTGATTTCAGGAGTGGATAGAAAGTGAAGAGCTGGAGGGAGTGGACGTGGACAACTTTATTAAGGAGTTTTTTTTTATAAAGTGGAAGAAAAACTAAAGCCAAGCTGCAAAGGGATGTGGGATCCTGAGAGCATTTTTAAAGTTGTGATATTAAAAATGTTAGTTTATTGATGAGGATGCTCTCATAGACAGGGAGAGACTGATAATGCAGACAGGGAAAAATTCTAGAAGCAAAGTTCACTAGAAAGGAAAAAAACCATAGGATTCAGTGCTTAAGTGAAGAAATTTTCTTTAAAAAAGAGATACTTCATTACAACTAAAGGGAAGACATAATAAACACGTACAGATACAGGTAGGCTGGTGGAGCTAATGGCAGAAATGTGAGACAGTTAATATTTTATCGTATTTCTTTTATCTGTGAACTAGGTAGGTAGCTGAGAAATAAAAATAAGAGAGTTAGAGTAAGAGAGTTAGAGATTTAAAGAAAGTCAAGTATAAAATGGTTGTCTAAGAGAATGGGAATGGCAATTTACTGGCAATACTAAATGTTCTTTGAAATCTGTGATGTCTTCCCTGCTAGCTAAAATTGCAATTCCTCACCACTCCTCCCACCAACACTTCCTATTCCCTTATATTCCATTATATTTTCCTTAGCACTTGTTGATAACTTCACATATATTTTATATTTCATTCACTGTCTGTCTCCCACTTGAGCATATCCCTTATGAGGGCAAACACATTTTTGTTGTTGTTCATTAATATACCTTCACATTGAGAGCATGCCTTGCACATGGTTGGTGCCAAACAAATATCAGTTGAGCGAATGAATTTGTAGAAACAAATTTGAAGTTAGTCCAGCAAGCACAATCACAGGGTTTTCTCTAGTAACGTTCAGCTGAACATATACATTATGGAGTTAGGTGGGTTTAGCAAAATGTGACAGTTTTGCCAAGCAATATAACAGAGGAAGAAAAAGGAAGGAAGTCAAGGGTACTTACAAAGTGTCTCATCATGGAGTGAAAAAGAATTATAGTCATTGGGCAATGACTAGAGATGGGAGGTCTCAAGGGGCTAAAGGATAGTGGATGTATTCTTTAAGGGATCAAGTGGTACCGGAAATGATGATCAGAGTGTGAAATGTTAGAGATCTAGATTATAATCATGTTAGTAGATGGCTAAGGTAGAATAGAAGAAAAATTCATAGAGTTATGGGAGCCAAGGAACCAAGAGACTACTGTGTTGAATAGAATAGATTGGTTAGCAACATAATGCTAATGTTGATTCCTGGAGCACTTGATACTACCTAGTATATGTAACAAATGGGGCTTTGTGAGTTATTATGAAAAAAGTCTCACTCATTCCAGATGGCATAGAAATCTCAGAGCCCTGTAGTAATGAATAATTTATATGAGAAAATTGATGACCTAGCCAAAAATAAAATTAGCCTGTAACAATTTCTTGATAGAAATGTTTAGGAATTTGGAGTTAGTTAAAAGGAATATTCAACCTAAAGTTAGCAGCTTTCTTACTTATAAAATTTACTGCTGAGAGGGTTACTTGTAAATTTTGAAGTAAAACTCTAGTCAAAATAGCATGTTTCTTGTTTAGCAAAAGGAGGCAGGACCAAAAAAGGAATTCTCATTCACTCCTTTATTTCAGAATATAAGATTTGGTAGGGTGGAAGAATAATATGAAAAGGGAGTAATTTTGCCATCTCTTCAAATTTGCTTCAAATATTCCTCTAGTTAATAGAAATACCAAAGATCTGCACTACTGAGAAACAAATGGCAAGTTAGAAAGTCACAGAACCTTAGAAAAATAAGATATATTTCAAAGGTGATTGAAGGAAAACTTTGTTTAAAAGGACGAAGAAAAATCCAGATCTGACAGTGTTGATTCAAGAATTATCCTTTCCCCAAAATAGCTACAGAAATCCCTGAAATTCTTCTCTTACACTCCCAGCCACAAATAATGCAAGGAAAACAAGGAAAAAAAGAGCTGAAACTGACAAGGTGGTTGACCTGATATATTTTATTGGTGATGCAGAAATAGCAAAGTTTTGAATGCTACTGACAAGTCAAAGGTCATTGATAACAAGAGAGAAGATGCTTTTTCTGGCAGGTAAAAAACAGAATTGAAGATGATTTTCCGGACAAAGAGAACCAACTAAGAGAAGGTTGATTTGGCTTTTAAATCAATAATTAATTTTGCTGAATCAGCCATGCACACTGCCTCTAGAATGTTACATAGGCTACTCTGTGCCTACTTTTCTGAGAAAGAAGCAAATGATGTAGGAAAAACATCATTAAAAAAAAAAAAGAGAGAGCAACTTCTAAAACATCTCCTACATGAACACTTTTCAAAAGAAGAGATATATGTGGCCAACAGCATATGAAAAAATGCTCACCATCACTAAATATTAGAGAAATGCAAATCAAAACCATAATGTGGTACCATATAACACCAGGCTATTTTTTAAAAGTCCAAAAATAGCGGATGTTAGACGCTAGTAAGGTTGTAGAGAAAAGGAAATGCTTATACACTGCTAGTGGTAATGTAAATTAGTTTAGCCATTGTGGAAAGTAGTTTGGCGATGTCTCAAAGAACTTAAAACAGAATTACCATTCAACACAGCAATCTCATTATTGAGTATATACCCAAAGCAAAATAAATCATTCTACCATAAAGATACATGTACACTATGTTCATCACAGCACTGTTCACAATAGCAAAGACATGGAATCAACCTAAATGCCCATCAATAGCGCACTGAATAAAGAGAATTAGGTATATATATATAGATCATGGAATACTATGCAGCCATAAAAAAGAATGAGATCGTATCTTTTGCAGCAACATGGATGGAGCTGGAGGTCATTATCCTAAGCAAACTAACTCAGGGATAGAAAACCAAATACTGCATGTTCTTACTTTTAAGTGGGAGCTAAACACTGAGTATACATGGACATAAGGGAACAACAGACACTGCAGCCTACTTGAGGGTGGAGGGGAAGAGGAGGGTGTGGATAGAAAAACTGCCTATCAGGTACTATGCTTATTACCTGGGGGATGAAATAATCTATACGCCAAACCTCCATGACACGCAATTTACCTATGTAACAAACCTGCATGTGCACTTCTGAACTTAAAAAAAAAAAATCTCCTTAGTGTAGTAGCAAATTAGCACAAGATCACACAACAGCATTATCTGTGTAACAGGGTGATGGAACTAAATTATATAACACGATATACATACTGACAAGTATTAACTCTTTAGTGATGTAAAGACATGACTTATCCATTCATGAATACTTACTGACCCTCCTTTAAAATACAAGACAACAAGAAAATACAATATTTAAGAAGCATAAACCTTCCCACAGAAACTAAAACTTAATTTAGCAATTAATATATTTACATATTATAATATAGTATCGGGTGGAGTCACTGGAGTAAACAAAAGGATATTTCAATTTTTAGCTAAGTATGTAATGAAATAAGGTAAAAGTAGCAATAATCATCTTCCTTATCTTAATTATCTTAATTTGCTGAATGTGTAATATGTGTAACATGTAAAATTCTTAGCTAAGTACTTTATAAGTATCTCTGCCAAATCTCGGAAAATGCTTATGAAGATAGGTACCACTGTTATCCTTATTTTTAGATGTAAAAGCTCAAGTTTGAAAAGATTAGATAAATTACCTAAGGTTTCCTCATGTGACCCTGTGAGGGAATCAGTCTGACTCCTGAGTCCATGCTTAATTCTTGACTAGTACCTCATATAATCTCACTTATCTAGTCAAATAATAAAGCATTACAAGATTTCTAGGAAAGAATGGTCCTTTTTCTGGTAGGAGACAGCCTCATAGAATGGCGAGTTTAATACAGTGTAACTGAAGAAAGTAAAAGAGAAAATAAGAAAGAAAGGGTGAAGACACAGCAGTCTGAAAAAAAGATTATCAAAATATGATTTGTGTTCAAGATTAACTTAGAGGTGCTGAGTTTTTTAGGAGAGTGGCATGTTGGAAGATAAATTACTTAACCTTAGTGATGCTTTTTTTTTCTAATAATAAAAGAGAAATAAAAATGCATATCATAAAACTTTATTGTAAAGATTAATGAAAATAAATTGTAAAACACCGTTAAAAATAACTTTCATTTTGTGGAATATAAAAGAAACAAAGAAAATAGGGACTTTCTCTAATATTTGTTATTTAAATGCCAAAATAAAGATAAATGCCATTTGTTATAAAATGCCAAAATAAAGATAAATGCACATTCTCTAAAAAAAATTATAGTTTAGAATAAGTGGTTTAAAATGTACATGGATGTTATATTTTTACTTACAAGGCTACTACAATGGACTAAAATTAAAGGGAGGTATATCTTTCACTTCAGGCAAAATGGAGAAACAGAGGGCAGAATTAACCACTGGCCTGAATCAACTAAAAAACTGGACAAACTCTATGAACAAGGGATTTCAGACACTGAATGACAAGCAAGGCAGAAGGGTGATCGTTGACAGAAGGGAAACCAATTAGGTCGGACAAAAATTACCCCAAAATTTACCCCAGGGGAAATTCTGATGGAGCTTCCTTGTCTCCCTGAGGTGAGTATTAAGTGGAAATATGAGGAGGTCTCATTGTTCATGGGGCAGGAATACTGGATAGGAGGCAACTATGCAAAGAGAAGAAAGACAGGGACCATATCATGAATGGCTTTCAACCTATTACAAAGGATTTTGAATGTCATCCTGAAAAGTATGAGAAGTCACTGAAGGTTTTTAAACCAGTGCGTAAGATTTATAGAACAAACCAATAGTGTTTTTTTTTTCCAAATACTCTTATTGCTATCTTCAACTAAATACAAATTACCAAGAATTTGAAAGCCCAAAGACTTACTTTGACAAGTTAAAAACTTTAAAATCAATATTATAGCTGCCCTATTTTGATTTATTTTAACCAGCAATTGTTGGTTAAAATAAGTTGCTCAACAACTTTTCTTTGATTACTTGTATGGTTGACTCTAAACTGTTGGGTAACTTGTTAGTAAATGATTTGAAAATAAAACATAATGCAACAAATCTTGTAAAGCCTTATTAATTGTTAACTCATTTTGCCTTTAAGCCACCTGCTGTACCTCTAAAAGTTGATTATGGGACAAAGACATCAGCAACCCAATAATGAGAGAATGAATTTTTAGTCCCATATTTGTAAATGGTACTTTCATTCCACACAAGAAGCTCAGTTCAAATTACCGATAAATCTTAAGTGTTCTTAGGTTGTGAACTTACATAAAGCTTCATTTTTGGGTCAAATTACAAACGATGCAAATTGACATTTATGACATTAAAGTATGAATTCATTTCATAAACCAGTGAAAGGTAGGCATAAAAGTCTCCATTTTTCAGAAAGATTCCTTTTCATGAACAAAATCTGTGTCCTAACAAATTATGAAAATCAGTCACGAAATAAAATTAAAACTATGTTATTATAAATTGCCTAACTGTGGCAATATCTACAATTTCAAATATGTAGAACTTTTTAATTCATTTATTCAATTTTCAATAATTTTTTCTCCTGATAAATTATAGAAATGAACAAATTTATGTCTCATTAATAATTTTTATATTCAGATATACCATGATGGACATATTCATACATATAAATTGGTTTACATTCTTTATTTATAGTATTTGAAATCTCAAATAGTGTATTTACAGCACATCTCAATTCAAACACCAGCATTTCATCAGATATACTGGACACAGTATTTAGAAATATTATAATATTCTAAATAGTATATAGCATATAGAAATACAGTATTCTAGTATATAGTATACTAATACAGTATTTAGAAATACTAAGTATAGCATTTATATTTCATAAAATATACAGTTGAAAGAGGCAATTTATATGCTAAAGTTGTTCAAAAATGCTTAAAAGTTTTCCAATAACTAAATCAAGTATTGTTTTTATATTTAAATTAAAATTTAGAATTTAGTTCCTCAGTCACATGAGCCACATATCAAGTGCTTAACTAGCTGCCACATGTGGCTAGCAGCTACTACATTGGACAGTGGAGTTCTCAAATATAGTAATCCTTGCTCACAGACATTACCCATGTGTTACACTAATATATCTTAGTAGGGGATGTGACCATGAAGTACTGTTTGGTATCCCCTACCAATCCCATAAAAGCCCCAGGACAGTTTTCCCTTGTTGTCATGGTAATAGCAATATATTAGCTAGAACTGCAATTATATTGATCATTTACTTTGGCCCATAATAGGTAACACTTACATAGCACTTTTTACCTGCGAGGCACTTTTCTAATTATTTAACATTTATTAGCTCAGTTAATTCTCCTGACAATGTTATGATGTACAAAAGCTGCTCATTCACTGCACTCCTAATATCTCAGTAATATTTTCACATGACCCCCAAGCCAAAATAAATATCTAAGAGTTCCATTTATTATGTAGTTAGGGCCTAATAAGTACATATGTCTTAATAATTTGGAGCAGTCATTTGAAATACATACCAAATAAAAGGAGAAATACTTTTTATTGATACATAATAGAGATACATATTTTCAAAATACATATGATATTTTAATACATTCATATAATGTGTAAGATGAAATTAGGGTAATTATCAATTTCCTTAAATATATTTTCTTCATGCTAGGAACATTCAAATTATTTTCTTCTAGCTATTTTGAAATGTACAATAGATTACTATTAACTATAGTCACAATATTGCTTCAAACATTGTCTTATTTCTTCTATATAGTTGTATATTTGTATCCATTAATCAACCTCTCTTCATCCCTGCCTCACAAGAAATAATATTTTAATTTTATTCTTAAATAATCACAATTACTTACTGATACGGTTTGGCTCTATTTCCCCCACCAAATCTCATGTCAAACTGTAATCCCCATGTGTCAGGGAAGTGGTCTAGTGGGAGGTGATTGGATCAGGGGTATGGATTTCCCCCTTACTGATCTCACGATAGTGAGTTCTCATGAGATTTGGTTGTCTGAAACTATCTAGCACTTCCCTCTTCACTCTCTTTTCTTCCTGCCAGCCACGTGAAGACATGCTTGCTTCCCCTTCACCTTTCGCCAAGACTGTAAGTTTCCTGAGGCCTCCCCAGCCATGCTACCTATACAGCCTATGGAACTGATAGTCAATGAAGCCTCTTTTCTTCATAAATTACCAAGTCTCAGGTATTTGTTATATTAATAGCAATGTGAGAATGGACCCATATACTTACCATAGGTATATATATGCCTGTTAGACACTGCACGACTTTTCCAATTTTGAAAATCAAGTTGAATACTATCACCTTTTTTGCTGTTCTACGTTGATTTTCATGTGATACTCTTTTTTTTTCATGATCACTAAAAAAATCAACTTTTGTAAAGATATGACACCACTGAAGGAAATAATACATGATCTAATGTTAAAACCACTAACCACCTTGAAATAGTAGTTCGGCTGTGTACAGCAGGTTTTGGGTATCACTGTTTCTCTTGAAAATTTCAAATATCCTTTTATGGCCACAGGAATTTGCTTAGTCTTCTTGGTGCACAGTTTTTAAGAGACGAGGTAGATAATTATTCTCATCATTTTACAAATGAGGACACAAGCATAGAGATTAAGTAATTTTCCCAGCGTCACACAGTGAGTAAGGATAGAGCTGGATTTTGAATACAAGCTGTATAGCTCCATTGTCTGTAATATTTAGCATTTTGAATTGTTGATTTCCAACAGATACAGACCAAAGTTTGAGAAGCAAATTAATTAAGAATTAAGACATTGCCTGTCTAGCTTATCAGTTCAGGTCCTAGACCTGCCTGTCTTCAGATCTATCTTCTATCCTCTTCCTGCTCTGCTTTGTATTTCAGGAGGTTAAACCCTGCAGGCTGCACAAACAAAGATTTTTATCAAGGTCAGCCAATAGAAGATATTAACAAAATATCAGAAGAAAGGAAAAAGAGAAAAGTCAGGATATCTCTACAAATTCCTCTCAGTTTCTTTTCCATAGCTTTAGCCCCAGCCACGTGACCCAGGTCCTTGAGCCCTAGTTCCTCCAGCCCAGAAATGTAGGAGCTTCTGACTGTGCCTCCCTGTTTGGCTTCTCAACTATTCAATCACTGCATATAATACTCTCACTGACAGAGTATCCTTTTGTCCAGAATATTCCTGACACTTGCTAATACTTATCCCAACAAGTATAAGGTTTGGATAATAGATACAGTAGTTCTCAAACCTGGATATATGTCAAAATAACCTGTAGGTGTTTTTTAAAATGCAGATTCCCGAGCCATACCAAAAACAAACTGAACTGGAAAATCAGGAGTTAGAGCCTAGGAATTTATATTGACCTGAGAGACTGGGGACAACAAACACAAATTAAAAAAGAAAACAAACAAACAAAAAATCTTATGTAGCTGAAATTGGAACTACTTAAATATCACAGAGTGTACAAAATGATTGTTAAATTAACTCTTATGTACATAATGTCATGTTAAAATTCAAGCAGAATTTTTAAAAGTCAGGACAAAATATTACAATAAATGTTTCTTTTGAGATTAAAGAATAACAATTAAATGGATACTCTTGCATACACCTACCAGGCAAAGAAAAAGAAAATGATCTTATCTTCTGCAATCTGATTTCCTTGACTAACATCAGGATGAAACCAAGATCTAGAATTCTGCCCAAAGAATTCCCTTGCTTTTTAGTTTTACGTTCTTGGTTTTTGTTTGTTTTGCTTTTTACAATCTATGAACAAATCTTCAAATAATATTATTAGGTTGCCTGTTTTGGAACTTAAAAAAACATCTGTTTTGAACTAGCTGTCCCAGGAATTCCAGCCAATTGACCCAATCAGCTAAGGCATCAGTCATTATAGAGCAAAAATGAAATATCCCTCATTGTGTCCTGCCCAAATTTCTGACCCACAAAATCATTAATATAACAAAATGGTTGCTTTATACCAGTGTTTTGTAGTAGTTATGTGGCCAAAGATAACTAAAACAAAGATTTACTGAAAACTTATTTTTTTCTTTGAATATGACATTCTCCTGGGGAAGACTCATGAGGAAACAATGTTCCCTCAAACATATGTATTGAATTACATTAGGATGTGCATAGTTGAGTTTTCAATGATTAGTAAAGTCGATAATTTGTCATATACTTTATACAATGCTATCATAATGTACTTGGAGATCCTGGGATGCTACTCTTAATTTGAAATAAACTTTAACACTAACATCTTGCTTAGGTATTTGAATGCCGCAACATGGGCAAAGAAGGAAAAATAAAACAGAATAGTTTTCCTCTCAAAAAAGTAGCTGAAATGCCAATAATTATGATACATACAATTTTATTAAATCAGGTAGGAAGACAAAAGGGCCTTCAGACACAAGAAATCCAGGAAAGTAAAAAAACATGGTTGTTTTTTTTTTTTGCTTGTTTTGGTTTTTTTTTAGTATTCTATCCATTTGACTACTCTAATTTCACCAACTATCACACTGCATAAACTTCTACTGCTAAGGAAAAAGATATGACCAGAAGAGGTCATGAGACTAATTCTAATTTTACCACTATTTCCACAGCTGACTTCATACTCTGCTTGGAATAGTGCTGCTGGGAGACTGTTACACTTACATCAATGACGGCAACAAGTTTCCATATTATTTTAAGCTCCTCTTTGGCATTTATCTTCAAAATCATCTAAAAGTCCCTCTAGAATGCCAGTTTTTAAACCTGCATTTTTACTTCCACACTGTTTTTTTTTTAACTCTCCAATTATCAGGCAGAATTATATTTTTCCCTCAATAAGGTCTCTCATTATTAAGGAGATTATACAAATACATAGGGTTAGTTCTGGCTGGAAAGTTTAATCTCTATTAGCACCTTTCAAAAGAACACTCGCTCAATGACGGACACTTATGTCATCAGAATTATTAAAGCAATATGATGTCTAGAAGACAATGTAAGAAATTTGGGGCCGGGCGCGGTGGCTCATGCCTGTAATCCTAGCACTTTGGGAGGCCGAGGCGGGCGGATCACAAGGTCAGGAGATCAAGATCATCCTGGCTAACACGGTGAAACTCTGTCTCTATTAAAAACAGAAAAATTAGCCAGGCGTGATGGCGGGCGCCTGTAGTACTAGCTACTCAGGAGGCTGAGGCAGCAGAATGGCGTGAACCCAGGAGGTGTAGCTTGCAGTGAGTCAAGATGGTGCCACTGCAAATCCAGCCTGGGCGACAGAGCCAGACTCCATCTCAAAAAAAAAAAAAAAAGAAATTTGGTCTCTGCCACTAACCAACTCTTGAAGAAGGCTGGGCTAGATCTGTGAGATTTAGTTATCTGCCCACTTAGCACACCCTTCCCTCTCAGTGCAACCAGAAAAACATTCCTCCAGGGTTCATGGAGAATGCTTTGAAAATCACTAGTCAGATCCATAGGCTTTAAGGTCATCTTTCCTAATTCTTCAAACTGTTGTTATCATTTAAAATTAAAATAGATATAGAAACCCAAGTAAGGAAAAACTAGAGCTGTGTCCATAAAACAAAGGAAAGACACTGATGAAAGTGAAAAGCAATAATATAGTAAACTCAGAATAAAGGAAACTACCATATGACTTTATAATTGGATGCAATCATTTTCTTACTTTTAGAAAAATGAGCATTTTTATATTCTAGGAATGATGTTCTCTAAATTATCATTGACTGAAGTTTACTATTTAGAATTTGCCCTTTAGTTCACTCTCAATAATTTTTGCATACTAACCATGCATTCAGGCTTTTTTAATTTAATTCAAGAAACAAACTTTGAGCACTGAGAATACACTGGAAAATAAGACATCATTTCTATCTTTGAGCTTATATTCCAGAGTAGAGATGGAGCATGAGAGGAAATCAATAAACCTAAATATAGTAACAGAAGAATTTTAACATGAATAAATACTTAATGATTGACAAATAAGTATATGCTAATAACATGCAAACATATGTACAGTTCTTCTATACGAATACTAAATACCTGATTCTGACATTCTCAAAATTTTAGTCAATATTATAATCTTAAACAGAGACTTTTATTTATATTTTAATGGACCCCTGTTTCTATTTTAATGGACCCCTGTTTCTAGCTTCCCTGCTTTTGCCCTAGGCTCCTTGAGAGTGTACTCAACATAGCAGTCAGAATAATGCTTTTAAAACATGTCAGACAATGTCACTCACTCAAAACTCTGCAATGATTTCCCATTTCACTTAGAATAAAAGCCAATGTTCATTCAATGGCCTAAAAAGCTTTTGCATGATCTGTCATCTGAGCACTACCACCCTCCCCTACTCCCCATTAGTCTTCTGCCATCATCTCTTTCTCTTACTACTCTTCTTGTTCATTATGTGCTCCCCATATGGGCATCTTTGCTTTTCCTTGAAAACACCAGGCACACGTGGTATAACTTTCAGGACTTTACCTTGCTCTAGCTTTTCCTCTTCCTGAATGCTATCTTCTCAGATTCATCCCATTCTAACTCCTCACCTCTTCCAAGTCTTTGCCAATACGTCTTATTCTTGAGACCCCATTTACCCTTGGAAAACTGTAACAAGCTTTATCTACAATCCTCATGTTCCCAATCCCCTTTGCTCTTCTCTGGTTGTTTTTCTTTTTTTTTTTTTTTTCCTCGTTTTTTCGTTTTTTTCTTTTTTTGTTCTTTTGAGACCGAATCTGACTCTCTCGCCTGTCGCCCAGGCTGGCGCGCAGTGGTGCAATCTTGGCCCACTGCAAGCTCCGCCTCCCGGGTTCACGCCATTCTCCGGCCTCAGCCTCTCAAGTAGCTGGGGCTACAGGCGCCCGCCACCATACCCTGCTAATTTTTGTATTTTTAGTAGAGACGGGGTTTCACCGTGTTAGCCAGGATAGTCTCGATCTCCTGACGTCGCCATCCGCCTGCCTCGGCCTCCCAAAGTGCTGGGATTACAGTCATGAGCAACCACGCCCGGTCCTCTGGTTGTTTTTCATAGTAAGTATCACTTTGTTACATACTAGACAACTCACCTATTCTGCTTATTACAAGATCGGCCCTGCTAGAAGTTAACTCCCATGGTGGCAGGTTCTTTGGTTTATTCACTGATTTATCCCAAGCACTGAGAAAAGTGCCTGGCACATTGTAGATGTTCAATAAATATATGCTAAATAAATGAGCAAATGACCTTTTTCCTAGAATAAAACAGTATTTCAAGAAAATACTGAGTATATCATTATTTTCAGAAATACATAAGCTCTTTAAAAATACAGCTTTTATTTTCTGACAATCAAATCTTCTTAAATAAGTCCACTTGGCTTTTAAAAAAAAGTTTGAAACACATCAGACAATTAAAAGGGTTATCCCTTATTCAATTTTTTTATCCATATTTCGCTATTCAAAAAACTTGGCTATCCCCTTTGCCTTTCCTCTATCATCTATGTTTCCCATCTTTTTAAATTTTCTTAAC
Source organism: Macaca nemestrina (assembly GCF_043159975.1). Lineage (NCBI taxonomy): Eukaryota > Metazoa > Chordata > Mammalia > Primates > Cercopithecidae > Macaca > Macaca nemestrina. The sequence goes on from NC_092136.1 coordinate 37,254,394, forward strand.
ATCTGATAAAAAATTGGTTAAGACTGAGTCAAGTTAAATGTTGGGAAACCTAGGACAAATTAAAAGATTGCCAATACATCAATGCAGATCAATCATTTAAAAGTTTAGGCGTATTTTAAAGGAACAAGCACTAAGCTCTCAGGCATAAATTTAAGATTTTAATCCTAGTAGAACAAGCTATTTGCTGTATGACTGGATCTCTGTTACTTCACCTCAAAAACTGGTATAGAAATCCTAATCCTACATTTAATCCTAATATTCTACACAATATGATGATCAAATGAAATAAATGAATGTGAATGCACATTAGAGATTAAGTTTTGATGAAATCTTGTTAGCTATTGTTATTTCTACAACTATAGTTTCATAGTCTAATCCATATAAAAGACACCTATATTAAAATCCTTGATTATTCAGAAATCTTTGTAGATTATATAACTGTTTTACTTAAAGTACATTCTTCTCGTTTAACAAATACTTACGAACAAAGTATAGCTGATCTTTACATGATACTTAACAGTTGAATGAACGAATCAATGTGTTATATGAATTTACTTAGTTTTAATGAAACTGAAGCAGCTCATGAAAAGTCAAGTATTACAGGGCAGCTTTATTTAAAGAATATTTGCAACTGCATCATTTATAATGCAATAGATCGTGGGCATCTCTTCTATTTTACTTGCTATGTTTGTTGCTTGATTGATCCCTTTACTTCTTCAACAAATATTTATTGATACCCTATTACGGCCAGCAACTGTTATAGGTATTAGATCTATATCAGTAAGGGAAAAATATTCCTACTGTCATGGTAGTTATATTCTAGTTCGGGTAAATAAACAATAAACTAGTAATTATTATTTATAATAAATATGTACTATGTCAAAGGGTGATAATGCTGTAGAACAAAATATAAAGCAAAGGTAACAAATTACAAAATACTAGAGTTGACTTCTAAGTTTGATACTTTCTATATAAAGTATACAGAAGAGACTTAGAAGTATACAGAAGACATTTGAGAAGAGACTTGAAAGAAATAAAGGAATGTGCCACAGAACATCTGGGAAGAGGAAATGGCTTTGAAGTGTAAACATGCTAGGAGTACAAAAACAGAGTAAAAAAACAGGGTAAAAAAACAGCGGTCAACATAGCAGAGGAAAAACATGATCTAATTTGCTTTTAAAAAGGATAACTTGTCCTGGGGCTGAGAATAGACTATAGAAGTATTTTAATGGCAGAAGCTGGAAGACAAGTCAAAAGACAAAACTCCAATTAGGAGATGATGGTAGCCTGGACCAGGGTGGTAATGCTAAGGTGATACGAAGGGTCAGATTTCATATACACCTTGAAGGTAGAGTTAATGGGATTTCCAACAGAATTGTACTGGCATATAAAAAGGATGAGTATTCCTTTTTATTATTAAAAGAATTTTATTTTGCACATAGAAAAACAGAATTGCCCTTACAGATGGGTTAGAATCAGGGCAAAGCATGTTTTGAGGAAAAGATCAAAAGTTTTGTTTAAACATGTTACATCTGAGATTTCTATTAGCCAGCTAAGTGGAAATGCCAACTAAGCAGCTGGATGGAAAAGACTGAAGATAAAAATCTGGAATCATCAATGTGTAGATAGTTTTTAAAGCTCTGAAACTAGGCAAGATTACTGAGGGAACGAGTGTAAATAGAAAAGAGGCCTGTAGAATGAGCCCTGAAGAACAACAAATATTAGGGGGAAAGGAGCAGGCACACGTGAAGAGCTTGAGAAGGAACAGTAGAGACAGGAAAAAAAAAATCCAAATAAAATCATTTGAAGGAATAGGAAGTAGTCAACTATGGCACATGATGCTGATGGCTTATGTGTTTATCTAAGTTCAGAAATGAGACCTAACCACTGAATTTGGCATTGCGAATGTCACTGGAGTCTTTGACAAGAGGAGTTTTGGTAGAGCTGTGGGGTGGGGCAGTTGAAGGCCTTACCTGGGAGAGTCTAAGAAAGAATGGAGGGAGAAGAATTCAAAAAAGTGAATATAGACAACTGATGGCATAACTACAAAGTAGAAGTATTCCTCACCACTCATGTATTTGTACTTGGATGATAGCTAAGTGACCGATTCCAAATTAATAAAAGCAGGAGAAACAACTGTTATGGTAACAATAATCAGCATTTATTCAAATAATTATTATTTTATCACTTATACCTCACTCACCATAAGGAAGATGAGGTGACTGAGGCTTGGAGTAACTTGCCCTACAATAGAGACTTAAGAGGGAAAACAATGTAGTGTTGTATTCCAGAAAGACTTTTATCCTTTAAGTTAAAAAAAAATTAGCCACAGTCTATACATGAGTACTTGGTTTTCCTCACAAGGAAAGCAAAAAAAGCTAATGGTTTACACAAACAAAGAAATGTAATCATTTATACAAGCAAAATTACTTTAAACCTATATTTTCCTATTCTGTCTCATAACTATCCTGATTACTTCCAAAGGATTCTACTAGTATTACTATACAAAGTTTTAGTCTTCTTTTAATTATTATCTATGTTATTAAGCAGTACATTGTGTCCTAAAAATTGAGTACAAAGAACTCCTGATTTATAGTGCACTCCATTTTTGGCATTTATATTCACTGCATTTAAGAACACAAATGTACATTTTAAGCCACTAAAAATAAAACTATATTCATGAAATTAGATGTGATTCCTTAATGTGATTAGATTGCTAACACATAATTTTAATTAAAAAAAAAAGGCAAATTTTGTTGTCCACTTCAATTCCTTGCATACAGGTAGATAACTTTTTGAAATTCCAGGCTTAGACTAACTCTTACTCTATTTTTCTTCGTGATGTGTATGCTGCTATATTAATAAGAGAAAAAAAAATGGGTCAAGCTCTGTTAGATATTCAGAGTGTGGGTGGAAATCCTTTGACGAGCTTTCTGGGGATGCCTATAACATGGGAGTAGCTGTTGAGATTCCAGGAGAAAAAGATAAAATTCTGCCAGTAGCAATATCTCTTACAAATAAACCCTTTCACACTCACTAAAAAGGATGTTAGAAAGGTGCCTGAAATCTAGCAATTAACCAATATCATTGCAAAATTTTAGCGTAGACAATCCTACACTGAGTCTACACATTGCACACAATATGTTCCTTTTAATATACTTGCTGATATGAAAACTGCTATAAGATACAAAATAAATAAAAGTGTTCATATAAAAAATACTTTTAAAATTATTCCATGAATCCTAATATCTTTAATTATTACATCATAACTAAATATTCTATAGTATACCTTTTTTCTTTCAAAGAAATGATTAATTTTATGTTATATATAGGAGTCTGCATGACAAATATGAATTTTTTAGATTCAGTGAACAGAGACTAGCATTATTCAAAAATAAAGTTTATTTATAATATAGAGTATCCAAGCATCTTTTTTCTAGTGATAATATACATAATTCCCATACAGATTCCCTTGGCACAGGACTGCAAGTGGAAATAGTACTGAAAACTAGTTTCTCCATAGTAAAAGCTAGTAGTAAGGATTTGAGCTCATTGGAAGATATGATATGGTATATCTAATCAGGGTTTATCACTTAACATTTCTATATAAATATTTACTGAGGAAGTAAATCTACAGTTTACTCCACAATTCTCTCTAGAACTTAGATCTAGACTTATAACATATTTTAAAGAGTAGTGTGGATATTTTTAAAGGTTCTATTTACATTGTAAAATGCAAATTAAGATAAACTCAGCCCATTATATCTAATTTCTATTTTATACATTTGATATAGAAAATGAAAAAAATCATCCATTCATTTATTCATCTAACCATCCATCCATATGATATTGGGCATGTACTATATGCCAGGGACTATACAAAGTTTGAAAGTGCAAAGTCTGTTAAGACATAGCAACACTTCAAGGAGCATATAATATATGGAAGTAAACCAAGAGAATGATGAAAAGCTTGGATAAAGGTAGCACAGGGTGTGCCAAGGAACAGAAGAGAAAAATTTTAATCAATTTGGAAATATCTGGGTGATTTTGCAGAGATAATAGTGCTAAGTCTTGAAACATAAGTGGGGTGAGATATAGGTAAATGAACAGCACATAGACATGAAGAGAGGTATGACAAAACATTGTGAGTTAATATGAAAGTAGTTTAGATTTCAAGGAGGGTATGAGAAGACTGCTGTAAAGTTATAAGAGATGACTCTAAAGAAAAGAAAGGCCATATCCTCAATGGCCTCCTGTGGTAAGTAGAAAAGTTTAACTTTATTATGAAAGTAATGGTGCACCATTGAAAACTGTAAGAATTTTACCATAGGAGAAAAAGTCTGTTTTATAGAAGTAGTCATTGAATAGCTAACTTAACTTGATCAATGATATCTTAATCAGCGATATCTTATTATTTTATTTGTCCGATGAAATGTCCATAATGTGTCCTATATAATGAGTACTCTTCCTTCTTGTAATTATTTGTTGTAATGGTATTTTATTTAAATAACATAGTTATTCCATGCTATTTAAAGCATATTGCCTTGGTATTTAATGTTTTTGGGTCCTGACACTTATCTTAAATAAATACTTGTTAATTATCTATCTTTCCTGATAAAGTAAGAAGGCATTATGTTGACCTTTTTATCCAGCTGTAATACCAGAATATGACTTAATATCTGCCCCAAAACAGTGTCTGGAATTGAATTAAATGAGTAACTATGCTAACAGAGAAAATAAGAATGTATATTCCTCAAATAATTTAAATTTGAATTTAGAGTGTGTTTAGTATTTTCCCTGCAAGGAGATTTACTTATCTGATTTCATAGAGGTTTACTTGTCTCTTTATTAGATAATGAGCTCTATCTTGTGGTACAGAGGCGTTATCTTGAGCTTCTGAGCATTCCCCACGCCAAGTCTATTTCCCCATACACAGCAGGCACTAAAATGTACATTGAACTGTGTATTAAATTTGGATTGTATTCTCTCAGGAAAAAAGGAATAAAATACTAAAGTAGATAATCCAATCCAGCAGCTGTTTGTCTCAGTTTTACTTTAAATATCAGGCAAAAATGGGGGTGTCGAGAACAGGAGGATTATACATGTAATTATAGCAAACTCATTTGATTTAATTAGTTGATGATTTAGAGAAAATACAACTATTGTTTTCATTCTTTTAATAACTCAGAAGCCCAAACATGAAGGGTTCTACTAAAATTTTCTCATATGTAATAAAATATATCTCTAAATATGTATTATTTACCCAAGATAAAATGAAGTCTTTCTAGGTATAGTCATTCTTGTACTGAACAAGCTGCTATTCTTATCCTGTACCATATGGATATGCTCAAATGACGTAGGCAATAAAAATGGATTATCTCAAGTTTGTGAAGAGGTAATTCATTTTCTCATAGTTATCATAATATAAATATCATATGCATTTCAAATATACACGTTGACTTTCATGAATCAGTTTTCAAACTTTTAAGCCAAATATTCTAAGAATAAATATATAACAGTACTTAGGAATGGATGCAGAGGTGTTAATAATAATATATAGGTCTATAGTTAAATTTGTATTTGTCAAAAGACAAAAAAAGAGTTTATTTAAAATAAATACTTACAGATTCTGTCTCCTCATGTCAGTAATAAGCTAAAGAGTCAACAATGAATTTAAATGTACAGGTAATGAAGGTGACTCAAGATTTAGCCTTGCAGAATTTTCAGGCTTCAGAACAAGAAATGGCTAAAAATTAAATCTTGTACCTTCTTTACTGAGAAAAAAGTAGCTTTCAGAAATCCAGCAGCATATGAATATAGAAGAGAGTCAAAGAATAGAAGACAGATAAGAAAGAACTTCTGATTGGTTGATGACATTTGTATGATATTAGTTATTTTTATCTAAAGCCAAGAAGTGTGGAAAAACCACAATCAATAAAAAGTAAGTCTGGGGTTAAAAGAAGACAATAATACAGCTCAGTGCAGGAGTATCTGTAACTATTACAGGCTGTCTCAGTCCATTTAGGGTGCTATAACAAAACATCTTAGACTGGGTAATTTATTGAAACAGAAATTTATTTCTCATAGTTCTAGAGGTTGGGAAGTTCAAGATCAAAATGCCAGCAGATTCAGTGTCTGGTGAGGGCATGTGTTCTGCTTAAAAGGGAGCAGATAAGATGTGTCCTCACATGGCAGAAGGACAAAGCAGCTCCCTGCAATCTTTTATAAGAGCATTAATTCCATTCGTGAGGGTAGAACACTCATAACTTAATCACTTCCCCAAAGACCTCACTTCTTAATACTATTAGGTTTCAACACAGGAATCTGGGGGAGACACCAATATTCAGACCACTGCACAGATATAGCCTTCAGTATTTACACTGACAAGGGAAAAAAGTCTATAACAAAAGGCAGATGCCACAGCACTTTGCAAGGTGAGAGAAGTTGAATGGTGTCCCAAGCCTCAAATCTTAAAACAATTCTATCTGTGCATATTAAGGAACCAAGCAGGTAAAGACAGGAAATAATTGCCAATCATCATCTTGGTGTATGCCAGTGAAACTTTCCAAAATCTTAGCATAATGACAATAATAATTAATATAACTATGTATTATCCTACATAATTCTAACAAAGCAACTATAGCTAATATTTATTAAACAATTTTATGATATACAATCTAATTGCATAAACTTATTCAATCTTCATAACATCCCATAAGGTAGGTATTAATAGTACCTCATTTTAAAGGTATAAAAATACAGACTTAGAAAGATTAAGTCATTGATCTAAAAATCTAATAGCTAGAAAGAGGCAGAACTAAGACTCTAAATCAAGACTGTTTGATTCTAAAATCTAAACTACTTTCTCACCTGTGGGGATGGATATTTGAAATAAGCCAGATCCAGATGAGTTCAAAGAGGGAGGAACCAGCTAGGAATAAAGTTTCAGATACCTTGTAAGTCTGCAAAGTTTTTGGCAAAAAATTAAAAATTAAAAAATAACATATCCAAGCAGGGATATGACATATGTTAGACATAGTTTTTTTCTTCAATGAACATTTAATATACAACATGAACAATATATGTGGAATATAGTCAAATAGCATGGTGGTTTTCAAAAAATTTTGATCAAGACTCATAGTCAACAATAAGTTTAACTGCAGTCACATATATACAGAAACTTACAATACATATGTATATGTATATATGTATACATAAAATTCTTTCATTAGAAACAATACTTAATTTAACTTCATATGATGTTCTATGATATTCTTATTCCATTCCATTAAACTCTGATCAGGATCCAACAAAATGATTTCATGACTCATTAAAAAGATATGCTAGACAGTGTTCTAAGCCTAATCCTATTATTTCTAGGAAGTATGTACTATTATTATCTCCATTTTTAAAGATGAGAAAACTGAGTAGCAGAGTGGTTAAGTAACCTATTCAAAGTTTTATACTGAGTAAATAGCAGAGTTGAAGTTAAAAAAAGCTTAGCAGTCTGGTTCCAGAGTTATATGGAAAAGAAGGAAAAGAGCAGTCAGATACTAAAGCGGGTAAGCCTTGAGGTAGACATGAAAGAGCCTTACTGATTACACACAAGGGAGGAGATTCTGAGAAAAAGATAATTACCGAAAGTCTTCTGTGAGAATAAAAATACACGCTGGACTTAAGAACACGGTAAGACTGAACTTATTCCTTGTCTCCTTCCTTATACTGGCTAAGTCAGAAGAATGGGAATTCTTGAGGGTCTCACAAAATGTAGTGTCATAATATTAACTTCAGTTTCACTTATAAACACAAAACATACTTTTATCTTGGAAAAAAAATTGTTTTAATTATTTAGAATACCATTAAAACAGGAAGCCAGAGATCATTAAGACAAAGTAGAATTTCTAATAGAATGATCAGGAAACAAAAATCTAGGCCCAACTATCCTCAGTTTTCAGATACAGCAGCAATTCCTAGCCTTCTAATTGATCTCACTGAATCCTTCCCAATTTTGCCCTCCTCCTACCCATTCTTCACACAAACAAAAAGACTATTCCTTTGAAAATGCAAATATGATCATGTCAGTTCCCTGTTTCAAAAACTTTGGTGCTTTCCCTTTGTTCTTAAGATGAAGTCTAAAATCCCTAACAAGGTCCTGTATAGCCTAGCCCTAACTTACCACTCTGGCCATTCCTCTCCCTTTCTATCATCCATTCACATTACAGTTCTTTCAATATGCCATTCTCAGTTCTGCCAAAGATCTTTGAATATTCTGTTTTCAACACCTCAATTCTCTCTCTTGCCAGATCATCCCTCCCTCTTTCACCTAGCTAACAATCATTGATCTTTCAGGTTCTAACTTGAATTCACATACTCTGGAAGTCTTCCTAGAAGTTCTAAACTAGATTAGATCCTGATATCATATTCCTTAGATCTACTCATTCATAGCCATGATCACAATTTTAATTAAATAACTAGTTGTAAAATTATCTGTTTTCTATCTAATTTCTGCTTACATTGTAAACTCTATGAAGGCATAGCTATAGGTCTTAATCCCTCTGGAACCGTCAGAACTAGCAGATTGCCTGAAAAGTAGATAGTACAATACAAGTTTATGGAATAAACATATATTCCTCAAGCCTTGGGACTATGTTTGGTAGACTAGAGTCAAGTTTTACCTCCTCAAACAAACAGCTTCAGCTTACAAGGCTAACATCTCCTGAGCAAAGGTTACATTTAATAATATTAAATGGGGCAAAATACAATATCCTGTTTTAGTAATGTTTGTGTTACCAAAAATAATGAACAGGTAACAGATCATCATCAATAGTTCAAAATGGTCTAGTTAATTTTTGCAAGATATCTTTTTTCATGCTTGTTTATATTTGTGAAAATTCTTTCACTTTTGACAGTGTATGACAGAACTGACCTCCCATGGTTAGTAAGATTAATAACAACTGTGTCTCATATCTAATCCTAAAAGTCTAAATTTTAGGTTGATAGGGCTGTTTAAGATCATGTATTCTTTTATAAGATTTTTAAACTGGCCTTAGGGTCAAAATGCCTGGGTTTCAGTCTTGACTCTGTTAAACAATGTGACTAAATTGCTTCTTGAATAACATTGTAGTGGTGTAGAAAGAATACAAGCAGCAAACCTGATGCTGATTTCTAGACTTGCCATTGCTCTGGCTTCCTGTGTAAATATGACCGAAAATTAAAAATGGCAGCTTAAAAGAAAGAGAAGGAAAATGATAAACTTCAAGTGCTAGAAAATAAGACTACACAACTTAGATAATGTGGGTAGTTTAGAATATATCATATCATATGAATAAATAGTTTTATAACTCTCTAATTATATTACTATGTTAGCTGGCTTCCCTCTTTTTGCTCCACAGTAATATAATTTGTTTGTTTAATCTTTTCTGAAAACAAAAAAAAAAACAATGGAAGTTCAAATAGTATAAATCACTAAAAGTAGTCCCCAAGGATATGGCAGAATACAGAAAACCTAACTCTTCTTACCAAATGTAAGTCTGAACCCTGATTGAAGGCTGTGGAGTGAGTTAGGAAAAAGGTTAAGAATGTTCCACTCACACCCATTGCCTCAGAGACACAAGAGAGCACCAGAAGGAACCTATTCCTTGATGTATATACTCTGTTCACAAAGAAAATATGGAAATGAAACGATAACAGAAGAAGAAATAAAAATAATTTGGCAGAAAGGAGAAAGTCAACAAATTAAATAAGAAAAGATTTTAAGCAAAGATAACTTCTAATTAGCGGAATTAAAACTTGAACAATATTGACAGTAAAAACCATAAACAACACTACAGAAAATAAAATCCTTAACCCAGAGAATAATCTCAAAGAGATTTTGCAGAATACTGCAGTAAAGTGAAAATAGCTGAAAACACTAAGAGATTAAATAAAACACATGTAGGATAGATAATATATATCTAACCAACAAATAATGAAGGCTCACAGGGCAGAAAACAGAAATAAGGGTAGAGAGGTTACTAAAACAAAAAGTCATCTTTGTAGACGAAAGACCTGATCCACAGGACAAAAACTGTTCATGGAGTATACAGAAAATTAACTAAAAGTGACCAATCAGTAATATTTCTTAGTACTATTTATAAATATCAAAAATTTTCAAAGAACTGTATCTAATAAGCATCCAGCCTGGGGGTGAAAAGAACAAGTGAGAAACAGATTTCCAAGAAACAGAAAAAAAAAAAAAAAAAAAAAAAAAAACTGGGTTGACCTCAGACTTCTCCACAATACTACAACCAGAAGAACATAAGTGATATCAATAAAATTCCCCAAATTCTATACTCTATCAAGTCATTGCAAATGTAAGAAGGCATGAAAAACACTGTTTTCTCAGGTAAACAAAAGCTCAGATGTATCCTTTCTGCATGTTTACAGAAAAACTACTTAAAGATGTAATCAATTGACTGAGACATGAACCCACATAAGGAATGAAAAATGGAACTGAAAGTATTATAAAACAGCTAGTAGGCTCATTGAAATAAATTAAAATGGCCTAACTATAAAGAATTATTTTAGATAATACAGCCAAAAATGTAAATGCTAACTAACAGTTATCATAAGAGTAGACATTAATATCTAAATCCCAAGATAGTATTTAAAGAGCCAAAGAGTAGGGTAGCAGAAGAAGAAGAAAAACAAATAAAGGAGTATTACTTTATCACCTTACATGACAGTGGTTAATCAATAAATATTATTTTAAAAGCATACTTAAAAAAGTATTTAAATACTTTTTATCTTAAAAAATGCTAAAGTCAGTGATGAGTAAATTAAAAAAATAAAAGGAATGTCATTAAATCACTAGTGAAGAGGTAAAATCAAATATATATAATGGACATAAGAAATTATAAAAGTTCAATAAAACACAAAAATTAAAAATACAAAAGAAGGTAACAGCGGTGTATCCTGATATAATTACCCTTTTACAGAAAACACACTCAGATTTGTTTGCCCAAAACACATCGGATATTTGCTGCTTATTAAATCATCAACTATATGAATATAGATAAGAGTATATAAGAATTAGGGTTTTAATAAATTAAGTTACAATTATATGATAAAAATACCCTACAATCAATAAAATCGTGTTTTAAAATAATTTAATTAAAGAGGAATGTGCTGATAATATATAAGTAGACTCCATTTAGCAAAATATATATACATGTGTCATATATGAACATATATGCATAGATAACCAAAGTAATTAGAAGGAAGTATTCCAACTTGCTTACACTGGTGTTAGTTCTATGAATTATTTTAAATTTTTTCTCAGTACTTTCCTGTATTTTATAATTTTAATTTAGAAAAAAATTAACTAAGAAACACAAAATACCAGATTAAGTGGAAAGATATATCAGGCTTCTGGATTGCGATACAGAATAAAGATGTCATTTCTTTATAAGGCAGTTATGCATTTAATATAATTAATCAAAATGGATTTTAAACTTTGCCATGATATTCTAACATTTTACAAGTACAAAAAGTGAAAGTGCCCCAAAAAAATTCAAACAGGAAGGAGTATACATAATGAAATACTGACGACCAGAAACATGGAATGAAATACACAAAATCACTAACCCTGATTACCTAAAGTGGTAGAATTATGGGTGAGTTTATATTTTTCTATTATAAATTTACCCCAGTACACATAGCTTCTTTTATGAAATGTTGAAAATAACAGCTTATTATCTTTTTAGAAACCACTTAAAATTATAGTAAAATGATGGAATGCTTTTTATTTTCTTTATACATATCTATATTCTGTAAACTTAGTATACATAGTATGTATTATTCCTAAATTCAGAAGATAAAAAACTTTGGTTTTTAAAATTGTCTTCCAATATCCATCTTCCACTACATTAAAAAGTCAACCAACAACTCACTGCTCCAATTTAAATGTGTTTCCTCTTATACAGTCTTCAGAGGCAATAGCAAAAAGTTTCAGTCTTCAAACAACAGGTGATCTGACATGTCATCTTTTCTGAAAGAGCTAAAATGGATTAGCCTAAAACTCAGCCTTCCCATGAATTGCTCAGTTTTCTGTAAAAATGTTAGTTTCTATTTCTGACTTAGTTTTGACACAGTAAAGGACAAGGGATTTTTTTTAAGAGAAACTTAACTCCTCTTTTAGAATAATAGCAAAATAAATAAAAGAAAAAAATTACTATATTTCTTCAAAAGGTGTTTACTTTAAAATGACGAAATGTTTCATTGTGTGCTCTGCTACAGGTTGCAATTACATAAATACTTTTACGAAGATATGTAATCTATCTATCTACCCTTTCAACCAGCTATCCATCTATCCATTATTCCCGGAAATACTCCCAAACACAAATGTGTGTTTTTCTCTCTCATGCATACTTTATTTTACTACTATATATGTGGATATGAACAAATTATATATATAGCATTACTCTGAATTTTCTATTTTGCATAAATATGCAGAGATGTAATCATAAAATCTCTGGGTTTTTCTTAATCATTGTTTTCTCTTTCCCTGAATGTCCCTCAATTGTTAATCCTGTCTTTCTCAAGTTCTCCATGATTATATACACACAAGCAATGTATGTATAAAGTTTGTAGGAAATGTAAAAAAACATGTTTCCTTAGATATTCTTTTACTTAGATGGAATAGATTCTAGGCAGATTATGTGCTTTATATTAAAAGATGTCCACCCAAATTAGATGAAAATATCTTTTTCTGCATATCCTCACTAGCAAAATTATGCTTTTTAGTGTATTACACCATTATTATTTTGATTGCTCTCATTATTGCTACTGAATTGGAGCATCCTTTCAGTTTAATCTTCTATGAATCACCCTTCTGTATGTTTTGTTGTCTGCTCTCTAGTTTTGTAAGAACTTATCCTATATAATAGATACCAATCTTTTTCCTATCTTCTATATTCCTAACATTTATTTTTCAAATTAGCTGTTAGAAATTAACAAACTATTCTTGCTTTATGTTTTTTAAAATTACATAAACATATTTACAGATTTATGATTTCTAGTCTTAAGAAGTTTCTCACTCCTAGATTGTGTATATAGTCTCTCCAATTTTCTCATAGAACTTGTATATTCAAATTTTCACAAATTTTTTACACCATCTAGAAGTTTTTCTTGAATCCAAATTTTAATATGGGTCAATTTTATTTTCCTCAAATCTGACAGGCATTGTAACAGCATCATTTTTTAATAATGCACCATTTTCTCAATGAATTAAAATATTTTTATCTTCAATTAAATGCCTTTATTTAGCAGAATCAATTTTTGGATTATTTCCTCCACTAAGCCACTTGCCTATTCTTGTATCAATATTGTATTGATTCATTACAGTGATTTTATCGTGTAATCTTACATCTAGTAAGGCAGGTTTCCTCTTACTTTTTAATTAAAAAAACATCTTGTCACTTTTTGCCCCATATAAACTAAGGATCACATCATCCAAATTTAATGAACAAAGTAATTTACATGTACAATACATGTATATATGAATTTTGGGAGTATTAGCTCTTTTTATTTGTATTCTTTCTGATCTGTCTATCCATCCATGCATTCATGCATCCATCCATCCATCTTGAGACAGGATCTTGCTCTGTCACCAAGGTTGGAGTGCAATGGCATGACTAGGGCCCACTGCAATCTCAACCTCCTGAGTCCCACCACAGCCTCCTGAGTACCTGGGACTACAGGTGCGCACCACCATTTCTCTGTAAGAAACAGTGTCTCACTATGTTGCCAGGACTGGTCTCTTAACTCCTGGGCTCAAGAGATCCTCTGGCTTTGGCCTCACAAAGTGGTGGGGTTGCAGGCATGATCCTCTTCACTCCATCCTCTTTTTATAATATTAATTCTCTCTACCTCAAATATGTCTTCCCTTTTGTTCAAATGTTCTTGTATGCCCTTCAAAAAATTATAGTTTTCCCACTTGGAAGTGTGCTTTTTGTTAAATTTATTACTAAATATTTTATATAATTTTAGGTGCTTTTGTGAATAGAATATTTTTCCCCATTTCCCTTTCTAGGTACTGCTGGGGCTCAGAAAGCAATAGCCCCAAGTGAAAGCCTAAGAAGCAGCCTCAGAAGCAAAGTTACCTTCTGACCACCTCTTTCCCTCCTGTCTCTCATTTTCCTTAGAGACAAGCCACACTAGAATCCCTCTTCCCCAACGTGGGTCATAGAAACCAGAATCCCTTTCCTCCAAAGCCAGATTTAAAGCACAAAATATTATTCTAACCTCCCCCATAGAAACCAGAACCTTTTTTCTCCAAAGCCAGCTTCAAAGCCTAAAATACTACTCTAACTTCCCCTACTTCTTTCTGTGTAACAGAATAGATGACCCTAAAGAAATTAAGACCCTCATTCCACAGGAGTCCTACCTTCATACCCAGGAGAAAGGAATGATGCATAGAGAGACCTTATTGAGTTCCCCCAACTCAGCCAGTTAGTGTTAGACCATATATCCTTTTTGTCCAATCATAGCTCTACATGCTCTCCATACTTTATTGAATTTAAACATAAAAAATGGATAGTTCTCGCTATATCTTTGCATCTTCTTTCTGAAGGACCTTGTGCCATGTAAAACTATGATCAAATAAATTTGTTATTCTTTTCTCTTGTCAACCTCTCTTTGTTATAAGGGTATCAGCTGTGACCCTTATAATAGAAAGGAAATGGCTGACTTTCTTGTTGTCCCTAGAGTTCTTCTATTCTGAATAGAGTTTTAAATTTTTAGCTAAACATCATCTTATTAATTTTATAAGTATTTGGGGTTTTTAACTATTCAGTAAATCATTATAAGAAGAATATTCTAATTAGACTTTGTCAGATCTTGAAAAAATATTGAGAAATATTATTTATAGAAGTTAAATCCTATTTACATCCTAATTTTGTCTTAAATAGTTATAGTACTTCACATTTTAGGAAAATACTGCTTGTCCTTGATTGAGAATATTTTACATTTAAGTAGTTTCCTTAAATGAAATTTTAATAAGAATAGCTAGTTGATTATTGTCATGCTTATCAATCTATCATTGATTAACTACCTGACATGGAACATTCCATCTTCATGAAATAAACTTCATTAGGCCATAGGTATTACTATTTTAATTAAATGAAAGGTGAATTAGACATACTAGTATTTCCTTTCCAATTTTTATATTTCTATACTTCAGCAAACTTAGACATTTTTCCTTTTTATACTATCTCGATCAAGATTTGGTATTAGGCCAGGCATGGTGGCTCATGCCTATAATCCCAGTCCTTTGGGAGGCTGAGGTGGGATGATCACTTGAGCTCAGGAGTTTAAGACCAGCCTGAGCAACATAGGGAGACCTCATCTCTACTAAAAATAAAAAATTAGACAAGTGCATGCCTGTAGTCTCAGCTACTTGAGAGGCTGAGGCAGAAGGGTCAGGAAGCAGAGGCTGCAGTAAGCTATGATGGCATCACTGCACTCCAGCCTGGGCAAAACAGTGAAAACTTGTCTCCAATAAAAAAAAAAGATGGGTATTAAAATTATGCTAGATTCATAATATTAACGGAAATAATTTTCCAAATTTACCATGGTCAGGATTAGGGTAAAAGGCATTGCTATTTCCTCTCTTTTTTTTTTTTTTTTTAAGAATTAAATAACTGCAAATCCATTTGGTCAGGGTGTTTTTTTTCTATATACTTCAGCTACCTTCTGATTTCTATTATGGTGATGACATTCAAATTTTATAACTATTAATCAAGTTTTAATAATTTATATTTTGTTAGGATATCATTCATTTCATCTAGGTTTTGCAAGTTACCAGAGAGCTGCAGTTTTATTATCTTATGATGAACTTATCTTGTGTCTATGGTTGGTCTTCCTTCTCAATCTTAATCACACGTTTTAGCTCTAGAAATCAGGCTCAAAAGTGATTTTGCTATTTTCAAAGACTGATCTCTTGTGATTTCTTTATCCTTTCAATTTTTTTCTTTTCTTTTTTTTTGTTTATAGTTTCCTTGATTCTAGCTTTTATCTGTATTAATTCCTTCTTCACGGCTTACTCTGATCTGCTTCCTTTTTCTTATCTAATTTATTTTGTTTGACAAAGAAATCATTTTGTCAATGAAGTAAAAAAAGTCTCAAGATTTGAGCCAAAGCAGTAATATTTAATAAAATGAGATTGTGAGGCTAGGGATTAGAATACATGTCCCAGGTCTGTCCCCATAAAGTCACTTATGCCTTCTAGCAAATCACTTCATCTCTCTGGCTAATAGTTTCCACATCTATAAACTAAAAAGAATATACAGCCTGATAGTTCCTGTTAGGTTAAAAAAAATTACACATGGTAAAATTTATAAACTTTAAGCTACATTTGAGAAAGTGGAGTGTTTAAAGGAATAAGAGCCATTGAAATCACTGGATTGGGAATCATTGCCTTAAGAAACAACAATATCTTAGGAAAATTCAGTTTTTCTATGACAGTAAAATATGACTGGCCCTCTTTATCTGTGGATCCCACATCAATTGATTCAACTAACTGCAGATCATAAAAAAAGATAGGTGCATCTGTACTGAACATGTACAAAACTTTTTTCCTTGTCATTATTCCCTAAACAATAAAGCATAACAACTGTTTAAACAGTATTTACTTTGTATTAGGTAAGTAACTTAGAGATGATTTGAAGTATATGGGAGGATGTGTGTAGGTTATATGCAAATACTGCACCATTTTATATAAGGGAATTGAGCATCCATGGATTTTGGTATCCACTTCTCCACAAGTACAAAGGGACTGCTGTATAAAAGAGGTCTATACTTCATGCATGTTCACATCATAACCAAGTGAACTCATACAATGTTTCACAAATATGAATGCTCTAATAAAACATCTTATTAAAGAAGGTACATCTAAGTTACACTGCAGAAGACAGATAGATTTAAAATATTAAAAATTAGTACCATGTAATTAAACCACATCTTCATATTATTCTTGGAAGAAATGAAATAATCTGGGGTCAAATGGTAGGCTTCAGGGACTCCATAAATTCTGTGATCTTGCAAACAAAAGCTTATGTGTATTTATATATAGCTTTATGGGGAGAGTTAATCACATTCATTAGATTTGCAAAGAGTTTGGGACCAGAAAGAAACTGTAAATACTATTCTAGATAACGGATTAAACTTTCTATTCTTAGTGTCTAATTAAACTTTTCCATGGTCATATTTTTGGAACTTCACCAAAGAGACCATTTTGCTGTTGAATAGCTACAACTAGTAAAAACTCTAGTCCACATCAAGTCAAAACTTCAACTTTTGATGGGAACTATAGTTCACATCAACTCAAAATTACCTCTCAAATTCCCATCTATTTTCTTGACTCCAGTCTCTGATGAATGACAGAATAAAACAATTTCCCATTCCTGAAAACAGTCCTTTATGTATTTGGAGAGACCCATCTTAGCTCCAAGATATTTTTCTCTTTTAAAATGATGGCTTTAAACAACAAATCATGTAAACTCTACTCCCTAATTCAAAATGTTTCTTTAAAGGCAGATGGTTTTACCACTCATTCATGTAATATTTTATATTTTTAAAAAGTTCTTTAGTTATACATCACTTTTTCTGATAGAAGGGTGGATCACTCTAGATTTATTTGTGAATTTCGGAAAATTCAAAGCAAACAAGTATATTATGTTGATGTATATGTCCCCATGAGTTCTACAGAATTCTCACATACTTATTTACTCTGCTAAATTCTTAGAAATAAACTCATAAAAATGTTTAAAAATTATTTTTTGACTATGAGTTATTGTCAAAATATTATTTGTGGATGGATTCCAAAACATTTTCAGTCTTGTAAGTGGAAGACATTTTTGTATTTCTTTTTATGGATTCAGAAAGGATAACTGAAAAATAGCATTACTTTAAGTGGCACTAAAAATATCACTTACATTAATTATTTTGGGGGAAAAAAATTGAGAAAATATTTAATGGAGTAAAATATAGCCCATGCAAAGCAGAACAAACTCCAAAGTGGTAAGCCAAGCTCTGTAAAACTAAGAACGAAAATCAAATAAATATGCAACGGTATTACTTACGGATACAACTCTGAAAGATGTTCAGCTAATGCATAAGCTGTCGGGTCTCTGTCCAAGGCATACAAAACAATATCTGACTCCTTCTGTAGAATGGCTTTTGTGTGCCCTCCCGAACCAAATGTCATATCTAGAAAAATCTAGCAAACACAGAAAAAGAAAATTACAACTTAGCATAAACAAAACTTATTCTTGACAACTATCTCAATTTCTAGAAGCACACAATGATTTTCAGAGTTGACAGTAAATAGGAAAATAATTACAATGGTTTTGCCTATGGTTGAATTTGTTATATGTGAGATCTGGCTCAATTATGAGTGATCAGTCTAAAAGAACTGATCAGACTATCAGTAAAATAACCTCTGACACAGACTGGCTAATTCAAGACAAATTTATATTTCTCTCTATAAGGTCAAACTGGTCACACTGTTGTGCCCCCAGCTCTTTAATACTTTCCAGCATCCAGCTGGTAATAACATTTTCAATAGTTTCTCATTTGGAGATGGCTTACAATTAGTGTGACTCATTTTATCTCAATTTCTCTTAATGCTTTCTATGAAAATGATACTCAAGAAGAGAAAAGACAGATAGATAGAGAGAATAAACATCCATAATAATAAATAGGCACAGGACAAATCAGATAAAATCTTGAAAACTGACAAACTTACAGATTATATCTGTAATAACAAAATAACAAATATGAACTGAGAAGAAAAAAAAAGCTTTTCAAGTCAAAACACATAGGGTAAATTCCAGGTTTGACATGAAGTATTTATGTCTTTGGGATCGTTACTTAAAGCTGCAAAATTCCAGTGTCTTTAGCATTTAAAAAGAAAATGAAGAAGAAAAGAAGATACTATCACCACCTGCCTAATTGGTAAGGTAACATATCATTTCTTGTGTAAATCAAAATACTTTTAAGAGTGAAACATTTGCCAGTAATAATTTTGCCAGGACAACAGGATAGGATGTACTTGAGTACATATCACTCAATACTTGGCTTATTCCAGATATACAGTATGGTTAATTGAATCTGAATCTATTTCTTGGCTATCTGGCCACACTCCAAAGAGAAAAGTCATGTCACAGCTGAGCAAGAAACCAGACCTGGATTATAAGAAATACATGTGTGTACTAGTTAGTTGATTGTGACTAGTTTGCAACTCAGGACATTCTCCACATATTCCCTTCAAGTTATGCTCTTAGTTTAATGGGACCTTTCAGCAAACTTCATTGGTGTTATGAAAATAAAAACAATTACTCTAATAATATTGACTACAATGACGAATAACATAAGTCTATTGGCTAGATTTAAAAATACATAAACATACAATTTTCTTAAAGTTCATGTGCATAGTACATAAGAAGGGAAATTCCTGTCATAGATTTGAATATATTTCCCTGCTCTGAATGTTTCCACTTATTTCAGAGACAGTGATCGGAAACTGGGCACGCCATTATGCTTTGATTTTTTGGCTCCTATCTACCATGCTGAGTCCCATCCTCTGATCATGTCCTCATAAAAGTTAGCCTGCTATTAAAAGAATAACATGGAAGAAATCTTCTGATCAAAATTAGAGGATGGACATAAAATAGAAAAAGATGTAAATGTGGTAAAAATGTACAAGCATTGCTTTTTAACACAAATGTTTTAGTGTGACTTAACTTTGTACTTCTATCGCTGTCACCATAAAAAGCATGGCTAAATATATTTTTCACCATTTTAAACAATATCTTTTTATTTTTAGAAACACTTAAATCTCAAGATGAAATAATTTCCTTTGCCAGTAACTTATTTTATACATCTATGAATTGGTAAAATCTTCCACTATACATCACATCAATTTAAAAATTTTAAGAAGTTCAACATAATTTAACCGAAGAATTTTTTCCCAGGCAAAATCATAAACTACTTCCTTGTCATGGTATTAATACCAAGCCTTGCTATAACTCTGGATTTAAACTAAAAGTAGATTAAATAAAACAATTTAGATATGATTACCCTTATTCCAAGACAAGAAAGTCCCAATCAGTATTTAAAGAAAAATCATCATCATTAGCAATATTCTGAAAAATGTGATTATAATTTACATGATTATTTTTAATATATCATGATTATGTCCTCGTAGATGTACTGACAATCAAGAAAGTTTCCACAGGGGGAAAAAAAATCTGTTACTACTAGTTAAGTGTAACACAGAAAGCAAAAAGCAGCAGACAAATGGAATTTGTGAAACTAGAGGTAAAACCCACCATATGTCCTGAGTTAATACGTGATTGGAGCCATCAACTCTCATTTTTACAATTCTAGTATTCATTGTTCATCACATGTAATAGTGACATCTAGGCCTCATGAGCCAACCAGCACTACAATTAAAAAGGGAGCCAATTAGTTTTCGCCTTCCTCTAGGTCACTAACATAAGACCACAGTTTAAAATCTGTATGAGTTGCAAATAAAAAAAGCAACTGGTCAATTTTTGTGGTTAACAAAGAAATGCACAAGAACAAATAAATCTGAATGTTTCAAAGTAACCCTTCTATGGATCTCATCTATACATATATTCCAAATGTATATTTTGTGCTCCAAACATACATGGAACTCTTTCTTTGAAATTACCTGATATAATTTATCCATAAAACAAAACTCACATTGTAATACTAAGTTTATTCTGGTTATTTAACTGACAACCTGTATAACCCTAAACAAAACACTTGAATTCTTTAAGTCTCAATTGTTTCATCTAAGAATAAATGGGAATAAAAGGTACCCCCGTTTATCTCACAGAGATTTATAAAGATTACCTTATGTCATCATTACAATCACGAAGGAGATGTCATTAGATGTTATATATACATTTCACAAACTAAGACTGCACTAAACTAGTAAGTGGCAAATGCAGGAATTGAATAAAGATGAATCTGGGCTTAAAACCTGTGTTCTTTCACACACCTCTCTGTCTTATTAAGTCATAAAGTCTATATCTGCATACTGCTTTATGGTTTACCGAGCATCGATGTTTTCCTACTCCACTAAAAAATGCTCCATGAGGGAATTAGACAACTGGCATTATATCCATTTTTACAAAAAAAAAAAAAAAAAAGGGAAAACTTAGGTGCAGAGAGAAAATGTGACTTGATTAAGATCCTATTACTAGTAAGTGAGGGGAAGTGAACTCTAAACTAGGTCTCGCCAACACTAAATTCTCTGTTCTTTCTGAAGAGTGAAAGAAGAAGAAAAGGCAAAAGTGAAAGAAAGAACAAAAAATGTAAGACATGATTGGGGTTCAGAATCAAAATGAAAGTGAATTAAGTAAAAAAAATTACAAACCAGCATTTGAGGAAAATGATTCCTGATTTCTACAATCCCCCAACTTTACCTCCAACTTAATATGGCAGCATCAGTGCAAAACAGTAGGTGCTAAGTAATGTGATATAAATAAAGGAGCTCAGTCTCCCAAGGTAACTATGTTAAAGGTAACAATTTTCATTTGTGCATTTGAGTCTAGAAACATTCTTCAAAATATAAGACTCATTACCACAGGACCATATAAAGTAGTTATAATTCAGCTCGAGATGTCCAAGATTTTTAGAGTCATTTAACATCAATGTATTCCTAATATTGCCAATTGATTCATTAATTAATGATGTTATTAATTTTATTATTTAACTCTTTTGCACCATGTTTTTATTTGCTGATCACTCTCCTTTACATTTGAAATAAGAAAACTAATAGGCTAGTTCTTTTTAATCAAATGCAACTAAATGTCATTTTATCCCCTATGTTCTTCAAATATGGACAGACACAGACACCATATTTCACAGGTCAAAGGGACATAACAGACTATTCCACCCCCTCCTTTTACTTATGAGGAAACCAAGGCCTGGAGAGGTTACCTGGTAGCTAGTTGGGGCAAAGCTAATAGTAAAATGTAGATCCTATGTCCTTTCTACATCATCTCCTAAAACTTACCCACTGAAATTATATAATCACATTGAAATATAAACAACTGTTTCTTCAAAAAGTTTTCTCTTTCTTAATATGAAGATACATAGGTAAACACTGTTCCTATACAATGATTCTTCCAATACAGTTAAAAACAACCAGTGTTCTACCAATCTAATTTTTTAAGTCTTTTAATTCAAACCTGTTAATTAAGTCTCCAAGAAAGATAATTATTTTGTATATGGTTTGGTATAAATGTCCACCTATTATCTGTAACAGTTACTGATGAGGACTGACTTACTGACAGGTTACACATTCCAATTTGATTTTGAAATTTAAAAATGATTTTTAAAATCATAGACTCATAGGTGGTTAGAGCAATCAGGACCCATGGAAATAATGCACGTTTAATTCCTTTACTGTACATACTGTTCCACCTTTCTAAAGAATACATAGCTCTATAGTTTCACATCTCTCAAATTTGATATCCTTTAAGACTCATCTCAGACTCCTCTCTGGAGTTGGAGATTGACAGAAATCAAGGCATTGGCCCAAGATCATCTTGCAGAGACTAGATAATTATTTATTTTTTTCAATCCAATCATTCTAATCATTGAAATTTTCACACTGGAACAACACTGTCAAAAATTGAACATGAAAACATTTTTAGCCATAAACAGTATGAGGGCGGATCTTCCAATTTCATTTTCCTAATGTTGATTAGTCATTTTCAATCTGTGGAAGATTTTTAATAGTAAGTTCCCATCTTAATTTGGAAACAATATGGCCTGACTTCACTTTAAAACTTCATCCTATGAATATTTTCTGGCAATTGCTAATTTTGAATTTTTAGAATTAAAGTGCTTTTGAAAAAATTTCACTTAAACTTCACCTATTTACAACTAGTTTCATTTTGGAGTACTGAAATGTGAGAAGCGCATGCTTAACTGTATGGATTTTTTTTTTCAGGAGGTAATTAAAAATGTTGGGCATTAATTAATCTGTGTATTTATTGAGCATTCAGTATAGAAGAGACGATAACAGGTAGATATTACATTATAGGCCTTCCAGTCTTGTGAGGGACTTTAGACATGGAAACAAACAGCTATAAGCCTAGTTAAAAAAAAAAAAATCAGCAATATAAGAAAGATATACATAACATTCCATAAGGAGTCAAAAACCAGAAATTTATTCCAGTCAGTGGCAAGATGGACTAAACTGGAGGAGGGTACAATTCAACTGATCTTTGAATGCTAAGCAGAACTCACAGTTCATCCTGTCTTCTCATTCTCCCATATACTCCAAACTCAACTGGTTACCAAATCCTGTTGATTTTACCAGATCTTGAATACTTGCACCCCCAGTTTAATTTAGGCCTCCATATTCCCATGCTTTACTATTGAAATAGGCCCACAATTCATACCAATTCCTCTAATTTCACTTCTACTTTTTCTTACTACACGTTAACAGGCTATCCTATCTTACATAAAATTTTAGCATGTCACATCTGCATTTAAATTCCCTCAATGGCTCTCCAAAGCTACAGGATAGAGTCTAAACTTCTGGGCATAATGGGTAATATTCTTCATATTCTAGCCTTTGCATTTCTTTCCAATATCATCTCCCACTACTCTCAAAAATGAATTTTACAACATATTTTCTAGCCATACAGAATATGTGAAATTGTCAAATATGCCAAGATGTCTCATGTCTTCTCTCCCTTTTTGCTTTGTCCCATCTTTGTCAAATTTTATTCCCAAACAATTATGACAGTCCTAATATATCCACAGCATTGTTCTAAAAACTAGAAATACAACAGTGGGCCAAAGTAGATATGGTCTCTGGTCTCATATAGTGATCCAACAGAAATACAAACTACCATCAGAGAATACTATAAACATCTCTATGCAAATAAACTAGAAAATGTAGAAGAAATGGATAAATTCCTGGACACACACACACACCCTCCCAAGACTAAACCAGGAAGAAGTCGAGTCCCTGAACAAACCAGCTGCCTCTGAAATTGAGGCAGTAATTAATAGCCTACCAACCAAAAGAAGCCCAAGACCACGTGGGTTCACAGTCAAACTCTACCAGAGGTATAAAGAGGAGCTGGTACCATTCCTTCTGAAGCTATTATAAACAATTGAAAAGTTGGGACTCCTCCCTAACTCATTTTATGAAGCCAGCATCATCCCTGATATCAAAACAAGGCAGAGAAAAGAAAACTTCAGGCCAGGCCGGGTGCGGTGGCTCAAGCCTGTAATCCCAGCACTTTGGGAGGCCGAGACGGGCGGATCACAAGGTCAGGAGATCGAGACCATCCTGGCTAACATGGTGAAACCCCGTCTCTACTAAAAATACAAAAAACTAGCCGGGCGAGGTGGCGGGCGCCTGTAGTCCCAGCTACTTGGGAGGCTGAGGCAGGAGAATGGCGTAAACCCGGGAGGCGGAGCTTGCAGTGAGCTGAGATCTGGCCACTGCACTCCAGCCTGGGCGACAGAGCGAGACTCTGTCTCAAAAAAAAAAAAAAAAAAAGAAAACTTCAGGCCAATATCCCTGATGAACATCGATGATAAAATCCTCAATAAAATACTGGCAAACCGAATCCAGCAGCACATCAAAAAACTTGTCCACCATGATGAAGTTGGCTTCATCCCTGGGATGCAAGGCTGGTTCAACATAATCCATCACATAAACAGAACCAGTGACAAAAACCACATGATTATCTCAATAGATGCACAAAAGGCCTGTGATAAAATTCAACATCCCTTCATGTTAAAAACTCTCAATAAAATGTATTAATGGAACATATCTCAAAATAATAACAGCTATTTATGACAAACCCACAGTAAACATCATATTGAATGGGCAAAAGCTGGAAGCATTCCCTTTGAAAACCAGTACAAGACAACAAGATAAGGATGCCCTCTCTCACCACTCCTATTCAACATAGCATTGGAAGTTCTGCAGGGCAATCAGGCAAGAGAAAGAAATAAAGGGAATTCAAGTAGGAAGAGAGAAAGTCAATTTGTCTCTGTTTGAAGATGACATGATTTTATATTTAGAAAACCCCATCATCCCAGCACCATAACTCAAGCGATAAGCAACTTCAGCAAAGTATGAGCATACAAAATCAATGTGCAAAAATCACAAGCATTCCTTTACACCAACAACAGACAATCAGAGAGCTAAATCATGAATGAACTCCCATTCACAATCATTACAAAGAGAATAAAATACCTAGGAATACAGATAAAAATAATTTCTTAAGGACAAAAAAATATTTAACTGCTCACAATATTACATGGCTGGTAGGGTGTGAGAAAATAGTGAAGACCTGAAGGCTTCCACTAGCGTAACACCCAGATAAGAAAAAAAACAGCTGAATGGGCATCAGGAATGAAGAGTAATAATAACAACTATGTATGTTACATTTATGGAAGCTTTATGACAAGCACAATGCTAAATATTTTATCTGTACCATTCATTCATTTTATACATAGGCATAAAAACACACACATACACACTTTCAGTTAATTCAGTAATTCTCAAAGCTATACTCTGAGGTAAGTCACTATTATTATCATCACTATTTTACAAAGAAAGGGAGGTTTAGGAAGAGTTAAGTAAATTGTTTGAAGTACAGCTAATGAGTGGCAGAGACGGATTTCAAAAACAATTCTGTCTCCTGCCCACCTGCATGAATACCTACTTTGCTTTTTCATAGAGGTAGAATGAATTAGATGTGGTGAGTGGAGAAGTGAAATAAAAAATAATCACAAAGCATGCCATCTGGATAACTTGGAAGATAACAGATACAATTATGCAATTACTATGCGCCAGCACTCACTATGATAAACCCTTTAAAAAGTCAACTTTGGGAGGCCAAGGCAGGTGGATCACCTGAGGTCAGGAGTTTGAGACCAGCCTGACCAACATGGTAAAACCCGTCTCTACTAAAATTACAAAAAATTACCCAGGCATGGTGGTGGGTGCCTGTAATAACAGCTACTCAGGAGGCTGGGGCAGCAGAATCGCTTGCTCCTGGGAGGAGGAGGTTGCAGTGAGCCGAGATCGTGTCATTGCACTCCAGCCTAGGCGACAAGAGCAAGACTCTATCTCAAAAAAAAAAAAAAAGTCAATTTAATTCTTACAACAACCTGAAAGATGGATAATGTAATCCCATTTTACAGATGAGTATATTGTAGCCACTTACTTCAAAAAACATGACTTGATAGCACAATTAGAGATAGACGCAGAAATAAGCATTTTTTTCCCTCCCAGCTGCCACCTCTCAATTAGTGTTACAGTAGCCAAGAAGCAAATTCTTACTCCAGAAGAGAGAAAATTAAGAGCATTAAAACATATAGGCATATTAAGAGAGAAAATTAGGCATTTTAAAAGAAACCTCTTAAAGAGGTTTAAGAATTTCATGTGGCAATAGAATAATTCTTTATAGTAAACTTGGAACCGTGAAGTGAAGGGATTGCTGGATACAGATTTTGAAGAGAATCTACAAATATAAGAAAAATTGAAATCTACAAATATAAGAGGGCTAACTATAACAGCATTAATCCACAGTAAGATCAAGAAGGTTGGTTTATAACGATGCTTAAAAACACCAAGTTCTAAGTATACTTTTAAAAGATCATCCTAATCAAAAACATTGATTCATGTAAAAAACAAAAAATTAAATTAAATTACCTTCACTATATATACAATTCATGGGATTCAGCCTTTGGGAATATTGCACCTCCAAACAAGGTCAACCTGGCACACATTTGACAACAGAGGCACACTCCTTTGACATAATTAGTGAGGTAAATGTTAAGAGAGAGATGAGCTAGTATGACAAGTTTATTTGGATATTTTAAAAAATCACTAAAAAGAGTTCATAATGCCCCTGAAATGTTTGTAATTGCTAAGACAAGCTATTGTTCTATCATTGTGTGCTGAATCACTCAAGACTCTATCACTGACTTCTTTTTTTTTTTTTTTAATTTATTTATTATGATTATACTTTAAGTTGTAGGGTACATGTGCATAACGTGCAGGTTTGTTACATATGTATACTTGTGCCATGTTGCTGTGCTGCACCCATCAACTCATCAGTTACAGGTATAACTCCCAATGCAATCACTCCCCCCTCCCCCCTCCCCATGATAGGCCCCGGTGTGTGATGTTACCCTTCCTGAGTTCGAGTGATCTCATTGTTCAGTTCCCACCTATGAGTGAGAACATGCGGTGTTTGGTTTTCTGTTCTTGTGATAGTTTGCTAAGAATGATGGATTCCAGCTGCATCCAAGTCCCTACAAAGGACTCAAACTCATCCTTTTTTATGGCTGCATAGTATTCCATGGTGTATATGTGCCACATTTTCTTAATCCAATTTGTCACTGATGGACATTTGGGTTGATTCCAAGTCTTTGCTATTGTGAATAGTGCCGCAATAAACATACGTGTGCATGTGTCTTTATAGCAGCATAATTTATAATCCTTTGGGTATATACCCAGTAATGGGATGGCTGGGTCATATGGTACATCTAGTTCTAGATCCTTGAGGAATCGCCATACTGTTTTCCATAATGGTAGAACTAGTTTACAATCCCACCAACAGTGTAAAAGTGTTCCTATTTCTCCACATCCTCTCCAGCACCTGTTGTTTCCTGACTTTTTAATGATTGCCATTCTAACTGGTGTGAGATGGTATCTCATTGTGGTTTTGATTTGCATTTCTCTGATGGCCAGTGATGATGAGCATTTTTTCATGTGTCTGTTGGCTGTATGAATGTCTTCTTTTGAGAAATGTCTGTTCATATCCTTTGCCCACTTTTTGATGGGGTTGTTTGTTTTTTTCTTGTAAATTTGTTTGAGTTCTTTGTAGGTTCTGGATATTAGCCCTTTGTCAGATGAGTAGATTGCAAAAATTTTCTCCCATTCTGTAGGTTGCCTGTTCACTCTGATGGTAGTTTCTTTTGCTGTGCAGAAGCTCTTTAGTTTAATGAGATCCCATTTGTCAATTTTGGCTTTTGCTGCCGTTGCTTAACCACATGATTATCTCAATTGATGCAGAAAAGGCTTTTGACAAAATTCAACAGCCCTTCATGCTAAAAACGCTCAATAAATTCGGTATTGATGGAAGGTACCTCAAAATAATAAGAGCTATTTATGACAAACCCACAGCCAATATCATACTGAATGGGCAAAAACTGGAAAAATTCCCTTTGAAAACTGGCACAAGACAGGGATGCCCTCTCTCACCACTCCTATTCAACATAGTGTTGGAAGTTCTGGCTAGGGCAATCAGGCAAGAGAAAGAAATCAAGGGTATTCAGTTAGGAAAAGAAGAAGTCAAACTGTCCCTGTTTGCAGATGACATGATTGTATATTTAGAAAACCCCATTGTCTCAGCCCAAAATCTCCTTAAGCTGATAAGCAACTTCAGCAAAGTCTCAGGATACAAAATTAATGTGCAAAAATCACAAGCATTCTTATACACCAGTAACAGACAAACAGAGAGCCAAATCAGGAATGAACTTCCATTCACAATTGCTTCAAAGAGAATCAAATACCTAGGAATCCAACTTACAAGGGATGTAAAGGACCTCTTCAAGGAGAACTACAAACCACTGCTCAGTGAAATCAAAGAGGACACAAACAAATGGAAGAACATACCATGCTCATGGATAGGAAGAATCAATATCGTGAAAATGGCCATACTGCCCAAGGTAATTTATAGATTCAATGCCATCCCCATCAAGCTACCAATGAGTTTCTTCACAGAATTGGAAAAAACTGCTTTAAAGTTCATATGGAACCAAAAAAGAGCCCGCATCTCCAAGACAATCCTAAGTCAAAAGAACAAAGCTGGAGGCATCACGCTACCTGACTTCAAACTATACTACAAGGCTACAGTAACCAAAACAGCATGGTACTGGTACCAAAACAGAGATATAGACCAATGGAACAGAACAGAGTCCTCAGAAATAATACCACACATCTACAGCCATCTGATCTTTGACAAACCTGAGAGGAACAAGAAATGGGGAAAGGATTCCCTATTAAATGGTGCTGGGAAAATTGGCTAGCCATAAGTAGAAAGCTGAAACTGGATCCTTTCCTTACTCCTTATACGAAAATTAATTCAAGATGGATTAGAGACTTAATTGTTAGACCTAATACCATAAAAATCCTAGAGGAAAACCTAGGTAGTACCATTCAGGACATAGGCATGGGCAAAGATTTCATGTCTATCACTGACTTCTCTAAGGCTTTACATGTTTTTTGTCTAACATGTCCACAACTAGACATCTATCACATTTGATACATTTGTCAGACCTGAAATAAATTAGAACATGTAACTGTAAATACAGAAGTCCAACCTTATAGTTAGCTAACATTTTTTAACAAACATTTCTCCTACCAAACCCCTTGATTTATTATTGTCTTGTGAAGCTCTGTCAAGTATCTGTCTGCTAACACTTACTTTGTTTTATTGGTAACTATTATATGGGCTTATACAAAAGAGAAAAAACTCTCAGAAGCAAATAAAAGTTTTACCACAAACAAAACAATTAATGCATTGCAATAAATTTATACCTTTTCCCATTTTATCAGAAGTATTGGTGTTACTATGATGACTCATTCTGCCTAATTCTGCAAATGTTTCCTCCTGTAGCTTAAATCCTTTCCTATTCCCAAAATAAATCTTTACTTGTCATAAAAGTAAAATTTATTTTCTCTTATTTTAAAGTATGTCCTTCAATTATATTAAATAATTGGAGTATTTATCATTCTTTGTGGTGAATAGCTTTCACTCTTACGTGTAACATAGGATGTATTTAATCATAGTCCAAGTCACGTACAACAAAACTGTCACTTAATCTACCTGCAGATAGAAAGGCTGAACTAACACAAGTAGCTAATCTCAAAAATCTAATTTCACAGAGGTCTCTGTCTGAGAAAATGCCAATCTGTCCGCATCTTTTTTAAAAAGACAAACAGTTTTTATCTACATTATCAAGAAATTCACATAACCCATACTGGACAAATGCCAATGAACATACTAACTACTAAGAATGCTGGAGAGGTACTTTCTTTTAAGAATTATTAAATATGTAGATTGTTTATAGCATTTGGAAAAACAATGTGAAAACAAAGAAATACTGAGTTCTTTGGTCAATGTGTTCAGCAAATGCTCTTTTCAAAAAAATTTTTTTTGGCACAAGTCATTTGAGGGATGGCAGTTTCAACATGGTTCTAATAATTAAATTCTTCTCATAAGCAATAATTAAATTAAAATGAATGATGGTAAGATTTTCTATGATTTGGCCTCCAAGTAACATTAATTTTACACAAATCAAAGCAAATCAATACATACAAGTGTTGGTGTACAACTCAGAGCGTCTATGCGTGCATGTGCAAGCATGCATGTATATGAACATGCTTATGCATGTGTAATTATGTATACGCACATATGTGCATATTGCAGGGAGAAATAGAAACTTACATATTCCTGACAATATTTAAACATGTGACTTCAGATAGCACAAGTTTCAGACAGAGAACAGGGTACATTATACCACCAGGAAATCCTTGTTAGGCAAGTTACTTAACTTCTCTGAGTCTCAGTTTCCTCGTGTGTAAATGGACCATCCTAGTCCACATCACCAGGTTATTGGGATATGCAAATAAGACAATACACATGAAGGAAATCTGAAAAAAGTAGTGTCATATAAATAAATAATATTATTACATGGATTTTAATCAAGAAAATAATTATTCACAAAGGCCTAAATTCCAAAAAATTTTATCTAAATCCTAAAGTAATTTAGCAATACAAAATATATTTTATGGTTTCTGAATTTGAATAAACAGTAATAGAACCTTTGGTTGGCAGAAGGTTTTTTAAAAAGCAGACTCTTGATAACACATTTCCAGCAGGAGAAATTTTGAAGAACTTAAAATTCAATAAAAATTACCATTGTATGCACTATGGCAAAATTAGTCCAACTATGCTGCATTTCTTAAAACTAAGAAAACAACTGTGAATTAACTTTCATTTAAGCCCAAATTGAAAAAAAAAAAAAAACAGATGATCTTTTAAATGCTTTTTAAAACTATATTTTCAAAATGTAAATATTATTGCTTTTCTTTCTCAGATACTAATACTTAAAAGATTTTATAAAATTTCATCACACCACTAATCATAGTTTGGAATTTGTAAACAACTCCATGGAGGGACAATGAATTGAACTATAGGCCAATTTAACTACATTAGTACTCTGACTTATTACTAGAAACAGGCATTTGAAATATCTCAATTTTTTACTGACCAGAAAGACTTTATACAATTTCAAAGTGGCCAGTTGACTTAAATGAAGTAATATTCATACAAAGATCAATTAATTACTTTAACAGTAAAATTGTTTGTTCTCATGTCAGTTTTCTCCTTTTAAAAAAAAAAAAAGTCTTTCTTAGGAGGTAGTCAAACTGTTTCTGTTTGCCAATGATATGATCTTATACACAGAAAAACCTAAAGTATCCTTCAAAAGACCCCTAGATTTGATAAATGAATTTGGTAAAGTCTCAGGTTACAAAATCAATGTATATACATCAGCAGCACAGCTGTATGTCAATAAGCTGAGAATTAAATGAAGAACTCAATCCCTTTTATAACAGCTACAAAAAAACAAAAACAAAGAAACTTAATAATATATTAACCAAGGAGGTGAAATATCTCTACAAAGTGAACTACAAAACACTGCTGAAAGAAATCATAGATGACACAAACAAATGGAAATACATCCTACATTCATGGATTGGAAGAATCAATATCATGAACATGACCATATTGCCCAAAGCAATCTATATATAAATGCAACTGCTATCAAAATACTAATGTCATTCATCATAGAATTAGAAAAAACAATCCTAAAATTCATATGGAGCCAATAAAGAGCCCGAATTGTCAAAGCAATCCTAAACAAAAAGAACATATTTAGAGGCAACACATTACTTGAATTTCAATTATATTATAAGGCTACAGTAACCAAAACAGCATGATATTGGTGTAAAAGTAGAAACACAGACCACTGGAACAGAATAGAGAACCCGGATGTCAGGCCAAGTATTTAACAACCAACTGATCTTCAACTAAGCAGACAAAACATAAACTGGGGAAAGGGACACCCTATTCAAGAAATGGTGTTGTGAAAATTGGATAGCCACATGTTGAAAAATGAAACTGGATCCCTATTTCATTTCAAATCAACTCAAGATAGATTCAAGACTTAAATCTAAGACCTGAAACCATAAAAATTCTAGAAGAAAACCTAAGAAAAATTCCTCTGGACATCAGCCTAGGCAAAGAATTTATACCGAAGAATCCAAAAGTAAATGCAACAAAAGCAAAAATAAATAAATGAGACCTAACTAAACTAAAATGCTTCTGCACAGCAAAAGAAAAAATCATCAGAGCAAATAGACAACCTACAGAATGAGAGAAAATATGTGCAAACTATGCATCCAA
The DNA here is from genome assembly GCF_043159975.1 of Macaca nemestrina. Taxonomy (NCBI): domain Eukaryota; kingdom Metazoa; phylum Chordata; class Mammalia; order Primates; family Cercopithecidae; genus Macaca; species Macaca nemestrina. The sequence goes on from NC_092136.1 coordinate 37,286,988, forward strand.
CAAAGGAATAACATCCAGATTCCACATAGAACTCAAACAAATCGGCAAGAAAAAAAAATCCCATTAAAAAGCAGCCAAATATCATGAATAGATTATTTCTCAAAAGAAGATATACAAATGGGCAAAAAACATAGAAAAAAATGCTCAACATCACTAATCATCAAGGAAATGCAAATTAAAATCACAATGAGATACCACCTTACCTCAGCCAGAATAGCATTACTATAAAGTCAAAAAACAATAGATGCTAGTGTGAATGTGTGGAAAAGGGAAAACTTACACACTGCTGGTAGAAATGTAAATTAGTATAACCCCTATGGAAAACAGTATGGAGATTTCTCAAAGAAGTAAAAGTAGATCTATCATTCAATGCAGCAATCCTAACACTGGGTATCTACCTAAAGGAAAAGAAGTCATTGTATCAAAACAATACCCACAAAAAGGATACCTACATGTATATGTTTATTGCAATACAATTCACAATTGCAAAGATATGGAATCAACTTAAACGCTCATCAACCAAAGAGTGGATAAAGAAAATGTGGTATATACACCACTCAACCAAAAAAATGAAGAAAAGATGTCTTTTGCAGCAACTTGGATGGAACTGGAGACCATTATTCTAAGTAAAGTAACTGCGGAATGGAAAACCAAATACTCCATGTTCTCTCTTATAAAGGGAGATAAGCTATGGGTGCATAAAGGCAGACAGAGTGGTATAACAAACACTGGAAACTCAGCAGACAGAGGTTAGGAGGGCGGTGAGGGTTGAAAAAAAAACCTACTGGGGCACAAGGTACACTACCTGGGTGATGGGTACACTAAACTCTGAGACTTCACCACTATACAATTCATCCACATAGACAAAAACCACTTGTACCCCTAAAGCTAGTGAAATAATTTTTTTTTAATCTTTCTTTCTGACAGTGGTCAAAAAATTTAAAAATAAAGTAATCTTTTATTTTTTCTTTTTCAACAAAGATATATTTTCCTTATTAAAAAATGTATTTGTCTCTATGAAGTTAAACTCATCTACATATGTCATCATGCTTGGTCACGAGAGAGAGAGAGAGAGAGAGAGAGAAAAGAAAAACCATCAAAGGAAGTAAAGTCACTGAAATAGGGCACTATGCAGTAAGTTAACGGACAGAGCTATTTTGGAGATTGGGAAAAGGAATCAAATAAAACATAAAAGGATTGCAAACCGGTATTGTGGGCAACCTTGAATGAAATACATAACCCTAAGGAAAAAGATTCAAGTAGGAAACAACCTTACAATAGAAAAATAGAAAGAATACATTAGGGATAATTAATGTGTAGGATTTAAATGTCAAACTAAAGAGTCTGGACTTTAATTTACAGCCAATATTCTTTAGAGATCTAGTGCCAAGGGGAGTGATATAATTTGAATGAAATGAAACATAAAAACTTGAACAGGAGATATAGTTATAGCAATTTTTTATATTGGATTTATTTTTTCTCAGTCATCCTGAAAATAGCTAATGATATGATTTTCAGTATATAGAGATAAACCTTTGGAGATGTCAATTTGTTGAGATCACAGTTCTAACAGTATATAATCAATTATGGAATGGGGGTGGAAGGTGATATGGTTTGGACCTGTGTCCCCACCCAAATCTCATGTTGAATTGTAATCCCCAGTGTTGGAAGTGGGGCCTGGAGGGAGGAAGGCAATTGTATTATGGGAGTGGTTTCTAATGGTTTAGTACCATCCCCCTAGTGATGTTCTCATGATAGAGTTCTTACAAGATCTGGTTGTTTAAAACTGTCTAGAACCTCCACCTTCTCTCTCTTCCTCCTGCTCTGGTGATGTAAGATGTGCCTGCTTGCCCTTAGCCTTCTGCTATGACTGTAAGTTTCCTGAGTTCTCCCCAGCCATGCTTCTTGTATAGCCTCCAAAACTGTGAGCCAATGGAACTTCTTTCTTTATAAATTACCCAGTCTCAGGTATTTCTTTATAGCAGTGTGAGAACTGACTAATACAGAAGGTAAACATTGATATAAATATATCCTTTAAAGAATTTGGAGTCGGGTGGGGCGCGGTGGCTCAAGCCTGTAATCCCAGCACTTTGGGAGGCCGAGACGGGCGGATCATGACGTCAGGAGATCGAGACCATCCTGGCTAACCCAGTGAAACCCCGTCTCTACTAAAAAATGCACCAAAAAAAACTAGCCGGGCGAGGTGGTGGGCGCCTGTAGTCCCAGCTACTGGGGAGGCTGAGGCAGGAGAACGGCGTGAACCCGGGAGGCGGAGTTTGCAGTGAGCCGAGATTGCGCCACTGCACTCCAGCCTGGGTGACAGAGCGAGACTCCGTCTCAAAAAAAAAATAAAATATAAAAAAGAATTTAGAGTCATGGAAGGAAAACTTTTAAATTCAATGAGAAGTATAGTGTTGTGTTCTCCTGAGATAGAATGGCTTAAAATCCAGTATAATTTAGTAATTAGTCTAAAAGTTTGGTCTTCTTATAGTAATGCTGAAAGCCTAAGATTTTAATTATAAGCACACATAAGTAAAAGATAAAGTACTAAGATTGTACAGATAATAAAAGGAGAATAATGGAATACTATGAAAAAGTCTACACACATAAAGTCAACAACTTAGCAGAAGTGAACAAATTCCTTGTAAAACACAAATTATCAAAATCTACTCAGAGAAGAAACAGCTAATCTGGGATTTCTCAGTCTTGGCACCTTTGACATTTGGGGCCAGATAATTCTTTGTTATCAAATATCAAAGGCTGTCCTGTGGATTATAGGGCATTTAATAACATTAGTGGCCTCTACTATTGAGATACCCTAAAAAGCTCTATATCTATTTTTAAAATTGAGTTGATGGTTAAAAACCACCTAACAAAGGAAAGTCCAGTTCCAGATAGCTTCACCAGTGAATTCTATAAATTCTAAGATTTAATGAAGAAGTATAACCACTATTACAAAAGTCTCTTCAAAGAAATAGTAGAGGAGTGAATATTTCCCAATTCATTGTTTGGGATCAGCATTACTCTGATACACAGTCCAACAAATTATAAGAAAATTACAGATCAATAACCTTCACAGAACATAGATGTAAAAATCTGCAAAAAAAAAAAAAAAGCAACTCAAATGCATTAATATATAAAAGGAATACTACATTGTGGCCAATGGGGCTAATCCCAGGAATGCAAGGCTGGTTCAACATTCAAAATCAATGATTAATTATTTTGGAATTGTTGCAATAAATATGATTCCAAAATAAGTAGATATTCACTTAAAGCCTGGAAATCTTTTTGATACATCAAGTTGTATATTGCAGAATGTGTTATCATTTATTGTCAGACAATATTATTTCTGTATTCATAATGCAAACTACCAAGTATTATATGACATAGTCTTAGGAGAAGATACCACAAGATATGAAAGACATGATCTCAGAATGAAAACCTCATCAGGAGAAGACATACAGATAGACACAGAAGAAACTTTAGTTGCCTATGTTTGATATAAAACATAGTAACTCAAATAACTTGAGATTATCTGGTTAATCATTATTTTAAAAAGGCTTTAAATACATAAACACTGAGTATACCAAACAGAGGTCAGGAACAGGCTGATGAAAAATAATAATTATTAAAATATTAACCTCAGTTTAAGAAAATTCTTATTACCTTTGCTAAAGGGGGAAAATTAGGCAGAAACAACTAGTACTTTCTGTTAATTATTTTAGGAATTTTACTGTCAGAACACAATTCTAAGCTCTTTTCTATTAGTTTTCACAATAAGCTTAAAAATAAATCAACTTTGCCTTTCAGGAGTTTAACTAATATCAGACTTGAAGTTTTGGTTACTTCTTAAAATATTTCTGTGCCAAAAGAACTCATCTATAATATATCACCACTTGCTTATGATGCTTGGAGTTCATAATTAGACACTATATTACTAACTATAGAACCTGAAAAAATACAACAGATTTATATCCATGTACAGTTTTATATAAAGATTTTTTAAATTGAAAAGATACTGTCATTGACTAAATGTTGTACTGAAAAAAAACTTTCTGGAAGATGCAACCCTTAAAAGGTAGATTTCTTTACATTTATATAAAGCATAAATAAAACTCAGATTTTTTATTTTAATCCCTTCAACTTCTATTTCAGGATTTTTCTAAGTCTTCCAATTTTAGTTGACTATTAAATTCTCAAGAACATCCCAAAGTACAAAAAGCTGTAAAAACAAGAAGAAAGGGCAATTTAAATTACCTTGATACTCTAATCAGATAAAGACATTATAAGAAAAAAAAAACTTTCACAAACTTCAGTTTATATATAGTTAATATCTGGTTTTAAATTTCAGACAAAATTTTAAGTAAAAGTACTGTCATCAATATTGAAATTCTATGGGATATTGCAAAATCATTCATGCTAGTTCCATTCTAAAAAACAATTTATAAAAAAGGGATAACTGTAAAATACAAACCTTCTAATAATCATATGAAATAAGTATCACTTGCCTTCTGGGAGATACACAGTATCTCCCTGCTATCAAGCAAAGTTATTAGTAGGTTTGGTGTTGTAACTTCATTACACAGTATAATGTAAGTGAAACCTAGGATAATGCTCATCAGTGCCAGTCTACACATGTTACTTTGGTTGAACAAGTTGTACCTTAAGCAAATGAGCTAAGTACATAAAGTACATAAAATACTGCCTTATTCCATGATTACAAATGTTTTTAAAAGATTTTGCTAATATTTTAATTTGTATTAATTTATAATTCTAAGTTAACATTGTCTCCCTCATCTATCATTATACTTTACCTATGTTTTGATACATTTCTAATTAAGTAGATAATTATTAAACACTTCATATATAAGCATCATACTAAGCTCTTTATTTAATAATATGGCTACCTGACTTCAGGCAAGTCATTTATCTTGCCTGAAGGTAAAGTTTATACCTTAATTTTCTCAACAATAAGGCCAGGAGTTTCAAAACGACAATCTCTTCACATTCAAATAATCTGTAATTGTAACATAATTCAAAAATAAGATAAAAACATGTCTGAATATAAATTAAGAAAGATCTTCTTGGCCGGGCGCGGTGGCTCAAGCCTATAATCCCGGCACTTTGGGAGGCCGAGACGGGCGGATCACGAGGTCAGGAGATCTAGACCATCCTGGCTAACATGGTGGAACCCCGTCTCTACTAAAAAATACAAAAAACTAGCCGGGCGCGGTGGCGGGCGCCTGTAGTCCCAGCTACTCGGGAGGCTGAGGCAGGAGAATGGCGTGAACCCGGGAGGCGGAGCTTGCAGTGCGCTGAGATCCGGCCACTGCACTCCAGCCTGGGCTACAGAGCAAGACTCTGTCTCAAAAAAAAAAAAAAAGAAAAAAAAAAAAAAAGATCTTCTTTGCACTCTTAATAGAGTTACATAGCCTTGAAATAACTCATTTAACTTAACACCATGTGAAGTAAATATTACATCCAAAGAGTAGACAAAAAGTTAACAAATGTTTGAAATGATGATTCTGCCTACAATTTCTGAAAATTATAGTTGACCTTTATTCATTATTTATAAAAATATAAATTCTCTTTGTTATTGCAAGGAATTTTATCTATATTCTAAATGCAAAAAGACACCACATATTTCCCCTCTCTAAATAAATGGTTATAGTCACAGGCAAGAGAAGATTAAAAGAACTTAGAAGTCAAAGATTTCTCTTTATGAGAAGTGACCTTAAAACCATTACTAATAAACAGCACTAAATCAACTTTTGAACAACTATTGATCAAGAAAAAATTAAAGTAGTCAATAAAATATAATCACCACTTAAAAGCAGATCAATAGCATTAACTCAAAATACAGAGCACTCTATGGAACTCTAGCAGGAGCCCTGAAAAAAAGAAATTATAAATCAATAGCATTGCAAATATATATGAAATCTGTTTCAGTGAATTTTGTAGTAATGGCTTCATAACTAAGTACTGTCACAATGAAAACCCAGCTGATTGTGATCAATTTGCTTCCTTCATTTTGTTGAAATTTCGATTACAATGTTATTTGAACAAATTATAAAATATTCTTGTGTGGCATCGTAGTGAAATTTTACAAAATGTGAGATTGACTGCATTGGCTAACTAATCACCACAGGGAATCGTCAAATGGACATGATTCACTCATGAAAGCTTACTCTTGTAACTATTCACCAGTTGTACATTTCAACTGATAAAGTACTCAGAGTCAAGAGGGTTTTAAACTGGCCTGTGTTATTTACTACCACTTGCTCCATGGTTAATTGAGACTCTGATAAATTCAGATTTGTTTACATTTGTCAAAGTAGGCATTTAAAAAAATGCTACATAGAGCTTGTAAACAAAACTACATTATTCCAATTAGTGCTTTAGCTAAAATCCTTGGCAGTATTTCATGGTATCTAATTTCAAAAATAATATTTGATATTGACTTTAGCCATAATCCTATATTTATCTATTGTAACATTCTGTAGGCTTCGTTCCATTCTTTGGGAAATAAAAAAACAAAGATACACAAGACAGAATGTCATTACATTTAACACACAAAAACCTCATTTTGTAGTTCAAATTAGTAGTGACTTTGCAGCAATTTTTATATGCCCAAATTTCAAAACAGTATGTTAAAGAAAGAAATGCATCATGGAACTGTGAATTAACACTATTTAACATTTCTTGTGGGCTTCTAAAGGAAATGAAAATTCAACAATATATTTATTGGCAAAGTATTTCACTCAGTTTATAATATTATATGTTTTTGCTTCATTGCAAGTTCAAATGTGTTCTAGAAAATAAAACAAAATAAAAAAAGCTACATACCTACATTATACATTGAACACATTATGGTAAATGATATTTTACAAATGTAAACATTAAAAGTTACCTAGGATGAATGGATTACTAAGAAAGAGGCTTACATATTTTTAGGCCACCATTTAAATGAATAATCACAGTTTCCTTTAGGAAATAAACATTATTATGTTACACATAAAGGAGTTTGTAATAACATTTTCCAGTATAAGAAGAGAACAGAAGAATTGGCATCTATACTTATACCATTTACATTGGCTTTGGGGAAATAATAATAAAAACTATGCTACCAAAGATGTTCCAAAAGGTATAGTTTAGCTAAATGAGTGTACACAGGGCAACAAAACTCTAAAACTAGGCAGCTGATTATGACTCCAGGTGAGTTCTAACATTAGCTTTGAAAGTGATAATATATATATCAATTTTTGAATGATAGTACATACCTTCCTGTTTCTTCAGTACTTAGATTCAACAATTACTTACTGTTAAAAATATTGAAATATTATAAGCTATTAAGTAAACATGTGGGCATGAGTCAATTTTTTAAAACATTTGTTCATTATCATTACATCATTAATTCTTCATTCAGAGCAATAAAATTTCAGTAAATTAATAATATCTGACTTGACATTTTACATTCTTAAACATCCAAATAAAAGGTGAAAGCTATTTCATAATTTTCAGAAATAGCTAAGAATAGCTAAGCTATTCTTATTTCATAATTTTCAGAAATAGCTAAGAATGTTGTTAAGAATTACAACAAATGTAATACTATAGATATGCCTTGGTTTAAGACTTTCTCGGAGTATTAAAATATCTTTTTGATATGTCTGAGTTTTTTTCAAATAATATATGTGATTCATGTACAGTTTGGTGAACCAAATGTCAGAAATAGGCTGGTTCAACTATGATATGTCCTGAATGTCTTTCCATTTAAATAGCTAATTGGATAAAATTTTGTAATGTGATATTCACTGTATTTTTAAATGCCACAAAAACTAGTGGAAAGAAAGGCAATGAACAGAATTTCAACCTGATCTACTGGCCATGAGCCAGGGTTGAGGGAAACCTCTAAGAGTACATGGCTAGTGGTAAAACACATCCAAGAGAACAATGCTTGCATATTTAAATAACATATTTGCAAGTACTATAATATCTAAAGGTCTTTTCATATCAGAACATAAAAATTCATTTTTGAGAAAATTTATTGGAAAATTTTTATTTTCTTAAAAATACAATGATTTTCTTTTGAGATTACAAAATACTTTTTGTTGTTACCATTTGCAACATTTCAAATAATGAATAACAATGAAAAGTTCATTATAATTTTTATCTCCTCCATCCAGCCTACCAATATAAACTTAGATGTGCTTCTTTTTCATACCTTGTTCTATACATGAGCAAACATAAATATATTCAAATATGCATACATATATTTTTCCCAATAAAGATAACAAAACAAAATTATACTATATGTCTAGTGTTGCAAGTATATGGTGCCTATGTTTCTATTCTTTTAATACAAGATGGACATCGGTCCATGTTTAAAAAAAAAAAAGAGCAAACATTTATTTTGTTCTTATGTACCAGGTACTGTCCAATATGCTTTCCCTTTTTCAGTCCTCCTTAATGACCCTGAGTTATACATTATTAATATCACATACCTCCCCTACCAGGTCTACCTCATCCATTTTAAAAGCTATATGGTATGCCAATGTACAATCTTACTACTGAATTTAAGCACTTCATGAGTGATGAATTTTCAAACACTCTAAAAATCTCTAGCAACTTAACAACAAAGATACTCAAAGAAGTGATTTATTTATTTAGTCAATGAAGGCCATAACACTGGGATAATTATCAAACTCACCTACTTTTGTTCAGAACAACCTCTGGATTTCTGGATAAATTTAGTTAATTTTACATTTACTAATTTTTAATTTTAAATAGCTATCATATCTCACAGAAATTTGAAGCTTTCTATTATTTACTTCTAAGAAGTTTCTAGGAAAGATTTGTTTAAGGTTATTCCAGTTTAATCAAGCTCATGAAGAAAAACATGGCTTTTATATTTTTAAGAAGTTTCTTTACAAGTATATTAACACTGTAGTTATTTTACATTATCTGATTAAGGAAATGAAGGGATGTGTTTGAAAGTGATTTAGTTCAAAAATAAAGATTAACCCATATGTGCGTATCTTCACAGGATTCACTATCCTATGCTATCCAAGGAATCCTCTTGCTATTAACAGACATATTATGAACACAGATTAACTTACTTAACCACAGCACCCTCTTTTTAAAAACAATGTTATATTACAATATTGGCTGGTAAAATTAAAAGGCAATTATTAAAGAAACATGTATTATTTTAACAAAAATTTAATATAGTGTTATTATCAAGCTAAATATGATCAAGTTTGTAAAACGTCCTTCTCACTTTAACAGTTGATATTTTCATCTATAACACAGTAATATATATTTTTGTATATGATGAAAAACTAGGCATTTATAGTTATTTATAATTAAGTCAAGTTAAGCTTTATGAAATAACTTATTTTTATCCCAAGGGGTTAACCAGTAAAATAACTTTTATTGTAACTATAAAATTCAAAGTTATAAAATTAGCCCTCCAAACAAATCATAAATAATGCTGTAAAGAAAGATTATTAAGAAATAGACAAAAAAATTCTAAAGACATATATCATTTTTTGTTGACTCTAAAATATTTTGCAAATATTGATAATACACAAAATCCCATGATATATGTTGGCTATACTTGCTGTTCTTATAATATTCTTTCATTCTAATCAACTTTTCAAACTCAATCACTTCCCTGAAACATCTTATAAAATCATCAATGACTTCTATTTAGGCAAAATATAGTTCTTATCTTACTTGACCATGGCATTTATTATAGTGGACAATTTGTTCCCTGAATTACTGTCTTTCATGGTCATAGCTTTAAATAATTTTTATCGCCTAACCTTTCATTTGTTCGTTAGACACCCCCAAATCCAAAAATACCATATTTAACATATCTCTACTTGGATTTCCATTACGTATCTAAAACTTAACATGGCTAAAACAGGACTCTTGATTCCACTATATATTTATAAAAATGAATGCACACCTATATTTTTAAAAATACGTATATATATATTAGATACGTGTGTATAGTTATATATTTATATTACATCTCCCCAAATAGATCAGAAACCACAAAAACACAGACATTTTCATGTTAACTGTTACATCTTCAGAGCTGCAAACAAGACCTGAAACATGATGAAAGCTCTAAAAATATTTATTAAGTGAATAAATAAATAACATTCTAAATAACAATTACTCTTGAAAAATTAAAATATTATAAGCTAGTAAGTGAACATGTGGGCATGAGTCAATTTTTTAAAACATTTGTTCATTATCATTATATCATTAATTCTTCATTCAGCACAATAAAATTTCAGTAAATTAATATCTGACTTGACATTTTACATTTAGAATAAATAAATATTCTAAGTGAATTAGAATAATTCACTTTGCTTTGGCCGGGACTTTAAAATATAAAACAATTTAAAACCTAAAACCATCAAAGGGTAACAATCGATCCATTATTTTACTTCTAAGTAGATTAAAGAACAATCAATACATTTCTGTTGTTTCACCGCAAACAAGTTGATCCTGAACTATCAATGATAAAATTGATGATGACAGCTACTAATTGTTTGACAGTTATAATATGCTAATAACTTTTGAAGACTATTTGTATATATTTAGTCTATTCTAAAAGATAACTTTTACTATCCATCTAAATGACGAGTTGATGGGTGTTGACGAGTTGATGGGTGCAGACCACCAACATGGCACAAGTATACATATGTAACAAACCTGCACGTTATGCTCATGTACCCTAGAACTTAAAGTATAATAATAAAAAAAAAAACAGTAATAATAACTTATAAGCACAGGCACAGTAACCAAGGTTCAACCAAGCAATCTGCCCAAGCTTTTAAGGAAGTAGGGCTGGGATTTGAACCTAAATCAGTCTAATGAAAAATTCAGTATTGTTTTAAAAAAAATCTGTAATCTAGCTGTCTTTCTTTTTAATTCTAGTGTTTAGTTATTTAAAATGGGATTCAACTTAATACAGAAAACAGTGAACAGCTAATTATACCACATTATATTAAACAAATATAGAAAAGATATGATCCCTGGTTGTACAGAGTTTAAATATAACTTAAGGGACCACTGTAAATTGACTTCAAAATTAGAAAGCAGTTAAAGACTCTATATAAAACAGTAACCTTATAATTTTTTAAAATGCAATATCCATTTTCTTATATATGTTAACATTCAACACATTAGGTAAAATGTGGATTAGGTGGGACTCATAATTAAAAATAAACTTTCATTATATTTCCTTTACTCAGGAACTGTCCATCAGATCATTCTCAATGGTCTGGTATTTTCCTTGGATACATGTAATAGCAAATAGCTTTCACAGAACACACACACACTCCTAGAGGCCTAATCTGTAGAGAATATAAAATATCCTGTATTTTTAATTCTTAAACTGGTCCCTATTATTTAACATTTTCCTTTCCCATAAAAACAGATACGGAAAAATCTGCAAGTTATTAAGTGATATATTAACATGGCATTTAACTAGAATCAATCACATTTTTGAAATTTTAAAATGTTTCAATGTATAGTAATAATACATAATGCTTGTTGATAATTGGAAGCTAAGTACTATACTAAGTATTTAAACGTGTTATCCTTCAGGAATAAGAAACTCACTCAAAACTGCACAACTACATGGAAACTGAACAACCCGCTCATGAATGACTACTGGGTAAATAATGAAATGAAGGCAGAAATAAAGATGTTCTTTGAAACCAATGAGAACGAAGACACAACGTACCAGAATCTCTGGGACACATTTAAAGCAGTGTATAGAGGGAAATTTATAGCACTAAATGCCCACAAGAGAAAGCAGGAAAGATCTAAAATTGACACCCTAACATCACAATTAAAACAACTAAAGAAAGAATAGCAAGCAATTTCAAAAGCTAGCAGAAGACAAGAAATAACTAAGATCTGAGCAGAACTGAAGGAGACAGGAAAAACCCTTCAAAAAAATCAACAAATCCAGGAGATGGTTTTTCGAAAAGATCAACAAAACAGATCGCTAGGCAAGAAGAATAAAGAAGAAAAGAGAAAAGAATCAAATAGACGCAAAAAAAATAATATGAGGGATATCACCACTGATCCCACAGAAATACAAACTACCATCAGATAACACTATAAACACCCCTACGCAAATAAACTAGAAAATCTAGAAGAAATGGATAAATTCCTGGACACACATACCCTTCCAAGAGTAAAACAGGAAGAAGTTGAATCCCTGAAGAGACCAATAACAAGTTCTGAAATTTAGGCAGTAATTAACAGCCTACCAACCAAAAAAAGTCCAGGAAGACGAATTCACAGCTGAACTCTACCAGAGGTACAAAGAGGAGCTGGTACCATTCCTTCTGAAACTATACCAAACAAAAGAAAAAGAGGGAATCCTCCCTAACTCATTTTATGAGGCCAGCATCATCCTGATACCAAAACCTGGCAGAGACACAACAAAAAAAGGAAATTTCAGGCCAATATCCCGGATGAACATCAATGCGAAAATCCTTAATAAAATACTGGCAAACCAAGTCCAGCAGCACATCAAAAAGCTTATCCACCACTATCAAGTCAGATTCATCCCTGGGATGCAAGGATAGTACAACATATGCAAATCAATAAACGTAATCCATCATATAAACAGAACCAATGACAAAAACCACATGATTATCTCAATAGATACCAAAAAGGCCTTCGACAAAATTCAACACCCCTTCATTCTAAAAATTCTCAATAAACTAGGTATCTAAGGGACATATCTCAAAATACTACAAGCTATTTACAACAAACCCACAGCCAATATCATATGGAATGGGCAAAAACTGGAAGCATTCCCTTTGAAAACTGGCACAAGACAAGGATGTCCTCTCTCACCACTCCTATTCAACATAGTATTGGAAGTTCTGGCCAAGGCAATCAGGCGAGAGAAAGAAATAAAGGGTATTCAAATAGGAAGACAGGAAGTCAAATTGTCTGTTTGCAGATGACATGATTGTATATTTAGAAAACCCCATGTCTCAGCCTAAAATCTCCTTAAGCTGATAAGCAACTTCAGCAAAGTCTCAGGATACAAAATCAATGTGCAAAAAATCACAAGCATACCTATACACCAATAACGGACAAACAGAGTGCCAAATCATGAGTGAACTCCCATTCACAATTGCTATTGAGAGAATAAAATACCTAGGAATCCAACTTACAAGGGATGTGAAGGACCTCTATAAAGAGAACTACAAACCACTGCTCAAGGAAACAAGAGAGAACACAAACAAATAGAAAAACATTCTGTGCTCATGAATAGGAAGAATCAATATCATAAAAATGGCCATACTTCCCAAAGTAATTTATAGATTCAATGTCATCCCCATCAAGCTACCAGTAACTTTCTTCACAGAATTGGAAAAAACTAATTTAAACATCATATGGAACCAAATAAGACCCCACATAGCAAAGACAATCCTAAGCCAAAAGAACAAAGCTGGAGGCATCACGCTACCTGACTTCAAACTATACTACAAGGCTACAGTAACCAAAACAGCATGGAACTGATAGCAAAACAGATATACAGATCAATGAAATAGAACAGAGGCCTCAGAAATAAGACCACACATCTACAACCATCTGATCTTTGACAAACCTGACACAAACAAGCAATGGGGAAAAGATTCCCTATTGAATAAATGGTGTTGGGAAAACTGGCTAGCCATATGCAGAAAACTGAAACTGGACCCCTTCCTTACACCTTACACAAAAATCAACTCAAGATGGATCAAAGACTTAAATGTAAGACCTAAAACCACAAAAATCTTAGAAGAAAACCTGGGCAGTACCATTCAGGACATAGGCAAGGGCAAAGATTTTATGACTAAAACACCAAAAGCAATGACAACAAAAGCCAAAATTGACAAATGGGGTCAAATTACAATAAAGAGCTTCTGCACAGCAAAAGAAACTATCAGAGTGAACAGGCAGCCTACAGAGTGGGAGAAAATTTTTGCAATGTATCCATCTGACAAATGACTAATATCCAGAATCTACAAAGAACTTAAACAAATTTACAAGAAAAAAAACAACCCACCCCATCAAAAAGTGGGCAAAGGATATGAATAGACACTTCTCAAAAGAAGACATTTATGCAGCCCATAAACATATGAAAACATGCTCATCATGACTGGTCATTAGAGTAATGCAAATCAAAACCACAACAAGATACCATCTCACTCCAGTTAGAATGGCGATCATTAAACAGTCAGGAAACAACAGATGCTGGAGAGCATGTGGAGAAATAGAAATACTTTTACACTGCTGGTGAGAGTGTAAATGAGTTCAACCATTGTGGAAGACAGTATGGCGATTCCTCAAGGATCTAGAACTAGAAATACCATTTGACCCAGCAATCTCGTTACTGGGTATATACCAAAGGATTATAAATCATTCTACTATAAAGACATATGCACATGTATGTTTACTGCAGCACTATTCAAAGTAGCAAAGGCTGGAACCAACCCAAATGTCCATCAATGATAGACTGGATAAAGAAAATGTGGCACATATACACTATGGAATACTATGCAGCCTTAAAAAAATGATGATGATTTTATGTACTCTGCAGAGATATGGATGAAGTTGGAAACCATCATTCTCAGCAAACTAACACAGGAACAGAAAACCAAACACCACATGTTCTCACTCATAAGTGGGAGTTGAACAATGAGAATACATTGACACAGGGAGGGGAACATCACACACAGGAGTCTGTCAAGGGGTGGCGGACTAGGGGAGGGATAGCATTAGGAGAAATACCTATTGTAGATGACGGGTTGATGAGTACAGCAAACCACCATGGTACGTATATACTTATGTAACAAATCTGCATGTTCTGCACATGTACCCCAGAACTTAAAATCCAAAAAAATAATAATAATAATAATAAATAATAAATGTGTTATTTTTAGTATTAGCAAATATTACTTAAAACTGATTGTGACTCATTGATATCCCTGTGTACATATGTATAGAGACCATATGTTTTATAATCAACTATTCATTCCTCTGGGCATAAATATTTTTCTTTACTATTTATCTTGACTTTTGGTTATTTTCTAGCTTCATAGGACAAAGAGGAAAGGACAGAAAACAAATTTGCATCAATCAATATTATTACCTCCCAGTAGCTACTGTCAGAGTTGAGAAGTAGAAAACTAAACCTAGCAAAAAACCTGAAAGTTTTAATGTGCGTGTACATTTCATTTATTCATGTTTTTACTTTCTTTCCCAACAAAAACTGAAAATAAACTGATAACAAACACTTAATAGCAGTTGTCAGAGTTCATTTTTCTTACTTAAGTCCGAGAGTCTACCAGTTGAAAACCTAAAAAAATTAAAATACCAGTACCAGAGGACTGGGGAAATTGGTATTCCAAATATACTATTCATTTGTATTTCTTATAAAAATCACCTTGTTCCCACCTCACTTTTTGTCATCTCAGAAAACAAGACTACTAAGAAATTGCATACTAATTCTCTAATAGGGAAGATAAATACAAAGAAAGGGTTGCCACGGTTTGTTAAGTATGTTTCTGATAAACACCAGCATCCTTAAACGACAGATGTTTCAGGCCCTCCTTAGTTCTAGTCCTTATTTAAAAATAGTTCTCAGTGACTAGACCAAGCAAGTCAAAAGGGAAGAAAAAGCAGACAACTAATCACAGTTTTAGATTACTTTTCAAAAAGTAATAAATAAAAACAGACTATATTTTAGACAGCTCTAGGTTCACAACAAAATTGGCCAGATTATTTTTAATTCACTTTTTCTGAATCCAGGATTGTACAAAGATTAAGGTGATAGCAGTGATACCAGAGAGAAAACATTTTAAAATGTTTGTTATATAAAATTATAAAAACACTCAATTTGAAAAGGATGCATAGGAGCCAAGGGTTCATTGGCTCATTCATTCACTCAACAACAAAACATAATTTGTACTCTTACAGAACATTATGGTCTACCATAGTACGCAGACAAGAAAATACAGATTCCTAGTTTAACAACTGAGTATGATTATAGCTTTGTTAACTGAAAAGTAGAAGATATGGGTGAGGAGATAATAATGATCCCAACTCTAGACCATTTGAGTTTCTTGGGGGTACTTAATATCATCATTCATCAAGTAAATTCAAATTAATACCAATGACATACCATACACCAGAAAGGATAACATTAAAAACATTGTCAATGCTAAGTAGTATTGCATATGTGAAACAACTGGAACTCTCATACGCTGCTGATACAAATGTAAAGAGATTTAACCACTTCATAACACTGCTTGGCTCTATTTTCTAAAGTGAATCAATAATTCTACTGTTAGCTATATGCTCCTGGAAAATGAGTGCCTATGACCACCCAATAAATACATATGAAGATGTTCATATGAGCTTTAATCATAATAAAACTAGAAAATATCCACAAGCCCATCAACAGGAGAATGGACAAATAAATTGCTGTATAGCCATATGATAGATTACTGCAATTTTTAAAAAGAATGAACTACTAATCCTATCAACAACATAGATGACTATCACAAACATGTTGAATGCAGAAAGCCAGCCATAAATTAGTTTATGATTTCATGAGAATGAAATTCAAAACCAAGGAAAAGAAAGTGACAGAGTAAGAAAAGTAATTACGTTTGAGGTAGCCTTTCCGAGTGAGAGATGTTACATATCTTCATTTTGGGTAGTAATTATAAGTGGTTATTCATTTGTAAAAATTCATAGAATGGTACATTTAAAATGTCTGTATTTGTACACATGCATTCTAGACTTCCCTTAATAAAAAATGTATAGAAAAAATAATGCATAATGAAAAACTGACAGAGGGTAAATATAATATGTATTTAAGCCATACAAATAGGAGGAAAAACATAAGATTATAGATTTCAACCCACATTGATCAGTGATGATATTAAATGCAACTGAACTAAAAACTCTAACACATTTCCAGATTAGATTCAAAATACATACACAAACCCATGTGTACATGCAGGTGTGTGCATTCTCTCTCTCTTTAAATCAGAGAGGGAAAAGGTTTTCTTTTATCATGAATTGGGTAAAAATAACAGATTACAGATAGTATAAAAACAAAGTGCAAGAAATACAACTGAGTATCAATCATTATGTTCTGGAATACAGAAAGTCTACGCTAGTTTGAAAACAATTTGTACTTTTTGTTTTCTTGATGATGTCAAAAAAATCATCAAATTGGTTCATAAAAATGAGAATTTCTGAAACACCCATATATGAAACCTATAAGGAAAATTTACACATAAATCTTTTTAAACTGGGTAAAGTATTTGCAACGAATATGGTTTGAAAGTATTGATGTAAATAATGTTAAGTTTTTATTCAAAACAATAAAAAGATTAACACTTAAATTTTCAAAAATGGGACTGTCCAAAAGTAACACACACAGATGAATGAATAAATGTTATACTTCACATATACTAAGGGAACGCACATTAAAATGTAAAAATAGTGTTCTTGACCAAAAAAAACCAGAGTATTAATATCTGGCCTTGTAGGGAAAGAGTAATGATAATACTAATATAATGTCAACTGGTAGATATTTTCTGGAGGGCAATTTACCAACATATATCAAACACAATAAAATGTACGTTACTTTTGGTGCACCTCAAATAATTAATCCCAGTGAAATAATTACATGAGTTAATAATTTTGATTGCAACATTATAGATAATACCCAAAATGGAGACAAAATAAATTTGTAATAGCAGTGAATTTTTGAAAAACTGATATATTTTTATGGCAGAGTATTCTCCAGTAAACAAGTTTTGCTTACTTATGTTTACTAATATAAAAATGTTAATGATATACTGCCACCTAAAAGAATGCTGGTTTATGAGCAGTAAATGTGTGTATGTGTATGGGTATTCATAATGGTATATTCCTGAACAGAAAACCACGCTGCCTGTAAACTTCTCAGTAGAATGGGCAGGCAAATGATAACTCATGCAAATCAGGCAGCCACTCATCAAAGCACTTCTAACCTCCATGGAAAGTAAAAAGAAGGTAACTTGGGTTAAATATTCCTTCTTTTCCTGAGATAAAAAGTGTTTTAGTCCCAATCAAATCAGCAACGTAATAATATAATAAGAGTAATAGTCTTTGATTATACATATGTCTTCAATTTTGTCCCATACCCTTACAATAAACTCATGAAGGCTTATTAAACTTTTGTTTTTAATCCATCTATCTATCTATCCATCCACTCAGTTATCTGAAGTAACTAGAACTATTAACGTCTCTTCAGGATTTCACATTAAATGCTCCTGCTCAGGACCCAAAAAAACTCTAGGAGATCTAACTTCCAATAGACTCCAACATTTTCATTATATCAGATGAGGAAACCAATGCCAAAAGAATCATGAAAATTAATAAATTAAATGTAGAAAACATTCAACATCAAATACTTTCCTAATTCGTTTCATCATGTAATAGAACTTCCCAATCCCCAGAGTTCTGTATTCTGATTTTCACAATAAAATCACTTTTTCTTACCTAATCCATACAACTTAAATGTTGGGCCTACATTGCCATATTTCATATTAAATACAGCTTTTTACATGCATAGAAAACATTTTACTTGAAGTCTTCACACAACCTAAAACACTGTCTCAAATGAAACATCTGCTTTGCCAGCAAATGTTTCAAATTTGAAGACATTTGTTTCAATCATCTTTGGAGAAACCAACATTTTTCTTGATTTCAGGCCAAGTACTTTTTAAAAAATCTAACTCTACTAAATCTTTTCATTTGTAAGCCTTATTCACTGATGGAAATCTGTATTCACAATGAGATGTCAGATGCTAATTCCTTCTTTCAAAAACATATATTGCGTTTTACTTTTTAACACGAACTTTACGTATGTTCAAACTCCAAATACATATATATATATATTCTTTCACACACTGTCAGTGTTTATTTATAAAAGTATTTACCAAATATCTTAAAGTAACAATGTGGAACATTAAGAAACTACTACAATGGGAATTCAGCTTTTATTCATACAGAACGACATGTCCTTCTAGTATATCCATCTAAGAATTATTATATTTATAAAAGAAAGGCAAAAAGTTTATCAACTTATGCCTTCTCAATTTTGAAAATATTATTGAAAAGTTGAGACTTTTGATGTCCACTATCCAGCGATTCCACTTTGACAATAACAGGTAGTATTTATCAAGTGTGTATTTCATGCCAGGCAGTTCTCTAAGTTGTTATTTCACATGGATGTTTTCTTTTTTACAAGAACCATACACAGTAATATCATAATTCCATTTTACATGTAAGGCAACTAAATCTCATAGAGCTAAGGTCAACTGTTAAAGGTCAGATAGGTAATAACTGACAGATTAGCCAAGTCCACTTGGCTACAAAGACCACACATAATACTGTCTCCTGAGACTGCATACCATATGATGCAATAATATACAATCAATAAAAATTAATAGTGTAGAGGAGTGAATTGTAGTGATAGGAAATACTTATTAGGTACCAGGTGCTATTCTAACATTTCCTAATATTAACTGATTTAACCCTTATTAATCTCCTGTACTAATTTTATAGATGAGGAAACTGGTACACAGAGGAGTAGAGTAACATGCCCAAGGGCATAGCTAGTAAAAATCGTAGGGCAAGGATTTTGACTCAGACACTATGGTTCCAGAGTCAGGCTTTTAATGACTGTGTTAGAGAAAAAGACATTTAAAACTTTTGCTAAATACAACAAAATACAAGCAGCGTGACTGTAATTCTGTAAGGAAAGAAAAACTATATAAACACAAGCAGCACCTTGGAAAGATACAAGCCAAGAGATTAACAGTTTAACAGCAGGATTACAGGAGAAATTTTTTTTGTCTTCTTCAAGTCTATCTGTATTTTTTAAATTTTCTAAAATTAATATATTTCTTTTGAAATACCAAAATACAAATTTTTAATTTATTTTTTAAAAATCTATGATTTCCTTCCACCATTGACATTATTCTAGCTTTTATTACTTTTTATTCATTAACTGATCTTATGTTCAGTCTTCTTTCCTCTTTCTAAACTCTTATTAATATTAAATTGACCTCCCTACAGCAAAATGTACAACTTTGATTATAGTATCATCTCATCATCTAAAAAATTATATATCTATACATATATAGATATTTATATATATATTTGCACATTTATTTTCTCTCTCTCACAACAATATATGAGATTCTTGAGGGCACGAATTTGTCTTGTGTATCAAGAGCAGAGCAGAATTACAGTGATCTAAGAAAATGATAGTAGTGGACAAGATTAGGGCAATGGCAGCAAACAAGAGCTAAATGTATTTTAGACAATTGTAGATATAAGTTCAACAGGGATTGGTGATTTAATAGGAGAAGGAGTAAGAAAGAAGTTTGAAGGTGATACTCAGATTTTTGACTCTGGCAAATTATGTGCTCATACCATTTACTGAGATATGAGGAGATGCGGGTTTAAGAAAGTTAGTAAGTTGTTTGGGCAATTTTTAACTGATGCCTGTAAGAATTCCAAAGAAAATCTTCAATACATAGAAAGATGTATGGTTTTACAGTTCAAAATAGAGATTTTTTTTTTTTTTTTTTTTTTTTTTTTTGAGACGGAGTCTCGCTTTGCAGCCTGTAGCTCAGGCTGGAGTCTTGCTCTGTCGCCCGTCGCCCAGGCTGGAGTGCAGTGGCACAATCTCGGCTCACTGCAAGCTCTGCCTCCTGGGTTCACGCCATTCTTCTGTCTCAGTCTCCCGAGTAGGTGGGACTACAGGTGCCCGCCACCACGCCCGGCTAATTTTTTCATATTTTTAGTAGAGATGGGATTGCACCGTGTTCGCCAGGATGGTCTCGCTCTCCTGACCTCGTGATCTGCCCAGCTCGGCCTCCTAAAGTGCTGAGATTACAGGCGTGAGTCACTGCGCCCGGCCCAAAACAGAGATCTTAAAAAAATATGTCTGGAATTAATATTTGAGTCCCTACTTCATGCTGTATACATTATAATAAATTTGAAATAGTGCTGCATATTGCAGTAAATTCCAAATAGGATCGGTATTTAAAGGTAAAAATAAAACAATGTGGTACTAGATAAATCTTGGTTATAATAAAATGTAGTGGGAAAACCTTGCTAACTATGATTCAAAATCAAGAAGCAATGAAACAAAAACAATCCTTCTTAAGTATAAATAAGTATCCACGAGTCCACACTGATATAAATAAAAGATTGGACAAATAAATAAATGGAGAAGAGACAATTGCCTGTGTAGAAAAATTCCAAATAAATTATGTAGATACTCCACCCGCAATGAGGGCAGCATAACTCCCTACTCCTTAAGTATGCACTGTGCTTAGTGACTTCCTCCCAAAGAGTACAGCATGGCAAAAGGAAAAAATGAGTAACTTTACAATGGAGAAATCTGTAAACACAGCCAGGTGATGGAGGTTAACATCAACAATGATAAATCATATCGATAGTACATACCCTTGACATGACATAATGAAAATGGCACTTTACCTCTGTAGTCTTCCTCCCCCAAATCCATAACTTAAGTTAACCATGAGAAAAACATCAAGCTAACTCAATAGAGAGGCATTCTACAAAATACCTGATGGTATATATCTCAAAACCATCAAGGTCTTCAAAAACAAAGTCTGAGAAACTGTCATAGCCAAGAGGAAGTGACGTGACAACTAAATGCAGTGTGATATCCTGGATGTGATCCTGAAACAGGAAAAGAACATTAGGTAAAAGCTGAGGAAATATGAGCAAAGTACAGACTTTAGTTAATGATTGTGCATCAATATTAGTTCAATAATTACAACAAATACACCATACTAATGTAAGATGTTAAATAGCAGAAAATGAGTATAGGTTATATTGTGTCTTAGTACTCTTGGGTTGCTATAACAAAATACCATAAACTGGGTGGCTTATAAGCAACAGAAATGTATTTCTCGCAGTTCTGGAAGCTGTGAAATCTAAGATCAAGACACCAGCAGATCTGATGTCCGGTGAAGGATTTTTTTCCCGGTTCACAGATGGTGCCTTCTTGTTGCATCTTCACTTGGTGTAAGAGACAAACAAGCTCTCTAGGAATTCTCTTAAAGGGTACTGTTCCCCTTTATGATTGCTTCACCCTCACGTCCTAATCACCTCCCAAAGGTCCCATCTCTTAAAACCATCATACTGGAGGTAAGAATTGCAACATATAAATTTGTGAGGAACACAAATATTCAGACCATAGCCTAGGAAACTCTGTGGTATCTTTACAAGTTTTCTTCAATTCTCGAACTGCTCAAAAAAACAAAATCTACACTTAAAAATTGTGTCTCTTTTTTTAAAAAATAAATATCAAAAAAAGTTAAAATATGCTAGAGATTTTTCATTAGTTACTATCAAACCTCTTTATAAGAGTTTCGTAAGTCTTTATGATTCTTCATATTCAAATCTGTTGTCCCAATCACTCATTAATTTGTACACAGTCTCCTAAAATACCAAAGTGAAATGTGAAAGAAAGAAGAAAGGAAAACAAAAAAAAAGTAGCCAACAAAAGGAGAGATTTTCTTCTAAGCTCTCCATACTTTGCTCTTCTTTCCTTGAACAGTTTGCTGATAGCTCTGTATGCTATTTTATGTTTATTCATTTTTCAGAAATACACATAGGCCTGACATTAGAGAATCAGAATATAAAAACTTCTCAGCTCCCTCACAGGCTACTAGTACCTAGCGCAATGTCTGAGACAATGAATAAACTGTTTCAATCTTTCTTTGCATCAGTCTCTTTATCTCAAAAATGAGAATTTAATATGTACTGGGCGACTGTGAGGACACAATGTAAAACAGAAAGTAAGGCAGTTAGTACAGTGCTAAAACAGGGTTAATAAATAGAAGCTATTAGGAACAATAACAAGGTAGAATATAGGAATGGAGTAAAGAAAATTAGCAATCTCTAAAGCAATAAAAAAGTAAAAAGTTAATAATAGTGAGCTTTAATTATCAAATTAGCAACCTGAGCTACAGCTGTTGTGATGCTTTTGAAGCTAAGTTGCCCTATCTTAAATAAAAACATAGTGACTCTATTAATGAAATTTCATTCAGTAAACTAATCATCCCTAGAATAATACAAGCTACCAGAAAATAGGAAAAAGGGAACTGATCTATTTATCCTCTCTTTACAGATCAGCTCCAGTTCATTTAAATGGAATTTATGCTAAAATTGTGCTAAAATTTTTGAACCCATATTTTGTCTTGTTTTGAAAGAAAAAAAAATCACATAATCCTGAATCAGAAATATTAATTTATTTGATTATGGTAGAAGTAAAATTAAGAAAACATGGCCAGGTATGGTGGCTAACACCTGTAATCCCAACACTTTGGAAGGCTGAGACAAGAGAATTGTTTGAGCCCAAAAGTTTGAGGCCAGCCTAGGCAACGTAGTGGAACCCCATCTCTTCAAAAAAAAAAAATTTCAAGAAATTTAGCTGGGCATGGTGGCACGTGCCTGTAGTCCCAGCTACTGAAGAGGCTGAAGCAGGAGGATCGCCTAAGCCCAGGAGACTGAGGTTGTGGTGAGCCACAACTGTGTCACTGTACTCCAGTCTGGGTGATACAGGTATACCCTGTCCCTAAAAAAAAGAAAAAAAAAAAAGAGAGAGAGAGAGGAAAACAAAGATTTGAAAATTTTTAAAAATATATAAATCTCAAATTATGAAGGTATCAAAGAAGTAAACAATCAAGAATATGAGGTTTTCTCTTAGGAACCCTATAACATCACTATATTTAGCATTGCTCAAATGATGCTAGTTTGCTAATGATAAAAATGTGTTAAACCAAAATGTCATCTAAAACATTTTGAAAACTGTTCATTCTCATTACTGAAAAACTGAGATTAAAATAAAGTCAAAATTACCTACAATTAAGACAAATTGTTTTATCTCACTTTCCAGTTATGTTTTTAAAAAATTATTTAAGAACATTTGGCAAACCTTTTCATATATATCCTCTCTTGTGAACCTCACTACAACCTAATGTGATGGGTAATATTGCCTCCATCATGGAAATAAGAAACAAAGGCTCTAAAAAGCCAGATCACTTACCTAGTGCCGCACTACAAGTCACAAAGAATCAAGACTGATTAGAGGTCACTTGATCTCAAGTTCAGTGTTCTCTGCATGATATTTCAACTACCATTCACGATTTCTTTATCTTTCTCTCATTTTATTAATATCCACTCCCAAAACTCCACTTAAGCTTAAAGAAATATAAAAAGGTATAAATTCCCAAGAATAAAGATGAGAGATGCCAACAAGTGCTCAAAGATGGAACAGAACATAAGTGGAAACCTAACAGTCCAAGGGAGCTGAAGTAGTGGCCAGCTTCTCCAGAAGACTGGAGAAGAGATGAGATAGAAAAAGCAGTAATGGTTGGAATTCTGTGTAAGGATTAGTTTTGTCAGAGGTGTTTGAACCAGAGCGACTCCATCTTGAATAGGAGCTGGGTACAATAAGGCTGAAACACAGGAGATTAGGCATTTTAAGTCACAGGATGAGACAGGAGGTCAGCACAAGATACGGGTCACAAAGACATTGCTGATAAAACAGGTTGCAATAAAGTTGGCAAAAACCGACCAAAACCAAGATAGCGATGAAAATGACCTCTGGTCCTCCTCAGCGCTCATTATACACAATTTATAATGCATTTGAATGCTAAAAGACACTCTCACTAGTGCCATGACAGTTTACAAATGCCATGGCAATGTCAGGAAGTTACCTTATATGGTCTAAAAAGGAGATGAACCCTCAGCTCTGGTAACTGCCCACCTCTTGCCCAGAAAACTCATGAATAACACACCCCTAGTTTAGCATATACTCAAGAAATAGCTGTTTAAGTATTAGTAGTCAAGCAGTCCAAGCTGTTGCTCTGACTATGGAGTAGCCATTCTTTTATTCTTTTACTTTCTTACACTTTATGGACTCACCCCAAATTGTTTTTGCACAAGGTCCAAGAACCCTCTCTTGGGGTCTGGATTGAGACCCCTTTCTGGTAACAGTTTCATCCCCAACCTCTTCCTCTCCTCATGCTTCTTCCTAAGAGACAAGAAATTCATGATCTGGAGAAACCAACCAGGAAAACCTAGGTTTTAGGTTACCAGGCACAGCAGAGATCAGAGAAAATGAAATGAGAGCTATCAAGTGCAAGTCCCCATCCTATGCTCTGTGATCACAGGGACCCTCCTCAACTTGGTTCTGAGCAGCCTATTGCTACCTTCTGGTGAGAGATTAGAGAATTCTCTGGAAAATCTGATCAGCAGAAGAGAAAAGACCTACAGTCAATAAAATTTAGAATCTCCCAAACAAAGTAACCAGTTGTCAGCCTAGTCACTCAGTAGAGAAGCCCAACAAGACCCACATCCTATCCCCACACCAGAGCATACTTACTCAACCACTCACTCAACCAGGGTTATCAGAGTAGAAGAAAATCATTAGTAAATAAGCAAATACAAATTTTGCTTGTGTTCAGGCTTTAGGAAAAATTTTCAAAATCACTTTATTTAAAATAACAATACTCTGCTGCAAAAGTAAGAGAATAGAATTATTCTTATCTAGTAGGAGTTTGCATTGGGTTTTCAAAACCGAGTGTTCTGTGAAAGAAAGGCTTATATTAACTTTGAATTATTTATATTATTCACATAGCCATAGATTTATGATTAATATAGTTATCTAAATAAGGCTTCACAACTCTGGTAAATAGCTCAAGAAATGGGAGTGTTTACTACGTGTTTCTTATGTTAAAAACAAGTTTTAATGTTAAAAAAATAGTGTTCATCATTCAAAAAAATGACTAAGGAATTTCAAAAACAAAACAGAAATCACCTCCTGTGATTCCACAGCCAGTAATTTTGGTACATCATCTTTTAGATCTATAGATCCAGATCAACATTTTAATGTTTGTTTTCTTCTATATCAACTTGCTTTTAATTTCTAATATAATTTTTTAAATAATATATATTATAGAAACATGAAAGTAGTAAAAATCTTCAAATTATAGTATCAGCTTTAAATCTAAAGCTTTCAAATATTTGAAAAACCAAGATAAAATATATCTGGAGAATCTTTATTGTGTGAAGTTGTCAAAGCACTTATAAAATAGCAGCCACGGCTCCTGAATTTGTCCACTAATAACCATATCTAGTTTTTGAAAACAGAATTCAGATTTCTCTGTCAAATCTATTCCCTTCTCACAATAGTAATGATGATTGCTTTATTTAAACTTTCACCACCATTTACCTACATTAATTAAACAAACATTTTAATCAGTTTTATCTATCAGTCTCTCTCCATTTTGGTCTAATCGTCACTTTACCTTGTGAAACATCATCTTAGCATCTTATGGCCATGTCTCTCTTCTGTTTCAAAACCTTTAGTGATCTCCTGTTGCCTACAGGTTAAAGTCCAAATTCCTACTGTGGCCCAAAGGCCATTCTAATCTGGCCCTGACCTGCCTCCAGTCACTGCTTCCATCTTCTGTCTTACACTCTGGCTTCCCTGAATTGCCCTCTGATTTCAGTACCAGCATCTTCCCACCTGCTGTTTTATCTGTTGCAATGTCTTCTCCATATAAATTTTAAAATGGTGTGATAAATACCATTTCATGATGTGGAATGCACTAACATTCCACAAATATGTTATATATTATATAATTCAGGTACATGAGAACATGGGTAATATTTGTACTACAGTTTTTAAAATTTGTATTTTAAAATTCTGTATTTTAAAATTTCTCTTTAACAAAAGGCATCACTTAAACTACTGATTCTGTTTGCTCTAAAAGAACAAGAATGAATGCAAGATTATGTTTATTACTTACTCAATATGATCTATTTAAGAAAGAGTTCTGATCTTCATAGGTTTTTTTTTATTTCTCAATTGCAGTAGTAACTGCTTACTTGCTAACAAAATTAGTTTACATATGCTTGTCTATCATTCTACACTGGACTGTGAGCTTCCTCAAGGACGAGGATGAGAGGATGAGGGTGACAATGTCTTATTTTTTCTTTTAAATATCCATGCCTGAACATAGAAGTGTTCAATAAATAGGAACAAAGACAAAGAGGGCTTAATACAGGATGGGAGGGAAGAAAACCAGAGGAAGAGAAAGAAAAACAAAGTAAAAAACTGATGTCAGTATAGGAATCTTTCCCTAAACGTATATAAAAATAATGAATTACAGATTTTAAATAATCTTCATTTCAATCTTCTAATTTTAATTCTTTAAAAAAAAATGGACTGGTACATTCCTGTCTTTTAGAATATAAAAAGGTTTTATAAAATCAACGCAATTTTTGTTCACTGTTTCAAAGGCTAAATATTAAACCAAGGAAAGAACCTTTAAAAAAAGTTAACTTATGTTGGATAAAATAAAATCTAAGAAGCAGATGATAAAGTTGATAAGGTGTTGATTATAGGATTTTGTCATTACAGTATAAATTTATATATCTTTTCATATCTAGTATCAAAATACCCTCCATATACAGGTGAATCTCTTACTATGGGATTCTGTGATAGGAAGTGCTACTCCATCTCATCTTATGTAAGCCCAGGGACTAAATGATCCATTAGGCTCTCATTCCTTAGCATCAAATGATTTACACTTACATAATTAGATGTTACCAACTGGAAAACTGAATCCTGGAGGGCTGCTACGACTCAGGGACAGTTAAAAAATTATCTGCATAGAGATAAAAGTACTATGGTTGTAACAGTGTTGAGAATTCAGCAGCAACAGATTGAAAATCGAGTAGAGCTGAATCAGTGACAGATTCCCACGGTGGACTATTTGGTGGTATGACCCTGGTTGTGTTCGTCACTGCTCAGCTTTCTTTGATTTCTGCTCATTTTCAGAGCCTGGTTCTCCCATGTTCTTGCTGACTCTGAGAGCTGCCCAACTTACTTCAATAAATTCCTTTTCTGCATAAGACAGCCAGAGTCAGTTTCTTGGTTACAGCCAAGAGTTGGAACTCATAGTCGCACAAAATATACCCATCCCAACTCCCACTATAATAATTAGCCACATTCATTTGTTTAAATAAGGAAAGATCACTCAAAGTTCCTGAAAGCTCCATTATTTAATGACTGCGTGTATCAATACCAAACTTCCTAATTCAGAAGGACAAACAAAAGAACAAAAGAATAACAAATATAATCAAAAGGTTAGGTCAAAAGTGCCGGGTATAGAAAGAAGAGATGAAATATGCATTTTCATTTTCAGTATTTTATTTATTTATTTATTTGTTTATTTAGAGATGGAGTCTCACTCTGTCACACAGGCTAGAGTGCACTGGCGTGATCTTGACTCAATGCAGCTTCCGACTCCCAGGTTCAAGTGATTCTCCTGCCACAGGCTCCCGAGTAGCTGGGACTACAGGCATGCACTACCACGCTTGGCTAATTTTTGGCTTTTTGATAGAAACAGTTTTTACCACGTTGGCCAGGCGGGTCTTGAATTCCTGACCTCAGGTGATCCGCCTGCCTCAGCCTCCCAAAGTGCTGAAGTTACAGGCAAGAGCCACTGTGCCTGGCCAGTTTCAGTACTTTTTCATTGTGAAGTCCCAGCCTAAGATTTCAGAACCACTTAAAAGTAATTTAATAAAACATCACAAGTGAATTTTGAACCAGAATCTAAGTTCTCTAGAATTGAGAATTTAAACTATACATTATAGCTCATAATATCAAAAATGAGGATGATAACCAAGAAGAAAGCTAAAAAGATATAAAACAGGATAGGAAATTTGTATTCTGTACCTCACTCTACTTTTACCATGATGTTTCTTGTGTATTTACGTTGCTTCCCAGACTAACCAAATGAAACCATAAATTCACATTATCTTTGAAAACACAGAAACTAATCCTACATCATATCCAAGCACTAATTGCAGAGACTTAGATAATCAGCATAAAGACTAGTGTTTGTACAAGGAGGGAAAAGAAAAAATGCAGATTAGTTAAATATACCACCAGACTCAGAAAACGCTGAGTTTACAATACAATCTATCAAAATTCTAGTGTCATTTTTTTCACAGAAATGAAAAATGCAAATGAATTTACATATGTAACCACAAAAGACCCTGAATAGCCAAAGCAATCTTGAGCAAAAATAACAAAGCTGGAAGAATCACATTCACAGATTTCAAATATATTAGAAAGCCATTGTAATCAGAACAGTATGGTACTGGCAATAAAAACAGACACATCAACCAATGGAACAGAATAGAAAGTCCAGAAATAAACCCATGCATTTGAGACAAAGGTGCCAAGACCACACAATGGGGAAAAGACAGTCTCCTCAACAAATGGTGCTGGAAAAACTGGGTATCTTCATACAGAAGAATAAAAGTGGGTCTTTATCTGAGACTATATGCAAAAATCAAGTCAAAATCTGAAGACTTAAATATATTATCAGAAAATATAAAAACTATTAGAAGAAAACATATGGGAAAAGCTCCATTACATTGATCCAAGCAATTTTGTTGATACAACCCTGAATCATAGGCAACAAAAGCAAAAACAGACAAATGGAATTGTATCAAACTAAAATGTTTTTACACAGCAAAGGAAATAATTAGTTGTAAAGAAACAACCCAGGATGAGAGAAAATATTTGCAAACCATACACATCTAATAAGGAGTTAACATCCAAAATATGTAAGAAACTCAAAAAACTCAATAGCAAGAAAACAAGTAAATCAATTAAAAAATGGGCAAAGAATATGAACAGATATTTCTCAGAAGAAAACATATAAATGGCTAACGAGTTCATGAAAAAAGCTCAATGTCATTAATCATTAGGGATATGCAAATTACAGTGAGATATCACCTTGTAACTGTCAGAACGGCTATTAACAAAAAGATTAAAAATAACACAAGTGTTTTCAAGGATGTGGAAATAATAATTCTTGCCCTTTGTTGGTGGGAAGGTAAATTAATACAACCATTATGAAAAACCATATGTATTCCTCAAAAAACTAAAAATAAACTACTATATGGCCTAGCAATCCACTTCTAGATGATACAAGATAACTGAAATCAATATATCACAGAGATACTTGCATTCCCATGTTCATTGAAGCTTTATCCACAATAGCCAAGATATGGAATTAACCTAAATGTCTACCAACGGATAAATGCATAAAGAAAATGTAGTACATACACATAATGGAAAAATATTCAGCCTTTTAAAAAGAAGAAAATTTTGTCATTTGTTACAACTTGGAATGAACCCAGAGGACATTATGCTAAGTGAAATTAGCCAGGTACTGCATTATTCCACTTATAGGTAGAATCTAAAAACACGTAACTCATAGAGTTAAAGAGTAGAACAGTGGTTACCAGAGGCTTGGGGAGGAGGGAAGAAATGCGGAGTTGTTGCTCCAAGGGTACAAAGTTTCAGTAAGACAGGAGGAGTAAGTCTCTGAGAACTACTGCATAGTAGGATGACTAAGTTAATAATAACATATATTTCAGAATAGCTAAGAGAGTTAATTTCGAATGTCTTACCATAAAAAATAAGTGACATGCTAATTGGCTTGATTTAATCATTCCGTATTGTACATATGCAGCAAAACATTACACTGTACTCCATAAATACATATTATTATAATTGGTCAATTAGAAATAACACTTTTTTAAAAATTGAGATAATTATAAACTAATTTTCTAAAGTGAAAGAAAATCATGTATGGTTAAATATGGGGGAAAACCTATAAATTATGGCACGATGTCAGTTTCACCCACTTTCAAGCAGAAACATACATATTCCTTTTAAATAAATACATTCTATAGTATCAATGGTGAATTAAAACAGTGGTCATAAAGTACTTACAAACCCTGGAACTGAACGCAATGGTTCAGTATTTCTTGTTTTGTGACATCCCAGGAGAATGATCACATTACGATAACATCACTTCTTAATGTGTGTTTTTAAGTAATCACTTTGTTCACAGATAAGCAGTTGTGTGTGTGAGCTCCTGCATATGTTGTGTTTGCATATGTAATAAGTTAAATATTAACATAAAGTACCAAAGAGATATAGCGATTTTATTTTGGCAATAGTCTATCTCTAAAGATAATTAATGTTCATATTTAAAGAGCTATCCATGTGATATTTTGAGGTTCGCATTTTCTTCTGAATTACAATTACCTCTAAAATTCGTATTTAACTTAAAAAATAAATGTAAGCTCATTAATTATAAAGTAAGAAAAAAGTTTGGCTTGGTTCTTTAAAAAACAAACAGAATCTCTCCTAAAGAGACATAAATCATAATTTGAAAAAGGTATTAAAATTGTAACTCTTTCTAATACCAGAGGGGACATATGTTCAGTTGTGGCAAGTTTTCAAATTGAGGTTCCTACTTTAATGATCAAGGAAAAAGCTTCCAGGCTACAGAAAAAAAGGACTTAAAAAATTAACAACAATAAAAATAGCTCACTAAACTTTAAAGATATTTTTAAAAGTATATTAAGTTCTCAGGGTATAAGCCATTTTGGGGCAATTGATTCTGGGGGAAAATTAAATAGATAATGTTATTTTACCTAAGTCATTGAGATGAGGAAATACATTTGATTGTGTATTCTCCATACAAATACACACACACACACACACACACAGAGAGAGAGAGAGAGAGAGACAGAGACAGAGAGAGAGAGAGAGAGATCAGTAAGAAGCATCTTATTAGAAAGGTCTATACAAAATTAGATAACCAAGTAACAGCATGGGGCGAGAGTTACAAGAGGAAAAATTTGGAACAGATTTCAAAGGACAGCAAAAGCAGTGCTGCTGTAGAATGAAGCTCTGGCAACAGGTGCAGAAAGATGAGCACACGGGAAAAAGACCATGAAGCCTGACAGAATTCTGGGAATAAAATAATAATATTTAGAATTTATGCCATACTTTTTTTTTCTTCAAGCATTTTACACAAATCAACTAATTAATCATCAAAACACCCACATGAATATTTCTCAACTCATTATCAAACCCAAGAATGAGTTGCTTCTTCTTGATTACATATTACAAATCAAAGTTTTTTTCACTTTTCACATTAAACTTTTCAGCAATATCTGCCTTTTCATCTAGAACTAATTTAATCATTGCATTTGATATTTTCAACAAATTCTATTGCCCCAAACAAATCCAAAATTAGACTGCCTGTTTCTGATAGATTTCCCTTGAGAATAACACAGGATTTATTAAAACAATCTACACCATGTTTGCTTAAGTTCAAAATACTATCTAGCTGATAGAATACAGATAGTCCCCAATTTATGATGGTTTGACTTACAATTTTTTAACTTTAGTGTGAAAGTTATATGCATTCAGTCAAAACCGTACCTTGAATACCCAAACATTGTTTTTCACTCCCACATCACATTCAATAAATTACATGAGATAATCAACACTTATTATATAATTACAAAATTATTTATATTCATTTATTATAAAATTGGCTTTGTTCGATGACTTTGCCCAACTATAGGCTAATATAAGACTCCAGAGCACGTATAAGGTAGGCTAGGTTAAGCAATGATGTTCAGTAGGTTAGGTATATTCAATACATTTTTGACTTATGACATCTCCAACTTATGATGGTTTTATGAGGATGTAACCCCATCATCAGTCAAGGAGCATTTGTATATTAAAGTCCAGAATAGCTAATGGACAAATAAAAAGCATATTGAAAATTTCTAGAAAGTATCATGAAAACTCATGCTTAGGTCATTTTCTCCAGCTTTGCAACATTATTGAATAACCATTTCCCAAAAGGTTACTAATCACCAAATCTAGTGGCCTTTTCTAAACTGCTCTGAAGCCTGTGATACTACCTACCATACTCTGATTCTTAGCCTTCCAAGACAATGTACACTCTAATTTACTCTTTTACCTAACAGGTATTTGTTTCTTGTTACAGATGCCTCCAAAATTAATGAGCTCCTCAAAAATCCTTTCTTTGGAAGAAGGCTCTAGAACCAGGCTGCCTGAACCTCTATCCAAACTCTACTACTTGCTAGTTGTCTGAACTATGGCAATGTCTTGATGTGTCAGCAGTTCCACCTGCAAGAAGGGTATGTTGGTAATAACGGTACTTATTTTACAGAGGATTTGAGAGAAATAGGTCAAAAAATATGTCAAAAAGAAGAACAGTGCCCAGTTTATCATAAACATCAACAAATGTTAGCAGTTATGATGTTAAATTTTATGATTACTATTATCCTCTTTATTTGCGATATCATCTAATCTAATGGCTTCAATAATTTCTGCTCTGTAAGTGACCCTCAAAACTAAATCTTGTTGACATAACCTTATCTGAAATTGTAATTTTCATTTTCAACCACCTGCTGAGTATTTCCATCAACAGTGCCTTCCCAACAGCACATATTCAAAAGATCCCAGGCTGAACACACCATCCCAAAATTATCATTCATCCTATGTTCCTTTTTTTCAGGATGTAAAGCTTCAAAATACAAGTCATATTCTCTTATATCGATTTTCATTATATCACCCTTTGTGACAACCTAGACAATTAGTATAATATTACAATTAAAATAAGGCCCAACTCATTTTCTTCAGTTTAACAGGATATAATTTGTCTTCTCGTGGTTTTCCTTCTTTGCCTAAAATTATTTCCCTTTTGCTTAAATCAAAAACTAATAAATGTGACCTGTTATTATTTATTCTAACATCACTTTTTATTCTAGTGTACATTTGTACATCAGTTCTTTCAAATTAGTACCCTTTTTGTAAGAAATGATTTATGATATTCCTACTTTTCTTAACTCCAAACATTCATAGGTGCAAGCAGGCCAAGGCAGGTGGATCACTTGAGGTCAGGCATTCGAGCCAGCCTAGCCAACATGGTGAAATCAATCTCTACTAAAAACAAAAATTAGCTGGGGTGGTGGCCTGCACCTGTGATCCCAGCTACTTGGGAAGCTGAGTGAGGAGAATCACCTGAACCCGGGAAGCAGCGGATGCAGTGAGCTGAGATTGTAACCCTGCACTCCAGACTGGGCAAGAGAGCAAGACACAGGCCCAAAAACAAAAAAAAACAAAAAAAAAGGAAGGTGCAAACATCTGACTATATCACTGTCACCTTTCATTTGTGTACTGTAATATTTAATACTTAATGTGATTTACTTTGCTTTTATTTCTTTCAATTATAGCTAGTATATATATATATATATATTTTTTTTTTTTTTTTTTTTTTTTTTTTTTTGAGACGGAGTCTCACGCTGTTGCCCAGGCTGGAGTGCAGTGGCGCGATCTCGGCTCACTGCAAGCTCCGCCTCCTGGGTTCACGCCATTCTCCTGCCTCAGTCTCCTGAGTAGCTGGGACTACAGGCGCCCGCCACCGCGCCCGGCTAATTTTTTGTATTTTTAGTAGAGACGGGGTTTCACTGTGGTCTCGATCTTCTGACCTTGTGATCCGCCCGCCTCGGCCTCCCAAAGTGCTGGGATTACAGGCTTGAGCCACCGCGCCCGGCCTATAGCTAGTATATTATATTGATATTTTACTGTGTATTTCTGACTGTATTTTCAAGGTAAGGGGGTGCCTACAAAATACTTATTATAAAAAAAGGATGTTGGGTCTGACATGATTGAGAATCAGTGTAGTAAATGAAGAGCTACAAAAATAAGTAATATTGTCTTGCTAGGCTTATTAAAGGGAGGAAAATGTTATTGGTTTATTTATTTTATTATGATTATGTAGTACATTTATATACAAGAAATGGAGCAATGGTAATTGTTACCATTATCGTTAAGATTATCAAATAACTATAATATGTTATCATTGCAAAATCTCACTCACATATTGATATCATAGGTACAAGTTCTTCGGTAAAGTTAAGTATACCAACTCCAACGTATTACAATGTTTTTAAAAAGTAATCAGGATTGCCTTTAAGAAGCCAGGGTCACATAAAAAATAAACTCAGCAGATCAATATTTAACCATGAACTTGTATTTATAAAGAATATCAAGGAAATCATTCTTGAAGAAATTAAGCTCTACCAAAATCGTAATCCTGAAACTTAAGCCAAGTCTTTAGTTGTAGAATCCTATTGTCTTATATAAATAATTCTGAAAGTAGTATAATACCCTTAAGAGAAGCATTGTGTCATCATTTCCTCCTTGATCATTTCCCAACAACAGGCTTGTATTAGTCAGGGTTCTCTAAAGGAACAGAACTAATGGAATATATATATACACACACATATATATAATGGAATATATATACAGACATATATATAATGGAATATATATATTCCAATAATTAATGGAATAATATCCAATAACTAATGGAATATATATATATATATTCCATTATATTGCATATATATATTCCATTATATCGCATATATATATTCTCCATTATATTGCATATATATTCCATTATATTTCATATATACACACACACACACACACACACACACACAGAGAGAGAGAGAGGCAAGTATATTAAGTATTAACTCACATGATCACAAGGTCTCACAATAGGCCATCTGCAGGCTGAGGGGCAAGGAGAACCAGTTCAAGTTCCAAAACTGAAGAACATGGAGTCCGATGTTCAAGGACAGGAAGCATCCATCATGGGAGAAAGATGTAGCCTGGGAGGCTAGGCCAGTCTCTCTTTTTACATTTTTCTGTCTGCTTTTTTATTCTGGCTGTGCTGGCAGCTGATGAGATGATGCCCACCCAGATTAAGGGTGGGTCTGCCTTCCCCCAGCTCACCTACTCAAATGCTAATCTCCTTTGGCAACACCCTCACAGACATACCTAGGATCAATACTTTGTATCCTTCAATTCAATCAAGTTGACACTCAGTATTAACCAAAGCAAGTCCACCCCTTGTCAACTTGAACCCATACACATCTCCTGAAATCATACATAATCTTTAAATAAAGACAATAATAAGGTCATAATTATGCCTAACATAGTACAACTATTCTTCGTACAACCGGAAACGCACCAATCCCCAACCCAAATACTATTACATAAAGTTAACAATACTTAAATGCTGATGTGAACTCAATAAATCTTATGTCACATGATAAAGGAGAAAGGAAATAAAATGACGATAATTTCTTAGTACAAGTGTATATATACACAAACATGTTTTTAACAAAAGAAAGGGAAAGACTCATGACAATTACAGTCCTCATTTCTGCAGCTGGCCACGTGGTCATAGCTAGTATTGATGACTACCTTCTTCTACTAACTATTCTGTATTCCCTTTCCCTTCAGCAAGCACCAGGTTGTGTTTTTTTGTTTTTTTTTTATTTTTCCTGGTGGAGTGATTCAAACCTTCATTCATGAAGGGCCTGGATCACTTGCAGTCATGCCTGGATTGGGCTGCTGTAATTTCCCATTGACCTTAATCACAGGGCATGGTAATACTAAGAGATGCCCTAATGGATCTCCTGTACTCCATGCACACTCTTCCTTACCTCCGTTGCAGTGTAGTAGGCTGATTTCATCTTAATAGTCCAGGTCAATCACCCCAGTCAACACTGTATCTCTCTTCTTAGCCTGTTCACTTAAAGGTGGGAGGAACCCAAAGTGTCCAGGTAGCAATCTTAAGTTCCAGTTTAACGGAATCATTGTTGTGTCTCCTGGTGGCAGCATTCCTCCCTCCAGAACTAAGACCTCTGCGCCAGCAGAACGTAATGTTGCAGGAACAGGAAGCAAAAATTTTGCCAGTGGATCACTAGGGTTGATGGTAAGTGGTGCCACTTCCACTTCCACCCTTGAGAGTTTTGCCCCAGCCCTGCAAAGGATTGTCACCTAGTTGGCATTGCAATTGTGACTTCAAAAGGCCATTCCGCCATTCTACCAATCCAGCTGCTTCAAGATGATGGGGAAGATGGTAAGACTAGTGAATTCCATGAGCATGAGTCGCACTTCTTAAGTCATAAAGTGAGTGCCTTGGTCAGAGCCAATGCCATGTGGAATACCATGATGTTGGATAAGGCATTCCGTAGTCCATGGATGGTAGTCTTGGCAGAAGCATTGTGTGCAGGATAGGCAAACCCATACCTGGAATAAGTGTCTATTCCAGTGAGGACAAACCTCTGCCCGTTCCATGATGGAAGAGGTCCAATATAATCAACCTGCCACCAGCTGGCTGATCACACCAAGGAATGGTACCATATCGAGGGCTTGGTGTTGGTCTCTGCTGCTGACAGCACTCAGCAGTGGTCGCAGCCAGGTCAGCCTTGGTGAGTGGAAGTCCATGTAGCTGAGCCCATGCATAACCTCCATCCTTGCCACCGTGGCCATTTTGTTCATGGGCCCATTGCATGATGACAGGAGTGGCTGGGGAAAGAGGCTGAAGGTTTCCACAGAACGGGTCATCCTATCCACTTGATTGTTAAAATCCTCCTCTGCTGAGATCACCTGTTGGTAAGCACTCACATGAGATACAAATATCTTCACGGTTTTTGACCACTTAGAGAGGTCCATCCACATACCTCTTCTCCAAATTTCTTCATTACCAATTTTCCAATCATGCTTCTTCCAAGTCCCGGACCATCCAGTCAAACCACTGGCTACAGCCCGTGAATCCATATATAATCACACACCTGGTCATTTTTCCTTCCATTCAAAGTGCACAACCAGGTGCAATGCTTGAAGTTCTGCCCACTGGGAAGATTTCCCTTCACCGCCGTCCTTCAGGGATGTCCTAGAAAAGGGCTGTAGTGCTGCAGCTGTCCACTTTCAGGTGGTGCCTCAGTATCATGCAGAACTATATGTGAACCAGGCTCTAGTCTTCTCTTCCGCTGTCAACTGATCATAGGTAACTCCCCAGGAGGCCATCGGTGCAGGCTGGGGGAGAGAAGGCTGGGTGGCAGGAGTGCGGACCATGGGCATTTGCACCACTTCCTCATGTAAATTATTTGTGCCTTCAGGACCTGCTCGAGCCCGATCACGTAGATACCACTTCCATTTCATGATGGTATGCTGCTGTGCACGACCCAATTAATAGCTAGATGGGCCAGAAAGCACCCAGTTCGTGATAGGCAGTTCAGGTCACATGGTGACTTGATGACATATAGTCAAATGTTCAGTTTCCACCAATGCCCAGTAACAGGCCAAGAGCTGTCTCTCAAAAGGGGAGCAGTTATCTGCAGAAGATGTCAGGGCCTTGCTCCAAAATCCTAGAGGCCTCCTCTGGGATTCACCTATGGGGGACCCGTCAAAGGCTCCAAACAGCACCCCTATCTGCCACTGACATCTTAAGCACCATTAGATCTGCTGGATCATATTGCCCAAGTGACAAAGCAGCATGCACAGCAGCCTGGACCTGTTGCAGAGCCTTCTGTTGTTCTGGACCCCACTCAAAACTGGCAGCCTTTCAGGTCACTCAATAAATGGGCTGGAGTAACACACCCAAATGAGGAATGTGTTGCCTCCAAAATGCAAATAGGCCCACAAGGCATTGTGCCTCTTTTTTGGATGTAGGAGAGGCCAAATACAGCAACTTATCCTTCACCTTAGAAGGAATATCTCTCCCAGGATAAATACTTTGTATCCTTCAATCCACTCAAGTTGACACTCAGTATTAGCCATCACATGGCCTGCAAGTAAGAATCATAAGACCTTTCACAAATAAAAAAATAAAGAGTTTATGATTTCAGGAATAAGGGTTAAATACCATTTATCTTATATCTATCACAGATTAAACAACCATGCTTTCAGAAACAATTTAAAGTGTCTGTTTTTGCAATCTTTTGCTGTCAAAAATATTTTTCTGTGCCTTTATTTGTGTTTCAAGGCCATTATCTCCTGGGTGGATCCACTGGATTTGTTGGTAAAGTTACCACAGTATAAAATAATTGTCTATACTATCATTTATAAATTTTTCAGTTAATATACATAACCTTATAACAGAAATGAAACAAATTTGTCTAACGGAAAATTTGAAAGCTCATAAAAATAATAATTTTTGGAGTTTGTATCACCTAAAAAATTAACCTTGTACACATGTTTGGTTATCTCATTCCCTTTCCCTTCTCCCTGGGAATAAGGCCACTGGTAATTTTTAACACTTCAGAAGAAAAACAAAAGTGACTTAAAACACCTACAAAGTAATGACACCTACAAAGTAAATGTTTATGGGCAAAGATATTTATCTATTTGAAAGGGTCATTTTTAAAGGCTTCAGAGATTCTATTGTATTGAATATCTACCGTCAGGAACAATTATGGAATTCTGAACTAAATATACACTTTCTTAACACACTGAAATCTACTAATGTTAAAGTCTCAAAAATGAAATACATTTATGACATGAATAGAAAGATGAATTTCTAACCATTATAGTCATTTTAAAAATAGAAAATGTCTCCAATTGTATATAACTTAATAGGGATTTCAGGTCCTCAATTCCTACTTCTTCCTCAACTGGGTACCTTTCAGGATCATGTCTTCCGTAAAGGACAAGGGATGAATGAGATTTTTTATGCGGTGACTTCCAAATCTAATTTCCTATCATAGGGTATATTTTAGACTCTAAAGTATAAAGAATAATAACACATTAGACACACATGGGAACATACAAAATATACATGTAATAAGCAAAATATTAATCTTAAAGAAGAAATTTACATTTATTCAGTCTCCGACTTCAGTCGTATTAGTTTCTGCTAAGTCACATTTACCACATAAAATGAAGATCGTGCTATTAATTACTGTACTTACGCTCAAATGGCATATAAGTGATCTTACAGGGACAGCCTGCTTCCTGATGTAATCCTTATAAGGTTCTTAGTAAAAACCCTTTAAAAAAATAACTGTTAATACTAGCTACCGTTTATTTAATGCTTACTAAGAATGAAGCATTGTCTTAAGATCATTACCAAATATATAATCTCATTAACACAGTCCTATGGGAGTTATTATCCTCATTATACTTAAAGAAATTGAGGCACACAAAAAAGCCAGAATTTGAACTCACACAGTCTTTATCCAAGACCTAACCTCTTGTCCTCTTCCCTGCATTGCCCTTTCCTCCTTGGCCTTCACACAAACCTGCAGATCCTATATGCAATATGGTCTCCCTACCCTCTGCCTCTCATCTCTGCTAAGAGGGTCCACAGGCCATTAATTCAAACAGAGCACTCCAGAAACCTGGCAGAAGTGGGAAGGAAAAAAACAGTGAATTCTAACAAAAGTAAAAGTAAAGACAGAAAGGATGGCATTATTGAGGCTGTAAAGTAATAAGCTCCATGTTCCTGGATAGATCAAGAATTGGCTCGAAAGGCAATTTAGTTGGAATAAAGGTAGCATTTTCTAAGGTTGATTGAATGTGTAGAGCAACATACTTAGATTAATAATAGGAACCATAACATTTTAGAGCTGGAAAACATTTAAATAACTAATCTCATTCTCTCCTCCACCCCTTGTAAAAGAAGATGCTGAAACTTAGAAAAGTTAGTTGTTGTTTCTTCAAGGCCTAACAAAACCAGTTAAAGAACCAATGCCATATTCCTATTGGAGAGCATTACATTCTAAAAATCATTATGAATGGGGAGGATTTATTGGATATAATACAATCCTAAACCAGAGAAAAACCTTAAGAAAATAAAGGTATGAGATAGAAAGAAGCTGGGACCAGTTTTCCCATAAAATGCTACCTTAATGCTGCAGACATCAAGAGATCACCTTACCTTTAACCTGCTTTCTTAATTCTCTTTTCCTTGTATTTTCAATCCTGATCCTGCCAAAATAAATTCCATTAGGAGAAACTTCTATATTTTGTATCTTCTTAATGGCTCTTCCTTTCAAAAAGAACTGGATAAAACTTGCTCCGTTGTGTCTCACAAATTCACTTAAGTCATACACTAAAATCATCCCATATTGAGAATGGCACAAATTCAAATGTATAAATTAGAGAGACATTCCTTTGTGAGACAGAACTGAGAAAAATAGAGACCCTGTGTAAGAGGGATTCAAGGGTAGTAGCATTATTAACTACATACTATATAATCAGGCATTATAATTGACATTTTGCAGGTGTTATTTCTTAAAATCAGCACAATTCTTGTATGAGAGAGTTCTTATTATCCTATTTTATAGGTAAAACTAATAAAGCTTAAAGAAGCCAACCAACTTGTCCAAAGGGATACAGTACTAAGTCACAGACCTCTGACATTACAACTTTATTTATTCAAGTACTTAATAACAAAATTTATGTATTTTTCATACGCTTATTCTATAAGCTGTGATATGCCTATTTTATTCTATTAAAATCAGTTCTAGAACTAGAAGATAAACTAGAGCTTATTTATACCCTCATACAAAAGTTAATAAACAAAGCCCAAAGATATAAAGTTACTTGCCAAAGATAACAGAACATGTTAATGGCAAGGCAGAAACTACAAATTGTTAAGATTTACCAAGAACTTACTACCATATAAGGTAGGTATTATACTATCCACATTGTACAAATGAGAAAATAAAAGCAATGGGAAATCAAGTGGCTTTTCCAAGATCATAAAGCAAGTAACAAGAAAGAGAAAGAACATAGATTTGTCCTCAAGCAGTCTGGCTCCACAGCCTGTGTTGTTAACCACTATGCTAGAATCTCCCCTTCAATTAAAAATTGTACCTCCTAATTTCCTTTCCAGCTCCTCTGAAATTAAGATAAACTTTGCACTTACGAGTTACACATGAAAGAATCAATAACAGAAAAATCAAGTAAGAACCTACTTTGAAAATT
Organism: Macaca nemestrina; assembly: GCF_043159975.1. Classification (NCBI taxonomy): domain Eukaryota; kingdom Metazoa; phylum Chordata; class Mammalia; order Primates; family Cercopithecidae; genus Macaca; species Macaca nemestrina. The sequence goes on from NC_092136.1 coordinate 37,328,851, forward strand.
CAAACAGCTCTATTATTTCAATTGATATTTAGAAATTTACATTTCTAATATCTCTATTAATTGACAAATGTAAATGAGTCAATTTATAGAGATTAACAGAGGCTCAAATTTTAAACCTGAACTTATCCCAGCACTACTGATATCTGCACTTAGCTCATCCTTCCAACTCTGCCACATGGATATTTGTAAAATGAGCCTAACGATTAGATCCTCTGCCCAGAATCTGGACAATTTAGAATGCTAAATTGGGACCTTAATTGTTTCTGTTTCATGAGTCAGTGAGTATAATATTTTATCTGTTGGATTTTCTAAATGCCAATTCCATCATGTTCTAAGCACATTCTTTGCCCACTCAGTAGTAGACTGGGTCACTCAAACAAAATGTAAGTATAACAGTAAAATGAAGTTTTCTAATTCTTTATTTTCTCTTACAAGCAACCAACAGACCAATATTTTGGTGGGCTCATCTACCTATGTATCTCAATTTTTTCTTTTATCTCTTCACTCTCTCTCCATTTAACCAATCCCAACTGCGTAAATCACACATTAGAATACAGTCAGCCCTCTGTATTCATGGGTTCCCCATCCATGGATTCAACTAAGCAAGGATCAAAAATATTCAGAAAGAAACATTCCAGAAAGTTCTAAAAACCAAAACTTGAATTTGCCAGCATGGAGAGTACCATGTTGAATCCACTGGAATAAAGGGATAGAGAGGCATTGTATTAGATATTATAAGTAATCTAGAGATGATTTAAAGGGAAGATGTGTGTAGTTATGTCAGAGGTATTTGAACCAGAATGAATCCATCTTGAATAGGAGCTGGGTGAAACAAGGCTGAGACACAGCAGGTTAGACATTGTAAGTCACAGGATGAGGCAGGGGGTCAGCACAAGATATAGTCACAAAGACCATGCTGATAAAACAAAGTGTAAAGAAGCTGGCCCAAACCCACCAAAACCAAGATGGCCATGAAAGTGACCTCTGGTCCTCCTCACTACATTATATGCTAATTATAATGCATTTGCATGCTAAAAGACACTCCCACCAGTGCCATGACAGTTTGCAAATGCCATGGCAACGTCATGAAGTTACCCTATAATGGTCTAAAAAGGGGAGGAACCTTCGGTTCTGGGAATTGCCCACCCCTTTCCCAGAAAACTCATGAATAATCTACCCTTGTTTAGGATATAATCAAGAAGTAACAATAAAAATAGCCAAACCGCAGCCCTGAGAGCTACTCTGCCTATAGAGTAGCCATTCTTTTATTCCTTTACTTTTCTAATAAACGTGCTTTCTAATTCTTTCTTGCACTAGATCTAAGAACACCTCTTGAGGTCTGGATACAGACAGACCCCTTTCCTGTAACAGCTATATACAAATACGACAACATTTTATATAAACGACTTGAGTGTCTTTGGATTTTGGTATCCAAGGGGATCCCAGAACCAATCCCTCATGTACACCAAGAGATGGCTGTATTTCACTTTTTCTAAATTATTTTCCAATGTACAAAAAAAAAAAGGTCCTCAAAGACTGTGAGTTAAAAAAAAGAAATGTTTCATGACATTTTTCCCTTTTTGTCTGTCAAACTATATTTAAAAAACAAAATTTAGTGACCATCATATGGCTATTACTAAATACATAAACAAATTCCTTTCATCAAAATTGACGAAAAAGAAAAAATTTATATCCTAAAGCCCACTTCCTCCTTGCCATCCATTTGGAAATGAGAAATGAATTCAACATACGGGACATTAGTAGATAATTTAAGAGAGCAGCTTAGGCCTAGTGCTTATGAGGTTAGCGGTGTGCTGCAATTAATTAAAAAAAAAAAAAAAAAGCACACATAGGCTTTGAGGACATATAAAACTAATTATATCACTTCCTAGCTCCATGATCTTGGACAACTCATTTCACTCCTCTAAATCTCAGTTCACCTATCTAAAATGTACATAAAGTAGCAGGTGCGGTCCAGGAGACAGAAGGGAAAGTCTAAAAGTCTCAGGAAATAAAAGCAGAAATGCCAGATCCACTAACTAGTGTTATATAGTATAAATAAACCAGACACTCATGCTGGGAATTTACCTTCTTTATTTCAGAGGCAAGTAACTGTATCTGATTATTGAAATCTGAAGGAAGAGGGTGGGACCAATAACAGTGGGTATAAAAATTAAAGAATTTTTGAGAGGATCACTCAGAAAACTGACAGGTCTTAAAGAACAGCTATAAGCCTACTTAAGATCCTAAACCTTGTTGGGCTGAGACACCCAGAAAATTACAAGATACAGAAGGAGGGACAGTAATGCAATAAAGTTATTGAATGAGGTACTGTGCTAAAAGCCAGAAATATATAAAGTAGGTATGAATCCACCATAGTTTTAAAGAGGAAACAGGCAAGTTAAGAGACAATTACAAAAAGTGTAGTAACTCCATCCTGGAAGAAAGAGCAAACAAGGTAGTGAACAGTGCAATAAATGCCATCATGGAAGAAAGAATGGACAGAAGCATGTGCAAAGTCAGAGACCTGAAAAGAAAATTATGTGCCTCATATGGGTATCAAGTAGGAAGTAGGGCATGTTGGCAGAAGGGGAGGTTGAAGGGGTAAAATGGGCCTGGTGGTAAAGGAACTTTGTACATTTTGCCAGTAATTTGCAAACCATTACACTATAAAATGATGTGATCAGATCTAAAGTGAGATCCATATAACAGCAAATTAAAAGATGTATTGAAAGTAAGTGGCCAGTTAAGAGGTTCTTGCAGTCAGCATGGTAAGAGATGAGAAGGTGGGGATATGATGTTTTAAAGAAGGGAGAGGGGTGAATATTAAGCAATCAAGTATGCTAATAGAGTTAACTCATCCCAATGAAAACTTGTCATCACAAAAAGCACGGAAAACTTTTCTTATTACCCTTTTTTTCTTTTCTTTTTTTTTTTTTTTTTGGTCACTGTTGCCTCTGAACAGATGGGAATTCCCTCCTCTTAGTCTAACTGACAGCAAAAACTTCAAATGGGAAGAACTTCCTGGCATGGGTTTACAAAGAGTGCTTAAATCTATTCCAATTTGCAATTGGAAACACTCATTGAGACAACCGAAGAATTTAGTAAAATAAATTGAATAATATTTGATAAATTTACACTCTCATGGTGTGGGAGTATTTCAGCACAGGCTGGAACAGTTTCAGGTTCATCATTACCTCCTGAGAATACCTCTGATAAATAAAAACTCACAGAAAAGTAAAGCTAAAGTCTCAACTCTTGAATAGGCAGCAATGATTTTCTTGGTTTTAACAGTCTGACCCTAATGAGCTGGATTTCTAAACTGATAACTAGAAGGCAACAAAGCTCTTTCCTTTAGAATGAAATCATATAAATTTTAGGGGTTTTCTTTTTTTTTTTTTTTTTTTCTATCACACAGAGGATATGTGTATAAAGGAGAGGGATTTTTCATTTTTTAAAATCACCCCCATTTTAAAGTTAGTACAGATATTTTTAAAATACCTTTTCCAATTCACTGTCTTCACCTTTTCTCCTTTTGTCTTCTCATTGTTTCCTCCCTCTCCATATTCAAAATAATAAAGTTAGTTTGTGTGTTTGAGGAAGAGGTGTTAGCAAAGCTTCATCAGTCCAATTCCTTTGTTCCCTCAATATCTCTCACACAAATCCATCTCAATTTCATGGCCTAAGTAGACAGTAACAAGAAGAAAGAATATAGAAAATAGGCAACAGAAAAGAGAAAACAAAAGAACCAATGAAACACAAAAGCCAAACGAAAAAATATCAATACTATACTAATGCAGTATAACTAATAAATTGAAAGTTATCTTGGAAATCTTCTAGCCCCACTCTGTTGACAATAAGACACAAAACAGCATTGCAGGAGATTGGAGGGCTGGGGTGCAGTGGATAAGAACTGATTAAACCTTTCAAACCTAATCTGACCAGGAGTTTAGGACTGCCTGCCCAAGAGATGTACCCTGAGTAATGGCAGGCCTATAGTTTCTATATTTGAAATTCAAAGAAGCTACATTGGGTCCTGGGTTTGCTGAGAGTCTAAATTTATCAAATATTATTCAATTTATTTTTCTAAATTCTTCAGTTGTCTCCATGAGTGTTTCTAATTGCAAAGCATCTCAAAGATGCTTTCTTGCCTTGGAATTTTCTTTATTGACTCTCAATTTGAGAAATGCAAATATATTTTAAATAAAATTTAAGTACTGTTTTGTTATAGTGCTTTTCTACATAGGCCTTTTTGTATTGAAAATAATTTTTCTATGGGAAGCAAATGAATTCCGAAGTCATATGCCAGTTTGGTTTTGGGTAATCCATCAGAAACAGTGCAATGAGATAAAAGAGATGATCCTACTTACATGTTCTCCTTAATGGATCTTTAGCCACTCGTTGCCTATCCCTAAAGAATCATATATTTTAAATCTAATAATTACCTAATCCAAATTCATTATTTTATCTATGAAGGCACCATGGCCTAGAAGGAAAGGTAACCTGCAAAGTAACAGAGAGTTGGTGTAAGAACCCAGGTCTCTTGATTTCCAATCTAAAAAATGTAAACTGCAAGAATGGCCCTGGTGTAGTATATCTGATACATGGCAGTTTGGCTAGATGAGAGCAGATTTGGTAGTTCAACACCCACCACTCACCCCTGCCACACAAACACACACACACTTCAGCTACATCCATAATCCAATATTTTTGTCATTATATTATCATCTCTGTCTGTACCAAGTACTGTTTGTTAAACACTTTATGAACAACTTCTAATCTAATTATCAGAAAAATCCTATTACATAGGTTCTTCAAAGTAGAAATGGCTAAAAAAAAAAAAAAAAAAAAATTATTGAAGTCCAGAAGACGTGATGATAAACTACCAAGCTCCTACTTGAAATAATTCAAGTGTTTAGGCTAACTACATGGCAGAACAAGAAAAATAAAGTGTATTATTCCCTTTCTGAAAAGCTGCCTTAGCCTAGCAGTGTCTTAGTCTGGCAGTCAAACTGCTACACAATGTGGTACCAATCCACATTTCTATTCTCACTTCCCATCCTTTTAATGCAGTATTATTATGCTATGAATGCAATAAGTTACAAATTAATGGATTTTTCCTCACTGAGATCAGAGTGTTTAAAAACACAGAATATATAAAGTCTAAGATGGTTAGCACAGTGATAGGAACAAAACAAACTTAAGAATACTACTTGACAGGACTGACCACCACAAGCATAGACCATGACTACAAATACCATAGGTAAGGAAGAATTTTGAAAAAGTTGAAATAAAATCAGCTTATCTCAATCCCTTGGTGACTTAAATATGATAAACTACTGTGACAATCAGGGAGATTGGTAAATAGTAGCTCATTTAGCTTAGGTATAAAAAGCCAAAGACTTCAACAAGTTCTCTTGTCAAGTGCTAAAAGTAGGGCTAGAGAAGCAAAATTATAAAAATGGAAAATATAATTGGAAATAAGCATGACCCAATATTAAAGAATTAAATAATGCTGAAAGAACATAGAATCAGTAAATAAGTTGAGTCCAGATTTTTGAGAGAAGGTAGAGGGAAGTGGGGAAGGAAGATGTGACGGCCAGGGAGTGAAGAAAGAAACAAGAAAAATAGCAGGGAAGGGAGATTCACTCTTCAGAGAATCTTTGTAGATGAAAAATGTTGTACCTGTGAAGCAATCAGCGTAACGTGGAAATAAGGCTACCATAACCTACTGACTTTTAGGTATCATAAAATGTCAGAAAAATTGATTTTTTTTCCTTTCCAATTTATACATGACCATTAATTCTCTATTTAGAATCTTTAATGAAACTCTAAACATCCAGTTAATAAATTTCAAATATCAAATTTATTAGTAAATGAAAAACTATATACCAAGATATGACTCAAGAAGTAAAAGTTGAAACAAAAAATAAGAAATTGGTAATGCGGGTCTGGCCAACCTATGAGCAAAATATAGATAAATAAAATGAGGTTGGATAAGAAGACTGGAGAGAAAACTGTGTGGACCCTCAGAAAGATTTAGACTCTAACTGGTAATACTCAATTTTAGGTAAAAGACCAAGTAACCCAGCATTTCCCAAAGTTAGATAAAGCATTAAACTCCTCAGGCACATGCATAATGTCCTTTGAAAACTAGGTAAGTAAAACAGAGTTTGTCAGGGTGGAGGAAATATATGATCAAATAAGTTTGTACAATGGGTTAAACAAAGATAAAAATGTTGTTTTTTTGTTTGTTTGTTCGTTTGTTTGTTTTACTAGAATTCTTATATGTTAGTTTGCACTGAAAATCTCCAGGAGAAGAATAGATTATGCTGTATTTTTAAAACACATCTGACCACAGAATTTTTCAAAATCATCTCATCAGAACTTAGGGATAATGAACAAAAAACCAATAGGTTACCATTGTTCTTAAAGTTTTCTAATGAGTGATAAAGATCATATATGGTATTCCATCAAAGACCGACCATCAACTGTACTCTATCAAATCTAAGATGATACTGATTATGCGATGCAGCATTAATTTTACATATCATGAAGAAAAGATACTGCCAATTAAATTATAGCATGTCATCAATTATAAAATGTGTCTCAATTTCAATCAATAACTTCAAAAGAAATGTTTCAGAGGAATGACTGAAGGATGTGTAATCCACTTATTGCCCTAAAGATTGTCTACTTTGTAACTAGATCAAACGCTTTTCCTGAATTTTCCTTTAGCATAATGCCTGAATCTGGCACTAGACAGCACACTAAAATGCTGTTGTAGATTGTCTTAGGTGTTTATTATACAGATATTGTTGAGGCTTCAAGATCCACATTTGATTATAGGTAAATAATTTCCATCTCATAGATGCTGGGAGGATTTAGAGAAATAATATATGTAAAGTGCCTGAAACCTATCAGGTCTTTAATATGTGAGTTCTCTTCTTTTCTTATTTTATTCAGTAATCCATTCTAGCATTTTAACATTTTGCCAGCACATACTTGCTCTCTTCAGCCAAAATACCTTCCTGGTCTTGATTTCCTTTTGTTTATTCTTCCATAAACATGAAGAACACCTAATCAATCCCTCCTTGCAAAATTCTTTATATAAATGAAATACTTTCTTTTGAATACTTTATTTTAAATAAATACGAACCTAATGAAGGAAGAGACTTTTAAAAACGTCATTTTTAATGAATTTATTAAGGTCAAATTAATGCAATGTAAAGGAATGTAAGCAAGCCACTTAATTTGTTTTTTATTAAGTAAAACATAATGTTTAATTGGATACTGGGCTATTATTGAACAAATCAATATGCTTTTACTTATGAACTGGTCTGTGCGGAGCATAACAGACTTTCTCATAGACTGATAAATTAGCAAGATAAAAAGAAAAGATATTGTATTGAATATTTTTAAGAGAAAAAAAGGCATCAAGTAAGGAAGAAATTAATCACAATGACACAGGGTTCATAACAGGATTCTAAAAAATAAAAATCAACATGGTAACTATAGGTCTATTCAACAGATTTTTAAAAATCTATAAAGCAAAACAAAAATCTAAATACCAAAGAACAATTAACCAAGTTGCCAAAAGACAAAATACTTTGGTGGGATGTCAATCAGTAACACTGAGCTGACAACTGTGCCTTAATTAATTTTGAAACTGTTTCCAATTAGTTAGTATAGAACACTAGAGGCTTCATGCTGCCTATGACTCAGTGCACTGACTCATCTACCAAAACTTTTCTTACACAAGAAATATTCAAGCACTCGCCAGGATGCAAGATCAAAAGGAAAGAGGGTTCACCAACCTTCTTAGTTAAAACCTTGTGATAAATTTAGATGACCGGAAGGATATGGAACAACTTTCCAGAAAGGTTTAACAGTCAGAAATAGCTTGAAAAGTTTGATTTGTTAACAAAACAATGAAAACATATTATTTTAAAATCAGTCTTGCAAATATATCTATAAAATATGCTAGTTGTTTTTTAAACTATATAGAGGATATAAATAATATAACCAACATTAAAGTGTTCAATGAACTTCACCTCATCATATTTAAATATCTCATATTTCCTAACTCATTAAAATAGCAGTGGAAACAAAATCCAGACTTGAAGAAAAGCCTAAAATCATCATACATCTATCCCATAGAAACTTTCTTACATTTTCAGATTTAGCTTATCATGGTATGATTCAATTATAGACTTTTCTAGAATAAATCTAAAGCTTTAAATGATTCTTCAAATTACAAAACATAATATGAAAAAGAGGACAATAACTTTTATTATATAGTTTACCTCAGTTTATTAAATCAGAGTAATATTAATAGTTTTTTAATAAGCAATTATATTAATAGTTTTTAAATAAGCAATTATAATTATTATAAATAGTTTTATTAATAGGCAATTATATTAATAGTTTTTTTTAAATTTTAAATAGTTTTGACATGCCATTGGGTTGGGAGAATGGGTAATGGACCACAGAAATGAGGAACAAAAGACCACTCGTTGCAGGGAAAACAAAGAAGACCCTTTATTCAGAAAACAGAATGTACAAGACGAGGTGTTCCACAGGCCACAGCCTGTCCTAACATCCTGGAGAGTCTAGGAATCGAGTGAGAGAAATCAAAGTTAGTACCAATTAGTACCAAGTCAGTTCCCAAACAAATTACCAATAAGAGATCCATTATGTTATAGATGTCTACAAGTAATTTTTTCATGCCATATGAAAAATTTAAAAAAATTTTAAATTCAAAAAATTCTGAGATGACTTACAAAGTACAGAAAGTACAGAAAGTAAAACAGTAAAGAAATGGAAATAGGAAAGAGATGAAGGTAGCAATAAAGATAAGAGGAATTTTAAAAGTATAATTAGCTAGCCATTTGGGGCCATGGATTTTTCATCCTAAAATCATGGTCCGATTTGTCTGAAACCTGGAGGAGGAGGCTCCAACACTAGTGAACACTGCTGTGACTTATTTGAAGCCTACATTGGCCGCATTTAGATACTAAGCCAAAGTTGAGCTAACTCCTCCAACTCCTACTGAGATCCTGACAGCTATTCAGAGCCTGAAAAAAATAGTCAACAGTGCTCACACTGCTAGCTTCTAACAGCTGACAGTTAAGGAAGCTGTGCTGAATGGTTCAGTGGCCACTGAGGTGTAAATGTGGTTTTATATTGGAGCAATCATAAGTAAGCATTGCCTCATTGCCTATAACATTTGACAACAAGTCTTTAACATCTGATTATATTTTATTTACTATTTGAGTGTTCTTGGATCATGTGTGATCAAACTGCTATCTGAATAAAATGTGTCCAAAAAAAAGTATAATCAGTGGTATGACTGTCACTCAAAAGAAAGGACATACAATGTTTACATCCTTTAATATAAGCAGGCCACAAAATTTACCAGTGAGTTCCCTAAAAGCCACTGCAAAGAGAGAAACATAAATGGTTGCATCATTCACTATATCCACCAAAAATTACACACACGCACATATACATCTAAACCCTGGTCATTCAAAATAAGCCTTCCTGCTACTGCACTTTGAAAAAAAAATCCTGGCCGGGCGCGGTGGCTCACGCCTGTAATCCCAGCACTTTGGGAGGCCAAGGCAGGTGGATCACAAGGTCAGGAGATCAAGACCACAGTGAAACCCCGTCTCTACTAAAAATACAAAAAATTAGCCGGGCGCAGTGGCGGGCGCCTGTAGTCCCAGCTACTCAGGAGGCTGAGGCAGGAGAATGGCGTGAACCCGGGAGGCAGAGCTTGCAGTCAGCCGAGATTGCACCACTGCACTCCAGCCTGGGTGACAGAGCAAGACTCTGTCTCAAAAAAAAAGGAAAAAAAAGAAAAAAATCCTATTAGTCCTCATAAACTGGTAAGATAGTAAATTACCACTTCCTCCTCCATCTCTGGAGTAAACACAATAATCAGTTTCAAAGTTGCATTACTTTTAATATTCCTCTATATAAGCTATGGAATATCAGTGAAACATGTGTAAGAGTAATTCTAAGAGTGTGAAAATTATATGGTCTAAGTACATTGCAGTCCTTCATAAATTTTATTTCCCCCAAAGTTTTTTATAAGTATTAGGTGACAGAGAGGTCAAAGTCATAATCTGATATAAGAAGCTGGAGTACAGCTATTTTATGTTGTTTTCTAAAGAGCGGATCTATATATTTTGACAGTAAGCTAAGTAGAAAATATTGACATACACATTATGAAACCTAATGAGCCAAATGAGAATACCTGCCTGAATTAAACAAATGCTTATTGCGATCCACTACATAAAAGATTACACTTACTGGGGTTAAAATGAAGAACTTGTCTCTCCTCCTCCCAGAGGTTAGAGTCTATTGGGGACCACATGCAATTAAATAAATTATAGCAATGATAAGGACCATAATGAGCAATCAGTGCCTGCTGGAGCAGAACCTAACCTGGAAATGAAATTTCAAAAAAGGGTTTTCAAAGAAACAAATGCCTAGGCTGCAGCCTAAAGCAAGAGTTAGCTATGAAGTTCCAGTAAGATGTCAACAGAGATCCTAATCGGTCTCCTCTATGCTTATCTTCCTAAACTGAGTCATTAAATGACGGAACTACTCAAGGATCAGGATGTGTTTTCTCAAGGCAAAATTCATCTAGGCTCATGGTTTTCGTTTTTACTTACATGCTGATCATTCAGTTACATGACAAAAATCATTAATGCATCTTTGTTCCCGTAAGTGTTCCCTGACTTTCCTCTTCCTAAAGCATCAAAGGAACATCTGGCTTTATGCTACCAGCTTCTTTCCCTATCATCCACTGCAAGGAAGGTCCTATGTTGTCAAAATAGTAACAGTTACATCAACGTAAATAATACAGAGCAAAGTACAAAAGAAGAAGGATGAATTAGAATAAAAGCTAGCCTGGATGAGAGTAGAGGGGTAGCTTCTTCAGTAGTTTTTGAAAAAAGAATGGCACACCAGCTGCATCTGATGAAAACAAAAGATGAGAAAGGTAACAAGAGCAATACTAGAGAGTACTGCTGGGAGTTAAGAGTCCCTTCATGGTTTTGAGAAATGCATAAAGAACTTGCATTATTTTTAAATAATTGTGGTTTTAATGGACTATGTTTTTTTGAGTATAAGACTCCTCAAGGACTGTATCACGTGGGTTATGACTTAATAAGAATTAAATCTGGTAAATTTTTGTCTCATGCTCAAACATTACCTCTGAGCTCCAAAACACTGTATCTAACTGACTCTTGAAACTCTATTCTGGCTGTCTGAAAAGCATCTAAAAACATGTCCAAAAGAAAATATGTGATCTTCTATTAAGGAAAAAAAAAAAAAAAAAAGAGTCCTAGTTCATCCTACGACAAGGCCACACACTTAGCTTAACAGTTCCCTCTCTTCACTTCCCATATCTAGCTCTTCATCAGATTCTGGTTATTTTATATTCAAAACCCCTCATATCTGCCCACCTCTGTCCATTTAAACTGTTACCACTCTATCTGAACTATCACCATCTCTTTCAATAAATACAGTTGCTTTCTAACTGGTCTCCTTTCATCTACTCTTGCACAACCCACTCCCAGCCTACCACTTCTATTTTCCACAAGGCAATCTGAATGTTCTTTACAAAATATCTATCTAATCTAGTTAGCCCACATCCTCTGATCAAAATGAATTTAATGAATTTTCAGTGAATTCCCACAGCTTTTAAAATGAAGACCAATATTCTTAATATGGTCTAAGGCCTAGCATTTTTGTTCTTCTTAACTTCATCTTTTTCCATACATCCTTGCTGTCTACACTTAGCCACACTGTGCTTTCACGTTAAATAAAAATTACAGAAATCTACTGTTTTGGGCGAAGCTCCTGCACTAGGCCCCAATACACTAAACTAAAAATCTAAATCAAAGCATTGAAGTTCCCAGTCACCAAATCAAAACTAAGTTGTTATTTGACTTTCCAATAAATCAGGAGAGAAAAATGACAGCCAAATTTCCAAAATAGGCCAGTCAGCAAGATAATGAATTTCCTTCTTCCTTTAACACTTACCCAAAAATAAATAAACTTAAGTAACCTGATATTAATATTTTTTTATTATGCTGTTTCCCTGTTCTTGCCTTTCTAGAAAAGTAACTTTCAAGTGACCAATCTACTCTTTGTTCTTTGTTTCTCTTTTCTTTGGCCCTTTTCTATCTATAAAACCAATCTCCTCTGGTCCACTCTCTGTAACACTCATTCTGCTTTATGGAATGAAGTGTTATCCAATTCTAGAATTGCAAATAAAGCCAATTAACATCTTTAAACTAAATTTGTTTTCATTTTGGCTTTTGACATTTGGTTTCTCAGAAGTGTCCTGCTTTTTCCTACAACAGTAAAACTGCCTTTGCAAAGAATATGATTGAGAGAAATCTAACATAGCTGACTTCATCTCACTTCTAACCTCATAAGCTGTTTGTTCATTCCCCCGTGTAGGCCAAGCTAACTATAGGAGGAATTTAGTTCATAGTTTAAAGCAAGGATGATAACAGTCCCTGCCTAAAACTAACCCTCCTCTTTGTTCAGGATGGAAACTGCGTTCGTGAAAATAATGAAAGTCCATAAGGTTACAATTATGGTAAAGACTTGAATTCTGTTAAGCTATAAGCGTAATTAAGCAATCACCAGCCATTGTTCCCTAGCTTGCTTACTACTCAGGAGCCACATAGCTGGAGGTCACAAGATTTATTTTATTTTTATTTTGATACAGGGTTTCAGTGTGTTAAGCATGCTGGAGTGCAGTGGTGCGATCTCAGTTCACTGCAGCCTTGACATTCCGGATAAAGCGATCCTCACAATTCAGCCTCCCAAGTAGCTGAGACAACAGGTGTATGCCACCATGCCAGAATAATTTTGTTTTTAAATTTGTTGTAGAGACAGGGTTTCACCATGTTGCCAAGGCTGGTCTCCAACTTCTGGGCTTAAGCAACCCTCCTGCCTCTGACTCTGTCTCTGTCTCCCAAAGTCAAAGTCTTCCCCAGTTGCTCCTTTAGATAATAGCACTATTATCAAAACGTAAGATTGATCTTTCAGATATTTTTCAGACTCGTGCATTCAGCCATACCACCTGATACCAACAGGACCGTGATTCATACCAAGGAACTGACTCAACCAGTCCTGTAAACCCCGCACCCAGATACTGACTCAGCACATGAAGACAGTTTGGACAATCCCATGATTTCATCCCCAATCAATCAGCAATACCTATTCCCTAGTGCTCTGCCCACCAAATTACCCCTAAAAACCCTAGTCTCCACACTCTTAGAGAGGCAGATTTGAGAAATATCTCCCATCCTCCTCCCAATTAGAGTGTTATGAGTAAACACTATCTCTGCTGCAACTACTGCTGTTCTCAGCATATTAACTTTCTGGGCATCGGGCAAGAAGAACCTATTTGGCTATAATAATGAAAGGAGTTACCCAGCTTCAGGCATACAGTAAGGAAAGGGTCCCTAGACAACCTCCCACATGTGTTTGGTCCAGATAAGGGAACTTGAACAGGAGCTTTGACTAAACATACCACAGCAGAATAAGGGCCCACATGCCCACGGGGGAAATGGGGTGAATCCACCAGGAATTCAAACCTTATACAAACACAGCCCCATCAGCATGTATGTAAAACACCCTTGTGTTCAACTGTGAAGGGGGCAACCAGCAACCTGCTTTCAGGACCCCTCTTTTTGCTGAGAGCTTTCCTCTTCACCTAATAAATTATACTCCACTCACTCTTTGATGGCCACATGGCTCTTTCTTCCTGGTAATGAGACAAGAACCCTGACCTAGTTGAGCTAAGGAGCAAAAAAATCCTTCATCATTTTGGGGACAAGTTCAGAATACCTGGCAGATGAGTAAATTGCAGATCCAAAACCTTTCACTTTCATTTCTGAGCCTTCTCCTCCTCAGACTTTTTCTGAAGGTAGATGCAGCACCCAACCTCTGGTGAGCCAAAGAAGAATGAATGGCACAGCAACAGAGGACAGGATGCTGGAGAGTACCCCAAAAAACCCCCATCACTCTCGAGGGTTGGGAATGTCGGCCTTATTCCAATCCAGTCTTTCCCACAGTATTTTCCTTCTTTTGTTCCAGGACTATCATGGTACCTGTCTCTTCTTTTATAATGTTAAAGATGTTGCTGCAAACTGCAGATATTACTAGCTAGAGTGAGCATTTAGCCCAGCCATCAGAAATGCCATTCAGAACAACGCGATTTCCGTCTGTTCTTAGAGGCACTTCCCACACCCCTACCCCAACAGCCCGGGTGCACGCTCGGAACAGAAAGGCAAGCGGAGGTGCCTATCCTCCCTGCTTCCCTCCCAGCTGGGGTGCATTGCCATGTCTGCACATGCACATGCTACATCCAACAACCACATGGGGCAGGAATGAGTTGCAGCCGCCACCTGGGCCCCAGGGCAGTCTCGGGTCCTGCACAGCCAGCTGGCCAGCAATTCCTGCTCACCATCCACTCCTGCCATGGGCCCACAGAGTCTTTCCACTCCTGGCCTTGCCAAAATGAGGGTACAATGACTAAGAGTTTCTCTCCCTGTTGGAGGAACCCATTTGTATAGAGCTAGAGGATTTTCCCTCAGGCATTTTCCCCATCCTGCATTTAAGCTGTATTTTTGTTTTTTTTGTTTTTTCTTTTCTAACATGGCCCTGAGAAAACAGGGAGCTTTTCTATGTGAGAGTTTTTGTTTGTTTTCCTTTTGGAAAATATTTTATTAGGCCAGGACCCCAACTCACAAGACACCCTTTACTCTCCCTTGTTTGAGGACTCAGCACCACAGATTTGTCTTAGCATGACTCATTCCTGCCAATTAGGACCCCTCCCATTTCACGGATAGAGGTCATGCTAGCATCCATGGCATAGACAAGGTCTAGGAAACTAAAAGGTTACTGACAGCAGCTGAAAGGCAGCATGTGGGTAAATGTGGACAATTCCCACCTCCTAGGCCCCCTGTTAACAAGGGTGAAAAGCCACATTGGCACCCATGGTCTGCACCCTCCCAAGGTTACAGGGACTCAGGGATGTAAGGACAGAAGAAAGAAAAGAGGACGGCTCTTCTCTCTCTCCCTCACATATCCCAGGTATTCACTGGGAGAAAAAAGGAACTAGGGATGCCTTGTTCCCCTCTTTCTAGATGATAACCGATCATCTTCAGTCTGTATTTCTCTCAAATGCCTCCTAAATCACTGGGATTCTTTTGAGGAAAAAAAGAAAATCCTTACTCTGTCTTCTCTTCACAGATGGGTAATTGTGCCCCCATACCACAGTACACTCCCCTCAGATGTATCCCCCAAAGTAGGAAAAGTTAGTTTCCCCAAACCTTAAACTGCTTGGCTTAAAAGTGAGCTCAGGGGAAGGAAACCCAGAAGACTGACATGCTGGTAAAAGGGTAAAAGTTCTTAACAGTTGGACTTCGGGCCTCCCTCTCCCTGTGCAGACTGGTTGAAAAAATGATAAAAATGTTTGCATCCTCTGTAAAGTCTGGATTAATGGAAGAAAACGATTTGTGAGGCTAGTCTTAGGCTGTAGTCAATCTGTTGTGTTTTTTGGGTCTTTCTGCATGGTTCCATGATAAGGAGGAATATCTTAGGATAGAATGCAAGCCTAGGACCCCATAAGCCTGTTGTTCAAGCCAACCAGCAAACTGGGCAGTAACAAACTTTGCAGCAGGTTTCCATTTTCTTTTACGTCCTTGGGAGCTTGACCTTGTAAACACACGGCAGTACTTTCTTCTGGCCTCTGCCATTTTAAAATGGTGGCCTGGGTTCAGTTTTGGCATAGGGAATGAGTACGTTCAGGTTAGTATCCATGTGACTTAGAATTTGCTGATTGTCTTCCCCTCTGTGAACAAATTCTAGCTTCCTTTCTTAAATCTTTCTTTCTCTGAGCCACCTTTTAATACTCCAGATTTTGTAGGAACTGCTCACCACTTCTTTGAAAATACCTAGTACACTCACAATTAATCCATAACCTTAATTGAGGCTTGTTGGTTTCACCTGTGAGGTTACTTTTGGTAGAAATATTGGCCACTTGGCATGGCTAAAGTAGGGTAATAAGGGATTTCAAAGGATTTTCTTAAAAAGCACTCAGCTTAATTAAAAGTGGATATCCAAGCTATAGGTATATGTAAAAGGCCTTTATGTTTTACACTTCATGGGATCTTGTTTTTCTGGAAAAAGGACTTTTTCTCAGTCGCATGAATTATTTTTCTTCATTTCGTGTTGCTACTCTTAATGCACACAAGAGGCCCTAAGATAAATAGCCTAGAACACCTGAGGAGAAACAGAGAAGGTGCCACAAACCCCATTTTGGGGAAAAAAAAAAAAATTCCCTCTGTTTTCCACATGAAACTCCAGGAATTAAAAGTGGATAGATTCCTCTCAAAATCTGTTTTTGTCTTCCAGCTTTACCCATTTACTGTGCCCTAGAAACTGTATGCTTTCCTAGCCCTGCTCTTGAAGGGCACCACCCTGAGGCCAATAATCTGACTAGGAGATTGGAAAATGAAGAATCTTACAATTACTGGATCTTCTTCTGTCTGTGTCTGTATAATTATACATGTGTTATGTGTGTGATGGTTATAAAAAAAAAAAATAGCTCTAATGGCCTAAAGAAAAATAGATCAAATATTTTTTGAAATAAAAAAAAAAAAAGCTGTTATGCCTGTTCCTTCAAGTGACTTTAATCTTTGAGAAATAGAAACATTTTTGAAGACAACTGGTAAAATATAAATGTCTTCAAAATGTAAATATGTGATCTAAATTATGCGGGTCAGATACTAGGTTTGCTACATGTTTGAAGGTTACAAACTGCTTCTTTGGCTTTGGAGAACTGACTTGCCTGCTTTACAATTTGATAAGGCTTGAGGGCATATAGAATTAACCACGCCCTTAACTATGCTAGAAAGAGTCAGACTTTATCTGTACCCAGTACATAATTAAAACAACTTACCAGCCGTTACACTAAAATTAAAAATTGCTAACAGTTACTGTTAAAACATATAATTGAGACTACTGAATATTGATTCACCTGCAAGGTGTGTAATGCAAGTAATATGTGCTTTTAGTAAAAGATTATCAGAAGGCATGGGAATGCAAATTTTGGACTAGGGTTAAAGGATTGTTTTGAATTAGATAAGATAAAGCTGAAAGTTTAAACAAAGAGTGGAAGGTTTGTAAAAATTAATCTTCCAAAAGAAATTCTATATAAGAACATATTGATTAACTTCAAAAAGCTATTATACAGTCATTCCATAAATTGAGCAATGAAATAAAAGTACAAGGTTTTCTTAAGGCACTGATCTGCTATTTAACAAAAATTTGTAAAGTATTATGAAAAGTTTACAAAAATTTCACCTCATGGTCAAACTGGCTAAGATTGGATAAAATTATCTGTAAGGTTCCACTAAAACAAAAAATTGGGGTTGGCATTAATAGTAGACTAATGTAAGGGTGTAATCTGGCATTTTCTCTCTAAAACAAGATTTTCATGTAACAGTAAAAGATAATGAAAGGTTTAGCCTTTTTTTTATTTTTGAGTCATCATTTTGGCTAAAGAACTTATGGTAAACTGGAATTCTATTTCATAATATCACATGCTTTGAACCTCTAACATATATATTTAACAAGTTTCCCAAAATCAAACTTCAGCTTCAAAAATTGTCTTTCCTGACCCCTAGCTTTTGGATGCCAGAGGACCCCTAAAGCACCCAAGAGAGAGGTAAACAGGATTATTTGACATGTTATGGGGGATTGCCAAAGTGATGTTTAATCTTTCATAGGTTATATTTTAATGAATAATGTTAATATATGTTCTAAAATTGTATGGGATGTCTACAATTCTAATGTTAAGTATATGCTATCAATAATAATTAAGGTTATTATGTTACTGTAAACCACATGTATTAGTCTGTTCTTATTCTGCTAATAAAGATATACCCAAGACTGGGTAATTTATAAAGGAAAGAGGTTTAATGGACTCACAGTTCCACATGGATGGGGAGGCCTCACAATCATAGCAGAAATCTAAGAAGAAACAACGGCACATCTTACATGGCGGCAGGCAAGAGAGCTTGTGCAGCAGAACTCCTATTTATAAAACCATCAGATCTTGTGAGACTTACTACTATGAGAACAGTATAGGGAAAACCGCCCCCATGATTCAATTATCTCCACGTGGCCACCCTTGACACAAGGGGGATTATTACAATTCAAGGTGAGATTTGGGTGGGGACACAGCCAAACCATATTACTACAGAAATGAACAAATTTCTTTGTCAATCGTCTTTTTGAGGTAACTGCCCTGGACATTTTGTTATTCACAGACAATTGTTGTCTAGCTTTGATCCTTTTCAAAAGATGGCTTATAATCAGATACAGGAATTTGACAGGTGCTCCTAGAGGCAGGTTTCTGGTATCTTTGGAGATTGGGACATTGAAATAGAGAGAAACATATAGGACTCATGAAAAGCTGAAATGTTCATGAATATCAAGTAGAACAAGAGTTAAGAGAGTGGACTGAACTAACAGAAAACTGAAGAATCTTTTTAGCCTTTTGTGCTTAAAATGTTGCTGATCCTTGTTTTGTTTTTAGAGTCAAGGAAACTTATTTTGAGCTATTTACAGCCTTCAATAATTGAGTAAGGTATACTCCTGTGAACAAAATTTGGAGGATATTTGTTTCTCCCCACCTGGCATCTCCAGAATTTGGAAACTATTTGTGAGTATTCTTAACTTATGGCAATAGAGTTATTTGCATCTATGCAATAAGAATTCATTTTCCTTTGCAACAGGACACGATTGGCAGAATCTGGTTGTTTCACCAAGGTTTTAACCGGAAGGGTTTGCTTCCCTTTAAGGAATCAAGCGCGGCTTGCAGAGCCAATAAAAGCCCCTTGGGAAATCTGGTTCTTGTGAAGCCCCAGGTTCTTGTGACCTCAAGAAGGAAGGAATTTACCCACTCATAGGTATTTGAGGGTACAAACCCATGACTGGGCTCAGCTTTTAAAGGTCTTATCTGAGATTCCTCGTGGAACAGAGTTCCATCAAAGCCAACTTAAAGGCCTATGTGAAAAATAATTATTCTTGCTGCACCAATAATCTGGCCAAGAATAGGACTAAAGTTTATTTTACCAACAACTCAGTCCTATCACGATTTGTTTTGGACAAAAATGAGGACTGGAGAGAGAAAAATTATGCTTCAAAACTTATCATACACTTGTCATTAAATTCTAATCTCATCAGTTGTTTTTAAGTTTTTGCCTACATTTTAAACTAACCCGGTTTATTCCTGTGAACCAACCAGCAATCTCTGGCTGTAGCTCAGAAGAAACAAAAGGGATGGGTGATAAAAATCTGGATCAATATTCTACTTCTGGGCAATTATCCTGCAAATCCTACCACGTGATAAGAATAAATACAGTGCCCATAACTCGAGGTTTCTTTGTTTGGAAAAATAAGACCAAAAGAGCTAACCAAAGCCAAGCCCCATGCACCCAAATCTTAGCAGGTATAACTATAGCTAGCTACCAGCTATCTGAGCACATTGGCAGCCTTGGGATTTTTCAGCGGTCCTTATCCCCTTGTTTCGTTTTGATATATGTCTTCTAATAACCCAAATTCTTCCTTTTTGCTTGGAGGCCATTAAACTTCAAATGGTGATGCAAGTGAAATCTTGCATGAACATGCCATTCTTCCCAGGACCCTTAAACTGACCTCAGGAGGAGCTCTAACCCCCTGTGAGCAGCAGGCAATTAAGAGGGGTCATCGTCCACATTTTTGCAACAGCAGTTGCTGAAGCAGGGAATGAAAGGGGTTAGCCAGCTTGCTTTCAACAGACAGTATGGGAAGGATCCCTGGAGAACCTCTAACCCACGTTTTGTGCAGATAAGGGAACTTGCACAGGGACGTTGCTTAAACATGTCCACAGCCAACTAAGAGCCCACATGCGCACATGGAGAATGGGGTGGAGCTATCAGGAATTTGTGCTTTATACAAATAGGGAACCCAGCCCATCAGTATGTATGTAAAAAGCCCTTTTATTCAACTGTGAAGTGGGCAACCGGCAACCTGCTTTCAGGACCCCTCTTTTTGCTGAAAGCTTTCCTTTTCGCCTAATAAATTATACTCCACTCACTCGCTCTTCGATGTCCATGTGGCTATTTCTTCCTGGTCATGAGACAAGAACATGGACCTTGCTGAGCTAAGTAGCAAAAAAATCTTGAATCAACAACAAGGCCAGTTCACATGTTGCTCCGTTAGGAATGTCTTTCCTGTTCTTTGAATCTGAGCTCACAAGCTTTTCCCAAACTTCCATATTAAAACAGAAGTCTGTTGGTCACTCTTATAGTAGTGCATACCTTTCCTTTAGAGCAGTCAACATAGTGGAAACTTTGCTTTTATTTTTGTGTATATTACTTCTGTATCCTGCATAAAAAATTACCCTAAAATTTAGTGGTTTAAACCAAATAAATATTCATTATCTCATGGTTTCTATGGATCAGGAATTCAGTAGCAGCTGAACCAGGTGATTCTAACTTGGGGTCTTTCACAAGGTTGCGGGCTTGGTTAAAACTAGAGGATATATTCCCAAGATTGCTCAACTACTTGGTGCTGATCGTTGGTAGGAGCCTCAGTTCCACTCTACATAGGCCTCTCCATGGGCTGCTTAAGCATACAAATGATATGGTAGCTGTCCCACCTTGAGGAAGCAATCCAAAAGACAGCATGGAAGAAGCCAAAATTTATTTTATGACTTACCCTTTGAAGTCACACACTATCGTTTTTGCAGTATCTTATGGATTACACTGGTCAGCCTAATTCAATGCAGCAGAGAACTACATTTGAGCATGATTACTAGGCAGTGATAATCAATGGAACCCATCTTGTAGACTGGCTACCATAGTATGTTAAGAGAAATATATTTTTTTCAAAATCTTCCTCAACTGATCAAATGCCAAGACCTAGACTAAAGTGACTACAGTAAGCCTGAAATTGTCTTGAAGGCTTTTAATATGAGTCACAGCTACCATCTATAAGGCATCTATTCCCTGCCATTGCAGTAAAAACTGTTCCCTTTAGAAGATTCTACAATCTCCTTGCACCCTTGAACCACCATTTCTAGCCTAGCTATTCCAAGAGACATTCTAAAATCAATTTTTCTAAATATTCCAAGAAACAAAAATTTACAAAATTACAATACCCTAAGATCTTACTTTTTGTCTTTTTCTTAAATCAGATTGCTCTTAAGCAATAGCCCCAGTTAGGATATTGTCCTTTATGACACATTTTAAAATAACACCAATTAATACTTTTTATTTTGTAAGACTTAGAAACTGTAATTAAATTCCTTATGCATCATAATTCTAAAATGTTTTTGGACTGCCATCTAAGGAGATAAAAATTAAAATGCAAAAAAATGTATCTTCTTGTTAACAATACAAACACCAATTTTAGAAATAAGTATTAATTCAGTACTGTAAGTTCAAATAAAAGATATTAAGATTATAATATAATGCAGTGGGAAAATAGAAGATTTTTAAATTCAGTGTTCACAAACTTTTCAGGAGTCTGTGGTAATGAAAACAAAACAAGCAGCTGTATCATATACCAAAGATGATGAAATAATTCTCCTCAAATAATACAATACCATAAGCTACCCCAATGTGAATTTTCAAAGGATAATTAAACAATTCACTGTAGGGTAAATATAAACTCAGTTATAGTTTATGAAAATCTCATGAAAGAAACCCTCCACAAGACAAACATAAAAGCAGCTAAAATTAACTGATTTAACTGTTTCATTTTGAAAATTATGATAAAAACAGAGAGAAAAGAAATTATTTTCTACCAGTTTAAAACACAGAATAAGTAATATATTAAAGTTAAGGTTAAGGGACAAGAACAAATTGGATTTTATGAAATATTTAATTTTTCTCACATAAAATTCTATATATTTTAATATGAAAGAAATATAACTTAATGAAAGATATCACCCATACAATATAATTGTATATTATTTTGTATTACCATTTAAACCAGTCAAGAGACCATTATACTATTCCATTTTAATACAATGTCTGTTGCTATGACCTTTACAGGGCAAAAAAGAGGTTCGTTTTTACAAGTCTAGCTTCTTTGCAAGGAGACCCAAGAAGCATAACAATTAATGCTAATCATAGTGATTTCCATAGCATGGGCATTTCCCCTAGGAAAGATATTGAAACTAGAAATATATTTCACAAGGCATGCATACTTCAGGAACTACTTCTAATCTTCACTATGGGTTTTACATCACAAATGAAGCTAAAAACCTCATCAATTTGGTTTAATGCCCCAGGTAAATAATCATTTTTTATCACTTTAAATTTTTTTTTTTTTTTTTTTTTTTTGAGACGGAGTCTCGCTCTGTCGCCCAGGCTGGAGTGCAGTGGCCAGATCTCAGCTCACTGCAAGCTCCGCCTCCCGGGTTCCCGCCATTCTCCTGCCTCAGCCTCCCGAGTAGCTGGGACCACAGGCGCCGCCACCTCGCCCGGCTAATTTTTCGTGTTTTTAGTAGAGACAGGGTTTCGCCGTGTTAGCCAGGATGGTCTCGATCTCCTGACCTTGTGATCCGCCCGTCTCGGCCTCCCAAAGTGCTGGGATTACAGGCTTGAGCCACCGCGCCCGGCGTAAATTTTTATTTAAAATGAAGAATACTGTTCCACATTACAAACGTCACCAAATGTAGAACAAGCACAACATCTAAATAGCTCAACAAGGCTAGACTTTATAATATTAATCTTTTGAAAGTAATACTTCTGATTTATCAGGATCATCAGAAGTAAATCTGCTGCATATGAGATGATTCTTCCAAGACAACAAAAACTGTTAAAGTTGGCCAAAAGTGGCTCTATTAAAAGTTTATCAATTTGAACAAAAGATAAAATTGCAATGATCATCTTCACTGATTCCAATGCATTTTAGTGCATTTGGATATGTTCACAATCAAACAGAAATACAAAGATTACATTTTATGCAACACATTTACCTAATGGCAAGAAAAAAATAGAGAAATAAACATTTACATGAGAAAGATCAGGCATCTTTTGTGACTGCCTTCAAGTGGCAAAAAACAAAATGCTTGGAAGTATAGTAGAAAGGAAGAAAAATGCTAATTTAGTTAGAAAGTATGCTGAAATTATACACTTTACCAAAACCAGTCAAGAATTCTCACTTCGGCCACCAGTGTTAACATAACCAGGCTACCAGGTACACCTGGGCTAGAGATGGTGTGAGGAAAGAAGTTAAATGTGGACAGGAGGCTGAGAGAGTAAGAAAACTTTACCACCTTGCCCCACAGCAATTCTATTTCTATTTCAGGAATGTACTTGAATTCTGTTGCCCTGCTTCACATCTCTATCATATTGGTCACTGTGCAAAATAGAAGCCTTCTCCTTGGGTCTAATCCACATACTGCTCTGTGCCTTCTTTCGTCTAACCCAGAAATGCTCAATGGGGGAATTCTGAAAATGTATTCAGACTATAATTTAAAAAAAAAAAAAAAATTGGAGGATGCCACTAGCACTTAATGGGTGAGCTATAGGAATGCTGGATATCCTGCAATGCACAAATGCACAGCACATGCTACAAAATAAACTGACCCAAATTATCCATGACTTACAGTGACTATTCATGAAGGAGAGGGGGCAGCAACAATTATCCAAGCCTAAACCAAAATGTCATTTTTCATATCACACAGTACTTTTTACAAGGATTTAATTAATATAGACTGAATTTTCTATAAATATAACTATTGCATAAATTAAAAGAAACTTAACCGAGAATAGCTCTCTACTTCAGAAAATCAAGTCATATTTTGCAATGCCATATGTCATATTTAAGTGGTCAAGTTTAAGTGTTTGTACTTAGAATAACTGTGACTGCAACATCTGCACATGTAGACCGACACAAAGTCTCATACTTTGACAATATGTACATCTCAAATCCAATGACCTTCACCTCTCTCAGTCAGTTGCTAGACCTTTCCATCAGCTCAACATATTCTAACTGAAATTTTAAATACTGTTCTTTAAAGATCCAGTCCTCACATGTACACATCTGCTTGTGTTTTCCCTTCTCTGATTTGAACAGCATGCCTTTCTTATAACACTTATTTTTTCAAATAGTATTACTATTATGATTATGTGCATACAAACTATTCCTACGCATTGAATTATAAACCCTGATATTTAAACCCATCCTCACACATATCACCTAACACAAGGCTGCCAAGAAGGTGTGTTAGTTTTTGTTTGTTTCTTGAGACCAGGTCAAAGTCTGTCACCCAGGCTGGAGTGCAGTGGTGTGATCATGGCTTACTGCAGCCTTGACCTCCAGGGCTCATGTGATCCTTCCACCTCAGCCTCTCAAGTAACTGGGACTGCAAGTGTACGCCACCATATACAGCATTTTTTTTTTAGTTTTGTAGAGATGGGGGTCTCACCACCTTGCCCAGGCTAATCTCAAACTGCTGAGCTCAAGCAATCCTCCCACCACAGCCTCTCAAAGGTCTGGGATTATATGCGTGAGCCACCATGCCAACCCTGGTATGCTCTTTAAATGAAAGCCCTCTTGTCTTATCCCCATGAATTGTGTAGCCTAGCTTTTTCTCCATCATTTATAGATTTAGGTGATCAAATCGTATTCAGTGTCTTCTTAATACTGGTATTCCACAAAATAAGCCTTTAATTATAAGATAAATCTTCTGGGCATAGTTTATCCCCTCCACATTTATTCACTCACTATTTTGGTAATCCCTAGCTCCCCCAACACAATGCAAAATACATAAAAAACATTTAATACATGTTTATTGAATTCAACTTTTTAAAGTTCTTTCATAGCGTATTTAAAAAGTAATTATAAGGAGCTGAGTGCAGTGACTCACACCTGTAATCCCAGCACTTTGGGAGGCAGAGACGGGCAGACCACTTGAGGTCAGGAGTTCGCGATTAGCCTGGCCAACATGGTGAAATCCCATCTCTACTAAAAATACAAAAGTTAGTCAGGTATGGTGCCGTACAAGGCTAAGGAGGGAGAATTTCTTGAACCTGGGAGGAGGAGGTTGCAGTGAGCCAAGACCGTGCCACTGTTCTCCAGCCTAGGCAATAGAGTGAGACTCCGTCTCAAAAAAAAAAAAAAGTAATTTTACATGATTTGAAGATTTTTCCCCAAGTTTTATATTTTAAAAAAGTACAAAAACCAATGTTAAAGTATGAGTGTGCTTTTCTTCTGCAATGTCACAAAATCAATATACAAAATGTTAAGAAAATTGGGGGGAAGTCTAAACAGTTTCAAATATTCAAGATAACCACTTACTCATAGACATGTTGACCTAGTCTACTGAGTTGCTATGTAAATGAATAGCATCGAAAAGATCCCTCAAGTGTTTGACAGAGGAATACCTTTGCAAGCTAACCTTGAGAATATGTTATTAGAACATGTTTCTTTCTCCATTATATCCTATGAGGACTTACTCCATTATGTCCTATGAAGACAAGTTGAGAAATCCAGCAATAAAAGGCCCATATAAACAACAATGTTGGAAATTTTAAAAAAAGGATCCCCCAGTCTGGGTCATGAGAATAAATTAACATAACAAAGAGGAAAACCATCAAAGGCTAATTGATACAGTAGAGTCAATTTAATATATTTGTACTCTCCTAAAACACCATTAGTACCACTTTAGATTACAGACTAAAAAATTTAGTTGATGGTCAGAATATCCCAAATCACCTAAGGCTAATTAAATAATAAAGCCTTAACTACCAAATCTGAATGATCAGAAAACTCATTTTATAGTTTCCCTACTCACAATTTTACAGAAAATCCCATATCCCTGAATTCAACAAAGGGAAAAATAGTGATTGCATACTTTCTACTCACTTTTCAACTTTTACGCAAAACACTGCAAAATAAAACCACAGTGAAAGATTCATATAAAATGTCCATTGTAAAAAATTTAAATTTCTATCACTAGCATTGAAAGTATTTTGAGGAAAAACTATATAAACTACAACATGTCCAATTTTTAAGAAGCTTGAAAATAAATATATATAGCATACATACATAGTTTATGTCAATTTTCAGCAAATAATAACACATTTACAAAACTGTACTCCCTGAATGTCTTTCTCATACAAACTCTTTCAATTTCTAGCATTATATTGATTTAAACTAAATTATTTATATGATTATTTTAAATATTCTTACAGAATATTAATGTAGCATATAGTACCTAACAGCAACATGCATTCATCTAGAGATTGTACTGTTATTTCCGGTTAATTTTTTTTCTATCCTTAATTTATTTTTTACCCAACCTATAAAACACCATTAATACATGAATAGGGAAACAAAGTTTCTGTCTTGGCTAAAACGGTTGCCATATGAAAATGCCCACAGAGCGAGCATTCAATGGAAATTTACACGCAAGAAAATCCTTCCTTCTTTTCTATTAGGCATTATAATTCACAAATAGCTATGAAAAGATACAAGTAAGAAATCACATTCAGACTCAAGCGGGTGTTACCTGACACTTAATTTACCAGTCTGTGAATGGTGATAAGCCAACTAATAGGTTGAATATTAGCCCAAGGCAATGAAGCTATAGACACATGAAAAGAAACAGCAAATTTCAAATAATGTACCAAGATGAATAATGTCATAGTTACCAAGCCGGCAAACTTTTAACTCTCGCGGTGATTTCTAAAGTATACTTTTATGTAAATAAAAGTTTACGTAAAATTTTTACACAGAAAAACTTATATAATTTTATATAGATTAATAGTTATAATAGTATTAATTGGTTCTATGTGGTAATGCTTATTTTACATAAAATAGCAATAAAATGTTTCTTTCAAATAAATTAAAGTCACTGTACTCATACAAGTTTCTAAATGAAATAAAATAATGTGTATACAGGGGATCAGCAAGTAGGTGTTTTGGAATTTAAATAAAATATTATTAACAATAGCAAGGAAAAAGTTAAGAATAAATATTAAGAAAATAGCCCAAGTATTGAAAATATCATAAACAATTTACCTTTCACTCCAGCTTCATGGCACCAGAAAACAATCTTTTTCTTCAAATCCTAGGTCCTCAACAGATACTGGATCTGCAGGCACCTTGATCTCAGACTTCCCTTCTCCAGAATTGTGAAAAATAAATGTCCATTTTTTTTTAAGCAACCTAGTCATTCTAGCAGCCTGAACACACTATTTTATAAATGTCAGCTTTGTCCTATGCTTTTTACCTCTTAAATCTCCCTCAAATCTGCCCATTCTTCTCCAATGTCTTAACTATTACCACTCATTATCTTTTGTCTGGACGAAAGTCTCATAATTAATCTGGACCACCAATCCATCCTCCATAGTGTAGAGAGAATTGTCTTTTTAAAAAGCAGACTTAATCATCTCTCACCTCCACCTGCCTCTCCAGCCTCATCTTGCACCATCTTCCTCTGCATTTTCAGCACACTCACTCAGTGGTTTGCTTACAATCTTTCATTCTTACCAAGCTCCCTCCAGCACAGAACCTTTGTACATGTTCCCTTTCCTCTTTGAAATGTTCTTTACCCTCCTCTTAACAGATTTAATTGCCTAGATTCTTTGGCCTTATGATTACTTGCCACTCAAGAAAACCTTACCAGCTTAAATCTTCCTGTTTGGAGATCTAAGAGCACCATATACTCTTTCATGGCAGTGCAAATTTCATATTCACTTGCATAATTACTTGATAAATGCCCATTTCAACCACTAAATTGTAAGCTCCTTAAGGGATAAGACCATGTCTAATTTTGTTCTATATTGCATAGCCAGTATGAAGTGCATTGCACCTGATATACAGTAGAAACTTAATAGATATCTTCTGAATAAATGAGAGAATGGTCTCATTTTCACACTAAAACTCACATTTAACAGTTCACTGCCATTTTTTCATTTCTCCCTATCCTTGCTTCTCTTCACCCAGTCATTGTCACATCTATCTCCTCAATGCCTCTTTCACTAGGACCTTTCTTTTCATTCCTCCATTCAGTAATTATTTCAACAAATATTTATGGGGTATCTTCTACATGCCAAATGCTCTTAGCACTGAGGATACAGTGGCAAAAATCACACAAAAATCCAATCTTTCAAGATAGTGTGCCATGGAGGAAGGTGGCAGAGAAGGGAGTTGGGGGAGGAAGGGGCTGACAGTTAAGAAGCAAAAGAGAATGGTATATATAGCATATCACTGTTAAGTGCTAAGGAGAAAAGAAGCAAGGAAGGAGGATACCAAACATTTGAAGATGGCAGTTGAAATTTCAGACAGGGTGGCCAGGGAAGGCATCCGTGAAAAGGTATCATCTGAATAACAACCAGAGTGAGAGAGTCAGCCATGTGTAGATCTGAGGGATGAGTACTCTAGGTTTTCTGACTTAATGTGCTACCTACTTTCACCAAGAAAAGCCCACCAATTTGCTTAGATTAAATGTATTAGAAAATTTTGTCAAGAAGACTCAATTGCTGTGTGAGTATACTCAGATATAAGCATTAGCTGAAAAGAAATAAAGGCACCCAAAAATACACAGCCATGTGTGGATTTGGAGAAATAAGGAATTAAGTCACTTAGAATTCCACTGATGCATAGAATACGGAAACAAAAAATATTCAAAATTACTACCTTAAGTCGATCAAGAACAGTTTAATTAAGATGCATAATAAGTTTACATTTCAGAAAAATAAGATTTTAGAAGATTTTTTATCTAAAAAAGAAGTTAACGAAACAGTTACAGCAATTTAAGTTGCACCTGTAATACGCAATCATTCTAACTCAAAATCTAATTTGTTAAAAATTGATTTATAGTTACTTTATTTAACCAATAAATTATTCTAATTCCCTTTACCACAGAATTACAGTGAAAGGTGTGAGGGACCTCTAACATCGTGGTTTTGATTTTTTTCCATATGTAATCATAAAATCAAATGTGTAAAATCAGCTAGCTTGGTTCCAAAATTCAGAATAGAATACACTGAAATAAAAAAAAAATGAAACAAAATTTCAGAGTTTTGGATGTATACTTGTTCATCCAATTGCATAAGACTCAGATATAATATCGCCAGCACAATCAAACCAAGAATAGTGTCCATCTATACACAGATTTCACAGGAAATGGAGAATTTGACACTATACAACTTCTTACTCCTGGCTTTCACAAGGCATACTTAAACAAAACTGACATATCCCTGATATAAATTGCTCAAAGAAGTATTAATACCTACTCTGAAGAAATCTTGAAATAAAAGTATTTATTTTATATGCTATCAATCATGCCTTTAAACTCCTCAGGGGAAAGCTTAATAACTTCAGAAAAATCTGGATGGTTTCTATTACTGACATGATGTTACAAAAATAAGTACAAAAACAACAAACCATTATAAAACATTCCTCTCTCACAGTTATCTCAATTCTCTGAAAAATCTGTCTGTATTTAAATTCTAAAACAGGCCCTAGCAAGAGAAGTTACTTACATGCTCATTCATAAAAGTAGTTCACTATTTCGGTAGTTTTAAATTGGAGAAAAATCAAGTTTTTCTACTAAAAAATGTTGGTTTCATATGTATTGCTCAAAGAAGAAACTATCTTGGCGATGATATTCTATACTGGTAGAAATATTAAAGTATTCATATAGCCATCATACAGATCATTTAACATAAGGGGATATAAAACTGAGGTCAGTTTTAATTCTTTCATATTTCTGCTACAAAGTTAAGAGTAATATTAAAGCCATAGAGAAGAGACCAATGGTACCTCAGTGCTAGAGAAAGCAGGGAAAACATACAGAGAGGACAAAAATTCATGGAGTTTTTGTTTTCCTTTTTAGTATTAACACTCTGTTTCTTCAAGTCATCCTCTTACAGTTTTTTATTTCCCTCGACACAACAATTTCTCTCCATCCTCATTTCTAAGCCTCAGTCACTTACTGGCTCTAGTCGGCTTATCCCGTATCTTTCTTTGAGCAATTTATCTTCTGATACTGTTATTATAAATATAAGGTTTCCTTGCAAGAGTGAGAGATCAATCTGGGATCAAGCTCTGAAAAATTCAGTGAGCTAGCCAATTAGATGTGTCTGGCCTCCTCTGCAGAGGGTTATGAAGACAAGAACAGCATAATGTGCTCTAAATGACTGAGCTCGGGCATGGTCACAAGTGCTCAGGGGGCTAGTGATGTATTCTCTAGTAACGTTAAGCCAAATAGCTGTCCTAAGGGATTAAGGGGCCTGATACAAGCTCTGAAGTTCTTCTAGGGTGTCCACTAGAATGTAAGAACACTTAGGTTTGAAGGAAAAAAGCATACTGTATAACCTGATTATTAGCTAGAAGCATTCAAGTCCATACACTGTCATTTATTACTATATGGTTCCAGTAAAACATAAGCATCGGAGACATTTCCTGTCCTTCTTTCCATATCTGACACAATACTTTACACAAAACACTACTGAAATTAGTATTAACGAAAAGCACAGTCAATAATATATAAAAGTGCTCCATAAACTGTAAAATCTTATACAACTCTATGTTGTTATTATTAATAATATTCTTCCCAGTATATACTCGCCTCAAGTGGGAAATTCTCCATCTTTAGGAATATATTAAATATCCACAGTTTATTTCTTTTGCTTGCCAGAAAGAAAAATTACCTTGGAAGCCTGATTTTTTTTAATCTTAATTCTTATATTTTAGTAGCAAAGAATTAGCTTGGGACCATGAGAAAGACCAACTAGAAAAAAGATAATTTAAAGTCACTGGATAGGAAAAACAATTGAATAAGTTGTCGGTCTTAATTATTTGATGTCCTCTAGTAATAATTTGCTTCACAATTCAAATAAAGAGAATTATATAGTGATAAAAATGCATTAAATCAGTGGTAGAAAACAAGCACATTTTCATGAATGTTGAATTTACTAAAAACGATGTTATACATTCAATATACACTGTAATTATTAGATTTGAATATGAAAACCTAATTATACAGTTACTTATATTTATACATAAATGTATATATACACACCTATATACATATATATAAAAACAATTTTTAAATGGTAACCCATCATTATGGAAAAAATAAGCATGAAAAAACATGCTATTTTCATTTAGTTTAAATAACGTTTACTTCTAACATTCTAAAAAACTGTTAGATTAAGTAATACTTTAGTCATAACTATCTCATTTACCTAAAACACCATATATACTATATACACTATATATACACTGTATACATATATATACTATATACACACTATATATATACTATATAGTTTAAATATTTAAACTATATTTAAATAACATTTAAATGGTGAATATTGCTTTAGAACGTATGTGCATTTCTTATAGCTACTTATTTTCTCTCTCGGTCTGTATAAACCGTTTGCTTCATTCTTCAATGTTTGAGACGTCATTATATCAAATTATATGCTAATTTGATATATATACATATATACTGTATATACATATATACACGATATAGTGTATATATATACACATGTGTATATATACATATATACACTATATATAGTATATAGTATATATACATATATATGTATACATATAGTAGGATTTGAAGAGATAACCAAGAAAACTCATTTCTGCATCAGTTTTTATTTTTATAACATATGATATGAACAAGCATTTTATAAAAAATGTAATCCATAACCATTCTCATTAAATAAAATATGCTAAATTTACCTGTGGGATTCATATTCCCATACCTCTCACACCAAGACTCTCTAAGAGGAATTTCTAAACTTGATACTTTGAGTGAGTAAGATGGAGTTAATACACATTAGAGTTTTAATAAACTATACTTTTTATAACTAAAAATACTATATAAAAATTATTTATTAAATGATCAAATATAAGAATTCAACATTTAATTGTTGTCTAGTAGGTTTACTTTACTTTGACTCCCTAAAGATTTTAAATACCTTAACAACAGTATGCAAAATATTCATCACATTGCTAGGCAATGCAGGTTACCTATAAATGCTACATTTATCCCAAATAACAGATAAACACACCACTCTTAAAATATTGCATATAATAAACCTAAAGCTAATCATAAAATCCAATACTAATGAGATTTTTAAATACATACCAAAGATAAGCTTTAAAAGTTTTCATAGAAAAAAATCTTCAATATAGAACCTTCAACAGTAAAATAATAAAACAACAATATTCATTTTGCTTAAGATATCA
This sequence comes from Macaca nemestrina, assembly GCF_043159975.1. Lineage (NCBI taxonomy): Eukaryota > Metazoa > Chordata > Mammalia > Primates > Cercopithecidae > Macaca > Macaca nemestrina. The sequence continues at coordinate 37,361,173 of NC_092136.1, forward strand.
TCATAAAACAATTGTCTATTTCTAAAAACCATAAAGTAATATGAAAAATAAATTGTTTTCTTCAAAAAGGTAATTTGCTTCTAAAATGTTGTATTATAATAATATGTTGTTATTCTCAAGTTATGTTATAAATCATTAATAGTTATATTGGAGAGTTCAGGTTAAGAATATTTTGAAACCCTTTAAAGACGTATTAGAAGTGTCAAAATTTCTTCTTTCTAAATCTATTACACAAATGAAGCAACAAATTTTTGTATAGCACAGGGCCCAAAGACAGCACTATCCTCAGATCCCAGTGCATAAATAAAAAAGCCAATTAAGTTAAATCAACCGATAACACTAATAAATTATCAGTTCAACTACAGTTAAAATAAATATTTATTGCCCTCCCACTAAGAGTCAGGCACTATACTGGTGCTGGGGAAACAAAGAAGAAAAAGACATCGTCTTTATTCTTTTTTTTTTTTTTTTTTTTTAAATTCTAAGATTTTATTTTTTTTTAAATTTATTTATTATTATTATACTTTAAGTTGTAGGGTACATGTGCATAACGTGCAGGTTTGTTACATATGTATACTTGTGCCATGTTGATGTGCTGCACCCATCAACTCATCATTTACATCAGGTATAACTCCCAATGCAATCCCTCCCCCCTACCCCCTCCCCATGATAGGCCCCTGTGTGTGATGTTCCCCTTCCTGAGTCCAAGTGATCTTATTGTTCAGTTCCCACCTATGAGTGAGAACATGCGGTGTTTGGTTTTCTGTTCTTGTGATAGTTTGCTAAGAATGATGGTTTCCAGCTGCATCCATGTCCCTACAAAGGACGCAAACTCATCCTTTTTGATGGCTGCATAGTATTCCATGGTGTATTCTTAATAAGCTTCCAATCTATAACAATGAAGAAATAATTATAATACAATGTAATACACTCCATAATTTTAAAAAAGACAAGGTTCAATATAGTTAGGTAGAATGAATAAGATTATTTGAAAGCACAACAGGTAACAGTCAACAATAATTTATTGTACATTTTAAAATAACTAAAAGAATATAATTGGAATGCTCGTAGCACAAAGAAATGATAAATGCTTGAGATGATAGATGACCCATTTACCCTGACGTGATTGTCACACACTGAATGCCTGTGTTGAGATAGCTCATTTGCCCTATAAATATATATGACTGCTATGTACTCATAAAAATTAAAAAAAAAAGAAAAAAGGAGAAAACAAGGACAAGGTTCTGAAGCAGTCAAAAGAAGAAAGAGTGAATAACTTTGAAGAGAAACTTGAAGAAGGATAAGTTGACTAACCCAGATACGGAAATATGAACAAGATGTTCTCAGACCAAGTCACAGGGAAAAGAGCAAGTGTAAGGGAACAGAAGCATCAAATACTATAAAGTGTATGGAAAACTGCATTGTGATTGATATAAAATTCAAGAAGAGGGAAACAGAAATTGAAGAAATAGGCAGAGACTAAATCTACATTCCGTGACATCAGGAATACATACACCATGGAAATTTGCAAATACTAAAATCAGGGTTTTTCATTTTTTTTTAATTCACATCCCACCCCTTATGCCCAGAGAGCCAGCTGTTAAACCTTTACAAGCACAGCACTGGCAGTGTCACATTTCGGAAGATATTTTAATACAAAGGTCACTTAATGTGCTACATGATTTTTAAAAACATTCTCCAAACAAAGGAAGAATGCAATGTAAAATAAAATTTGCCTAAAAGAAGCCTGTTTTTAAAAAAATAAGAGAGGGAAAACACAACATCAACAGTCCATCCCATCTGAAACTTTAAGTATTTTCTTAAGAAGAAAAAAAAAAAGGCCAGGCACGGTGGCTCACGTCTGTAATCCCAGCACTTTGGGAGGCTGAGGCGGGCAGATCACGAGGTCAGGAGATGGAGACCATCCTGGCTAACACGGTGAAACCCTGTCTCTACTAAACATACAAAAAAATTAGCTGGGTGTGGTGGCAGACGCCTATAGTTCCAGCTACTCGGGAGGCTCAGGCAGAAGGAGAATGGTGTGAACTCAGGAGGCAGAGCTTGCAGTGAGCCAAGATCGCCCCACTGCACTCCAGCCCAGGCGACAGAGTGAAACCCCATCTCAAAAAAAATTTTTTTTAAGTATCTCCCTCTAGATGCTATGCCATTGGTCCTATCCCTTAGGAAATCTTCTCTTTAACAATTTGAATCCAAACAAAATAAACTCCTGTCATCAGCCTCCAATATTTAAAGAGAGCAAACATATAGTTTCAGTATTTTTCTCTTTGATGTCTGCTCTCCATTAAAGATTGCAAAGATTTTTAAATAAAACAAGTAAAATACTGCTACTGATCTTAAGAAAATTCCATTGTACAGAGCATAATGCATTTAATAAAGAAAATTATCAAAGCTAGTACCATAACTATAGAAAATCTAATAGTTATAAAAATACTAAACATTATAACTTAAAATAGGTAAAATACTCACTGTGAAATATTTATAAACCAAACCTAGCAAATTTAACCTATTTGTCATCATAATCTATTTTACTTGAGTTTAGGTGCCAGCTTATTTTCTCAGCCTTTGTATCTGTTTTTTCAGATCAGTTACTTCATCAGACCTGGCCTGCCTACTGACACTGAAATTATATAAAAGTCTTGAACCAGAGAAGCTACCTCAGTAGTACCCAAGGGACATTCCTCTTATTGGTGCCTCACATCTGTCTTCTAGTTTACTTTGACTTTTATTCATTCACTTAAAACATCATTACAAAATCACCATGTGGCAGGCCTTGAGCTAAGCACTAGAGATATAATGGTAAGCAAGACAAATATGTCCATGGCTTCATAGAGGGCAATCTACTAAGAGGGTGTCTATTGAACAAATAATCTCATCAAAATTATAATTATGACATTAAGCTGCTATGAACAAAAGTACATGATATGTAATTGGGATACCTGTTTTCTGTGGAGGCTCATCAAAAGTTCCCATAAACAAGTAAAACCTGACTCCAGGCCTGAAGGATGAAGATGAGGAGAGTTCCAGAAAGAGGAAACAGTACTTTTTCATTTCCAGACAGGTTGGTTCCACCTTTGCTCTCTCCTTGCATTTTTCTCCTGAATTTCTTTTTTAATCTGGCTAACAACTTTGACTCTTGCTATTCCCATAACAGCTAATATTTATTGGGTTCAACTACTTGGAAGATACAATTCTAAATAATTTATGTATATTCACTCATCTAATCCTCAGAGTAACCAGAAGTGAGATAGGTTCTATTTCCTCATTTTACAGATGAGGAATCTGAGGCATAACCATGGAAAGTTAATTGACCAAACCGCACAGCTACTTGTACTGGTGGGGCACTTGTGCCCTTATAATAGCACTCAAAGAAGCCCCAAGGCACCAAGCTAAATTAGCACTACTACTGGGGCAAGAATATCAGGTTTCCTATACTCTCCAAACTGCTACCATCTTAAACTAAGCAGAATCTAGTTATTTAGAAAATCACTAAACTTTTTTTTCTCCTGTTTTCAGAAATCAAGAATAAAAAGTTAATCTATTAGCCCAGAGTAAAATATCTCCAGGAGAAAAAAATAAATGTTCTTAGGATAATACATTTTCACAAGAAGTTATTCACCTAGAATATGAAATAATGCAAACTAAGCAAGGAGAAATAGTATCTTTAATTTCTTCTTAACAATTAAAATTTTAAATACTTTCCAAGGGAAAGAGGATATTTTTCTCATAATTAAAACTAGTAAATATTTTAAGTGCATTTGAAAACAAATTTGTACTAAACTACATAGGTAGTAAACTAGCTATGATGCTGAAGAAATTCCCAAAATCACTATTTTCTTTAGGTGAGCACTTTTCAAGTATTAAAGAAAAAAGAACTATAAAATGCCTTGCGCCTCACTTTAAATAAATTCAGATATTTTTTAAAGTTCCTGTTACATCAAAGCTTTATCTGGAGAATGGAGTGAACCCACGAGGAGGAGCTTGCAGTGAGCCGAGATCGCACCACTGTACTCCAACCTGGGGGACAGAGCGAGACTCCATCTCAAAAAAAAAAAAAAGTTTCATCTGTAAATTCACCATTGAAGTCGATGCAGAAAAAGGTAATAGTAAGTAAGTGACTGATGCAAGTGAGTGTATGACTCATAGTTTGCAAAGGAAAATGATTTGGGGGAAAAGGCTCAGGAAGAAGAGAAGCAAATAATGGATTATGGATGATATAAAGACCTTTCCTGTCCAAGGACTGTCACCAGTTCTTTATTACTTGAAGATTAAGGGAATAGTGAATAAAGCTGTCTGCCAGACAGCAGAAAGAGTAAGAAATAACATTGTCTCTAAGTGTATCTCACAAGAAAAGTTTTCAGAAATAACATTGATAAAATCAAACTTTCTATAAAAAGTTACTGGAAAACCCAACTCAAATCAGAACAAGGAAAATGTCAAAATAAACCAACATTACATTTGTAGGTACCTGAACAGAATGAAACAGTAGTGTAGGCCAAGTTGTAGAATTATCTAATTTTATTCCACTTGGTTTTGGAAAAAAGTTGGATACAATACTGATTTGCTAGAAGATGTAGCGCAATTTGTTTTTGTTTGTTTTTCTACTCCATGGCTTACGGCAAAATAAGCATTTGGCTTTGTTACTAGAGTTTAATAAATTAATACAATGTACTTTGGTTTTTAGTTTCAGAAGTGAAGTTCAAGCCACTGAATTTGGTTCCAATTTTTACTAACTGCCCCATCCTTTCAAATATATATACATATGTATGTACATATACATATACATATATACATATATGTATGTACATATACATATACATACATATATAGGTGTATAAATATTTGAAAGGATGGGGCGGTTATATATATACATACATATGTATATATATACACACACAGGTGTATATATACCTGTATATACGTATGTATATATACACACATTAAAATACATCATATATATTTCAATATACATTTCTTAAAACTCACACTTGAAGATGGCCGAATAGGAACAGCTCCAGCCTCCGGCTCCCAGCGTGAGCGACACAGAAGATGGACGATCTCTGCATTTTCAACTGAGGTACCAGGTTCATCTCACTGGGGCATGTCAGACAGTCAGTGCTGGTCAGCCAATGTAGCCCGACCAGCAAGAGCTGAAGCAGGGCGAGGCATCGCCTCACCTGGGAAGCGCAAGGGGGAAGGGAATTCCTTTTCCTAGCCAAGGGAAACTAAGACACACAACACCTGGAAAATCGGGTAACTCCCACCCTAATACTGTGCTTTACCAAGGGTCTCAGCAAACGACACACCAGGATATTATATCCCACACCTGGCCCGGAGGGTCCCACACCCAGGGAGCCTCCCTCATTGCTAGCACAGCAGTCTGAGATCTAACTACAAGGTGGCAGCACAGCTGGGGGAGGGGCGTCCGCCATTGCTGAGGCTTAAGTAGGTAAACAAAGCCCACAGGAAGCTCGAATTGGGTGGAGCCCACCTCAGCTCAAGGAGGCCTGCCTGCCTCTGTAGACTCCACCTCTGGGGACAGGACATAGCTAAACAAAAAGCAGCAGAAACCTCTGCAGATGTAAATGTCCCTGTCTGACAGCTTTGAAGAGAGCAGTGGTTCTCCCAGCATGGAGGTAGAGATCTGAGAACAGACAGACTGCCTGCTCAAGTGGGTCCCTGACAACTGAGTAGCCTCATTAGGAGACATCCCCCACTAGGTGCAGACCGACACCTCACACCTCACACGGCTGGGTACACCTCTGAGACGAAGCTTCCTGAGCAAGAATCAGATAGCAACACTCGCTGTTCAGCAATATTCTATCTTCTGCAGCCTCTGTTGCTAGCAAACAGGGTCTGGAATGGACCTCAAGCAAACTCCAGAAGACCTGCAGCTGAGGGTCCTGACTGTTAGAAGGAAAACTAACAAACAGAAAGGACACCCACACCAAAAACCCATCAGTATGTCACAATCATCACACCAAAGGCAGATAAAACCACAAACATGGGGGAAAAGCAGGGCAGAAAAGCTGGAAATTCAAAAACTCAGAGAGCATCTCCCCCTCCAAAGGAACGCAGCTCATCACCAGCAATGGAACAAAGCTGGATGGCGAATGACTTTCACGAGTTGAGAGAAGAAGGCTTCAGTCGATCAAACTTCTCAGAGCTAAAGGAGGAACCAGGTACCCAGCACAAACAAACTAAAAACCTTGAAAAAAGAATGGAAGAACAGATAACTAGAATAATCAATGCAAAGAAGTCCATAAACGAACAGATAGAGATGAAAACCATGACACGAGAACTACGTGACAAATGTACAAGCTTCAGTAACTGACTCGATCAACTGGAAGAAAGAGTATCAGTGACTGAAGATCAAATGATTGAAATGAAGCGAGAAGAGAAGTCTAGAGAAAAAAGAGTAAAAAGAAATGAACAAAGCCTCCAAGAAATATGGGATTATGTGAAAAGACCAAATCTACGTCTGATTGGTATACCTGAAAGTGACGGGGAGAATGGAACCAAATTGGAAAACACTCTGAAGGATGTCATCCAGGAGAACTTCCCAACCAGGAAGGCAGGCCAACATTCAAATTCAGGAAATACAGAGAACGCCACAAAGATACTCCTCGAGAAGAGCAACTCCAAGACACATAATTGTTAGATTAACTGAAGTTGAAATGAAGGAAAAAATGTAAAGGGCAGCCAGAGAGAAAGGTCAGGTTACACACAAAGGGAAGCCCATTAGACTAATAGCAGATGTCTCAGCAGAATCTCTACAAGCCAGAAGAGAGTGGGGGCCAATGTTCAACATTCCTAAAGAAAAGAATTTTCAACCCAGAATTTCATATCCAGCCAAACTAAGTTTCATAAGTGAAGGAGAAATAAAATCCTTTAAAGATAAGCAAATGCATAGAGATTTTTGTCAACACCAGGCCTGCCCTACAAGAGATCCTGAAGGAAGCACTAGACATGGAAAGGAACAACCAGTACCAGCCATTGCAAAAACATGCCAAAATGTAAAGACCATCTATGCTAGGAAGAAACTGCATCAACTAACAAGCAAAATAACCGCTAATATTATAATGACAGGATCAAGTTCACGCATAACAATATTAACCTTAAATGTAAATGGTCTAAATGGTCCAATTAAAAGACACAGACTGGCAAATTGGATAAAGAGTCAAGACCCATACGTTTGCTGTATTCAGGAGACCCATCTCACATGCAGAGACACACATGGGCTCAAAATAAAGGAATGGAGGAAAATCTACGAAGCAGATGGAAAACAAAAAAAGTAGGGGTTGCAATCCTAGTCTCTGACAAAACAGACTTGAAACAATCAAAGATCAAAAGAGACAAAGAAGGCCATTACACAATGGTAAAGGAATCCATTCATCAAGAAGAGCTAACTATCCTAAATACATATGCACCCAATACAGGAGCACCTAGATTCATAAAGCAAGTCCTTAGAGACTTAAAAAGAGACTTAGACTCCCATACAATAATAATGGGAGACTTTAACACCCCACTGTCAACATTAGACAGATCAACGAGACAGAAAGTTAACAAGGATATCCAGGAATTGAACTCAACTTGGCATCAAGGGGACCTAATAGACATCTACAGAACTCTCCACTCCAAATTAACAGAATATACATTCTTCTCAGCACCACATCGCACTTACTCCAAAATTGACCACATAGTTGGAAGCACTCCTCAGCAAATGTAAAAGAACAGAAATTCTAACAAACTGTCTCTCAGACCACAGTGCAATGAAACTACAACTCAGGACTAAGACACTGAATCAAAACAGCTCTACTACATAAAAACTGAACAACGTGCTCCTGAATGATTACTGGGTACATAACGAAATGAAGGCAGAAATAAAGATGCTCTCTGAAACCAAGGAGAACAAAGACACAACACACCAGAATCTCTGGGACACATTTGAAGCAGTGTGTAGAGGGAAATTTATAGCACTAAATGTCCACAAGAGAAAGCAGGAAAGATCTAAAATTGACACCCTAACATCACAATTAAAAGAACTAGAGAAGCGAGAGCAAACATTCAAAAGCTAGCAGACAGCAAGAAATAGCTAAGATCAGAGCAGAACTGAAGGAGATAGAGACACAAAAAACCCTCCAAAAAATCAATGAATCCAGGAGCTGGTTTTTTGAAAAGATCAACAAAGTTGATAGACCACTAGCAAGACTAATAAAGAAGAAAAGAGAGAAGAATCAAATAGATGCAATAAAAAATGATACAGAGGATATCACCACCGACCCCACAGAAATACAAACTACCATCAGAGAATACTATAAACACCTCTACGCAAATAAACTAGAAAATATAAAGTAATGGATAATTTCCTGGACACATACACTCTCCCAAGACTAAACCAGGAAGAAGCTGAATCCCTGAATAGACCAATAGCAGGCTCTGAAATTGAGGCAATAATTAATAGCCTGCCAACCAAAAAAAGGCCAGGATCAGACGGATTCACAGCTGAATACTACCAGAGGTATAAGGAGGAGCTGGTACCATTCCTTCAGAAACTATTCCAATCAACAGAAAAAGAGGGAATCCTCCCTAACTCATTTTATGAGGCCAGCATCATCCTGATACCAAAGCCTGGCAGAGACACAACAAAAAAAGAGAATTTTAGGCAAATATCCATGATAAACATCGATGCAAAAATCCTCCATAAAATACTGGCAAACTGAATACAGCAGCACATCAAAAAGCTTATCCACCATGATCAGGTGGGCTTCATCCCTTGGATGCAGGGCTGGTTCCACATACACAAATCAATAAACGTAATCCAGCATATAAACAGAACCAAAGACAAAAACCACATGATTATCTCAATAGATGCAGAAAAGGCCTTCGACAAAATTCAACAGCCCTTCATGATAAAAACTTCCAATAAATTGGGTATTGATGGAACGTATCTCAAAATAATAAGAGCTATTTATGATAAACCCACAGCCAGTATCATACTGAATGGACAAAAACTGGAAGCATTCCCTTTGAAAACTGGCACAAGTCAGGGATGCCCTCTCTCACCACTCTTATTCAACATAGTGTTGGAAGTTCTGGACAGGGTAACTAGGCAAGAGAAAGAAATCAAGGCTATTCAGTTGGGAAAAGAAGAAGTCAAATTGTCCCTCTTTGCAGATGACATGAGTGTATAGTTAGAAAACCCCATTGTCTCAGCCCAAAATCTCCTTAAGCTGGTAAGAAACTTCAGCAAAGTCTCAGGATACAAAATCAATGTGCAAAAATCACAAGCATTCTTATACACCAGTAACAGACAAACAGAGAGCCAAATCATGAATGAACTCCCATTCACAACAGCTTCATAGAGAATAAAATACCTAGGAATCCAACTTACAACGGATGTAAAGGACCTCTTCAAGGAGCACTACAAACCACTGCTCAGTGAAATAAAAGAGGACACAAACAAATGGAAGAACATACCATATTCATGGATGGGAAGAATCAATATTGTGAAATTGGCCATACTGCCCAAGATAATTTATAGATTCAATGCCATCCCCATTAAGCTACCAATGACTTTCTTCACGGAATTGGAAAACACTGCTTTGAAGTTCATATGGAACCAAAAAAGAGCCCGCATTGCCACGACAATCCTAAGTCAAAAGAACAAAGCTGGAGGCATCACGCTACCTGACTTCAAACTATACTATAAGGCTACAGTAACCAAAACAGCATGGTACTGGTACCAAAACAGAGATATAGACCAATGGAACAGAACAGAGCCCTCAGAAATAATACCACACATCTACAGCCATCTGATCTTTGACAAACCTGACAAAAAAAAGAAATGGGGAAAGGATTCCCTATTGAATAAATGGTGCTGGGAAAACTGGCTAGCCATAAGTAGAAAGCTGAAACTGGATCCTTTCCTTACTCCTTATACGAAATTAATTCAAGATGGATTAGAGACTTAAATGTTAGACCTAAAACCATAAAAACCCTAGAAGAAAACCTAGGTGATACCATTCAGGACATAGGTATGGGCAAGGACTTCACGTCTAAAACACCAAAAGCAACGGCAACAAAAGCCAAAATTGACAAATGGGATCTCATTAAACTAAAGAGCTTCTGCGCAGCAAAAGAAACTACCATCAGAGTGAACAGACAACCTACAGAATGGGAGAAAATTTTTGCAATCTACTCATCTGACAAAGGGCTAATATCCAGAACCTACAGAGAACTCAAACAAATTTACAAGAAAAAAGCAAACAATCCCATCAAAAAGTGGGCAAAGGATATGAACAGACACTTCTCAAAAGAAGACATTCATACAGCCAACAGACACATGAAAAAATGCTCATCATCACTGGCCATCAGAGAAATGCAAATCAAAACCACAATGAGATACCATCTCACACCAGTTAGAATGGCGATCATTAAAAAGTCAGGAAACAAGAGATGCTGGAGAGGATGTGGAGAAATAGGAATGCTTTTATACTGTTGGTGGGAGTCTAAATTAGTTCAACCCTTGTGGAAGACAGTGTGGCAATTCCTCAAGGATCTAGAACTAGAAATACCATTTGACCCAGCCATCCCATTACTGGGTATATACCCAAAGGATTATAAATCATGCTGCTATAAAGACACATGCACACATATGTTTATTGCAGCACTATTCACAATAGCAAAGACTTGGAATCAGCCCAAATGTCCATCAGTGACAGACTGGATTAAGAAAATGTGGCACATAAACACCATGTAATAGTATGCAGCCATAAAAAATTCGTGTCCTTTGTAGGGACATGAATGCAACTGGAAACCATCATTCTCAGCAAGCTATCGCAAGAACAGAAAACCAAACACCGCATGTTCTCACTCACAGGTGGGAATTGAACAATGAGATCACTTGGACACAGGAAGGGGAACATCACACAGCGGGGCCTATTGTGGGGAGCGGGGAGGGAGGAGGGATAGCATTAGGAGATATACCTAACGTAAATGACGAGTTAATGCGTGCAGCACACCAACATAACACATGTATACATATGTAACAAACCTGCACGTTGTGCACATGTACCCCAGAACTTAAAAAGTATAATAATAATTAAAATAAATAAATAAATAAATAATAAAAATAAAACTCACACTTATTTATGGATTTTAATTGTTATCCCTGCATTATGGATCTTTTTTAAAACACCAAGAGAATTTCATTTTGATGAAGTCACTCACATTCAACAAGAAGTTTTATCCAATTTAATACTTTAATTTACATTTTCATGTATATTTGGAGTACCACTACATGACAGCATTGAGCTAAATACTTTATACACATAAATTCATTTAAGAATACAGGGTTTAGCTGGATGCAGCAGCTCACACCTCTAGGACCAGCTACTCAGGAGGCTGAGACAGCAAGGATCACCTGAGCCCAGGAGTTCCAGACTACAGTGAGTTATGATCACACCAGCGTACTTCAGCTTCAACAACAGAAACAGACTCTCTCTAGAACAATTAAAATTTAAAAAAAATTTTTTTAAAGAATGCTGTATTTATTTTGTGTGTAAATTTGCCTGTGTATACTGCCTGAGGAGAAGGTAAACAATATTTTTACGAAGCAACCCACATCATATCCCTGATGGCTTTTGTATGAGCAACATCCAGCCATTGTAGTACACCTTATACATATAGCTTAAATTTAGTTCATGAAAACTGCCTGATCCAACATGAAAAAGTTTCAGGAAAAAGAAAAGCTGGGTGTGTGCACACATGCACATGTTTCCTAGACAAGAGCTTCGAACCTAGGCAGTCCAGTTCCAGAATCTTTGCTATTAACCACTAAGCAATATGTTGGAAAAAGAAGAAAGATGAGATATAAAAATAACTGATTTAGATAAAAACAGTACCTGCTAGAATAAGGGATCACATTTCTGAAGTCAGTACATTAAGAAATATAAGCATTAAATTATCTTTAAAAATGGAAAACAATCTACAAAACTTTTTTCTCTTGTGAATGAATATACATATCAGAAAGTTTCTAGCTTTTATGTTTTGAATATTATATCAACCAGTATTTCTTACATTGCTTTAAAGAGATCACACTTACCTTACAGTATTTCTGGCAGGATTAAATAAGGTCTTCGATTATGACTTTAAACAATAATCTTAGACCTTATTTAATTTAATCTAAATTAAATATCTAGATTATGATCTAAGGTCATAATCGAAGATCTTATTTAATCCTTTAATCCTCTCTTTCTATAAAGAGAGAGACTTATGTTAAAGAATTGGCTTAGAAGATTGTGGAGCACTGGTAAATCCAAAATCGGTAGGGTTGTGTGTGTGTGTGTGTGTGTATACATGCATATATATATATACGTGTATGTGTATGGGTATACACACACACACACACACACGATTTATCCTTGAACAACACAGGTTTGAACTGCAAAAGTCAACTTATTTGTGGATTTTCTTCAGCCTCTACCACCCTTGCAACAGCAAGACCAACCCCTCCTCCTCTTCCTCAGTCTACTTAACAAGACAAGGATGAAGACTACTATGATGAGTTACTTCCACTTAATAAATAGTAAATATATTTTATCTTCCTTATGATTCTCTTAATATTTTATTTTCTCTAGCTTACTATAAGAATACAGTATATAATACACATAACATATGAAATATGTGTTTATGGCAGGGTATATTGGTTCACACCTGTAATCTCAGCACTTTGGGAGGCCAAGGCGGGTGGATCACCTGAGGTCAGGAGTTTGAGACCAGCCTGACCAATATGGAGAAACCCCATCTCTATCAAAAATACAAAATTAGCCGGGCGTGGTGGTACATGCCTGTAATCCCGGCTACTAGGGAGGCTGAGGCAGGAGAATCAACTGAACCCGGAAAGCAGAGGTTGCAGTGAGGTGAGATTATGCCATTGCACCCCCGCCTGGACAACAAGAGCGAAACTCCATCTCAAAAAAAAAAAAAGAAAAGAAAAGAAAAAGAAAAAAAGAAATATGTGTTTATGTTTCCAGTAAGGTTTCTGGTCAACAGCAGATTATGAGTAATTTTTTGGAGAGTCAAAAGTTACACATGGATTTTCAACTCTGTAGGGGTCAACACCCCAAATTCCCACATTGTTCAAGGTTCAACTGTCTGTTGGTTTTGTTTCTCTGGGGAACTCTAATACTTCAGGGTAGTTGAAAACCAAGGCTTAGAAAACAGGGAACAGGAATTCAGATTCATATCTTTGTGTCCAGCCATTCCTGAAAGGATTATGAAATAAAATTCTCAAGAAGCTCTGCTGGATTCAGTTTTCATACCCTAACTATTCAGCCAGTGTAACGTTCTTTTTCTTTTAAGACTGTCATTTGACAAAACTAATCAATTCTGAGAAACAGTTTTTCACAGCCTCAAAAAGTTAAGCCTAGAGGAATTCCACTCCTAGATATATATAACCAAGAGAACTGAAAACATATGTCCATACCAAAACTTGTACAAGGCCGGCCATGGTGGCTCACGCCTGTATTCACAACACTTTGGGAGGCCAAGGCGGGAGGATCACCTGAGGTCAGGAGTTCATGACCAGCCTGGCCAACATGGTGAAACCCCATCTCTACTAAAAATACAAAAATTAGCCAGCCACGGTAGTGTGCACCTATAGTCTCAGCTACTTGGAAGGCTCAGGCAAGAGAATCGCTTGCACCCAGAAGGCAGAGGTTGCAGTGAACCAACATCATGCCACTGCACTCTATCTTGGGTGACAGAGCAAGACTCCGTTTCAAAAAAAAAGAAAATGTGTACACGAATGTTCATAGTAGCATTATTCACAACAGCCACAAAGCAGAAACAATATAAATGCTCATCATTTGGTTAATGGATAAACAAAATGTGGCAAATCAATACAATGCAATGATTCAGCAATAAAAAGGAACCAAGTACAGATACATGCAACACCATGGAAGAACCTTGAAAACATGCTGAGTAAAAAGAACACAGATAAAAAATGCCACATATCTATGAATCCATTTAAATGAAATGTCTGGAATAAGCAAATTCATAGAGATAAAACATAGCTTAGTGGTTGTCAGGGGCTAGGGGAAGGATGTCAATGGGGAGTGAATACTAATGGGTTTGGGGTTTCCTACTGTGGTGATAAACACATTCCTCAATCAAACAGTGGTCATAAGCTTATGAATACAAATTCTCCTCAACTTACATGGGGGTTATGTCCTGACAAACCCTTCATTACTTGAAAACACCATGCGGCAAAAATGCATTTAAGTACTTAACCTACTGAACATCATAGCTTAGCCTAACCTATCTTAAACATGCTGAGAACACTTACATTACCCTACAGTTAGGCAAAATCAACTAACACAAAGCCTATTTTATAATAAAGTTATTGACTACCTCATGTAATTTATATGGATATTGTGCTGAAACTTTAAAAAAGCATGGTTGTATGGTACTCAAAAGTACAATTTCTACTGAATGTGTATCACTTCCGCACCAACCATCAAAAGTTGGGGTTCATCTGTATACTAAAGGGCACTGAACTGTATACCTTAAAATTATGAATATTACAATAAGCGAATTTTATCTCAACAAAAAAATGTGTTAAGAAATAAAAATTCAACTCACCTGTCCTTTTTGTGGTGACAAACAATGCACAACTTCATCCACCATTACTGGAATATGTAATTTAGCCATAGTTTCAAAATCTCTATCTTGAGATCTGTGTAACTCCTGGGCTTGAGTTTGATCTGTTTGCTCCTGGGCTTCATATTCTCCATATTTTTTTGCTGTAGTATGTATTCTCTTTGGCCAGACACCTAAATTAGGTATGCCAGATGCCAACCAACATGAAAGACATTCTTTATACATTCTACAAAAATACGGATACCGAAGCATTCTGTAGGTAAACAAATCTAGAAAAAAAAATTAAAACATGATCGTTGGATTTTTTTAAAAGAATGTTCTAATACTTGGGGAAAATCAAGTTAATATGCAATATTTAGTACATCAAAAAAAACTTAAGACTCATGATCCGAACATCTTAAACAAGTAAAAGTAACAAACCCTTCTTATATATGCAAAGCAAGGAACCTAAGAGGACCCAGAGACATAATTTAAATACAATTTTTAATGTAACCTAATACGTTCTAATATCATTAACATTTCAACCATTAGGGATATGAAAATTGATTATTAGGTCAACATTTTTATGAAATATACTTTTTTGAATTTTAATTAAGGCTAAAAAGTAGATTCAATGAATTAAAACTGTCTATTTGAAAAGTAATCTGGATGACTGAACAGATTATAAGTATTATATTTTAGGTTCAGATGGTCTTCTATTTTAAGCTCTTCTATTTGTTTTTCTCACAATGCTAAATTCTCATCTTCAGAGACTATCCCTGAGAAAAGACTACGCATGCACATCCAAAAAAAAAAAGATAATCAGTCTGTCAGTCTGATTCTCTGATGAGATCATCTCCCTGTACCCTGTATCAGTGGAGTGTACATCAGTTTAAACTGTAACTGTATAAACACTCAACTGAGCACACTTTGGTATTTCATGTCTACCTTTAATTATCTGTCCTCTGTACCCAAAAAATAAATAATTGATATATTCCTTGGATTTACCATATGTGCTCCATTTTCTTAAGCAATCCATAACTCTTTAAAATGCAGAAGAAAAAAAGGATTTGTATAAATATATTACTAACACACCTTTTGAAAAAACATCATGCATTTTATACCCAGTTGGTTTCAAGCAAAGTTTTTGATACTACCACAGTAAACACCATTTGATACTACCCAGTTAACACTATTCTTTCCTCACAGGTTATTAGTTATTTAAGAATATGACCCACACCTTTTATACACAAAATAAGATGCATATCAGTGCTTAATGACTGTTTTCTGAAGAAAATGAATGAATGGATTAATTCCAGACTCCACAGAATTAGTATTGTTATCAATCCTCACTTTGGGAAATTTCACCTGTATGACTGACCCCACCAAAAACCTATGTTCTCAAAATACTACAAGCAGCATAAATCCCATTTAAATATATCTGTCTTTTCTTTTGCAATTAAAAAAAAATTAAAAACGTTGAAAAGCTGATCACATGTAATAAAACACAAAGAAATACAAATATGATATAACATCAATAAGATGTTACCTTGAGAATATGTTAACTTTACCAAAGCTATAATCTGCAGAATTGTGTGGCAAATGTGACACCGAAAAAATGTGGGGGGAAAAAAAATGAGTCATCTAAGTAGATTTTTGGTTGCTTGGCAGCAACAAAATAGCCAAATTATTAATTATGCCTAAGGTTTCCGGAAAGCTTACAAAAGTAAGCTCAACTACCCTCTGACTTATTGTTTCTAACAGTTTACAAAATAATAGCTAACATTTATTTAGCACTTACTAAGCACCACTTACTATTATAACCACATTACGTGCACTACCTCATTCAATCCTTTCACAACTCTTGAAATATTATTATTCCCATTTTATAGATAGGGAAAACAGAGAAGTAATTTGCCAAAGGCTACATAGCTAGAGAGCCATAAAGCTAAAATTGTAACACAGTCTATCCCCAGAGCCTGAACTCAATCTCCATGCTATAAACATAGCCCACTGGAACTATTTAATCTACTTATGTAATTTAATAGTACTTCAATTAAATTGACAATATATTTGTAATATCTCATAAATTAGATTCATTTTATTAAGGAACCGACATCCTATGGCTTGGCTCTGCTCCACTTAAAAATAACAGTATGCTGCAGGGTTCCCAGTAACGAACGTACAATGTATAGGCCTAAAAAGTGAAATCTGGAACAACCATATCCTATATGTCTAGATTTTGATAACTAAAAGAAGTGTCATCAATTCTAACATAAGAGTAAGAACCATACCGGAAAAAGCAGAGTAGCGGGGGAAAAAAAACAAACAAACAAACAAAAAACGCTATCACTTGCATTTAATTCTTTTTCTACTGCATTCAGCTTCTATGTGTTTATTCAGCTATGGTCAAGGCACAAAGCCTGAATATTTTATTATGAACTAATTACCTGCCAACTTGGGTCAACCTGGAGAAAGGGTGACAAATAGTTCATTTTCCTCTTGTTTCCTGCAATACCTCCCTAAAAAATGGAAGGTGGGGGAGTGGTATGCTCTAAAGAAAATTATATTCTTCTCTTTTGTAGCCCAGTTTCCTACCAGACAACTTAGAGCTCTCCTGCAGTCTGCTAGGAGCCAGCCACCCTAAATGATTGAAGATTAAGTTCCCTCTGGTCATAAGGAAGGAAGCAGGGAGTCAGGAAAGCTGCCTCTGTGATCTAGTTATTTAACTTTTCTCTACAAGCAAAGTTCACTTTTGGCTGTTAAGAGCACAAAATTGGCCAGATTACTCTTTTAATTGTGAAAACACACAGGTGAGTGATGCCCATGACGGATACTTCCTCAAGGGCTCTAACAATTATAATCATTGCAGTCAATTTTCTCCTGCAAGGAAATCCTGTTTGAAAACGTAATTTTTAAGGGCAAAAACGCGACGTGGCGGCTGGCACACAATCACTGAGAAAGTGAAAGAGGTTCTAAGGAAAGAGAAAAATACACGCTTCTGCCTGAGAAGTACACTGTGACGACGAAAAACTATTCGGAAACTTCCAAACCCAGGTTGAAGGCGTGCTGAAGAGAGGGAAAGGGGACAGGGGCGTATATATCCTTTGCTCCGGGCGAATCCAGCGACCCCTGTGGAGTACCCCCAAAGGTTTGGTGGTTTCCAAAAAGAGTTCCCGGGACTTGGTCACCTTCTCCTCACCTGAGGCAGGAAGACTTCTCAGCTGGCCTCTAACTTGGGCCAGTGACTACCACTACGGTCCTGAAGAACCTGAATGTGCCGCACGTCTAGGTCCTGCCCCTGGGGGAAACTTGCAAGGACGGACAGATTGGGTCCACGTCCGCCCCAGCAACTCAGGACCGTCTGCCTTTGGTTCCGCTGCTTCCAGCCTCAGCTGCCAAAGGGTCCTGTTGGCGCTGGGGTTTCCAAACGACTTTCCTGGGGGAAATAAATAAGACCTCACTATTGCCATGTTTCAATTCACTTTTACTTTTTCCATTTTTATTTTTTGGTCCGAAACAACTTTAAATCTAACTTTTAATTTATCCTTATCTCTACTCTTCGGTTTACAATGAAAGTATATTAAACTTGTGTTCTGATAACACAGCAGTTATACTACAATTTTTAACTAAAAGTGGGAATTTCTGTCTCATTAGCTCTGTATGTTTAGAAATTACAAGAAGCAAGGTGGCATAGTAGTGGGATTGATTGTAATGTCAAAATCTGTCTGCTCTAACCAAATGTACAATTCCTTTAAAATACGGACCTCATCATCTGAACACTGCTAAATGGCAAGTGTAACACTAAATTTGAAATCTAAAGTACTTGGATTAGGTGTGAAAACATATGTGGCACTGATAAACCTTATACGACGTGGATATCAAAAAATACAAAATTTAAAACACTTCTATTCTTCACCAATGATCCATGCAATTTTACAAGCAACTGGCAAAATATGCATATTTTCAGACTGGATTAAGATAGTCTCTTAATGTCACTTAATCTAGACAGTATCTCAGAGACAAATGACTCAATTCTGAATTGCCTTGCCTGTATAGTTCAAGACAAAATTTTGCGTTAGGGATTTTCTGAAAACTTCAGTTTTCTCTCAGAAAAATTAAAATAACAGTACCTACATCTCATAGGCTGTTTTGAGAATTAAATGAGAGACCATATGTAAAGGGACAAATAAAATACCTGGGAAGTCAAAACATAAAGTACTACACAGTGAGTTCTTACTGGAAATAAAGACATCTCGATTTTATTACCAAGCCCAGCAGCACACAAATACCCATTTCATTAGCTAAGATACACATAATACAGCCAAAAATAAGTAGTAGCTTTATTGATCCTGTCTAGTGATCAGAAAGAATAATATAACATGCATCATATACAATACACAATACTCCCAATTTTCCTCAACAGGAAATAAATGTCCATAATACAGAGGTTTCCATACATTGTTGCATTTATAATGCTCTGCATGGATAAGAGTCATCCTATTTATAAAGTGATATTGAATCAACAGAATATAAGCTCCAAGATGGAAGAAAGTTTGATTCTATTGTATACTATTGTGTGTCTAAAATCTAAATAATTGCTAAATGAATAGATACAATAACAGTAATATATAGAACCATGAAATTCAGATACTGTTATTAAAAATAACCTGCCAAAGTTATTTTAGTAAACATATTTCCCATTTGTTCCAGGTATTTTCTCTCTTTTTAAAGTATATATTCTTAAATAATATCCGTAACCTGGGACTTAAAAAAAAATCACTTCACCTAATAACAAACCAAGCCAAAATCTTTAAATAAATTTATTGTTATGCCATCATTAGACAGAGAATGTAAAAAGCAACCAAACAGAAAATAGTTTCACAGTCAGTACTAATGGGAGTAGGCCTGGAAGTCCTGAGAAATGAAGCCTGAGGCCTCAACCCAAAAGATCTCCAATTAATTCAGGTGAAGAGACCCCACATTTTGGCCCATATGAATACGTCTGGAAGGAACAGGTCCCTACAACTTCCTGGAGGCCTCACTACTCAGAGAAAAGAAAATAAACACCCAGAACCCATTAATCCACACCCAAACTCCACCTCTCCCCCTAGCAGAGGGAATAGGCCAACCCCTGCCCGCACCAGTCTCACTCACACCCTGTACTCTGGGACCGGGCCCTGCACCCGCCGGTCCAGAGAAGGCCTGGTGATCTCAAGTAACTGCCTCCCACAGGCAGCTCCGGTCTAGCCCTGCCCACTTTGGCCACCGCCTCCGGAAACGGCCTCGAGCGTTGCCACGGTGACGAGAAAGCGAAGCGCTTCCCCAGCGCCGCCAGGCTGAGCTTCTTGGCGGCAAGCTGCCGCGAGCCGTGAGAGCGTCCGACGTGATGACATCACGCGGGCGGCAGCCAATGAAACGAGGCGCTGAGGAAGGTGGCTTGGGTTTGAATATTGTGGTTGAGTCTGAAGCGCCGGGAGGCGGACATTGAAGTGAAGTGGTTGCGGTATGCTGGCCTGGGCCTGAAGTGAGTGAGAGGCACATGAAGGTAAAACTGGACTCTGGGACACTGCTTTTGGTGACCTGTATTATTGGGAACGGAGGATCCTGCCGCTTCAGGTCTAGAAGACTAGGTGGGCTTCTTGACAAACACAGAAGCGTTGAGGGGTGGGTGGGGGATCAGGGTCCCTGGGGAGAAAGTGAAAGGAAAAAGGGATTCAGAACCTGCTAAAAGCACAGCACTGCTTGACCGTAATACTCCACTGCTCAGCTGGAAGGGCAGGGATCTCCTTCCTTAAGTTCTGAGAGGAAGGTCTTAACTTTTAAAGGGCATCTTGGCCCCTTTCCCAGACTTTGGCAGAGAACTTTAACTGTCCAGCACGTTGCAGCGTCAGCTTTTTTCCGGACTCCAAAATCGGGCTGTTTCCTTTCAGATGCGCATATAAGCGTACCCCTGGGTTACCTATCAAACGAGGAGTTTTTGTTCATCACTGCATAAAAGTTTTGTCTGACGAGCTTTAACTGTTAGTCTTGCACTGGTCAATCGGGAACCCCTCCCGAGCCCCAGTTGTAGGTAGCATCAAGATAAAACTCGCTCTGCCTAACGGGATTGCCGAGGATCAGATGAGGTACGGAAGAGATAGTGTTTGGCAAATGTTCTGCAAATGAAATTAAACTGTAAACATAGAATCCGTCCTATAGTCTGTTCTTGGTTTCCGCGGGACTTTTTTTTTTTTTTTTTTTTTTAGGAGCTCATTAGTCTCTCAGTTACAGAGAAGCCAAGACTGACTACTGTTTATTATATGAGAAGAGAGTATTTGACCAGAACGGACTGATTTTGTGGTATAATATATAGTTTAGATTATGGAATAATTAGGTAGAAATTTAGGCACACTACAGATTTTAATTGTTAGTGTCATTCCACCACATCTAACCTCCTATTTCGTTTTTGGAAGGTTTTTATAAACTTTGGTGCTAGAGACTGTGATATCCAATGACTAGATAGTGCTTCTTATTAAGTTCGTATTATTTTGTAAGAACTATTTCAATAAATAAAGATTATCTACAAAGCACAATCACAAAAAAATTTTTAAAGATTATCTGCCTTTATTGGTAGTAATTAATCTCTCTTCTATTATTTATTCATTTATTTGAGACGAAGTCTCTCTCTGTGACCCAGGCTGGAGTGCAATGGCGTGATCGCCGCTCACTGCAACCTCCACCTCCCGGGTTCAAGCAATTATCGTGCCTCAGCCTCCCGAGTAGCTGGGATTACAGGCATTTGCCACCACACTTGGCTAATTTTTGTATCTTTGGTAGAGACGGGGATTCACTATGTTGGCCAGGCTGGTCTCGGACACCTGACTTCAAGCCATCTGCCCGCCTCGACCTCCCTAAGTGCAGGAATTACAGGTGTGAGGCAGGGCACCCAGCCCTTCCTCTTCTGTTGTTGAAAAGTATTTACAAATACATAATATTTTTATATTAAAAGTGCATCTTGTCACATCATAGAAATACTCCAATTAAGGGACACAATAAAAATGACTTTTTTTTTTTTTTTTTTTGCTGACAACTGTGAAAACTAAGAGGAAAAAAAAAATAGCTCAGCTGTCAATGCCGGCCTTCCCTCCAGTTGAACTTTTTATTCTTCCCTGATGGTTGTAAGTTAGTGGTAGTAGTGCCCCCAAGACTGATATTCCAAAGATAGCTTTAAGATGGATGAAGACTGTAGATGATAATGTTGAGTATCGTTTTCAGTCCTATACAGTGTTTGTTGAATCTGAATCTAATTCAGGTTTGAGTTTGTATTTAATATATCGTAACTGTCACTCTACTTCTGTATCACTGTTTGGAAGCATTCTCTTCTGGTTCCAGTAGAACCTAGTTGTTAAGAACATGGACTTTGGATTTGTACCTGGTGAGGAGTTTGTGTTTTATTCTTATGGTGAGAAGTCATTGGAGACTTTAGAACAGATGAATGCCATATGATGCATCACATGATCTGAATGCTTTTGATGAAAGTATCAGTGAATACAATCAATGAATTAAATTTATTATAATACTTTCATAAAATTAGGGGTGAATCTTTGACCTAATTGACTTATATTTGACATTTGGTTCCCCACTTGTTATGTCATCTTGGAAAAGTTACTTATCCTAAGGCTAAGTCTTTGTTTTTGTAAAATGGAAATGATACAACCTTACGTGATTATTACAAGGATTGAATGCAATGACAAATGTCAAGTGTTTACTATAATGCCTGACACAGAGTGTATGTACTCAAATGATAAGCATTGTTGTTCATTATTAATAATTATCACCGTATCAACCTAATCTAAGCATTGTTATATAAAAGCATACTTATTGAGAATGGCCACTGTGTGATACCTGACAAGTACAGAGAAATCATAATCAGTTTTATTTTAACATTCAAGAGCTCCTATGTCAGGCCCTGAGGTTTCTATCAAAAGTAAGCAAAGATAAGAGAGTAGTACCAGAAGCTGAGTTTTGGGGGAAATAGGGAGATTTTGGTCAAAGGGTACACTTTAAGTTATAAGATAAATAAGTTCATGGCATTTAATGTACAGTATGAATGGTGATAGATGTATTAATTTAATTGAGGTAATCATTACATAATGTGTAAGCATATGAGATCATCACATTATACTGCACATCTTGATTATATACAATCTTTGCCAATTAAATGTTTTAAAATTTCTAAAAAAAATAAGCAATATATATTTTTAACTTCCATAATAAAATTTCTGAGTGTTATATATTTACATGAGGGAGAGTAGTGATTAAGTACTTGGCCTTTAGATTCAGTCAGTCTGAGTTCAAATCCCATGTCATGTGCTTCCTTAGTTGTGTGACTTTAGCCAGTTAATTTCTCTGTACTACACTTTCTCCCTTAATAAAATAGGAATGACAGTACAGTGTTTATGTCATAGGGTTGTTATGAGGATTTAATAAGAGTATGTCAATTGTTTAGTACATTTCTATTTGTGGGATATGAGCTCAATAGAAAATATAACTTATTGTTACTAAATGAAATGTTGTGATTAAGGTAAATTTTAATAGTGGTTTTGTTGTTGTTGTTTGTCTGTTTTGAGTATGAAATGGAAAATAAACCTGTCTCTCACTCAGACCTTCATATTTCCCTCCACGGGGAAAGTGGTATTACCAATTTCTTGTGTACCTTTCTGGGAATGACCATGCATATACATATGTATCTTTTAAAAATACAAATGGTAACATGCTATAAGTCTATTAAATCTGTATTGGTTTATTCATTCATTTATTCAACAAGTATATATTGGGTCCTAAATATTTGACAAGCAGTGTCCTAGGTGCTAGTGTACAGATGAACTCTGTGCTCTCAAGTGCTTACATTCTAGAGGGGAAACAAGCAATAAATATGTAACCCGATAATATATACTTTCCAATTACTGCTAAATTCGAGGAAGAAAAATAAACCTGGTAAGGGATTGGAGAGGCAAAGGCAGGGTGACACTTTTGGATAGATTCTTTAGGGAAAGCCTCTGTAAAGTGGCATTTGAACAGAGACCTGAAAAATGAAGTGAGGGATTACAATTTGCAAATATCTGGAGGTAATGCCTACCAGTAAGCAAAAATGCAAAAGCCAGGAGGCCAAAACAAGACTGAAGTGTTTTAGGAATGCTAAGAAAGTCATTGCAGCTGAAGCAGAATAATGAAGTGGAGAGACAACAGTAGAAGTCATTGTCAGAGACGTAGACAGGGCCATATGTGGAATTTATAGGCCGTGGTAAGGAGTTTGTGTTTTATTCTTATTGTGAGAAGTCACTGGATAGTTTAGAGCAGGTAAATGACATGCAATACATATCATGATCTGAAAGCTTTTGAAGAAAGTATCAGTGCATACAATCAATGAATTAAATAAAATTTATTATTGTACTTGCATATAATTAGGGGTAAATCTTTGAGATGAGCACTAGCTACATATAAGTTAAAAATTGACCTGTTTAACTTGGCTTATTACCATGCAAGTATTCAGAATAAATAGATTTTAATACCTCATTAAACATTACAGAGGCATGAGCTGTTCTACGTAAATGAATCTTCCAGAAAATTGAATATTAGCTTTGCTAAGTAATAAAGTATTTTAACCACACTCAATGATGAAAATAAAACATGATCTTCCCATTTCTTTAATTTTCTAAACAAGAAATTGGGAACATTATTTCTTTCCTATTTTTTTCTTTTTGATGCCTCAGGATTCTCATTGTGATTGCCTGTTGTTGTCAACTACTGTACTCTAATATGTTGTTTCTCTTGGAGATATACGTTTTCTGTTTCCCTCTACTCTAAATGAGTAAATTGCTTTTTGGGGTCTGTGAGCACTTTTTATAGTTTATTAATTCATTAATTGGTATATTTGAAAATTTACTATATACTAGACTCTCTACGAGAGAATAGGGATATAAAGTAAAAGTCTATTAACTGTCACGTCTTATCATTCTCTTGTACCCTTTTCTAATCATGCATAATAATCATAAAATTTTGGAGCTAGAAAAAGACCTTCCATATCATATAATCTAACACTTTTGTTTTATACATTGGCAAGTGAAGCCCCTTCCTTAGCCCCTTCATTCCTCTTTTTTGATATGCTACTCTCTCTAGACTAGACAAATATTCTTCTTCAGGTTTAGTATCTATTATATAAAATGTTTGGTAACAGAAGATTTTTTGAATTTTGGAATTTTTTTTTTTTTTTTTTTTGCATTGTGCTTACTGGTTGAGGATCTCTAATCTGAAAATCCAAAATACTCTAGTGAGCATTTCCTTTGAGTGTCATGTTGGTACTCACAAAGTTTTAGATTTTGGATTTTCAGATTTGGAATGCTCAACCTGATTATAATGAACGATGATGTTGGAAGTATTTGTCTTTCATGTTTTAGTTCCACCAATGAAATCCTACCAGTTTGCTCTTTTGATTTTGTTCAAGAAATACCACTTAGGAGTAGATGTGGCAAAACTGATCAGAGGCTATAATACTATCTTCTGAACAGCTGTCTGAAAAGAATTTGTGAATCCACATATTCTTGCGCAGATAACAATATCTAGGCTTTTCTTTTGCTGCTTCATATTAAACATGGTTAAAGAATTTACTTTCTGTGTGCCTTATTCAGAATCAACTAAATGCTCATTTCTTTTAGCCATCCTAGAAAACAAAGAAGGCACCACATAATAATACAGGAACGATCTCATTAATTCCTGTAGATGTAAGTATATTTGAACATAGATTAATTTTTACATTTGATGATTCTGTTGACCCTAGGCATTTTTATTAAGAAAATTCTATCCACTTATTTGTTTTTAAAAGGTAGGGAAATACATGATACTTTAAAAATTAACATCAATGTCTTTGTTAAAATATGCAACTAGTTGTGAAACAAACTTATATTTGACATTATACTTAAACTCTGTTGACTAAAAGAGTCAAACTCTGTAAAATATTTGAAAAGATTTATTCTGAGCCAAATATGAGTGACCATGGCCCATGACACAGTCCTCAGGAGGTCCTAAGAGCATGTGTGCAAGGTGGTCGGGGTACAGCATGGTTTTATATATTTTAGAGAGGCATGAGACGTCAATCAAATACATTTAAGAAATACATTGGTTTGAGTCAGAAAGGCGGGACAACTCAAAGCAGGGGCTTCCAGGCTATAGGTAAATTTAAACATTTTCTGGTTGACAATTGGTTGAGTTTGTCTAAAGACCTGGGATTGATAGAAAGGAATATTCAGGTTAAAGATAATTGTGGAGACCCAAGTTTTATTTTGCAGATGAAGCTCTCAGCAAACTTCAGAGAGCAAGTTGTAAAATGTTTCTCCTCAGAGCTAAAAGGCTGCCTGGCTTTTAGTTAATTATCTACTGGATCTGCAAAGAAAAGAGGAAAACAAAGAAGGAAGGGGATTCTCTATGGAATGTGGATTTTTCCCACAAGAGACTGTGAGGGCAATTTCAAGGCATGGCAAGTAAATACATTTTGGGGGTTAAATATTTTTTCCTTGTCTGAAAATGTTATGCCAGAGTCAGATTGAAAAGCAAGTCACAATATACAGAGTCAAAAAGAATGCATCTGATGAAAATCCATTATTTATAGGGTGTGACTCTCCAGACCCCTTAGGTAGGAGTTTGGGCGAAATAAAAAATCACAGCTTAGTCCTCACTCCTTTAGGTAATTGTCCAATATTTCTCCCTGGAATGTTACTTAAATAATCCCCTCATTATAGTCTTATAAAGCACTGTTAACCTTTTCCCTATAATAGCACTTGTCACAGTTATAACTTTACATGTTTGTGTCAGTATTTATTTTATTAATAGCTGTTTCCCTCACTACACTGTAAATAATAATAGCAAACACTTGTAGTTCATACTCTGTACAAAGTATTGTTCTAAGTGTGTAATCTTTACAACTTTATAGGGTAGGTACTGTTGTTAGTCTTACTTTACAGATGGAGAAGCTGAGCCACAAGGAGGTTAAGTAACTTATCCACTATCACAGTCAGTACATCATAGAGCTGGGATTTTAACCTAGGCTGCCTGTCTCCAACATGTAATAGTTGTCATGAATTAATTACCTAATTAATCAGGGAGGGATATCCTCCAGCCTTGAGATGCTAAGGTTTATTTTGAAATAATCACTTAATATTTTATGTTTACTTTGTTAACACTTTTATTTATGTATATTTAATCTATCATTTAAAAATAGTATATCTATTAAAGTTAAAATATTGTTGAATATTTCTAAAAGCTTTTAGAAATGTGTGTAGAAGATAGTTTCTGGTATCACAGGAATATGGGACACTGCTGGCCTTTAGTAGACAGGGGAGAGAAATGCTAAACATCCTCTAACATAGCAGTTCTAAATGCCCTATAACAGGGCAGTTCTAAACAAGGAAGAATTGGCCTACCCAAAGTGATAGTCATAAGCCCATTGAGAAAAACTCAAAGATGAACCCAGTCTCTTTGGCAAGAAGAAGCAGGAGGGGGGCAGATAGGAGAATTGATATTTACTGAATACCTTAATACTTATCTCTGTTAGCCTTTGCAACAAACATTGAAGTATTATCATCTCTTTTATACAAATAGAAACCTGAGACTTATGGGGTTAAGTAATTTGTCCAAGGTCATAAAAGTGAGGTGTAGGTGCTTTGTGAGACTTGGCTCAACAAAAGCTCAGGGATGAAGAACAAGTAGTAATTCACCTGGGACCTGACTGTTAGAATCCAAATGACCATCCCTTCCTTTTCAGTATTCTATTTTTGGCTAAAGACAGAGTCCGAAAAAGGCAAAGATATGTCTAGCATCTGCTGCTTTTAGATTCCTTTGAATTCTGTCCCTATTTGAATTCTGTCCAAAAGTATATGGTTAAGTGGTTTTGTGACATATTTCAGCTTTAATATTGCTATTTCTCCCATTTAAAAAAATACAAACAAAACATCTTTTGACACACACACCCCCTTCACTCACACCATTTTTCTCCTCCCTTTGGAACAGTCCTTTCCATATCCTTTGTCTCTGAATCTTCTTTCAGGACTTTTCCCCACCACTGCCCCAAAATTGCTTTTCTCAATGGCCTCTGTGTTACTAAATCCCATGGTTTATTCTCAGTAAGTACTTGACCTATTAGCAGTATTTAACACAATAGTTTGCTGTTTTCCTCCTTGATTTAGGATTTCTCAAAAGTTTTTAAAGCTTAATACTGCATTAAGACTGAAGACAGCCTTTATTTTCTTATTTTCTTGACGTCCACCTGCCCTGACATTTCCACCTGGATGTCTGTCAAAACTCTGAGACTTAAGCTATCCAAACCTGAACCCCTGATCTGACCCTGCCTCCCACCACCCCCTGCCCTGCCAAAAAAAGCCCTGCTTCTTATTTCCATCTCAGTTGGTGACTACTTTATCCTTCTAATACTCAGGCCAAAAACCTTGTAGTTATTCTTCAATCCTGTCTTTCTCTTTCACTCTACGTCTACCTATCAGTCAATTCTGTCACCTTTACCCTCAGAATACACCCACAATCTGACCACTTACCACCTCTGCTGCCACTACCCTATTCTGAGCTGACAGAGTTGTCTCTTGTCTACATTACTTCAATAGGCTAGTCTATTATATTATCTACATAGCAGTGAGAGTGATAGGTTATGTCACTCCTGTGCTCAAAACGACTTCCAGTGGTTCTTTGTCTTACCCAGATACAAGCCAAAGTTCTGTTAATGGCCTCCATTTCTCATCTCATGTCTTACTACACTCGCCTTTGCTCACTCCATTCTTGCCAACATATAAAGTAGCACCCTGGGTCTTTCTCTCTATGGGGAAACGCTTCCTACAATATCTGTATGACTAACTCCCTCACCTCCTTCAAGTCCTTACTCAAATGTTGTTTTGGGTGAATTTATTATTTTTGTCTCTTTTGTTTTAATTTATAAATGACAAAAATGTGTAAGTTTATAGGATGCACTGTAATGTTTTGATACATGTGTACATATTGGAATGAGCATATCAGGCTAATTAACATATCCATCACCTCACATACCATTTTTTTGTTGTCAGAACATTTAAAATGTACTCTTAGCAATTAACCATGGTCACCTTACTGTGATGACCAAAACTATTCCTCTTGTATAACTGAAACTTTGTACCCTTTGACCAACATTTCCCCTTTTAACACCCACTCCACCCTCCTCAGCCACTGATAACCATTACTCTACTTCTCTGAATTCATATTTTTAGATTCTGCATATAAGTGAGATCATGTGACATTTGTCTTTTTGTGCCTGGCTTATTTTACTTAGCATAATGCCCTCTAGATTCATTCATGTTGTCACAAATGACAGAATTTTATTCTTTTTTAAGGCTGAATAGTATTCCACTGAGTGCATACACCACATTTTTTCAATCTATTCATCTGTCGATAGGCACTTAGATTGTTTATATATCTTAGTTATTGAGAATAATGTTGTAGCGAACATGGCAGGGCAAATATCTCTTTAACATACTGATTTTCATGCTTTTGGATATATACTCAGAAGTGGGATTGCAGGATCGTCCTAAGTCTCTCACCTCCTTTTGGTCCTTAAACAGATCTTGTTGTTTTGGGGTGTTTTGCTTTGTTTTGGGTTTTTTTGTGTGTGGTTTTTTGTTTGTTTGTTTGTTTTGGTTTTTGGGTCTTCAGATTCTAGATTATTTTCTGGATAGTTGAGACTTCCAAATTGTTGATCTTTGTTACTTTGTTTACTTTTCTTCTTTGCATGTGAAGCAGTCATAAAATTAGACCATAATTTTTAAACCTGCTGTCATTGATTCCTTAAACTTGCACACAGTTAGAAAGCGGAGACTAGGATCTATATTCAGAGACTAGGGCTCTGAATACACCAAGGAGTCTATGCCATCTTTTTCACCTTCAGACCTGAACTAGCTAGTTGAATGCATCCTTGGAGCTATTATTAACCCTATGGGCCTCTGAGATACAGGTAGAGACCAGCCTGGATGTATCACTTTCCACTGCCAAGGGGCTTGCAGCCAAGATCACTTTTACTAAAAATAGTTCACAAGCTAAGGCTCTCCAATCATACCTTGATATGGTTCTGAGAGATCCCTTTCTATTCATTCCAATGACCTAAGCTAAAATAGTGCTGGAGGGCTTGTGAAAATCAAATCTGTGTTTTAGGATAGCATATCTGTGATTATATATGGTTCAGCTGTAGTATTTGAGTTTAAGTCAAATATCTTACTAATATTTCAGGTAAAGAGATTTTTATCATAGTTTTGTATATGTATGTGCCATTTAATTGTTTGTTTTAGGGTAGTCAAGTGCATATGTGTGTATGTGTGCATATATGTGTATGTGTGTTGTGTGTGTTTATGTGTGTGTGTATATATATATATTTTTCCCCCAGTGTTTACCAAGTGAGTGAAACAGAATTATTAACATCTTTTTTGAATGAATACTACATGCCAGTTGCTTTGCATGAAAGTAAAACTGATATTAAAACTTTATTTTCTTTTTTAATTTCAGAGAAGTATTCAAGCATTTATACAGATAGGAATCAAGATAATCAACAATGTCTGTCACTGAGGAAGACCTATGCCACCATATGAAAGTAGTAGTTCGTGTACGTCCAGAAAACACTAAAGAAAAGGCAGCTGGATTTCATAAAGTGGTTCATGTTGTGGATAAACACATCCTAGTTTTTGATCCCAAACAAGAAGAAGTCAGTTTTTTCCATGGAAAGAAAACTACAAATCAAAATGTTATAAAGAGACAAAATAAAGATCTTAAATTTGTATTTGATGCTGTTTTTGATGAAACGTCAACTCAGTCAGAAGTTTTTGAACACACTACTAAGCCAATTCTTCGTAGTTTTTTGAATGGATATAATTGCACAGGTATTTGTTCCTGTTTGGGATTTAATTTCTCTATCTGATTTCACTTGTACATTAGGAGAGACATCTACTTGAACCTTCTAAATATAATCAAATTTAAGGTGCTTGTATACAAAAAATTCTTAAGAAATTCAATAGACTTGAACTGTAAATATAGACTTTCTTTGAAATTTTAGTTATCATATATAACTTATATATCATTCGTGAACCTTTCTCTTGCAGGGCCTTACTGTGGCCCCTATAGACATCTGTCCTTTCAGTTGCCCATGTTATTAAACCACATGCTTATTGCAATTAACATCAGTTTTCTGATAATTTGTATTTATAACTTTTCCTACAGCTTACCTGTGTAATTATCTATTCCCGGAGAGTAGTCAGACATTTCTGAACATTTGACAGTTTCTTTGCAGCAGTTTTTCTTCATGGCACACTGAAATAAAAATGTTTTAAGTTGGTAAAGGATAAGAGGAGACTAAAGATCAAAAAACAACCTATGGAGTACTACACTCCTTATCTGAGTGATGAAAAAATCTGTACACTAAACCCTGCAGCATGCAATTTACCCATGTAACAAACCTGCATTGTACCCCCGAACCTAAAATAAAAATTGGAAAGGAGGTAAAAGTGTTAAGATCCCATGTTAATTATCTCATACCCTTTAGCCCATCGTTAGCGCAAGAAGCATCTTTAATGCTTTTTTCCACCTTTCAAGAAAGCCACGTTGATTTCCTTAAAAAAAAAAGAGAGAAAGAGAGATACCCAAGATGCAAAATGGCCAGTTACTCAATGCTTACCAGGCACTAAACACCATTATTAATATCTGATTTTTGTAATTACTAGTGACATTTTCCCCAAGACAGCTCACAACTATAACATGTTTCACTGTCTTTTCCCGATTCCTTTCAGTTTTATCATGGAAGACATACCCTCTTGGTCAAGTAAGGATGGAATGTGGTTTATTGATTGGTACTGCTGTGATTCCCATTTTTAAGAAGATATTCTTTTCCTCATTCATGAAACTTCATATGTCTCTAGAGATTTTGAAAATTTCATAACTCAAGAAAAAAAGTAAACTCTATCAAACTACTATTGAATTTTTGGTTTCTTTTTGGCTTTCTTTATATTCTTACCCTGCCTTTAAGACAGCTTAAGAATATGCTGTCTTAAAGCTTCCTTATATACTAACTTACATAAAATAGAACAAAGTAAAATGTACACCATGTTAATTCCTACTGAAAAGTATTTTTGTGGTTTGTTAACATTTGGTTTAGCAGACAGATTGAATTTATAAAAATATTTTCAACCAGTAATGATATGAGAAGTTATTGCCTTAACTGATTATTGTATTGGGTGTTTACCATATGTAATTCACAAAGTGGATTTTTCTCTTTTCTTTTTGACGGAGTCTTGCTCTGTTGCCCAGGCTGGAGTGCGCTGGTGCAATCATAGCTCACTGCAGCCTCAACCTGCTGGACTTAAGCAATCCTCCCATCTCAGCCTCCTGAATAGCTGGACTATAGGAATGAGCCACTGCCCTCAGCTAATTTTTTGAAAATTTTTGTGGATACAAGGTCTCACTGTGTTGCTCAGGCTGGTCTCAAACTCCTGGGCTCAAGCAATCCTTTGGACCTTAGCTGTCCAAAGTACTGGGCTTGTAGGGATGAGCCACCAAGCCTGACCCACAGAGTGGATTTTTTATACATTTGAAGAAACACATGACTTTCTTGTACTGATTAGAATCTTGGAAACAAAGTAATTCACCTAAAACATAAAAAGGAATCTTATAAATGGCATATATCTGGTATTTATTCGAGTCTCTGCTTTGTGGCAAGCTATTTGTTAGGTGCCAAGGATACATGGCCTCTGCCTTGGTGGAGCACTTAATTGGAAATACAGTGTGATACATGCCAGAAGAGCGGGGTGTGGATATGGAGCATATACTGAGGACTGAAGTGAAAGTGGATGTGTCTGCCTAGAACAATGAGGGAAAGCAGAGAAAAATGATATTTGTGCTGAGCATTTAGAAGCAGGTGGAAGTTTTCCAGCTGGATCAAGTAGAGGGACTCCTCAGAACAAAAACAGCAGAGTAGAAAGGAGCAGCAAATGCTGAGAATTTTGAATAATTAAGTATCCCTAGATCACAGCAAGGAAGCAGTAGACTGGCAAAATAAGCAGGCACCCTCTGAGTGCTTTATAATATTCCAAAGTGAGGAATCTGAACTTACACAAACCTGGAACAATTAAGAAGGTTTATTGTATTCCAATTTTTTTTTCATAAAGATGACTACAAGTTGCAAAGGATAAAGAAGATGGAAGATGAAGACTAATCTGTAGGGAGATTTTAAGATTGCTTTGAAAGAGTAGTTGTTGGAGTGGGGAGCCGGGGGTAGTGATACCATTTATCAGAATAAAGAATATAGGAGTAAGAGTAGATTTCTGGTAAGATTCACAGGTTTTGAGGATAAGACTATAATTTTGGATTTGTAGGGTTTAAAGATACTGTTCAGGATATCCGGATGGAACTATCCACTAGATAGTAGATATAATAGTGTTATATGTCATAACATAGAGTTTTGATTCCTTTCTTAAAAACTCAGTACTTGCCTATGGTGCCACTGGCGCTGGGAAGACCCACACTATGCTAGGATCAGCTGATGAACCTGGAGTGATGTATCTAACAATGTTACACCTTTACAAATGCATGGATGAGATTAAAGAGGAGAAAACATGTAGTACTGCAGTTTCATATCTGGAGGTAAGTTGGCAATTTAGATTAATCAATAGTTTTGAGAAGTCATTGACATGATCCATTCAAATGATTTTATTACATAAGAGTTTTCTGGTGAATATACAAAATCATTAAAATTCTTTGTCTTGAATATTTGTTATGCATCTTTTTCGGTTTTTTTTTTTTTTTTTTTTTGGCAAAATTTCAGACTTAAGAGAAGCTGCAACAATAGTATAAAGAACTTCCAGATACCCTTCACACAGATCCCCCATATGTTAACATTTTACTGCATTTGCTTTCTATGTGTGTGTATACATTTCATTCTTTCTGAGCTAGGTTGCAGACTTGTAAAAACAGGACTTTTTTTAAATAACTGCTAAATAGGTACCAAAATCAGGAAATTAGCAATGATACAATATAATTACCTTTAGATCTTAGTGAGATTTTGCTAGTTATTTCATTAATACCGTTTATTGTAAAAGAAAATTGTATTCAGTTGTTGTATCTCTTTAGTCTCCTTAATCTGTAATGTTTTGTCTTTTATGACACAGCCATAAAATTCCTCAGTTTGGATTTGTCATGATTAGATTCAGATTATGCACTGAGAGTAACACAAGCAAAGTGATGTCGACTTCTTACTGCATCACAAAAGGCTTAAGCCATTGATTAGTCCCCATACTGGGAATGTTAACTTTGATCAGTTTTATTATGCTGATGTCTGTAGTTTCTCCACTTCGAAGATACTGTTTTGCCATTTACAATTAGTAAGTGCTATGTATGTAGACAATGTAAATATTCCTTACTCCTCAAACTTTTATGTATTGGTATTAGCATCCACTGATGATTGGTGACTGAATCAGTTACTATTATGATGGTAGATAGTGGTGATTTTTAAATTCCATCATTTCTTGTACGTTTCTTTATTGACTTTCTACTATAAGGAAGAGTTTTCCCCTTATTTTATCAGCCTCCTACATTTTTACTTTATTCAATATATTATAATCCCTTTCTGTAATCATTTTTTGTATGTTCAAATTGTGTGAGATTTGGTTAGTTGAGGCTTCTTCATGTTGTCTCTTGTGTCCTTTTGAAATACCCCATCATTCTTTGAGGTCTTCTACCCTCTTAATAGTCCACAAATGGTAACTAAGTGGCAGACACTCTAACTTTGCATTCTAATAGTGTTTCAGAAACCAGTACAGAAACATAAAAATCCTGATTTCACTGCCTATTTATTTCTGGTGCCAGAAATTTTCTCTGTTATTAACATCTTGTAGTCTGGTCCCTACTGAGAATTTCATCCAAAGATTGATTAAAATCATGTATGTTGCTAAAAATTTCTTCATTAGAACTTACAGATAAAAAAGAAGTAAAACTCATTTTCTTTGGTTAAGTGTGAAAAGAATTTTTCTGAACTCAAATTAGGAAAAGAGGGTGCCAGCATTCATTATTTCTTCCTTAGATCCTTTTTATAACTGGGACGATTTTGAAGTTTGGTTGTTTTCACAATTTTTATTTTTTCTTTTAATCTGCTTTCATATTATTAATGATAAGGCAGTGTATAATGTGGTTTTCTACTCAAGCTATGCACCAGAATTGCCTATAGATCTTTTTAAAAATAGGCCTAGGCCTCACATTTTGGCTATTTTAATTTAGTAGATCTAGGGTGTGGCTGAGGCATCTCTGTGTTTTAAATGCTCCCAAGTGAGCCTCATACATAGACCAGCTTGAGGGCAATTATTCTAATTTTTGATTTGGTATGATTGAAGTGGATAAGGGGAAGCAATAGAAAAGTGCTGCTCATCAAAAAGATATGATTAAGAAATATTTCTTCATATTATCATTTTACTACTTTAAGGGTTTATCACATTCTAATGCCTATCATTCCTTGTAAAGAATTGTACCAGCAATGAATTATCACTATGAGCTACTTATTAGAACACAGAAGGAAATAACACCAAATAGTTTTTTAGAGACTAAATTTTGTTATTTTTTTTCTTAAATCTTGTCAGAAATAGTTGTAATTCTCATTTGGTTAGCAAGTAATAAACTTTATACCTTTCATAAATTCATAAAATCAGGCCAATAGTACTACATAGAAATGTGTGTTACTTATAAAAATTACTTTTTAAAAAATGACCAGAGATATAAAATACAGATGTGTATTCAGTATGATGCAATAGAGTGAAGCTGTCTAGGCTCCAGTTCCTACTCTGCTAATACCTTTATGACCATGGACAAATCATTTAACCTCTCAGAACCTTAGTTCCCTCATCATTCAAATGGGTCTCCTTTTGAAATTTATTATTAATAATTATATGTCAAAATTAATGTAATTGAAGGATAATTGAAACAAATGCCACCTGTCCTTGAGTGTGGGTTTTCTGTAACATTTAAGCTCCAAATTTTAAAAAGTTTAGACTACTTGGACATTGTGAAATAACAAATATTTTCCACGGTAAGAACCATGCCATCTTCATACAACCTGCATTTCAGTTTCCCAGAATTTCTCAATGCCGTGTGTTCCTTATATTTCCTGAAAATAAGAAAATGCACTTCAGCTATCTTACTTATCTGTGTTTCGCCATAGTCATCAAGGCAGAAATTATGAGTGAGGGTATAATGACTCCAACTTTAAGTTTCAATTTCAAACCTTCAAACTCTTCAATTTTCTGGAATGATAGAAAATTAATGGCAACATGAGATTGAAGGTATGAGGTGAATAAAAGTGAGGTGCTGCTTGTCTTTAGGATAAAATTCTAATAATTTTAAATCAGCAATGTATGTGTGATGTAATCACCTTTTTTTTTTTTTCTTACATCAATACTAAAGCAGTTCTTTTTATTTTAAGGTATATAATGAACAGATTCGTGACCTCTTAGTAAATTCAGGGCCACTTGCTGTCCGGGAAGATACCCAAAAAGGGGTAGTCGTTCATGGACTTACTTTACACCAGGTATGTATATAAACATCTTTTTCCCTGTTAGAATAGCAAATGTGACTATTAAGCCATTTTCATCAGCCATGCACTTAGTTTCCGTCCTGTTTGAGAAAAAAAAAAAAAAAACTAATGATGTGCAGAATTTAAATGATTAGGGTATATTTTTAGTGTTATTTTGTTTTACAATACTGAGTGAGCTTTTTAAAAACATTTTTTAAATTTCATTTTTAAATTTTAATCTACATATGTATGTATGTATGTATGTATGTATGTATGTATGTATGTATTTTGTGACCGGGCTATGAGACTGGCTAATTTTTGTATTTTTGGTAGAAAACGGGATTTCACCATGTTGTTCAGGCCTGTCTCAAACTCCAGGGCTCAAGCAATCTGCCCGCCCTGGCCCCCAATGAGTGAGCTTTTCTTACAAAAATCTGCTTGAACATTTAATGTCATATTATTCTATTTAACATAGAGACTAGACTCTGCTCCTGAGAAACTAGATTTTATCTTTTATTCTTCATATAAACACACACAATACTAAGCAGATGAGACACAGTCAGTATTTAATAGGATTGAATTTATAGAAAACATTTTCTTTCACCTTTAAATATTTTTGTTTCTGAACATTTATTGAAAAATTTAAAGATATATTGCTGATTTTTAAATTTTTCTTCTGCTTAAACTTCTCCAGCCGAAATCCTCAGAAGAAATTTTACATTTATTGGATAATGGAAACAAAAACAGGACACAACATCCCACTGATATGAATGCCACATCTTCTCGTTCTCATGCTGTTTTCCAAGTAAGAGGCCACTAGACTATCACTCTTAAAATTGAATTTAAAATAAATGAAGCTAAATTCATGAATGATCATTTTCATATATGTGAAAAAAAATCTGTCTGTAGACTTCACTTGTCAGTACTTTTCTTACTTTGTAGCTTTGAGAAGTTTCTGTCACCAAGAATATTTATAATTGAGATGTTTAAAACAAAAATAGAAAATTTCTACCTTTGTAAACATACAGGAGGATAAAGTTGTAGTAATAAAAGTTGTTTTGTTTTTGCTGAAAATATTTAATCTTTCCAATAGATAATCTTATATTCACAGTAAAATTTATCTCTATAAATCTAGACTTATAGAACTAATAATTTGGGAATATACTGATTCATCTTTAAAAGATTTCACCGTAAGGACTATGTAAATAATTGCATTCCTTAAGGAAGTATGATTCAGTTGGCACAGTACCTCTTAGGAATACAATTCCAGAAAGACCTAAAGCATAGGTTAATAGCTATTATTTCTTATAGTTTCTAGTCCTGTTAATATCCAAATGATAATATAAAGCTTCTTTTAGTATTATGCCATCTGTGATTCATCTTATAAGAAAGAAATTGTTATAGTTGAAAGAATTCATATTGAAAGCAATCAAACCATTCATATAGTCCCTAGTCAACAAAAATTTCATTTATCTTTTTTGTTCTTACCACTAACTCTTCGACTATTAATAGTCTTGAGAGAAATATTTCTCTGTGAAACTGAGATGTCTCTGAAATATCTTAGATCCTACTTTATAAAAACATTTAATAAATGGGCTTTATAATTAAGTAATATCTTACCTTCCTCATCTTTTGTTTGCCACCTAATGTAGTTCAGATAATTCTTACAGAGTAGCTTAAAATATTTGAATAAATTATGCTTTACTAGGCAGTTGAAAATGACAAGTAGACTTTACTGTAGTCATGTGCCATGTAACGACATTTCAGTCGACAACAGTCTACATATACAACAGTGGTCCCATAAGATTACAACAGAGCTGAAAAGTTCCTATTCATCTAGTGATGTCATACTCATCGTAATGTCGTGGCGTACCACATTACTCAAATGTTTGTGGTGGTGTTGGTGTAAATGAACCTGCACTGCCAGTCATATGAAAATATAGTACATACAATTATGTACAGTACATAAGACTTGGTAATAAATGACTGTGTTACTGGTTTATGTATTTACTTTTTATTATTATTTTAGAGTGTGCGCCTACTTATTACCCCAAAAGCAGTCTGCTACTTTCTGTTTACCAAGTCTGTTGATTTCATCATTTTCTCTTGTATTTGATTTATGATATTTTCACAATGAGGAAATCACCTAACAGTGCATTTCTCAGAACATAGCTCTGTTGTTAAGTGATGCAAGACTGTACTGCTTTTTTTATATATAATATTTTAATTATTAAGACATACACAAGTTTGAGGTATTAGAATAAATGTACTCTTCAGTTTGGATCAAGATGCAAATTCAACTTGTCTTGAGGGGTAATCTCCGGATAAATGCAAGGCATTCTGACTAGTAGCTTTGGTTTTTTCTTAGGAATGTTATTTCTATAGAACCTATGTTTCTAACCATCACCTCTGATAATTCCATGTTCTGGTTCAAGGGGTACCAGAATACAAATGGAAGTTTTGCTCCTCTGTCAGGTCAAGAGTTATTTTTCCTCTGGTACACATATAGAAAGTCTTTTCATTTTTGTATTTTTCTCAGCTATAGTGATTACTTCTAGTGCTCTTAAGTATCAATTAGATTGTACCTTGTTCAGTTTTTTAAAATGAAAATGATTTTGATTTTGTGCTCTATTAAAATATATATTTCCCTTTTAGTTTTGTTAAATCTTATCCTCATTTTTTTCTATTTTGTAATTTCAAAAAGATTTATTTGCGACAACAAGACAAAACAGCAAGTATCAATCAAAATGTCCGTATTGCCAAGATGTCACTCATTGACCTGGCAGGATCTGAGCGAGCAAGTACTACCGGTGCTAAGGGGACCCGATTTGTAGAAGGCACGAATATTAATAGATCCCTTTTAGCTCTTGGGAATGTCATCAATGCCTTAGCAGATTCAAAGGTAGGCATTATATGTCTATTTGTTAAATAGTTTGAAATATTGAAATAGATAAGAAAGATACTATTTAATATGATTTTGTTTTAAACATCTGGTATATATTACATTTCAAGAGTATATCAGTAATGTTAATATATAGATCAAAGACCTCAGAAAACCTAGTGTATTAAAAAAACTGATTTTATTTCTTTTTTAATTTCCAGTTTTATAATCAGAATTGGTTAAATAGAAAGTAATGAATACCAGATTGATAGTTAATATTTTATGGTACATTCTCATCACTTACTTTGAACTTGGTTTTTAAAGTGATCATTTAATGATCACTACACAGCAAACATGATAATTAAATTGGCATGAAGACAAACTAACCATATTTTAGACAAACTAAATTCTGTTGTTTGGTATTTTATATAATATAAAATAGGGTTAAGTATTAAAGGGTGTTGATTTTTTTTTTTTTTAAAGAGGAGTTTAAGTTATAAAACATCATGAAATCACCTAATAAGATAATGTTTACTAGATGCTTTGGGGCATATTTAAAAATAGTTTACATATGCCATATGCCAGAAGTGCTTACCTAGAACACACAACATAGATATTTGTAAAAATGACATCCTTTCTAAAAGTTATAATATGGCAATTTAAGTTAAACCATCCTCAAAAGCTTTAGCTTGTTAAACTGTTCAAAAAGCTCATCACTGGTCATTACAGAAATACAAATCAAAACCACAGTGAGATACTATCTCATGCCAGTTAGAATGGCGATCATTAAAAAGTCAGGAAACAACAGATGCTGGAGAGGATGTGGAGAAATAGGAACACTTTTACACTATTGGTGGGACTGTAAACTAGTTCAACCACTGTGGAAGACAGTGTGGCGATTCCTCAAGGATCTAGAACTAGAAATACCATTTGACCCAGCCATCCCATTATTGGGTATATGCCCAAAGGATTATATATCATTACTAGAAAGACACATGCACACCTATGTTTATTGCAGCACTATTCACAGTAGCAAAGACTTGAAACCAACCCAAATGCCCATCAGTGATAGACTGGATAAAGAAAATGTGGCACATACACACCATGCAATACTATGCAGCCATGAAAAAGGATGAGGTCATGTCCTTTGCAGGCACATGGATGAAGCTAGAAACCATCATTCTCAGCAAACTAACACAGGAACAGAAAACCACACACTGCATAGCATGTTCTCACTCATAAGTAGGAGTTGAACCATGAGAACATCACACGCCAGGCGGGGCCTGTCAGGGACTGTGGGGTCTAGGGGAGGGATAGCAATAGGAGAAATACCTAATGTAGATTACAGGTTGATGGGTGCAGCAAACCACCATGGCACATGTATACCTATGTAAGAAACCTGCACGTTCTGCACATGTATTCCAGAACTTAAAATATAATTTAAAATTTTAATTTTTTAAAAAAAGCTTTGGCTTGTTAAATTGTTCAAAATGTTACCTTTTGGTTTAGAATAAAGTATATTAAAAGAATTGGAGCAGGTTTTTTTAAAAAAGAAAATGACAATTTACTGAAATCACATGAAGATTGCAAAAGCAAGATGTCTTTTATATTCTAAGTTAAAATCCCAAACTTATAATCAGACAGCATGATATAGAGACAGATTTTGTAAACTTAAGCCATTCATAAGATTTTTGCCATGTGAACTAATCTTTAATTTTTTAATAATGACTCCTATTGAGTCATTTGTGAGTCAGTGTTTCATGTATGTCTTGTACATGTAAAATCCCTTAAAATAGCACCAGCAGTGCATATTTCACACTGTTTGGGAAAGACTGCTATGGTGGAAAGCATATTGCTACTGAGAATTGGGGGAGCTGGGACCTATTTCTAGCTCTGTGAATACCAGCTTTGTGACCCTATTCAAACCACTTCACTTTATGCTTAGCTTCAATTTCCTCTTCTGCAATATGAAAGATATACGTTGGATAACATTAGCTTGCTTTTAGCTTAACATTGTAAAGAATCTGTTTTTATATAAAAGTTCCACTTTCTGGAAAATTTATTTGTTACTTCAAAATTGGAAACAAAACTTAGCAACACTTATTTGTTACTTCTACTTCTTTCTTTTTAGGTAAAAGAAAATCTTGAAGTATTAGGTTTTTTTAGAACTCTATAGTGATTTCAGGAGAAATGTCTGCAACATTGTAATTATAATTTATTTCATATCTATATTAGATGGTTATTTAAGGAAAGAAGTAGCTCTAAGCCATGCAGAGTTCTTATTATTCCTCTAGTATGTTTGTATAGGACATCTGTTTACTTTTGTGTTTTAATTTTTTTCAATGATTGGAAATATTTTTAAATAGACATTTTCAAATAGTTTTAGATTTACAGAAAAGTTACTAAGATGATACAGAAGGATTTTGTTAAATATACTTCACACCCGGTTTTCCCTATTGTTAATTTTTTATATTAATATGGTACATCTATCACAACTAACAAACCAATGTTAATGTATTATTTCATTTTGAACTAAAGTTCATACTTATTCAGATGGAGATATTTTTAAGTATGATATTTGTTTCATATATTCACTGAATAATCCTGTAAGATTCATTGTCATCACCTCAATCACAAATTATAAGTCTGGACAAAATTGGGTAGTGCTTAAGTTCTTATAGTGAACTGTAGGGTCAAGCCCTATGGGACTTGGCGGATGTTCTCCCCGTGTGCGGAGAGGAGAGATTGTAATAAATAAAGACACAAGACAAAGAGATAAAGAGAAAACAGCTGGGCCCCGGGGGACCACTACCATCAAGATGCGGAGACTGGTAGTGGCCCCGAATGGCTGGGCACCGCTGATATTTATTGCATACAAGACAAGGGGGCAGGGTAACGAGGGTGATTCTAAGTGATTGACAAGGTGAAGCAAGTCACGTGATCATAGGACGGGGCCCTTCCCTCTTAGCCGAAACAGAGAGATGGCAGCATACCTCAGTGTTTTCTTCTATGCACTTATAAGAAAGATCGAACTTTAAGACTTTCACTGTTTCTTCTATCTTTATCTACTATGAACTTCAAATAGGAACCAGGAGTATGGGAGGAACATGAAAGTGGACAAGGAGCGTGACCATTGAAGCACAGCACCACAGGGAGGGGTTTAGGCCTCTGGATGAGTGCGGGCAGGCCTGGATAATATCCACCCTTCCACAAGAAGCTGGTGGAACAGAATGTTCCCTGACTCCTCCAAGGAAAGGAGACTCCCTTTCGCGTTCTGCTAAGTAATGGGTGTCTTCCCAGACACTGGCACTACCGCTTGACCAAGGAGCCCTCTAGCAGCCCTTATGCGGGCGTGATAGAAGGCTCACCTCTTGCCTTCTAGGTCACTTCTCACAATGTCCCTTCAGCACCTGACCCTAGACCCACCAGTTATTCCTAGGTTATATTAGTAATGCGACAAAGAGTAATATTAAAAGCTAATGATTAATAATGTTTATAATAATGATTGATAATTGTCCATGATCATCTCTATATCTAAGTTGTATTATGACTATTCTTATTCTAACTATTTTCTTTATTATACTGAAACAGTTTGTGCCTTCAGTCTCTTGCCTCGGCACCTAGGTAATCCTCTGCCCACAGTGAAGTGTTAAAAGTGGTAGCAGGTTTGCATTTAAATGTGGAAAATGACATTAGGTCTCTTTTTTTGTACTTTCAGAGAAAGAATCAGCATATCCCTTACAGAAATAGTAAGCTTACTCGCTTGTTAAAGGATTCTCTTGGAGGAAACTGTCAAACTATAATGATAGCTGCTGTTAGTCCTTCCTCTGTATTCTACGATGACACATATAACACTCTTAAGTATGCTAACCGTGCAAAGGACATTAAATCTTCTGTAAGTCTGTTTACTCTGCCTTTGTTTTGAAGGTATTGGCTGCATATGATTTTTATAATTCTAATGAAAGTATTAATTAGAGTTATGTTTCTACATAATGAGTTAGCCA
The DNA here is from genome assembly GCF_043159975.1 of Macaca nemestrina. Taxonomy (NCBI): domain Eukaryota; kingdom Metazoa; phylum Chordata; class Mammalia; order Primates; family Cercopithecidae; genus Macaca; species Macaca nemestrina. The sequence goes on from NC_092136.1 coordinate 37,404,323, forward strand.
GCTGAGGGTTAGAAGGGTCTTTGCTAACCTGCTTAGTCGAACATTAATGTACAGTTAAAGTATAAAGCATCTTGATTATATATATAAAGTAGATACTATGATTCGATCTTTTGGGTACTAGGTACTTTAGTGGCTTTCTTCCTAACCTCTTTCATGTCATGGCATATTGTATTTGGATGACACCTTGGAGTAATCAGTCAAAGCTTTAACACATTTGTTGCAGCCCAGGATGATGCTCTGCTTTAGCTGAGAACCAAAACTTTCTACCTGAAAATCTTGGATATGTTAATCTTTCCAAGCCTATTATTTCATCTGTAACATAGGTATAAAGCTTATTTTTTAAAAAGTCTTTTCTACATAATTTATAATCCACATTCATTATGTTGATGTAGCAATCTCTGTATTTCTCCAGAAATATAATAATAGTAATTGGTTAATGTTAGTATTTTTGCCAAATATGTGGTGTACTTAAAAACATGCATATCAAAACATGTATGTTTAAAATTATAATATATCAGGGTTGAAAAAACATAGAGTTAAGCTGTTGTGATGACTCCTCCTCTTTTCCCTTTCCCCTCTGCCACTTTCCTTAAGTGTCTGAAGATGAGCATGTTATTGTCATCTTAAGAAAAATATTCCCAGGCTCTTTATATACTTAATTGTAAAAGATCATACTATATGGGTATATGGAAGGGTTTCCAGCACACGATTTTCATGTAGCCCTTACTCTAGCTCTTTGAGGAATGAATTCTTAGCTCCACTTTACAGATGAGTAACCCAAACATCAAACAGTTAGAATTCTAAGTCAGGTTAAGTGAGAAGTAGGCAAGGTCTCAATATCAAGTATTTGGATTTATATGTTTCATATTCTCTCTACTATACCATAAATGTCAAGGGGCCCATACTATGATAAAAATGTTAAAATATAGTAAGAACTCAATGAAAACTAATTGAATTCCTGAAAGGGTAGCGTGAAAAACTATCTCTGCATTTCTTAGAAGTCAAAGGAAAAAGAAAGTAGGGAATTTTATTGTATTGCGATTACATGCTTATAAATACCTTTTCTCAATAAAGTAATTTCTTTATAATTTTATTTAGATTATTAATGTGCTCAGCAGCAGATCCTCTTGTCATAGATTTTAAACATGAGCATAATTGTCACAAATTCTGAATTCATAGAACTCAATGAAAATACAATGTCATTTTATTCATGTATTTATCTATGTGATTATTATCTCTATATAAACAATCATAATTTCTATCTCTCAACAGTTGAAGAGCAATGTTCTTAATGTCAATAATCATATAACTCAATATGTAAAGATCTGTAATGAACAGAAGGCAGAGGTATGTCTGTTTACATTTTATGCTAGTCTTGCTCAGTTCTTCATTTATAGAATTTTATAATCATAATTGTCCAAAAATTTAACATATTTTTCTGTTAAAATTAAAATCTGGTTAATTCAGTTATTTTTTACAGCTAAAATTTGGCTGTGGCCATGTAAATGACTTATTTTGTATTTTAACTAGTGATTTCTCTCTACTAGATTTTATTGTTAAAAGAAAAATTAAAAGCCTATGAAGAACAGAAAGCCTTCGCTAATGAAAATGACAAAGGAAAGTTAATGATTTCAAACCCTCAGGAAAAAGAAATTGAAAGGTAAACATTACATTAAGATCTAATTTTGAGGAATTTATTGTTTTAAAATTTTGTTAAATATTTTGTTAATTATCTTTTGTTATGTCTTTTATATGTACGTACATATGTATGTTTATAATTTCATATATACATACATACATGCATACATAACAAGCTTGACTCGGAGATATTGCAGATTTAGTTCTCCAGACCACTGCAATAAACGAAATATCATAATAAAATGAGTCACAAAAATGTTTTGGTTTTCCACTACATATAAAAATTATGTTTACACTACACTATAGTCTATTAAGTGTGCAATAGCGTTATGTCTGAAAAGATAATGACCTTGCTTTAATTTTAAAAATACTTTATTGCTAAAACATGCTAATGATAATCTGAACCTTCAGCAAGTCATAATCTTTTTGGGGGTGGAGGTCTTCCCTCAATGTTTATGGCTGCTGACTAGTAAGAGTAATGGTTGCTGCAAGTTGGAGTGGCTGTGACATTTCTGAAAATAAGGCAACAATGAAGTTTGCTGCATAGATTGACTCATCCTTTCATTAGAGATTTATCTGTAGTATGTGATGCTCTTTGATAGCATTTTACCCACGGTAGAACTTCTTTAAAATTTTGAAACAGTCCTTTCAAACCTTGCCACTGCTCTATCAACTACATTCATGTCATGTTCTAAATCCTTTGTTATTTCAACGTATATAGCATCTTTATAAGGAGTAGGTGGCAAACTTTCTCAAGAAACCATTTTCTTTGGTTATCCATAGAAGCAGCTCTTCATTTCTTCAAGTTTAATCATGAGATTGCAGCAATTCAGTCACATCTGAAGACGTGACGTCTGAAGCCTGAAGGCTCCACTTTCTAATTCTAGTTGTCTTTCATGTATACCACATCTGCAGTTACTTTCTTCACTGAAATCTTGAACCCCTCATAGTTATCCATGAGGATTGGAATCAACTTCCTCCAAATTCCTATTAATGTTGATGTTTTGACCTCCTTACACATATCACAAATGTTCTTAATGGCATCTACAATGGCAAATTCTTTTCAGAAGCTTTTCAATTTATTTTGTCTAGATCCATCAGAGAAGCACGATCCATGAAAGAAAGAATCTATAGCAGCTATAGCCCTACAAAATGTATTTCCTAAATAAGAAGACACAAAAGTCAAAATTGCATGATCCATGAGCTGCAGACTGGGTGTTGAGTTAGCAGACCTGAAAACATTAATCTTCTCGTACATCTCCATCAGAACTCCTCAGGGACCAGGTGTATTGTCAGTGAGCATTAGTATTTTGAAAGGAATATTTTTTTCTGAGCAATAGGTCTCAACAGTGGGCTTAAAATATTCAGTAAACAGATGTGCTGTCCTCTACGCTTTGTTGTTCCATTTATAGAGCACAAGCAGAGTTAGATTTAGCATATTTCATAAGGGCCCTAGGATGTTTGTAAATGGTAAATGAACATTGACTTCAACTTAAAGTCACCAGCTGCAAAAGCCCCTGACAAGAGAGTCAGCCTGTTCTCTAAAACTTTGAAAATAAGTATTTACTTCTCTCTAGATATGAAGGTCCTAGATGGCATATTGTTCCAATAAAAGGCTGTTTTGTCTATCTTGAAAAATCTGTTGTTTAGTGTAGCCACCTTCATCAGTGATCTTGGCTAAATTTTCTGGATAACTTGCTGCAACTTCTACGTCAGCACTTGCTGCTTTACCTAGACTTTTATGTTCTAGAGAAGGCTTTTTTTCTTAAACTTTATGAACCAACACCTGCTAGTTTCAAAGTTTTCCTCTGCAACTTCCTCACCTCTCTCAGCCTTTGCAGAATTGAACAGATTTAGAAGGCTTGCTCTGGATTAGGCTTTGACTTAAAGGAATGTTCTTGCTAGTTTAATCTATCCAGACCATTGAAACTTTTTCCATATCAGCAATAAGGCTGTTTCACTTTCTTAGTGTGTGTGTTCACTGGAGTAGCACTTTTAATTTCCTTCAAGAATTTTTCCTTTGCATTCACAACTTGGCTAAATGTTTTGTGCAAGAGTCTTATCTTTTAGCCTATCTTGGCTTTGTACAAGCCTTCCTTATAAGCTTAGTAATTTCTAGCTTTTGATTTAAAATAAGAGACATGCAACTAACTCTTCCTTTCACTTGAACACTTAGAGGTCATTTTAGAGTTATTAATTTGCCCAATTTCAATGTATTTCAAAGAATAGGGAGGGCTGAGGAGAGGGAGGGAGACAGCCAGTCAGTGGAGCAGTCAGAGCACACACAATACTTAAGTTTACTGTCTTATATGGGCACAATTTGTGACATTCTAAAGCAATTACAATAGTAACATCAAAGATCACTGGTCACAAATCACCATAACAGATATGTAATAATGAAAAAGTTTAAAATATTTCAAGAATTGCCAAAATGTGATACTGTAAGCTCATGCTGTAGGAAAAATGATGCTTATAGACTTGCTCACAGCAAGATTGCCACAAACCTTCAATTTGTTAAAAAAAACAAAAAAGCATTGTATGCAAAGCACAATAAAAGAAGGTATGCCTGTATATATATTCTCAACTGAATTCAAGAAGTCAGTGATTTCTCTTTACATTTCACACTTTGTAGATCAAGTAAATTTAGTTTTTATTTTACAGATATTGAAGAAAACTAGAACTTAGGTATAAGATAGTGGAGACAAAACCAGTTATGTCACCTGTAGACTTAGTTTAATTTTAGTGGCGCTCATAATTGTTCTTTTCTGACATAATCATTATTTATATATTTCATGTAAATCTACTCTATTCTTCATTTTATTAACTCTCTATAGCTTAACTAATCTGCTTATTGAGCCTAAATGGGTAATTATTTGAATGAACATCTTTCAGTGATGTAAACTGATACAGAATTTTGAGAGGTTTCTAGTAAGCTTCTTAGCAGGTAAATTTTTAAAAACAAAGCAGTTAGTAATATAGTATGCAAAAGTACTTTTTCCTCAAGCAGCTAAGACAGTTTTCCAAATTGACCATTCAGACACTGGATCGAGATGTTAATTTTGAGTACTTCTAGGAAGACAATAAGGAATTCCTGTATTAAACAAGTTTGGAAATTACTCCATAAGGAATCTAGGAGACTTCCAAAGTACATCAGCTTATTAAACGCTTTGAGAAAACCTGTAGTAAAGGAATCTGTTCGACTTTGATTAAAGTTGAATAAAGGTAAACTTATTTGACATTCTCCAGAACCAATTATCTGTTATTAGTATGAGAAACCAACTACAACTTAAACCAATGGTTATTCATACTGTTTTGGAGCTCTAGAATTAGTAGAAAGTATCTCAGTATCTATAAGGAAAACAAGATTATAGTCAAAAGTGGCTGTCAGACGTGATCCAGCTATAATTTTTTTAAATTGCATTTGTGTGTTGAAGTTTTATATAAAATACTTTACAGTATTGCTTAAGAAATAAGTAAAAATGATTTCTGGTTTTTCATCTCATCAAAGAAAACTTTTAACTCTGATATAGTATTATTAGTTGTTGTTATTTCATTTTGTTGATTAAATGTGGGAGCAGTCCTCATGTAATTGGATATCTATTAGAATTCACCAGCTTCTCAAATTTGGAGTAACTGATTCCATAAAATTACTTAGCACTGCTTAACCAAGTCTATACCAATTAAAACCTTACAGATTAGTAAACTTTTCTGGAGTTGATGGCTTTAAATCATTGAACCTTTCTTTCTGGTAAGGCCCTCCTTTCAGGAGGGAAGGGCCTGAGCTATGAAATAAGTATTTATTTGGATGTTTTTCATATTTCAACCTGGCTTTTGACCAACAATAAAAACTTTGATTTTAATTCTGGCAATATGTTAAGTAAGTTACTTGTATTTATGAAGAAGGTAATGATAAAATTATGTACCAAATAACCTTTGTCATTTCCCCTAAAAATTACTGCCTTTTGAAATAAATGTATGAAATATCCTTTATTGTATCTATCATACTGTTACTTGGGACTTTTTTAATGCCATGAATTTTCAAAGTGTCTTTTGTTATAACATTTTTATGATGTTTAAACAGATAAAAGGAAGAATCTACAGTATCTTCTATCTATCAAAGCTATTTGGAAATGTAATTCTCAAAAGGAAATCATAAAAAGAAAACACAATTGTTCTTTTATAAAGAGTAATTATAAAACTTCACTTATGACTATACCAAGAAAATTGTGGAGTTTAATACTCATTTTGTAGTACCTAAAAATATTGGTGCAGATACTTTTAACTTGAATGTTTGCTTACAACTCTTTCAGTTTTAAAATGATAATTTTATTGTTGTTGTTAAGGAGCTCTCTGGAAACCTTTGATACTAATTCCCTTCCTTCCATCCTAATCAGTGAACACTACCAACTAAAATAACTCTAGACCACAAAATTGACAAATATTTAACTTTGTCCTTGAATAAAGAGTTATAGAAAAACTCAGAAATGATCTTTAAATGTAACCTAAAGATAACTTATCAATTCATTTACTGGCATTACCATTGGTGTAATATAATGCAATGAAATCACAATGTCTGTACATATTTCCTATGAAATATTTATCAGTTTGACAAAACTGCAGTAAAGTCAGTGTTTTGTGGCTTATATTCATTCCCAATAGAGTTTCATTAAGAACTACTGACGTAAATTGGCAATGTTTTTACCACTGATCTTTATGAGTGTATCTTAAATTCTGGCCAGTTTAGAACATTTATTTTTAAATGCATGTACTTGATTTTACTTTATTTTAAAATCTTCACAGTTATGAATGTTTATACTGTTATTGTACCTCAGAGCTGATCTATGACTTAAAACCATGAATATACTTTAAAAAATTAAAATATTGCAGTGACCAGTGTTCCACTGACCCAGAAGGATACAAGATTGCAGGTTCTATCCAGAATTTTCATAAAATTTAATCAGCTTGAAGTCTATGGCCATTTGGAAATCTGAATCAAACTCATCTTTGATATTCTAGACCTATATTGCCCTTAGGAGGAAGCACACTGCAGCAGCTTTTCTAGGTTTACCACATTATAAACTTGGATGTTTTGAGTCCTGGAAGTGTCAGTTGATTCTTAGCCAGGCTGTAGGGGGTACCTAACCGTATGGTCTGTTTTCACTATAACAAATTCTGAAGCTAAAAACTGGCTCTGTCACTTTCCCTAGGGGGCCATGGAGGCACCATATGATTATGCCTCCTACTGCTTATTCCTTCACGGTGAGCCAACACCAAAACAACACATAATGCTGTGTTGCTAATAGGGCCTTGTGAATTTGGATAGTGCACACCCAGGTTGTTATCCTTTTCCGACAAACAAAAATTATTTTATTTTTGCTAAGCAGTTGGATTACATATAGATGTAAGCATAGACAAAATGCAGTATGTTCGCAATACCAGACACCTTATGATGCCCATATCTTTCAGCAACATGATCTTCCTTGGGCGAGAAAGAGAAAAACTTAATGTAGTAGAAGTAAAGTTAATAACTTTTTCTAAACATCTTTTATAATAGGAAATAGTCATTTTTACCTATTTGCTGTTTATCATTGAGTGTAGTTCTGTGAATTACATATATTCCTTTGTTTATGCATTTCTTTTAAGTAAACTTTGTATGATTTGTACAAAATTAGTGAGATTCTGTAATGTGTTTTAATTTTGGTAGATTTCAAGAAATCCTGAACTGCTTGTTCCAGAATCGAGAAGAAATTAGACAAGAATATCTGAAGTTGGAAATGTTACTTAAAGAGAATGAACTTAAATCATTCTACCAACAACAGTGCCATAAACAAATAGAAATGATGTGTTCTGAAGACAAAGTAGAAAAGGTAATTAACAATTTTATAATTAAATTTTAGGCAGTATAAAAACATGGGGGCTTCCTCTGTTGCCCAGGCTGGAGTGCAGTGGTGCGACCTCAGCTCCCTGCAACCTCTGCCTTGCGGATTTAAGCAATTCTCCTGCCTCAGCCTCCCAACCACTTGGTATTACAGGCATGCGCCACTATGCCCGGCTAATTTTTGTGTATTTAGTAGAGATGGTGTTTCACCATGTTGGCCATGCTTGTCTTGAACACCTGACTTCAGGTGATCCGACCGCCTCAGCCTCCCAAAGTGCTGGGATTACAAGCGTGAGCCACCACGCCCAGCCTGGTGGGGGTGCTTCTAACTCTAGAAATTTGATAGTCAAGCTACTTACTCACCCATTCTTTACAAACATCTGGAAATGTTGAAGGAAATGTAGCAAACATTTTTTTTAATACATAGTTAAGTGCACAAGAAAGAAATTTTAATTCCTGGATGTCAGTAACAAAAAGGAAACAAACAAAAACAACAGAATCTCAGTTACAACTGTTGTTTTTCTGGGCATTTTATGGAACTTTTAACACGAAGTTTACCCACTCAGGGACAGCCAGTTACTAAAGGTAGAGCAATAGAAGCAGTGTATCAATAGAAGCAGGATGCAGGCAGTAGCTTACAACTTAGACCAACAGGAGATTTTTGTTGTAAGAGAAGAATTTTATCGTTGAAATTGTTAGATGTTCCAGTGCAGGGGCCTAATGAAAAGCAGACCAAACATTTAATCAGTTTTACTATTTTTTTTAATACAATAATATACTGTCCTCTCGCCTCCATACACAGACCACTCCCACTATTCTACCTTTGATGTACATCTCTACTTAGATAAGAGACCGAAAGAAGGCAGTGAGTTAGAAATGAGAGCTCCTATCTAGAGCCTGAAATTTCAGAGGTCTATATCCTTTATACTAGGGGTACACCAGGAAAAAAAAAAAATTCTTACCAACCATCACAGTAGGCAAGGATGGTTGCTTTTCTTACCCCAAGTAACCATGCCTGGGGTAAGGAAAAAAAAGTCATTTGAACACTGCCATTATAGGTGTGCTTTTAACAATGATTGAGGTTTAAATTATTACAACCCATGTATTTTGTTTAGAAAACCCCTAAAGTTGGTCAATTAAAATGCACAATGTTATCAAACCAATGATACCACTAGAAAACCTGGCAGAAGCAATGCAAAAATCAGCCTCTTAAGAGAAACAGATTCTCAACTCTAGCCACTAATGAACTCACCATCCAAAATTACAAAACACATGGAGAAATAATTCACTCTAGACAAGATTCAGTACTCTCAGCAAATATGACAGAACTCTCAAATCTTTAGATACTAGAGCAATCTAATAGAAGCTATAAGAATGAACAAAGATAAAGGAATCAAAGATAAAAACACCACAAAAAAAGAACATTCAAATGTGAGGAAAAAACACATGAAACTTTCAGAAATTAAAGATTTATTCATTAAAATTAAAGCCTCACTGTATTGATACAATACCAGAAAATGTTAGAGCACTTTACATATACTGACTCTTAATTCTCAGAAAACCCCATAAAATATTTAGTAATATTATCCTAATAATAATAATGAGGAAACCAAAATACAAGTTATTTTGTCCAAGGTGACACAGCTTGTAGGTGCTGAGTTCTGATTTGATCTGTAGCATGCCGATGCTAGAACCTGTGCTCTTATGTTTATGCTTTTTTACGTGAACTGGGAGACAGATATGAGAAAATTACACCAAATGCAGGATAAAGATAACACATGTGGACAAGATATTGTTATATAAAGGATAGACTTCATGTAACAAGAAGAAAAGTCATACATTCATCTAATAGGCATTTCAGAAGGAGGTATTTAGTGAAAAAGAGCAATATGCAAAAATTTATGGTTGAGAATTATCTAGAACTAATAAGATGTAAATTCAAGAAGCATGAGTTCTAAGCAGTATAAAATAAATATATACCTAAACGTGTGAAACTATGGAGCACTAAAGATCAGAAAAATAAATATTTTGAAAATGCTGACAGTTCTCCCTACTTTTGATATTCATTGGTGATGAGTTTCTTTGTATTTTTATGTATTTTATGTAATTTAATTGCATAGACATATGATATTCAAATACTACTTATTAAAAAGCTTTATCTTATAAGTAATTGCCCATTCCTCTCAAACTACCACCCCAAACATGTTTTCTTCTTTTCCTACTTTCACAGAAGTAATAATTATATAGAAAAATTTTCCTTTTCTTAATGTCCAGAAGCTGTCAAATTTTAAAGAGTGCTTTTCAAAGCTAACACTTTAGTTTTTTGTTAGCCTATGAAATGGGAAAGATATGCTATACTGGAAATTAATCATAAAGCTTTCAGTAATGTATCATTGATAGCAGTTTGTCAGTAGCTATTAAACTATATTATCGAATTAGTAATATATTTACTGTTTTATGCCTTAATGAAATTTTCTTTTCAATTTTCTGTTGTGAGATGCATTTAAGATGTTCCTCACATTCTTTTAAGGCAGAAAGGAAACTGAATTTATTTCTTTGAATTTATATATTGCTGCTATATTTGTATTTTCGCTTTCATGAACTTCAAATTGTTGCCAGTATTCTTTGATAAATGCAATGATTTCCAAATAACAATATCTTATTGGATTAATTTATCAATTTGTTGTTGTGAACTTCTTTCATATGCTTGCGAAACAAATTTCTAAAATAGTACCATATTATATAAGAATTATATATTTTATTTCAAATGTTTGAGATGCTTTTCTTCTTTTTATTTTTTATGTTTATTTTATTTTATTTTATTTTTGGAGATGAGGTCTTGCGCCACGGCTCACACAAACCTCCCAAGTAGCTGAGACTCCCAAGTAGCTGAGACTACAGGTATCCACCACCATGCCCAGTTTATTTCAATTATTAGCACTTCTTATATTACATAGTAATCTTCAGTGGGTAATAATTCTTCCCAGTTTTGTAAAGATGTCCTTTATATAAGTGTCAATTATTTGAATGTATAGTTATCTGATTTACTTTTTGACAAAAGGCAAGAAATGCAGCCATAGGAAGCTGATATTGACTTAACATCTCGACTGTAACAAAACTCTTATTGAACACTTGTTTATATGTAAAACCTTGTGCTTGAAACAATAGAGGTAAAGAAAGAGAATTTTGCCCTTCAGTTATTTACACACTAGTTGGAGCAATAAAAATAATAAAAATGATAAGGCACTATATGATTGTCATATAAATAGTAATAATAAAAACAGCTGATATTATCGAACACTATTTGCCAGACATTTTTCAAAGTGCTTTGCATGGATTAATTAGTTTTTTGTGTTTTTTTTTCCATACTTTAGGTTCTAGGGTACATGTGCACAATGTGCAGGTTTGTTACATATGTATACATGTGCCATGTTGGTGTGCTGCTCCCGTTAACTCATCATTTACATTAGGTGTATCTCCTAATGCCATCCCACCTCCCCCCACCCCACAACAGGCCCCAGTGTGTGATGTTCCCCTTCCTGTGTCCAAGTGTTCTCATTGTTCAATTCCCACCTATGAGTGAGAACATGAGTGTTTGGTTTTCTGTTCTTGGGATAGTTTGCTGAGAATGATGGTTTCCACCTTCATCCATGTCCCTGTAAAGGACATGAACTCATCCATTTTTATGGCTGCATAGTATTCCATGGTATATATGTGCCACATTTTCTTAATCCAGTCTGTCATTGATGGACATTTGGGTTGGTTCCAAGTCTTTGCTATTGTGAATAGTGCCGCAGTAAACATACATGTGCATGTGTCTTTATAGCAGCATGATTTATAATCCTTTGGGTATATACCCAATAATGGGATGGCTGGGTCAAATGGTATTTCTAGTTCTAGATCCTTGAGGAATCACCACACTGTCTTCCACAGTGGTTGAACTAGTTTACAGTCCCACCAATAGTGTAAAAGTGTTCCTATTTCTCCACATCCTCTCCAGCACCTGTTGTTTCCTGACTTTTTAATGATCACCATTTGAACTGGTGTGAGATGGTATCTCATTATGGTTTTGATTTGCATTTCTCTGATGACTAGTGATGATGAGCATTTTTTCATGGGTCTGTTGGCTGCATAAATGTCTTGAGAAGTGTCTGTTCATATCCTTCGCCCACTTTTTGATGGGGTTGTTTTTTTCTTGTAAATTTATTTGAGTTCTTTGTAGGTTCTGGATATTAGCCCTTTGTCAGATAAGTAGATTGCAAAAATTTTCTCCCATTCCGTAGGTTGCCTGTTCACTCTGATGGTAGTTTCTTTTGCTGTGCAGAAGCTCTTTAGTTTAATTAGATCGTGTTTGTCAATTTTGGCTTTTGTTGCCATTGCTTTTGGTGTTTTAAACATGAAGTCCTTGCCCATGCCTATGTCCTGAATGGTATTGCCTAGGTTTTCTTCTAGGGTTTTTATGGTTTTAGGTCTAACATTTAAGTCTCTAATCCACCTTGAATTAATTTTTGTGTAAGGTGTAAGGAAGGGATCCAGTTTCAGCTTTCTACTTATGGCTAGCCAGTTTTCCCAGCACCATTTATTAAATAGGGAATCCTTTCCCCATTTCTTGTTTTTGTCATGTTTGTCAAAGGTCAGATGGTTGTAGATGTGTGGTATTATTTCTGAGGGCTCTGTTCTGTTCCATTGGTCTATATCTTTGTTTTGGTAGCAGACCATGCTGTTTTGGTTACCGTAGCCTTGTAGTATAGTTTGAAATCAGGTAGCGTGATGCCTCCAGCTTTGTTCTTTTGACTTAGGATTGTCTTGGCAATGTGGGCTCTTTTTTGGTTCCATGTGAACTTTAGTTTTTTTGAATTCTGTGAAGAAAGTCATTGATAGCTTCATGGGGATGGCATTGAATCTATAAATTACCTTGGGCAGTAAGGCCATTTTCACCATATTGATTCTTCCTATCCATGAGCATGGAACGTTCTTCCATTTGTTTGTGTCCTCTTTTATTTCATTGAGCGTGGTTTGTAGTTCTCTTTGAAGAGGTCCTTCACATCCCTTGTAAGTTGAATTCCTAGGTATTTTATTCTCTTTGAAGCAATTGTGAATGGAAGTTCACTCATTATTTCGCTGTTTGTCTGTTATTGGTGTGTAAGAGTGCTTGTGATTTTTGCACATTGATTTTGTATCCTGAGACTTTGCCGAAGTTGCTTATCAGCTTAAGCAGATTTTGGGCTGAGACAATGGGGTTTTCTAAATATACAATCATGTCATCTGCAAACAGGGACAATTTGACTTCCTCTTTTCCTAATCGAATACCCTTTATTTCTTTCTCCTCCCTAATTGCCCTAGCCAGAACTTCCAACACTATGTTGAATAGGAGTGGTGAGAGAGGGCATCCCTGTCTTGTGCTGGTTTTCAAAGGGAATGCTTCCAGTTTTTGCCCATTCAGTATGATATTGGCTGTGAGTTTGTCATAAATAGCTCTTATTATTTTGAGATACATTCCATCGATACCGAATTTATTGAGAGTTTTTAGCATGAAGCGCTGTTGAATTTTGTCAAATCCCTTTTCTGCATCTGTTGAGATAATCATGTGGTTTTTGTCTTTGGTTCTGTTTTTATGATGGATTACGTTTATTGATTTGTGTATGTTGAACCAGCCTTGCATCCCAGAGATGAAGCCCACTTGATCGTGGTGGATAAGCTTTTTGATGTGCTGCTAGATTCAGTTTGCCCGTATTTTATGGAGGATTTTTGCATCGATGTTCATCAGGGATATTGGTCTAAAATTCTCTTTCTTTGTTGTGTCTCTGCCAGGCTTTGGTATCAGGATGATGTTGGCCTCATTAAATGAGCTTTGGAGGATTCCCTCTTTTTCTATTGATTGGAATAGTTTCAGAAGGAATGGTACCAGTTCCTCCTTATACCTCTGGTAGAATTCGGCTGTGAATCCATCTGGTCCTGGCCTTTTTTTGGTTGGTAGGCTATTAATTATTACCTCAATTTCAGAGCCTGCTATTGGTCTATTCACTGATTCAACTTCTTCCTTGTTTAGTCTTGGGAGAGTGTATGTGTCCAGGAATTTATCTATTTCTTCTAGGTTTTCGAGTTTATTTGCATAGAGGTGTTTATAGTATTCTCCGATGGTAGTTTGTATTTCTGTGGGGTCGCTGGTAATATCCCCTTCATCATTTTTTATTGCATCTATTTGATTCTTCTCTCTTTTCTTCTTTATTAGTCTTGCTAGCAGTCTATCAATTTTGTTGATCTTTTCAAAAAACCAGCTCCTGGATTCATTGATTTTTTTGAAGGGTTTTTTGTGTCTCTATCTCCTTCAGTTCTGCTCTGATACAAGCCTATGAGATAGATCTAATATTATCACCATTTTGAGGCACTGAGAACTCAAGTAGGTTGTCTGGAGTTACTTACCTAATTAATATGGCTGAACCAATGTTGAATTCCAACTGTCTGGCCTCAGAGCCTGCACTCTGAATCACTCTGCTGTACTCTAAGTACTATAAATGCTATAGCTATTCAGAAAAGAAAACAGCGGCTTCCTATTTTTATTAAAAAAGGCTTCCTGTTGGAAAGATGAGATCTGTACTGGGCCTTGCATTTCTATACATATTGTCCTACAAATGTGACCTGCTTTGCTGAGTTTGACCAGAGCAGGTCACATTTGTTGGACAATATGTATAGGAATACATAATTATACTCAAAACTTCCTGCCAATTCCCACTCCCTTACCCACGGCAAATTTCACTGGTCTGTGGCCATACCTTCTCTCAGAATTTGAAAGTAGCCAGAACCACAATGAATGGACTGGAGTTGGCGCATGATGTTAGACATATTTGCCATATTAGGAATTATTATCAATAGATTGGGAAGATCGGATATTGGTACAGATTGTGGAATTGTTGGTTGCTAGGAATGTAAAATCTATTTTTGTAAACAAAATGCAATCTTTCAAGCAAGGGAGTAGCGTTATCAGAACTTCGAGTTCCATTTTTTAAACGTTTAAATATTATTTAGCATAATTAATGAGTTTGGACTGTGTAATCCCAAAATAATTTAGATAATTGTTATTTTAGTGTCTTAATTCCTCCATTGAATTTTGAATGTGGTTATCTAGGAAGATTAAGACATAGAGTAATAGAATGGGTTTGACTGGTTTTATGTTTTGTTTTGCTTTGTTTTGTTTTTTCTGTTTTAATCCTTATTTTTCTGCATAGTAGCTTAGACTTTTTTCAGCCCAGTCGCCTTTTCTGATCTCTTGCTTTTGGTCATTTCAATCCTCAGATTCCCAATTATTATAGCTATTCTTATGAGACTAGGTAAGCAGTGGAGATAAAAACTCTTAAGTTATTGGTCGTAGTTAACCCACTGAAAAACATAGGAAGACATCTAGAGGTTGATTTGTTTTGTTTTTATATAGAAGTGTCAAACTGTAGTATGAGTAAACTGCTTTTCTAAGGCAAGGAATCTTACATGTTTTGGATTCTCTCCAAAAGAGGTTTGTTATCAGAAGTGCTGAAAGAATCTCATAACATTGATTCAGCTATAAATAGTTCTGGAGTATGGACTTTGAAATTACTATTAAAGGGAAGCTCTTGGGTAATTTTATGGCCCCATGAAAATAATCTGTAAGATTATTTTTAATGTAAAAATATGAGTTACCATATTAGCAATTATTTTACACAAAGCAGTAGTAACAACTAAAATTGTAGAATTATGTTTGTTCTCTCACAAGACTTTTGTGGTGTGCAGGGGATTTTGTTAATGAAATATGTAAAGTTTTTTAAAACTTAATGGGAGACATTTCACTCTAATGTTGGGGTTTAACATGCATATTTAGAATGTATTCCCAAACACTAACTTGCCATTTTAGAACAATGGGTGGTAGTAGTACTCTGATGGAAAATGTCCTCTAAGAACTATCGTAGAGGATACATTTGATGGACATTAGAAGTAAAAAGTCAAAACAGACTTTTGGAGGTTTTCATTTAGGATTTTCTGATATTAAATATTGCTGCCATCAGACCCGCATACCCTGGTTTCTAAGAGTCCCTACAATTGTAAATGCTAAAGCAAAATAAAGATAATTTAATTAGCTGCCTGCCTTCAGTTAGGTACAATATTTTCGTCTTCATTTTTCAGACAAAGTAACTGAAGACCCACTAAGATCTGCCTAAATTTGTACACCTGCTGAATGGCAGAAAAAAGTCAATAGGTCACACCTCCCACCTTCTGTTATAGCAGTAGCTCTAAACTTCAAGTTTCAGGATCCCTTTCCACTTCTAAAAATTATTTAGGTCTTCAAAGAGCTCCTGTTTATATGTAGTCTCTCTACCAATATTTCTATATTAGAAATTAAAACTGAGATATGCAAAACAATATTTATGTATTGATTCATTTTAAAATAATATTAAATAATAAAGAAATAATTATATTAATAAAATATAATAAATAGCAATAAATTATAAATAATAAATATTAAATAATAATTAAAAATTTTGTGTGGTTACATAAATAATTTTATTTTCTCAAAAATAGATAGTGAAAATAGAAGAGTGGCATTGTTTTACATGTTTGCAAATTTCTTTAATGCCTGGCTTTTCCTATCAGCTGTATTCTCATAACTGCTGAATTGTTATTCTGTTGTGATGTTACACATCATTTAGCCTCTAGAAAACTACTGTACAACTAACTGTATGAGCAAACAACAATTTAAAAAGACTAATAACATTTTAGTATTATTATAAAAATGGTTTTAATGGTTTTAACCTTGTGAACTCTCTGAAAGGATCTCAGGAATCCTTAGGGGTCCCTGTACCATGCTTGGGTAACCTTTGCATGATAGCATTTTTTTTTTTTAGTTTTTGCTGACAGAGTCTCACTTTGTTGCCCAGGCTAGAGTGCAGTGGCACAATCATGCAGTCATGGCTCGCTGCACTGCAGCCTCAACCTCCCGGACTAAAGTGATGCTCCCACATCAGCCCCTCCACCCTACCAAGTAGCTGGGACTACAGGCACATGCCACGAAACCAGCCTAAATTTATTTTTTAATTTTTGTGTAGAGACACGGTCTCTATGTTGTCCAGGCTGGTCTTGCACTTCTGGCCTCAAGCAGTCCTCCCGCCTCAGCCTCCCAAAGTGCTAGAATTACTGGCATGAGCCACCATCCCAGCCTGCATTGTAGCATTCTGTCACAGTTCTCTTCCTAGTGCTGTGGTCAGTTTGATGGGTTACGTTTTGTTTTGTTTTCTCTTCTTGACTATCCAGGTTTTTGTTTCTTTGAGACATTTGTTTTGTTTTTGTTACTATCTTACCATGACAGAGAGAGACTAGGATATTATAATTAACCAGAGAAGCCATAAAAAAGAGTCAGAAACCTTAGTTAGAATGACAGTGGCTATCAACTATTTTTCCCTTATCTATGACTCTAGCCTGAAATGGAATCTGCCTCTCTCTGACTCTTGAATTTCCCTTGAAGGGAAGGTAAGTAAAAGTTTATGAATATCTAAGATTTGGTTATGACTTCTTGATAGCCACCTTTGCCTGACCTTAAATCATTTGTTAGCTCATATCCTCTATCCAGATGAAGATAATCATATTTTTCTATTATATGCCCTAGTCTCAATAGTACATCTTTTGCCAAAGTTAAGAGATGTTTATCTCCCAAAGAGGGGGAGTTCTTTGACCAAATTCAAATCTAGTTTCTGCTCTTCTTTTTTTTTCATTTCCTGCTCCCAGAACCAGCTGCGAATGCTTATTCTAACCTTTGGGGATCCATTGTTTCAGGTCTACCCATCCTATCTGATAATTATTGACTTTAGTGTCTATGGGCAAATACCCCAGAGAGGGCAAGATGTTCTGGCCCATTGTTTTCATGATAGTGTGCAAGACTCTTAGGGTAAGAAATCAAAGATTAATTGTAATCTCAATTTGTGCCTAGGTAAAAC